>NC_060085.1:13942500-14567500 GCF_922984935.1 Meles meles
AAAGGACTCTGGGAGATGAGGTTGGAAAGAATTCAAGCTAAGGGCTTTACACTTAAGCAGCTGGTGGGAAATAGTGAGCTATCAATGATTCTAGGATGAGGCATGACCTTTGGGAGATTTGAGCTTCAGGCTGGGTTGGGTCTGTCCGTCTTAGCTTTAGTTTCTCCATTTATGCAGCAAGAGGTGTTATCTTGTTATAACTTCTAGTTTCAGCCTTCTGGTTTCCAGGTAAGTGGGAGGATAAACTCAGCAGGTTGGAGGAAGGTGGAGGAAACCACTATTAACGGAGGATCTAATCACTTCAGTGATTTGTGTTGGAAGTTAAATAATGCTAGATCTCCCCACAAGCATCTTCTTTTGGTCCGACTCACAAGGCCCTGTTTGGTGCTAAGATGTTTCCAGTTCCCCAGCTGATCTCCCTTTTTGATGAACAGCTCAGTGTTCAGACGTGATGCCTTTCTCATGTCACAGGATCTGGCCGGGATAAAAACAGTTGTTGCCTTATTTTTCCCTATTCCTTTCATTATGGCATCAGGTCCAGGGCTTCCAATTAGAATAGTGGTGAAAGTTGCCTTTTTAAGTCAACATATTTGGAGAAGAAATGAGCGAAGTTAACACAAAATGTTAACTAATACTATGAGTCAGCAAAAACTAGGGTTGCCTTTGGGAATTTGGGGAACCCTGATGTGGATCACCTTGGTGTTTACTTCATCTTCATATGAATGGTGGATGACTTCCCCGTCTCATCTTAACATGAACACACTAAAATTTCAGAGAGGGACAGTAACTTGCTCAGATCACACAGCACAGTCCTTGTGTCCCCCACCATGATGACCCCACGACTGGGAGGAAAGAGGTTTGGTGGGAGGCACCCGGATAGAGACACTCTTCCCAAAAGCCCTAGGTGACAGCAGAGTAGCTCATTTGTTCATTTATTCCACAAACTCCAATCCCCTTTTTGGCCTCCCCCTATACTGGACATTGCTGGGTCCTGAGAGGGGCATCAGACCCAGACTGTGCTCTAGGGGGTCTCAGAGAGGCTGTTTCTATGTTAAAGGGAAACAGAAAACAGCGACTTAACCAAGAAGGGTTATATTGGCTCACAAAGGTGAAAAGTTGTAGGGAAAGGCGGCTTTCAGGCTTGGTTTGCTCCAGTAACTCGACTCAACGTACTTTTTATTCAGACTCCATCAGGTTCAGCTGCTTTTCCAGTATCATGGTTTCCACGTGGCATCCGATATCTTCTATGCCCCCATATTCCTCATTTATGGAAAGGCGCAGACAGAAAAGCTGGGCAAGAGATTGACTGAGACAGAAACAGAGGCAGAAAGACACAGAGAAACATAGAGAAACAAAGAAACAAAGGGACAGAGACAACCCGCGGAAGAGAACGTCTCTCCCTCAACCATGGGACAAAACCTCCAGGCTTCTCTCTGATTGGGCTAACGTAAGGCCCATGAACCAATCCTTGTGACCAAGGGGATAGGCTACAGGCTGATTGGCTGAGGCCTGAAGCAATCCCTGCTTGCCAAGAGGTTGGGCTTCTGCTGGTTGGCTCCTCCAGCCACGCCCCCGTTGCTAAGCAACCGTGAGGTCTCCTCCAGCCCTTTACTCAGTCTCCGCCCCCATCCCCTGCAGGGTGAGAAGAACCATGGCTTTGAGGTCCTATACCACAGCGTGAAGCAGGGGCCCATCTCCACCAAGGAGCTGGCCGACTTCATCCGGGAGAGGTGAGGTCCCCACGCTCCGCCCACCCCTGGCCACGCCCCACAGTCCCCGCAGCCTCCCCTACCTCGTGGCTCCGCCCTGGCTCCTCCCCACCTCTCCCCTGCCCAAGCCACTAGGGCCACTCCACACCCAACCTGCTTGAATGTCCTGGAAACCAGGGGTTCTCGGCACTGTCAGCCCCGATGCCCGCCTGTCAACCATTGTCAGGTTTCTGACGCCTCCTCCTGTAGAGATGATATGACCTACTTACAAGGGGAATTTTGAAAACTCAGTTTCATACGATAGAACACATGTATGATGAAGTCATCTCCATTCTGGCACGTAACTGCTCCGACATCCATATCCCAGAAAACATAATATATTCAAACTGTCAGACAGCCTTCTACATCCCGGCCGCTCACTAGCCGAACACCCATTAAATCCAAGCAGAGTTCAAAAGATTATAACCAGGTTTTTCTCTCTGTGGCTGTTTCGCGAGACCTGTCCAAGCTGTACAGGACAGAGGCATCATTTTGAGAGCTACTGCTCAGGCATTTGAGATGAGGAAACTGAGACCCAGGGGGATGGAGTGTCTCCCAACGAGGCCCGGAACCTTCTGCATCTTCTCTCTGTTCTACTCAGGGCCACCATCGAGGAGACCTACTCAAAGGCAATGGCGAAACTTTCCAAACTGGCCAGCAATGGGACCCCCATGGGGTAAGTGGGCTGGAGCTGAGGTGGGAGGTCACCGAGGCTGTAGGGTCCTGGGGTATCAGGAACCCACTCTAGGGTGGACATCTCTTCAGACAAGTGATATGTAGACTAGGGAGTCAACCCTCCCCCACTTAAGGGGCTCAATAGACAGAGGAATGTAATTCATTCATTCACTTACTACCTCATTCATTCATTCAACACGTATTTACTGAGTACTTGCTATGTGTTGGGCACCATTCCAGGTGCTCGAGACCCAGCAGCAATCAAGACAGATAAAGTCCCCAGTCCCCTTCATGCCATGTTCATGCCATGTTACCTGTGGGGTGTATGGCAAAACAGGTGTTGACTGCAAACATGAACAAAAGTCCTTTCCTAGACTGAAAAGCTTCAGGAAGAGGATGAAATAGGAGCCCGAGAGGTCAGGTGCTTCCTCTGGCGTTGGGCTTGGTTCCATGAGCTGAGACCTTAGTAATGAGATGGAGCCAGCTACAGGGGTATCTGGGTCAGAGACCTGGGTAGACAGCTCAGCCAGTGCAAAGGCCCTGAGGCATCCATAGATTCTGCATGTTCAAGGAAGAGCAAAGAGGCCGGCATGGCTGCAGGACCTGGGTGCCCTTGAGTATTAGCTAGGGCCTGGAGTCCAGAGTGAGGACTCCAGGGCCTTGGGGCCTGGGTTTAAATTCCAGCTCTGATAATTCATTTCTGAAAGGACCTTGGGTGAACTGTGGAGGCTCCTATGCCTCTGTTTCTACATTCATCCCAGGCCTGTCTTGTAGTTGTGGTGCAGGTGCTTAGCAGGGCCTGGGTACAGTAAGTGCCTCTCTGAGGGGGCCCTGGGGGGGTTGGGGCTGATGGACCCTGGGTGTGACCTGTTTCCAGGACCTTCGCCCCACTCTGGGAGGTCTTCCGCGTCTCCTCAGACAAGCTGGCACTCTGTCATCTGGAGCTGACCCGGAAGCTACAGGACCTCATCAAGGATGTGCTCCGCTACGGTGAGGAGCAGCTCAAGTTGCACAAAAAGGTGTGTGCTGGGGGGCACTGCACAGCCAGGCGGAGGGGGGGAAGGCAGCGACTGGAAAGATCTGGGAACTTCTGGGGCTTTTGACCTTCCTGCTCCTGGTGTGTCCCCTGAGAAGTCTGTCAATTCCACATCAAACCCAGACTCCCACATACCTGGGCACCCTCAAGTTTCAGACTCAAAACTCTGGATCAGGGCTCTGCAAACGATGGACCACAGACCAAATCCGGCCTGGTTTTGTAGAGCCTGAGAGCTAAGAATGGTTTTTACATTTTTAAATGGTTTGTGTGTGGGGTGCGGCGCAGGGGGAATCAAAAGAAGAAGAAGATTTCATGGCAGGTAAAAATTACATGACCCTGTGCTCACTTCGGCAACACATATACTAAAAATTACATGACCCTTGGATTTCAGTGCCAATAAAGTTTCGTTGTTTTGTTTGTTTTGTTTTGGCCCAGAGCCATACCTATTCCTGTTTAAAAAGGGAGTTGGGGGCGCCTGGATAGCTTAGTCGATTAAGTGTCTGCCTTCGGCTCAGGTCATGATCCCAGGGTCCTGGGTTTGAGCCCCACATGGTCTCCCTGCTTAGCAGAGCCTGTTTCTCTCTCTCCCACTCCCCCTGCTTGCGCTCCCTCTCTCACTGTCAAATAAATAAAAAAAAATCTTTGGGGCACCTGGGTTAAGCCTCTGCCTTCAGCTCAGGTCATGATCCCAGGGTCCTGGGATCAAGCCCCGTATCAGGCTCTCCGCTCAGCAGGGAGCCTGCTTCCCCCTCTCTCTCTGCCTGCCTCTGCCTACTTGTGTTCTCTGTCAAATAAATAAATAAAATCTTTAAAAAATAAATAAGTAAATAAAGTCTTTAAAAAGAGAGAGAAAGAGATCATGACCTGAGTCAAAATCAAGAGTCAAACTGTTAATTCACTGAGCCACCCAGGCACCCCCACTATGATTTTTTTAATCTGGGGACAAAGAGGGGGTGCCCAGTATGGAGGCTACTTAAAAAAAAACTGGGGGGACAAGGGAGTTTTCTGTGGGTTGATACAGAATAATTTTGGGAATAGATTATTAAGCTGGAAAAGCTGAGTTAAACAGACATTGTGCCTATTTGTCATTTAAAAAAAAAATAGGCTAGAACAAACACATTTGCTTGTCTATGTGCTGATTATTTCTAGAGACCTATTGACTCCCAGGCAGAAGCCTGGGGGGCTGGGGATCAGGGAGTGGAAGTTTTTCCTGAGCTCATCCCTTACAACTATCTGCAGTAGGAACGCTGTGTAAATATTTCCTATTCAAAGAGCTAAAACTTTTGAAATTAATAGGATACTCATAAAAGGTACTCTGTGTGGGGCGCCTGGGTGGCTCAGTGGATTAAGCCGCTGCCTTTGGCTCAGGTCATGATCTCAGGGTCCTGGGATCGAGCCCCGCGTCGGGCTCTCTGCTCCGCGGGGAGCCTGCTTCCTCCTCTCTCTCTGCCTGCCTCTCTGCCTAGTTGTGATCTCTCTCTCTGTCAAATAAATAAATAAAATCTTAAAAAAAAAAAAAAAAAAAAGGTACTCCGTGGGATCGGGAACCCCGCAGAGTGTTTGGGAAGCTCGGAATTTCATGTTGTGCCCCTGTGGTCTCCTCAGGTCCTGCACCCCGGAGCGGTGCGGGGCGGGCTTCAGGCGCTACCCACGCTCCCCCTTTCCCACCCCTGCAGTGCAAAGAGGAAGCCGTGGGTACCTTGGATGCTGTGCAGGTCCTCGCAGGTGTCAGCCAGCTTCTGCCCAAGTCCCGCGAGAACTACCTGAACCGCTGCATGGACCAGGAGCGGCTGCGGAGGGAGAACACCAGCCAGAAGGAGATGGACAAGGTGGGCGCACCCATCATAAGTCCCCAGCTGCCCTGCGCCCTCGCAGGTCCAAGCGATGTGCCCAGGGGCGACGGGGCTGTCTTTGGGAGTATGAGAACATAACCCAGAGCATTGGCCATCGAAACTTCTTCACACCCTGGGTGCCCCAAGGAGTCTACCTGCTGGATGATGGGCCCCCAGGGCGTGGAGGGCAGGAGAAGAAATGCCCATGTGTGCCCTCCCGCCCCCATCCCCTCCCTGTGCCTCGTAGGCAGAGACGAAGACGAAGAAGGCAGCACAGAGCCTGCGGCGCTCGGTGGAGAAGTACAACTCTGCCCGCGCTGACTTTGAGCAGAAGATGCTAGACTCGGCTCTGGTAAGAACCAGGCATCAGGACCTTGGAGACCCATACAGTCCTTGGCCCAGGATATACGGGCCTCGGAAGTCTAGGACCTCTGAAACCCTCAACTCCCAGGAGCCTCAGAATCACAGGTTTCAAGCCATAGGCTTTTAGAGCCAGTTAGCTATTGGGATTATTGTTGGCGTTGTTATTTCAAAAGCCAAACCTTTTTGTGCTTCAGTCTCCCCATCTGCAAAATGGGATTAGCGATAGTACCTGCTTGGTGGAGTTTTGTGGAGATTAAACGAGGCCCTACATGGGAAGTTTTCAGACTAGTACTAGGCGCCTAGAAACCACTTTAGAAGGTATTATTATTTCTATTATTATTTAAAATTTGTTTGTCTGTTTGAGGGGGAGGGGCAAAAGGAGAGGGAGGGAAAGAGTCTCAAGCCATCTCCACACTCAAGGTGGAGCCCAGCAGGAGGCTAGATCTCAGGATCCTGAGACCATGACCTGAGCCGAATACAAGAGTTGGATGCTGAACCAACTGAGCCACCCAAGTGCCCCTATTTCTATTTTTATTGGCAAGGTTTTTGAACAGGGTAGGACAGGGTTTATTTATTTATTTATTTATTTTTAAGATTTTATTCATTTATTTGACAGAGAGAGATCACAAGTAGGCAGAGAGGCAGGCAGAGAGAGAGAGAGGAGGAAGCAGGCTCCCTGCTGAGCAGAGAGCCCGACGCGGGACTTGATCCCAGGACCCTGAGATCATGACCTGAGCCGAAGGCAGCGGCCTAACCCACTGAACCACCCAGGCGCCCTATTTATTTATTTTTAAAGATTTTTATTTATTTATTAGACAGACAAATATCACAAGTAGGCTGAGAGGCAGGCAGAGAGAGAGGGAAGCAGGCTCCCCACTGAGCAGAGAGCCCAATGCGGGGCTTGATTCCAGGACCCTGAGATCATGACCTAAGCCAAAGGCAGAGGCTTTAACCCACTGAGCTACCTAGGCGTCCCTAGGGCAGGGTTTAGAAGCTGAGAGTCTACTGACAGTTCATGGTGGAGGAAAGACCTGGGTTCTGTTCCAGCCTCCATTCTGTACTGGCTCTGTTACCTTTTTTTTTTTTTAACTCTCTTTTTTTTGGGGGGGGGGGGTAAGATTTTACTTGTTTTTTTGTCAGAGAGAGTGAGAGAGGGAACACAAGCAGAGGGAATGGGAGAGGGAGAATTAGGCTTCCCGCTGAGCAAGGAGTCTGACACGGGGCTCGATCCCAGGACCCTGGAATCATGACCCAAGCTGAAGGCAGATCTGGCTTAATGACTGAACCACCCAGGCTCCCCAGCTATGTAACCTTTTTATGAGACACTGTATTTCTCTGGGACTCTGTCTACCCAAATGTATAAAAAAGCAGATTGGAATCTCAAGATTAGGAATCAAATTTTTTTTTTCCTGATTTTGCAAGTGATAGAGAGTTGCAAATGAAAGAAACCTTCATTTGAACTGACAAGGAAGATTTATTTATAGGTTCAGGGAAATGACAAGTTTGAGGGGAGAGCTTCAGGCAGGGCTGGATCAAGGTACTCAAGTGGTGTTGGCAGGAAGTTGTGACTCTCTGCTTTTCAAGTCTGTTTTTCTCCCTGGGGGCTTCACTCCCAAGTAGAGATGCCCTCCTGGGTGGTTATAGGGGTGTGTATGCGTGTGTGTGTGCACAGCAAAGAGGTCACCAGCAGCCCCCACATGAATCCCACCAACTCACTAACTCAGGGCACAAAAGTATCTAATTTCCCCTAGTTTTAGCCGAAGTCCCAGGTTAAGATGCTCCTTGGGGCTTCCTCACACCATCACTGAGACCAGGGGGCTGGAACATTCTGATTGGCCAGGCTGGGTCACCTGGCCACCCCTGGTGGCCTCCATCTTCCCACTTCCCTCTCCCCTCCCGACTCAGCGCTTCCAAGCCATGGAGGAGACCCACCTGCAGCACATGAAGGCACTGCTAGGCTCCTATGCCCACTCGGTGGAGGACACCCACGTGCAGATTGGGCAGGTGAGTGGCACCCAGGGTGGGAAGCAGAGCAAAGGATACCAGGCAAGGGGCCCTGGTTATACACTTCCTTTTTACCTGGTCCAGGTGCATGAGGAGTTTAAGCAGAACATTGAGAACGTCAGCGTGGAGATGCTCCTGAGAAAGTTTGCAGAGAGCAAGGGCACAGGCCGAGAGAAGCCTGGTGAGTTGGGGCATCTGTGGGCATTGGGCTCTGGGGCCACAGCTTTGGGGAAAGAATAAGACTCAGGGCACCTGGGGGGCTCAGCCAGCTAAGCATCTGCTCAGGTCATGATCCCGGGCTCCTAGGATTGAGCCCTGTGTTGGGCTCCCTGCTTAGCAGGGAGCCTGCTTCTCCCTCTCGCTCATCGTTGCTCACTGTATGACCTTGGATGCTTGTCTTGACTTCTCTCAGTTTCTTCATCTGTAAAGTGGGGATGATAATAATCCCCACCTAATGAAGTTATGAATGTTCAGTAATTAGATGCAAGTAAAGGGAAAACTGAAAAAAATTAAAAATAAAGGGCGAACTGAGTCCCTAACATACAGGAGGCATTCAATAAATGCTGGTATACAGTTTCTGTCCCCAAGTCAACCACAAACAACTATCTTTAATCCCTCCTGTCTCTATAAGTCGGCCCTAGCTCAGGCTGTATCTCCTGGTGTGGGGCCCCACTCTTGCTTTTCATTGGCCCCAGATCTGTCACACTCCTGCTCACATACCCTCCATGGCTCCCCATCGCCTTTGAAGAGAGTCCCAACCCCTCATCTTGGCACTGAGGTTCAGCCCACTGCACAGACTCATTGTCCATCCCCTGACCCACTCAAGTGCCTGTGAGAATTGCTGGAAGTAGAAAAAGTAACTTGGGCATTATCCCCTCTGGTCCATCCCACGGTGGGACCAGAACCCGTGGCCCACCCCTCATGACTATCTCTGGGGCTTGTTCAGCATCTTGGTTTGTGCACTGGACCCTGACTGGCCTTGAGCTCAGACCCAGGTACCTTCGTGATTCCCAAAGTGCGCTGCTCTCCTTCCCAGACCCGGTCTCCCAGCCAAGCTGAGTTTCTCACTCTCTCCTATCTCAGGGCCTCTGGATTTTGAGACATACAGTGCGGCTGCCCTGCAGGAAGGCAAGTACGTCTGGGCCTGGGTGCCCAGGCTGGACGGTGGGGTTGAGCGAGGCAGACCTGAAGGGGAAGGGGGCACCCCCGGGGCTCAGTGGCATTCCCCTCATCTGTTCTCAGCAATGAAACGTTTGCGGGGAGCCAAGGCCTTTCGCCTCCCAGGACTGAGCCGGCGGGAGCGGGAGCCACCTGCAGCCGTGTGAGGAAGCACCCCCCTGCCCAGCCCTGGCCCAGGCTAGCCCAGGATCCCTTCCCCCTTCCCAGGCTCTCTTATCCCAGAGGTTCCCTGCAGAGGGTACCCCAGGACAACCTCTATCCCAGGCTAGCTCAATATTCTCACTGCTCAACCTAGTCCAAATTTCTTCCTTTGCCACGGCTAGCCCTATCATTTCCCTGCCGAGGCTAGCCCTACACCCCCTACTTTTTCAAGCCAGTCCTCCGGACTAGCTCCAGGCTTCCTCCCTGCCAAGCTGTTTGAGAACACCCCGAGCTCAGTTAACTGCAGACTCAGTGCAACACCCCCCCACCCAGGCAAACCCCTGGGCCTCATCACCTGGGGGACTAGCTCAGGACAACATCGCAGCCCAAGGGCCATGTCCAGCGTTGGGCATTGGGGGCGTGCAGATGAGGTGGGAGAGCTGACCTGAACGTCTCTTTCTCCACCTCCAGAGACTCCCTGGAGCCTGATTCAGGGGTGAGTATCATGGGAGGGGCCAGGCGGGGCTGCACATGGGAGGGGTTTGGTCCCGCCTCGGGCTCCCAAGTCTGAAAGCCAAGCCTGGAGCTCAAGGGGCTTCATCTCACCTCACCTGCAAACTCCCATGAGCCTCGTGGGAGGGACTAACGTCCCCACTTAGCTTCAGTTTGCGGGTTCAGTCTCACCACCTCAGGATAGGCAATGGTGTACTCTGTTCCCTCAAGAACCTGACCACCGCAGGGAAAGCTGTTGTTGCCGTCGGGGCTGTTTTTAGATCTGAGTCAGGGCACAGAGGTGGAAGGGGGTGAGAGGGGAGGTTCTGTAGCTGGGAGCCTGACTCACTGCTTATCCCCCTAGACGTGTCCAGAGGTGGATGAAGAAGGTTTCACTGTCCGGCCTGATGTGACCCAGAACAATATCCTCCTGGTGCCCCTGGGATGGGGTAGGGGCAACTGTCAGCACAGCAGGGACAAAGCTCAGCCCACAGGGATCCCTCTCTGTGTCCCTCCTGCGGGGAGCTTGCGGTGTAGACAGAGCAGAATCAAATAAAGACACCTGCCTTGTGGGGTCTGGGCTGAGCAAGAGGGAGTGAGGGGCAGCCCAGAGGATGGGGGACCAGTGTTGGGGTTTAGCATCTGAATGAGAGTTTGGGGTTTGCTTGTGCAAAGACTTGGAGCAAAAACACCATCGGGCAAGGCCAGGGTGACAAGTAGGGAAAGACGGGATCCTGTAGGGCCTTGAAGGGTGTGAGTAGGAAGGGGTGGGTTTGAGGGCTGAGCCAAGGGAGATGCTGGGATCAGCTTGGCTCCTTGACTGTTGCGCACGCACGGTGGAGCCCACCCGCTTTTCCTCCAGTGACTCGGACTTCGATGATGAGGAGCCCCGCAAGTTCTATGTGCATATCAAGCCCGCCCCTGCCCGGGCCCCCGCCTGCAGCCCCGAGGTTGCTGCTGCCCAACTCAGGGCCACGGCTGGCAGCCTCATCCTTCCTCCTGCCCCAGGGGTGAGGCATGGGAGGGGTCTTCTGGTTGGGGCAGGTGGGGTTGGCGGGATGCACCTGGCCTGATGCCATGCACTTTGTCCACAGGGCACCATGAAACGCCACTCTGCACGTGAGCAACCTGTTAAGGGGTCTTCAGTTTGGGGAAGAGCACATGGAGGGGAGGCTGGGCCTGGAGTGTGAGTGCGGGGCTGAATCCCAGCTCTGCTGTGTGATTTGGGGCAGGCTGCTTACCCACTCTGACCCTCCGTCTCTTCTAGAAAATGGGGTCATTATGCGAATTAAATGAGAGCTGAAGGAAGGAGCTGGGGCTGGGAAAGAGGCCAAAACCTGGAGACAGATTGGCTTAGGCTCAAACTGCTCTCTGCCTGACTTGCTGGTCACCTTGGGCAGCTGGCTGGATGGCCCCAAGCCTTAGTCTCTTGTTCTGTGCCAGCAGGGGTGAAGGGGTGGGTGGGTGGAGGGGAACAGTAGACAGGGTGACGGGAAGGCTCAGGGAGGTACATCTCTTGTAGGGGACGCTGCCAAGAAACCACAGAGGCCTCGATCTGCCCCAAGAGCCAGCAGGTGGGTCCTACAGGGGTGGGACATCCAGCCAGCATTGAGTGGGGAGGTGGGGGTCACCCCCAACTCCTCTCTCCTCCTCTCAGCCTGGCAGGGAGCGTGCTGTTTTTGAGGAACCACTTAGTCATTCATTCAGTGAATATTTATTGAGCACCTGCTGTGTACTCGTGCTATTCTGAGTTCATAAACGAACGCCCAAGACAGGTATTCCTTCTCAGATTCGCACTGTAGTGGCTCAGATTTTAGGAACAGCAAATAAGTTAGAGCATGTTCCAGACTTCCAGGTGCTGTGAAGAGATAGAGCAGGCGATGTGGTGGAAGGTACCAGTGGGCAGCTTCAGCTGAGAAAGCAGAGGCTGCTCTGCGGTGGGGGAGCCAGGGGGACTGTGAGCTGAGCCTCGAAGAGAGCAGGATGTGGCCTCAGGGAGAGATGGGGACACCGGGAGCTCAGGAGTTAGAACAGCCTGTGCAAAGGCCCTGAGTGGGGAGGAGGCACAGGAAAGACAGAACCCATCCCTCCTGTCCACTTCGTCCACAGCTGTGCTGAGAAGCTGCAGTCAGATGAACAGTTTTCCAAGAACCTCTTTGGGCCGCCCCTAGAGTCGGCCTTTGACCACGAAGACTTCACAGGTGATGGGGGCTTTAGGGACATAGGCTTGGCTAGCAGGAGGCTGAGTGGGGCCAGGGTAGATGGGAGGGGGGGCCAGGCGGGAGGGAGCATTTGGGGGTCCTGTGTGGGTCACTGAGAATGCAGACTGGTCAATGGGGTGGTGGGCGGGGCCACAGCGTGAGTGGGCGAGGCCTTTGTAGTAGTGTAAGCGACCATGGGTGGATGGGCGGGGCACCAGTGGAGATGGAAGTGACCAGAGGGCGTGGCCTGGGGGGGTGAGGCTTTGAGTGGGCGTGGCCCGCAGGAGGAAGGACGGGGCCTCCATGTGGGCGGGGTCTGGAGCTGGCACCCCCACCCCCACCCCCCCCTCCAGGCTCCAGCAGCCTCGGCTTCACCTCCAGCCCCTCACCTTTCTCCTCCTCGTCGCCCGAGAATGTGGAGGACTCCGGCCTGGACTCGCCATCCCACGTGGCGCCTGGCCCCTCCCCGGATTCCTGGGTCCCCCGCCCGGGCACCCCACAGAGCCCACCTAGCTATAGGGCGCCGGCCTCCGAGTCAAGGGGGACACGGTCCCTGCCAGCATCGGACTCGCCACAGCCCCTCGCCCCATCCCCGGGTCCCTGGGGGCTGGAGGCTGTGGCTGGACGAGGTGAGTCCAGGAGTTAGAGTTATCAGAGCCCTGGGTGGGGAAGACTGAGCGCCTGCTCAGTCCAGGGCCTGAGCGGGGTACTGGGGACACAGCCCAGAACCCTCACCCTTGCAGGGACATTAATGAGATGGCTATTTCACAAGGTGGCAGGTGCCTGGTGAAGGCTCAGAAGTTTGGAACCTCCCTGAGGAGTGATCTCTGAGCTAAGATTTGATAGAAGTGAGGAAGGAGCCATTTAGATGTGTGGGGGCGGGGCCTACACACACACACACACACACACACACACACACACACACACGCAGGAGGCAGGTCCTGTGCAAAGGCCCTGGGGTGGTAGTGGACTAGGCCGGGTGAGGCTGGAACAGAGTGATGACAGGGAAAAGGAGAGAGTGGAAGGAGATGGGTCCAAGCAGGGCCTGGTAGTCTGGGAGTGATGTGAGTGTTACCCCTGGCAAGGCCTGAGCCACAGAGCAGAGCAAGGGCCCGTGACTCAGATTGCGGGAGCTCTCTGTCCACGTGGGGGGTGGGAGCAGGAGACCAGGGAGGTGGGTGAGTCCAGGGAAGTCGTGATGGGGTAACAGCTGGGGAGAAGGGGGCATGCAGACACAAGGCAGGGGAGGGGTGGGGACGGTGGGGGGGGGTTGGGGGAGGTGGGAGGATCAGGGTGGAGTGCTTGAGGGCAGCTGGGCATTCTTCCAGGGAGGGGCAGAGGGCTGGGAATATGGGGCAGAAGTAGCTAGAGTGGGGAGTGGGGGCCTTTAGATGTCAGGTGGCCAGTGGACCCCAAGTAGAGGGGAGGCCAGATTGGAGCATCCCATGGGCAGCTGTGTGAAGCAGGAAGGGAGGGCGCCCACGAGAGGGGAGGGCCCAAGGTGAGCTGGAGCAGGGCTCCAGGTTGGGAGAAAGAGGTGAGTTGAGGGGAGGGGGACCCTGAATCAGTGGGCTGTGACCCCATGAGGTTCCCGGCAGTGGTGACAGGTGCTTGGCACCATCCTTGATTAGAGAAAGAGCCTGCTGGGAGCTGGGTCAAGGGAGGCCCCCAGGAAGTAAGTGTTGAACATGCGTGCAGAGAGTCAAGTGGGGTTGTCTGAACTATAGAACTGGGGTTCTCCACCAAGCCAGTTCTGCCCCCTAGGGGGCACTAGACAATGTCACCCCTGATCTTGGATTGTCACCACAAGGGGAATGGGGACTAGGGACACCTGGTGGGTGGAGGCCGGGAATGCGGGTCAGCACTCCACAGTGCACAGGACGGTCCCCCAGAAACTGCCTGGGCCCGGGTGTCAGCAGTGCTGCGAGAAGCCCTGGGGTAGAGAGGAGCACCCGTGGGGTGTAGGTGGGAGGGGACAGGCCTGAGCAAGCGTCTGTAGATGGAGCAGAGCGGGGCACCTGAGTGTTAGGTAGTGATTAGTGACCTTCGCGGGTGAGACTCAGACACAGGCCAGAGCCAGAAGCTGCGTCATACTCGCAGAGAGGATGAAGGTCACGGAATCACTGATGTTGGATAGAAACCCTCTGCCAATCCCCCTATCCCCGCCCTGGGGCCATTCCCCTCCCACCCCCCACCTCCAGAGCACCCAGCTCTGGCTTGCGTATCCCCAGGAATCCCTTACTGGGCCGTCAGTCTGGTGTCTGGGAGGCTCAGGCCGCGGATGGCCTCTGCAACCCTGGCCAGCCCTCTCTCTCTGTGGCCCCAAGACTTCAGACCCAGGCGGTCTCCCCCAAATAAGCCCGACTCCTAGTTTTGGGGAGAAATTCCTTCTCTGGGAAGGCCCGAGAGGCCCATGGCAGCATCTCGTCTGTACAACTGTCTGTCTCTCACTCCCTCCCCAGAACTGGTGCCCGGGCCTGCTGACCCTGCAGCCAGAGAGGGCCTGGCGGCGCCCCCCCGGAGAGCCCGAGCCAGGAAGGTGGCCTGCCCACTCACGCGCAGCAACGGGGACCTGGTAGGGTGAGGGGGTGTGGCTGGAGCGGGGCCTGGGGTGGGGTGGGGGGGCACCTCTGGTGGGGGCGGGCAGCATCAGGGCACTGCTCCGGGGCGATACAGCCTGGCCTGTCTCTCTCCCCAGTCCCGGTCTCTGAGCCCCTCCCCGCTGGGCTCCTCTACCACCAGCACCCTTTCGGACCGGCCCAGCTTCTCATCACAGACGGCACACGGTATGGTGGGGCGGCCCCGGGCCCCTCTCTCGGCCTTGCTCTCACCCTCTCTGGCCCGGGTGTGTGGCTAAGTGAGGCCCTGGAGGCCCTGCTGGCAGAAGGTGGGTTCTGGAGCCTGGGACCTGTGCCCACTCTGTCCCTATTCCCTCCCCCTGCCCCCACCAGGAGTCTCCCGGGGACCCAGCCCTGTGGTCCTGGGCTCCCAGGATGCCCTGCCTGTAGCTACCGCCTTCACTGAATACGTCCACGCCTACTTTCGAGGCCATAACCCCAGGTACGCAGTGATGGGGGGACAGTGCCAACAAGGACAAGGACAAACAGGGCTCTCTGTGGGCCTCTGGATCTAGGTTTCAGGAGAGACAGACTTTAGGTGTGTTTCTTGACTTGCTTTACCATGGACGGGCCTGGAACTCTGAGCCAAGCAACCAGGCCCCTGTCACGAGGGGAGTGGGAACCATAGAGGGTGTTAGAGCAGGGCAAGGCCTCGTTGTAAGCACAGGTTAGAGCAGCTCCTCTGAGGTCACTCTGGACATCACACTGAAGGGAGTGGGACCAGAGGCCTGGCCCTTGGAATCCTGGGTCAGGGGTGAGTTGAGGGGCCAGGAATAATCTGAAGGCAGCGCCCAGCAGGGAAGACCTTAAGATCAAACCACAAATAGGCCTGAAACCCAAGGTCACAACAGTTCTAGAACTGAATGTTTTGCTTTGAGCTTCCTGGTGGCCAAGGGGTAAAGAGAGTTAGTGTGAAGGGAGGCACATTCCTGCCTCCTTCAGCCCAGTGTGGTTTCTTCCTGGCGCGTGGATTGCTGTCCAGGCAAGGACACAAGGAGGGGACGTTGGGAGTAAGAACGCTGGGCACGGTCAGAGCCTGGCTTCTTCTACGGGGCTCGGGAGCTGCTGGCTGCGGTGGGGCTGCAGTGGGGCCGGGAGGGAGGGGAAGATGGGTTGCCAGAAGGGCCTGGAGCCAACACCAGGTCTCCTCACTCTCCCACCCCAGCTGCCTGGCTCGAGTAACCGGCGAGCTGACCATGACCTTCCCGGCTGGCATCGTGCGTGTGTTCAGTGGGACCCCGCCCCCACCTGTCCTCAGCTTCCGCCTCGTGCACGCGTCCGCCATTGAGCACTTCCAGCCCAATGCCGACCTGCTCTTCAGGTACTGGAGGAGTGGTGCGAGGTCAGAGGAGGGGGTCCCAGAGGCTGGTGAGGTCCGGGAGCTCCCTGCCTGTGAATTCCAGCTCTGTCTCCCCATATGCGCTGTGCAGCTCTGGGCAAATCACTCTCCCTTCCTGATCTCACTGTACTCTTCTTCTTCACTCCCCCCCCCCACAACCCCCGGTGGGGGTGGGGGCAGGTAGGCATGCTGTATTGGGCCCAAGGTGAGCCAGGCAGTCCGCCTCTAGGAAGCCCATGGCCTAGGTCAGATGCAGGGGGGACTTGGGTCTCCCAAGGGCTGGGGTGATTATTGCCGGTCTCTGTAGTGACCCATCCCAGAGCGACCCCGAGACCAAAGACTTCTGGCTCAACATGGCAGCCCTGACCGAGGCCCTGCAGCGCCAGGCGGAGCAGAATCCGGCCGCCTCGTACTACAATGTGGTTTTGCTGCGGTACCAGGTGGGCCACTGGGAGGGGACAGGGCAGCGGGCTCGGGCCTGGGGAAGGGCTCAGGGCCAGGCAGGGTGAGCAGGTGGTGGACAAGGAGGCCATGGGTAAAGAGAGTAGAGTGCGCGCTGGGGAGGGGCGTTGGGGGGATGGATGTAGTTAGTGGGGGTAGGGGGCAGCTTCAGTTCGTGGGGGACTATTATGTAAATTAGGAGAGACCCCATCCCTGGAGCCTGAGGGGCACCCCTGTCGGAAGGAGGCGCTCTCCTGCCCTCTGCTGGAAACGTGATGTCCTACACTCTGATCGAAACAGAAAGAGGGAAGGCCCTCCGAGGAGTGGTGCAGGCAGTGGAGAGACTGCCGGGCTGGGTCCGAGGGGGGTGGAAGAGTGCTTGGTGCAGCAGGACAGGACGGCCTGAGCTGTGTCCCCTGTCGTGTTCTTGCTGCTCCCAGTTCTCCCGCCCGGGGCCCCAGTCTGTGCCCCTACAGCTGAGCGCCCACTGGCAGTGCGGGACCACCCTCACTCAGGTCTCGGTGGAGTACAGCTACCGGCCCGGTGCCACAGCGGTGCCCACTCCGCTCACCAACGTCCAGATCCTGCTGCCTGTCGGGGAGCCTGTGACCAACATTCGCCTACAGCCAGCCGCCACCTGGTGAGGGTGTGCAGGAGACCGAAGGAGGCTCTGCAGTGACCCTAGAACCCTCCCAGGCCTCTCCTTGATGCAGCAGCTGAAGGGTGCACCATAGGTGTGACCATTCAGTCGTGAGCGCCCCTTGCTTAGAGCTAAGGGGGACGTTATTAGCAGTAATAATATTGGACACCAAGAGCTGCCTGTGTGTCGGGCGTGTACCACGTGCTCTGTATACATGGACTGGCCCAGGGCTTTTAACAAACCCTTAAGGTGGGGACCACCGTCGTTCCCCTTTGTGGGCAGAGAACTGAGGCAGAGGGAGCCCAAGTCACTTACCTGCGGTCACACCAGGATTTGAACCCAGCCACCCACTCTCTGCCCTGGGTGCTTAGTCCCCCCCACCCCATTGCTTTTGTTTTGTACAAAAGGTAGAACCTGCCACAAAGAAGCCAGATTTGAAGGACAAAATGCATTATCTAAAAATGCTGCAAGGCTATGGGGTCCTCAGGGGCCAGCTCTCCATACCCCACATACATTTTACAGATGGGGAAACTGTGGCGAGGGAGAGGATCTGGCTTGCTGGGGTCAGGGAGCTGAGAGGGGACCCAGCTGGGACCCTCACCTCCCAGTGTCCTCTCTGGGAGAGACCTGACCAAGCTTTTCTTGATGCCAGGAATCTGGAGGAGAAGCGACTCCTTTGGAAGCTACCAGATGTGTCTGAAGCAGGGGGTGAGTTGTGGTTGTGCATGAAAAATCATGGGTTTTGGGTGGGAGGGGCTTGTTTAAAATGGGGGAGAATTGGGGATGTGCCGGGGAGAAGTGTAGAGAGGGAAGAAAGCTTTATTAAAAGGGCTTTGGCAGAGCTGTGGGAGAGGAAATCTGGGGGCAGTCACAACAGGTACAAAGGCCCTGCGGCAGAACTCTTTTGTAATTTACACATGACCCTCAAGGAGCCAAAGGAAAACAGTACAGGGTCTCAAGAGGAGGTCCAGAAGAGACAGATAGGGGTTACAGATCAAGGGGCTTGGGAAGTGCTCCCGTCCCAGTGGGACTGAGGGTGGGGCTGGGGCATTGCTGACCTCAGGCCTCCCCAGGCTCTGGCCACCTATCCGCCAGCTGGGAGCCATGCTCGGGCTCCAGCACACCCAGCCCTGTGGCCGCTCAGTTCACTAGCGAAGGGACCACTCTGTCGGGCGTGGACCTGGAGCTGGTGGGCAGTGGCTACCGCATGTCTCTGGTGAAGAGGAGGTTTGCCACAGGTACTCACCCTGCCCTCCCCCTGTCCTGCCACTGACCACCTCTGAAGCCAGGACCGTACCAGGCCCTGAGCCCCACCCCCTGCTTCTGCCAGGGTGCAGGGTGGGGGGGGGGGGGATGGGGGCGGGGGACAATGTTGGGGAAGGCTGGTGGGGTTGGGCCTTGGAGGCCCCTGATGGTGGGCACAAGTTGGGAGGGTCAAAGGACCCCCATAGGGCGTCCTCGTGGGGACCCAAGGCAGGGAGCTGAAGGCACACAGCCACACTGTCCCCAGTCCATTCTCCTGGGGCTGCTGGTGCCCGTGGGGTGTTTGGAGGAAGATCTGGAGATCTCAGGGTAGGGACAAGGGACCCCCTCCCTTCATCTCACGGGCACCGCCCCTGCAGGGATGTACCTGGTAAGCTGCTGAGCCAGCAGAGGCCCCCAGCTCTGCACTGAGTCCTGGTGCTCGCTGACTGACCCCTGCCTTCCTGCCGGACCCTGGGATCCCACCCCGGCCTCCCTCGGGGCCCTGACTCCATGGGGAGGAGCCCCACGCCCAGCCTGGCAGAGCCGGAGCAGGGGGGTCACTCCTGCTCAAGCCAATTCCCACGTGGGTCCTTGGACTTTTAATGTTCTTTGAATAAACTTTATTTTCTAATAAAATAAGGAAGCCTTTTCCTGCTCCAGGAAATTTCCTTCACATCACCAGAGGGGAGAGGAAGACAGATGTGTGGGGAAGATGTAAGATCCCTAACATCCCCCATCACCCGCACCTTCCCCCCACTAGCCTGTGCAGGGTGGCACCAGGGGCGAGAAAAAGCCAGACACGGACACCCCAAGCTCCATGGACATCCGAGCTCTGTGGGCTTAGCGCTGAGCTGGTGGAAGCGACAAGGACTCGAGGAATCCAGAGCAGGAGTCAGACTCTTCCTAAGGAGAAGGGCATTATGAATAGGGCTCTGAAGTATGTATAAGAGTTTGTGAGATGGGGATGGGCATCCCAGGCAAAGGAACGGGGAGCTATGAGATTTGAGAGAAATCTATTAGTCCACAAACATTGAGTCCATGTCCCTACGGCAGCTGGGACATGGCTGTGAGCAGGACAAAGCTCTTGGAAGCCATGAGGCTATGAAGCCAGAAGGCCTGGGTTTAGAGCCCGCTTGGCCACTGGGGGCTGTGTGACTTTGAGCGAGTGACTCAACCTCCCTGGCCTCAGTTTCCTCATCTCCAACTCACCTTACGTGGGGCTCTCAGGAGGTTGCGAACCTTGGAGAGTGCCTGATGGAAGAGTTGCCCCCAGCAGTGGGAAGCTACGGTGGGGGGGGGGGGGCAGGGGGGTTCCTGCGGACAAGGGATGGCCTGAGTGGGGCCCAGGACAGGTGAGGTAACCAGCACACTGTGGTGGGAAGCAGCTCTGAGTTCAGTGGACAGTCCTAGATCCCAATGGACACGTGAGGAACCCAAGTCCCACACGGATGCCGTGCACCAAGCTGGGGCCAGGTGAAGCTGGGGTGGTGGGGGGTGGGGGAGCAGGCAACAGGATTTGACCTTCACTGTAATCCTCCCACTCTGTCCTCCAAAGACAGAAGAGCATGAGGGGTCAGGGGGAGGGTCTGGCTGTTCCTCAGTTTCCTCATCTGCAAAATGGGGGGAGGTCCTCTAGCTGGGAGGTGTCTGGGAAGCATCCACAGTGCACCATCAACACTGCCTGCGTGACCAAAGAGGGGTGGTCCAGGCAGTGAGCCCCCCCCCCAATATGCTCGCTTTCCTGCCTGGAAAAGGTACAGTGCAAGGACCCCAGAGCCAGCCGAGGTGGGTCCCCCCTTCCCCGCCCTGCTTGCGGGGGGCCTCAGCTCCTCAGCTTTAACGTCAGATCAGCTGTGGTTCCCTGAGCTCGTGGGTCCATAAAGGAGCCGGAATCACATGTCTGAGCCAGTGGGAGTGTGCCCTCCTTCCTAAGTCTGCACGTGTGTGTGCGTGTGCCCAGGGGCCTCCGTGCCTCCAAGGCGGTCCCTGTACCTGCCCTATGGGGCTGAGTGGCTGGGGAGCCACCTCCCCGCCATGGGCCACTGTATGACAGGACACGGTCTTATCGGTCCGCCACATCCTAGTGGCTTTAATTTGCCTTTCTTCAGGTCACAGGTGAGGTCAGGTACATTTTAAAACACAGAAGGCATTTCCTAGCTGTGGCGCTCTAATGGCCAGGCCTTCCAGAGCTGGTGTGACTTGTGTCTTTCTCTGGAGGATGATTCCCAGGAAGGGAGAGTCCCAACAGAGAGGGCGGGACCCCCGCCTAACTGGCCAGCCGTGGGCGGGCAGTCTGTCTGGTGGAGGGTTGCGATGCCCTCGTCTCCTCCTATGCCTGGGAAGCTCCCAGACCTCCGTTTGGGGCAGGAAGCAATGAGGTCACTTGCCTCGGAGGCCACCCCCAGTTGGTGGACAGCCTTGCTGGGTTTTCTTTTTTTAATTGAGAGGAAATTCAATTAAAGTGACAGGAAATGAACCACTGAAAGTGAACAATTCGGTGGCACATGGCGCATTCACCGTGCTGTGAAGGGACCACCTCAGTCTGCTTCCAGAACTTTGCCATCACCCCAGAAGGAGACCCCATCCCCATCAGCTGCCACTCCCTCTGCCCCTCCCCCAGCCCCTGGCAACCACCCACCCGTCTACTTCCGGTCTTTATGAACTCACCTGTCCTGGACATTTCATATAAATGCAATCATGCATCGTGTAGCATTTTGTGTCTGGGTTCTTTTACTCCCCCGCATGTCAGTGCTTTATTTCTTGTTATGGCCAAGCAAGAGTCCACTGGAGGTGTCGTTAACCTTAAATTTAAACAGCCGGTTATTTTACCAGCAAAACCGGTTTCTTTGGGAACAGCAGGGGAACCACAATTTGGGGACGTGCAGGCTGCATGTTCATGTTCAATAAACAAGGGAGAGGCGCGTTATTTTATGAGAAGGAGGGAGTTGGGAGGGCTTGTTTTGAACTAAAGTCTGTTGGAGAGAAGCAGGAGTTCAGGGTGATGATGGTTCATCATTGGCTAAGTTACTGGGGTAGTCAGTTTCTTGTAGGAGATGCCGGGTCCTGTTTCCTGTTGGGGTCTGTAAGCTCATGATTCTTTCCTTGTTGAGAATTCTTCCTTTGGGGCTTTGACACTTCTCCCATTGCGGAAAATAATCAGACCTGCCAGAGGCCAAGTGCACTCGGAGAAGCAGGAGAACTCGGATTTATTTTACGCCGGTGGACCCAGATGAGCTTGAGCTCCAGGTTCTGGGCACCTGGCAACGGAGTTATAGGGATTTTATAGGGCGCTGCAGGCAGTCAGGTTCCAAGGGCTATGCTGACTGCTGGCAGGTAGGTTTAAACTGGGGGAGTGGGGGCTGCTTTAGGCGAGAACAGTAGAGCAGGGAGCCTATGGCAGGAAGCCTGTTTACAGAAGCAGAAACAGCTGCTTATCTTTTGCTCCCAATAGGGGGCTTCTGATTATCTCTTGCTTATTAGTAGTAATTTTCCATCTTCTTCACTTCCTATAATTGACGTTGAGAGATAGGACTCCCCTACTCACTTTCTGTGAGGTCTCTCTTTATGAATTTTCACATTTCCCCATTTGAATCAAGCTCTTCCTTCAAAGGCAAGAGTGGGGTCTTCTTGGAGTGGGTGTGTGGCTCTGTTGGTTAAACATCCAACTCTTGATCTCAGCTCAGGCCATGATCTCAGGGTCATGAGATCGAGCCCCACATCCAGGTTTTGTGCTCAGAGGGGCATCTGCTTCTCTCTCTCTCTCCCTCTGCCCTTCCACCAACTCTCTCTCTCTCTCAAATAAGTAAATCTTAAAGGTCAGGTTTTCTTAGTTCAGAAACTTTGTATCCCTTGATGTCAGAAAGGCTCTTTCCTAGATGCCATGCCCCATAACTACCCAAAGGTCAATTACACAGAACAGAAAACTACCGAGGTCACATTGGAGAAGCAAGTGTGGGTCTCAGGAGAACACTCGGGCATTTCCCATGTGTGGTCCATATTTATCAAGATCGTAAGCACTGCAGATCGTCTCCTTAGTGGGTACGTCATTCTTACAAAGGTTTGACAGGCAGCAGTTACAGAAATCAAAAGTAACAACTCCAAACTCTATGATGGCTCTAAACCAGGACCCTAGATCTGAGAGTTGCCAACTGAAAATACTGATGGGCCCTAATCCAGATGGGAGAAAAGTGCTCTCTATGGAGCCAAACCGGGAGTCACATTCACATCCCCCTCCCAGAAGTCCCTACTTAAAGGGGCCATGACAGCAGAATCCTGACTACCACTGGAGTGCCCTGAGGAATTATTTGGGGAAAATTGGGGATATGCATTTGGGAAGATACAGTGCAGGCATAAACAAGAGATAGTAGCTAATGAATTTTTTGGCAAAACAGCAACACTTCAAACACATACTAAACGGTACCGGGGCGCCTGGGTGGCTCAGTGGGTTAAAGCCTCTGCCTTTCGCTCAGGTCATGATCCCAGGGTCCTGGGATCGAGCCCCGCATCGGGCTCTCTGCTTGGCAGGGAGCCTGCTTCCTCCTCTCTCTCTCTCTGCCTGCCTCGCTCCTTACTTGTGATCTCTATCTGTCAAATAAGTAAATAAAATCTTTAAAAAAAATAAAAAATAAAAAATAAAAAAATAAATGGTACCGATGTGTGCCTGGGTGGCTCAGTTGGTTGGGCGACTGCCTTCAGCTCAGGTCATTTTCCTGGGAGTCCCAGGATCAAGTCCTATGTTGGGCTCCCTACTCAGCGGGGAGTCTGCTTCTCCCTCTGACCCTCCCCCGTCTCATGCTCTCTCTCTCTTTCTCTCTCTCTCTCAAATAAAGTCTTTAAATAAAAACAATAAATAGACGGTACTGTTACCTCCAAAGAACTGTTTGGAAACAAATGCTCTCCAATAACACAGCCGGCAAGTTTGCAAGTTCTGACGCCGTGAAGTCGGTCAACAGTTCACAAGAAAGAAAAGACTTTGGTGAATTTTCTTTTATTTTTTAAAATTTTTTAGACTTTATTTACTTAATTGAGAAGGAGAGACACAGCAAGAGAGGGAACACAAGCAGGAGGAGTGGGAGAGGGAGAAGGCTTCCTGCTGAGCAGAGAGCCCATTGCGGGGCTCGATCCCAGGATTTCGGGATCATGACCCGAGCCTCAGGCAGAGGCTTAACGACCAAGCCACCCAGGCATCCCGACTTTGGTGAATTCTGAACCTTCTAACCCTTCAGAAAAAGCAAGTGAGGAGCACCTGAGTAGTTCAGGTCATGATCCCAGGGTCCTAGGATCAAGTCCCACATCGGGCTCCCTGCTTGGCATTGGGGGGGGGGGGGTTCGTGTGCTTCTCCCTCTACCTCTCCCTCTGTGCTCTCCCTCTCTCTCAAATGAATAAATAAAATCGGGGCACCTGGGTGGCTCAGTGGGTTAAGCCTCTGCCTTCAGCTCAGGTCATGATCTCAGGATCCTGGGATCAGGCCCCACATGGGGCTCTCTGCTTGGCGGGGTGCCTACTTGTGATCTCTGTCTGTCAAATAAATAAAATCTTAAAAAAATTAAATTAAAAAATGAATAAATAAAATCTGAAAAAAGAAAAAGCAAGTGAAAACTTAATTTGTTACTGGATCATTATGAAACCATTTATGAAGGTCCATTTTCAAAAGAAGAGGTTTCCCCCGTTTCGCAAGGACTTCAGAAATGCAGATGAGGGCACTGTCTTTCCATGAAATAAAGGAAAAACATCAGTCTGGGTTGCGCCAGACATCTTGGGGAAGCTGCCTTGGCAGATGGCGTCAGCTTCAGTTCTGGGAAATCTTTACTTACTCATCACCACGTGGCACACAGACCCAGCGAGGGCTTGGTGCTTTCTTCAGATCCGTCACGTGAATCCAAGAGTCTGTTCTCTGGACTTTGGTGGCATGAGGAAGATTAGCGGTGCCTGAGGAGGTCCTATCGAACGAGGTTGAAGGGAGCCTTTCTGGAGGGTTCTTTTCCAATAGATGAGATCACCAGCATGCAAGGTGTGATTCTCAAGGTCATCACTCTCCACCCCACCCCCCAGGAAGTATACTGTGAAAGATTGCTCTGCTGAAGCATTTTTTTAAAAAGATTTTATTTATTTATTTATTTATTTATTTGACAGAGACACAGTGAGAGAGGGAACACGAGCAGGGCGAGTAGGAGATGGAGAAGCAGGCTTCCCGATGAGCAGGGAGCCTGATGCAGGGCTCGATCCCAGGTCTTCAGGATCATGACCCGAGCCAAAGGCAGATGCCTAATAACTGAGCAACCCAGGCACCCCTAAAGCATTTTTGTTGTTGTTGTTGTTGTTTAAGAGAAAGAGAGACAGTGCAGGAGCCGAGGAGGATGGGCAAAGGGAGAGGGAGAGGGAGAGAATCTCAAGCAGCTCCAAGCTCAGTGCAGAGCCCAACTCGGGGTGGTAATCCCGGGACCCTGAGATCATGACCTGGCTGAGAACAAGAGTCAGATGCCTAAACCTACTGACCCACCCAGGCGGCCCTAGCATGGTTATTTTTTCATCCAAGCAATTAGGACTTTACAATATTGAAGTCTATCTCCTTTATCAACTGTAGGGCAAAAGAGGCAGGAGTCAAGAGGACATCCTATGACCATCTCCGGGGTGAGAGTCTAGGAGTTCCAATGGGGGTGCAACAGAGATTTCAAAAGACCAATGGGAATGCTTTCAGCCAAGGCATTTGGAGGGTCCCTACAAATTCTGTGGTCCTAAACAGTCTTTTTCTTTTTCCTTTTTTTAAAAAAACTGAGCTCTATAGACAATGTGAGGCTTGAACTCATGACCCTGAAATCCAGAGTCACATGGTCTACAGACTCAGCCAGCCAGGCACCCCTTAAGTTAATGAGGCTGTCAGTGTGCTTGGACTAACCCTGAGATTTGGGGACGGTATGCCCCATGAACGTAAAGCCAGCCCCTGTCTGGTTAAAATAGGTTCCCCGATCGCTAGGAAGTTCCAGAGGAGTTTCAGGGAGAGACAATCTTTTCTAAACCAGCTTTTAGCCACAGAAGAGACAGTGGCCTGTCTACGAGGGAAAGCTTCCGTCCAGTGAGAAATATACAAACCATGACTAAAACAGATTTATACCCACGAGACAAGGAAGCTCTAGGAAATCATTTGTGCAAACAGGTTTCCCAGGACTGTACTTCGAAGAGGTGAGATGAGCTAAGTAAGTACTCGTTGTGGCCTTATTACTATGTCCCCACCAACACGGGCTCAGTGATGCTCTCCCTGTGTCAGCGGACCAATGGGTTAATGCATATACAGCAGTAAGTACTGGGACTTTTACTAGGTAGGGCTGAACTGTTATTTGATCCAAACCAGAGTTCTCTCTTTTTATCAAACCAACAATTATTATTAGATTTCCAAATATTGTTTTTCCTTTTCTGGGGCCAGTTATTGGATGCCTCTGTTCAGTTTTGGGTTTTTTTTTTTTTTTTTTTTTTTGCGGGGGGGCAGCATTTCTTTCTTTCTTTTTTTAAAGATTTTATTTATTTATTTGACAGAAGGAGATCACAAGTAGGCAGAGAGGCAGGCAGAGAGAGGGGGAAGCAGGCTCCCTGCTGAGCAGAGAGCCCGATGCGGGGTGGGGGGGGCGGGGAGGGGCTCCATCCCAGGACCCCAGGATCATGACCTGAGCTGAAGGCAGAGGCTTTAACCCACTGAGCCACCCAGGTGCCCCGGTTTTTTTTGTGTTTGTTTCCAAATTATCATTTGGGAGAACATCTCTCTGGACCATAACAGAGGTTTGGCAATTGGCTTCCCGGAGAGCAGCATTTGGGGCAGAAATATCAGTAAGATGGTGTATTTTGGCCTCCAGGGAGACGAGTCTGGGATCTTACTAATGGCCAGAGCAACCGATAAAATATGGCGTCTAATACATATTGGACGTAGGAGCCATTTTGAATTGTTCTCCTGTTGGAGGGAAGGGAACTTTGCTGGTTCTAGAACATCGCAAAGTTACGGGCTACCCTGAATGCGTCCTGACATATGTATGGAGGTAAATGTTTGCAGTTTTGCCCTTGGCCAAAAATACAAGGAGGGACTCTGTGAGACTATTTCTTCAGTGGCCTTAGCTCAAAGGGCAGTGGCCGGAAAGGGCTCTGTGGCCAGCGGGATGTCCCCAGGCTGCCGGTATGGCTGTCGGCTCTAATACCCTCTGGGTGGATGACGGTCCCTGGGATGAGGGAACAGAAGGCAAGCTGAGGGCAAAGTGTAAGGTGACACCCCTCGGATCCCCGCCCCCCCAGGTGGGGGGTGTGTGACATTCCTCGGGCACTCCAGGCTGCCCTAAAACTAAGGGAAGGGAAAACAAAGAGTTAACTCATATTTTCCTCCCGGAAACCCCCAACTGTCTTAAGGTTCGTGCTTTACTAGAGGGAAAAAAGACTTGAACTTGACAATAGCCAGGCCCCCAGGATCCTGAGAGCCTTCTTTAGCATATAAAAATATCCTTTAGCATATAAAAATATCCTTTTAAAAACCTGGGTGGCTCAGTGGGTTAAAGCCTCTGCCTTCGGCTCAGGTCATGATCCCAGTATCCTGGGATCGAGCCCCGCATCGGGCTCTCTGCCCCGCAGAGAGCCTGCTTCCTCCTCTCTCTGCCTGCCTCTCTGCCTAGTTGTGATTTCTCTCTGTCAAATAAATAAAATATTTTTTAAAAATCCTTTAAAAAAAACACTCCCTTTTTCCTGACCTCCCACAGCTCCAAAGTACATAATCAGTCGTCCCTCACAACCCAGGACAGCGTCTCTTTCTGTTCACAGATCCCGGATCCCGTCCCCCTGCTTTAATATAATCACCTCCTTACACAAAAGACGTCCCAAGGATTCTTTCTTGACCGTTGGACCTCACCAGCATTCTGGAACTGCATCACCCGTATTGCTGGATGAGCAGACCAAGGGCACCCCCGTCCCCCTCGCAAATAAACATGCAAAAAATTAAGTAGATAATGAGGATGACCTAGGGCAAGGGGCTTTTTTTTTTTTAAAGATTTTATTTATTTACTCGACAGAGAGAGAGATCACAAGCAGGCAGAGAGAGAGGGGGAAGCAGGCTCCCCGAAGAGCAGGGAGCCCGATGCGGGAACTAGATCCCAGGACCCTGAGGCCATAACCTGAGTCGAAGGCAGAGGCTTACCCACTGAGCCACCCAGAGGCCCAGCAAGGGGCTTTAATAGGCTTTTCTTTAAAGCCTCAAAGACTATGTCACCCCTGTCTTTCCAAACAATAGGGTTTGGACTATCATATTTTATTTTATATTAAAGATTTTATTTATTTATTTGACGGGGGGGGGCACACACAAGCAGGGGG
Source organism: Meles meles (assembly GCF_922984935.1). Taxonomy (NCBI): domain Eukaryota; kingdom Metazoa; phylum Chordata; class Mammalia; order Carnivora; family Mustelidae; genus Meles; species Meles meles. Next base: position 13,969,792 of record NC_060085.1, read on the forward strand.
AGCAGGAGAGGGAAAAGCAGGCTTCCCCACGGAGCAGGAAGTCCAATGCCCAATGCCCGAGGTGCCCTGGGAGTTAGGCTGATTATCAGTTGGAGACTTTGTCCATAAAGAGGATGGTAACTGATCCCACAGGGACAAACGATCAGGGTCCACAGGCTCGGCTATCAGCTATCGTGTTGTCAGAAAGCAAATAAAAGATAGCAAAGGTTTTGGGCCCCTGGGTGGCCCAAACTGCCGAGTCTGACTTTTCAGTTTGGCTGAGGCCATGATCTCAGGATCTTGAGATCAAGACACAGAGAGATGCACTCCCAAACTGGAGAGGGGGTTCTCTGAGTCAATTAAGAGGGGAAGAACCCTGCCTCTGGGAATTAGAAAGGGCATCAGAAAGGCTTGCTAGGAGACAGAAGGCACCTGGAGCACTTACACTGGTAACAATCTTTTTTCTAATATTCTAGCCCTCGGCGATAATAGAAAATAGGGGGGATGGGGGAACGTTCATTTGCTGGAGTTGAAAATTGAGAATTGGGGTGCCTGGGTGGCTCAGTCGTTAAGCGTCTGCCTTGGGCTCAGGTCAGGATCCCAGGGTCTTAGGATGGAGCCCCGTGTGGGGTTCCCTGCCCAGCCCGGAGACTGCTTCTCCCCCTGCCTGCAGCTCCCCCTGCCTGCGCATGCTCTCTCTGTCAAAATAAAATCTTTTTAAAAATAGGAGAAAAAATTGAGAATTAACGGACTTCCTTCTAGGTGACTGATCTAAGATGCAAGCGAACTGGTTTGCCAAATTCACTAAATCTGGAATGGAGATAGTTTCCCATTCCATCCTGGTCCTTTTAACTAGAAGGAGAAAGATCCCAGTTCAGCCCATTAATAAAGAGTTAAATGCTACCCAGGTGGATTCAACATCTAAAAGAGGACCAGATTGGTCTTTATTTTTTTAAAGATTTTATTTATTTATATGAGAAAGCAAGAGAGAGCACGGTGAGAAAGCATGAGCACGGTGGTGGGGAGTGTGGGGGTGGGAGCCAGAGTCGAGCCGGGAAGCCTGATGTGGGGCTCAATCCCAGGACCCCAAGGTCATGACCTGAGCCTAAGGCAGACACTTAATCCACTAAACCACCCAGGTGCCCCCCAGAATTTTCTTTTTTTTTTTAATATTTTATTTGACAGAGAGAAATCACAACTAGGCAGAGAGGCAGGCAGAGAGAGAGGAGGAAGCAGGCTTCCCGCGGAGCAGAGAGCCCGATGTGGGGCTCCATCCCAGGACCCTGAGACCATGACCTGAGCCAAAGGCAGAGGCCCTAACCCACTGAGCCACCCAGGCGCCCCAGCCCCAGAATTTTCTTTAAAGACAATTTGAAATTGACTCTAAAGGTCATGAATTAGTTCACCAGGCTTTTGTGTGTGAGCCTGAACTTTGTTCCACAAGCTACCAGAGTTGCTCAGTGGAGATTTCCAGCAAGTGTTTAGCATCTAGCCAAAAGTGAGGAGTCTGTTTCTCTAAATCCCTTTCAGGTTGTTCCATTCCGGCTAGTTTATCCAGTGTTTGGCCTGGCCCTCACCAACAAGCAGGTGTCCTAATTGGTTTAAATCTCAGAAGCCAGCTTGGTAAGTTTGAATAACCAGGTTAAATTCTTCAGCAGACCAATGGGGGTCCTCAGTCGCCTTAGGAAACTGACTAGCTCACAGTTCAGCCTTAGTCCCGGGAACTGTAAGAAATTGGCGGTTTCTTTTGTTCCTCAGAATACTAACCTTAAAAAGGCAGGGGTGTGTGTGTGTTAAAGATTTTATGTATTTAGTTTTTTTTTTTAAAGATTTTATTTATTTATTTGACAGAGATCACAGGTAGGCAGAGAGGCAGCCAGAGAGAGGAAGGGAAGCAGGCTCCCCACTGAGCAGAGAGCCAGATGCGGGGCTCGATCCCAGGACCACGACCCGAGCCGAAGGCAGAGGCTTTAACGCACTGAGCCACCCAGGTACCCTATTTATTTAGTTTTGAGAGAGAGAGATCACAAGTAGGCAGAACAGCAGGCAGAGGGAGAGGGGGAAGCAAGCTTCCCAAGGCAGGATTTGATCCCAGGACCCTGTGATCATGACCTGAGCCGAAGGCAGACAGACGCTTAATCAACTGAGCCACCCAGTGCCCTGAGGTTTTCCTCTATTAATTTTCACAGAGTACACACCACACTTTGTTCATCTATTCATCTATTGATGGACACTTGGGTTGTTTCCACCTTTTGGCTTTGATGAACAGTGCTGCCGTGAACGGTGTGTACAACGATTTGTCCGAACACTTGTTTTCAATTCTCTTGGGTAGATACCTGGGTCATAAGATACTTCTAGCCCAAATCTGAACCCAGGCCCTCTAGCACCATAATCTGCCCTGGAAGATTTTGGGGCCCCTCCTGCTGTTTCCGTGCTTCCACCTTCTGACCTGGCAGGCCTCAGTTTCCCCGAGTGAGCAGGGCCGGGTGTGCCCCAGCTCACTTCCTCCACCATCACTCTGAATGCATCAGGAGAGTAGCATAAGTTTCCAGGGCAAAGGGTGCAGGGAGTGCCTGTTGTGGAGGGGATGAAAGGGACACTCCCTCCAGATCAGACTGGTGGTTCCACCTCCTTGTGGGGCCCATAAACTCAGGGGTGTGGTAGGCCCCACAAGGCAGGGAGGAACTTAAGCTGAAGCCTGAGCGGTGTCCCCCTCTGGGGGAGTGGGGCGCGGAGAACTGACTTCAACAGGCTCCCAAGTTCAGCATTTTTCGTGGCAAGAAAGCGTGTGCACCTGCTGTCGCTTCCACCCGAAATGCCCACGTTGGGTGTAGTGACATTTGATGCAATCGCCCTTCATACCCACAGAGTATAGATCGTGCCCTTGCCCTGTGTTGACCCTGCTTCCCTGACCTCCCCCAACTGGAGGGGCCCGGGCTTAGATCCTCCATTTTACACAGGAAGAAGCTGAGGCACCCAGGACCCCCCCCCCCTTTTCCTCTGGAAGAAGTAGGGATGGGGGAGGAGGCAGGCGGTAACTAGAACCACCACGAGGTTCACACCTATGGATCTGGATCCCCCCCCCCCCCAGACCTCCTGACCCTAACACGTCTAGACTAGAAATTTCTAGAGACTCAGACGCAACACGGAGCAGGATCCGAATCTTCAACAACCCCAACCTGCAAAAGCTTCATATCTGACTTCCAACTTCCAGAACCTTTCCCATCCGGAGGGCTGTGGGCTCAGGACAGGTTTTAGGGTTCTGGAATCTTCGAACCCCTTGTAGAGATCTGAAGAGCCCCTGGATTCATCCTGCCTCCCTGTTCCCCCTCCAATCATTTCTTCAGCAAACACACTTTAGATCACCCCTCCAAAGGACTCCGCGCCAGGGAATGGGAAGGCGCTGCTTTCACATCTTCAGCCGCAGGGAGCTCACGCCCCAGCCTCTTGGGTGGAGTGAGCCCCAAGAGGTGAAGAGGAAAGCTGCGGTGGGAGCTGGCCCGCAGAGGTGAGGGGCGGGGTCGAGAATGGAAGGAGGGAGAGGTGGGCGGGGTGAACTTCTACTGGGCCACAGAGAAGCTCAGCGGGTTTGGAGAGGGGGGCCTGGCGGGAGGTAAGGCCAGGAGGAGGAGGCAGGAAGGAGCCAGACCTGGGTGGGCGCTCACGCTCAGGTGAAACTTTCCACCTGCTCGCAGCCCGGAGGAGCTGAGATAAGAGGTCGAAGGCTGGGCCGTCGCTTGGGGTGAGTGTTGGGGGCCCCTGAGGATCTGGCGGAGGGTAGGGGAGGAGAGGATCGGGGTTCCAGGGAAACCCCGGCAGGTCCCTGGGGTCAGGTCTCCGCCGCGTTTACCCCCAAGATGCCGGGAGATCCTGGAGCGGCGGGTCTCAGAAACCCCGTTGCCCTCGCCCATCGGCAATAGTAGTCGCCAGCGAGCGTTTCCAAGGCCGGCTCGAGCCCGGCAGGGAAGGAAGTCGCTCCCGGCACCGTCCGGCCGCTGCGACGGACGTCCCTGGACCTCTGCCCCTGCCACCACGCCCGCCTCTCAGGCTAGGGCAGAATCAGGATGGAGAAGTGGAGGGTGCTGTCTGCTCTCCGGCCGTTACTGTTACTGTTCTTCGCGTGGAGATGGTTAGCGCGCTGATTGGGAAGATCCGGCAGAAACAGCACCCTGGTCTCCCCAGGTTGGGTTTTGTATTGAATCCAGGGGACCACTGCTGACCCCCAGCCTTGCCGGGCGCTGGGCCAACGTTCCTACCTGGGGACCTCAGCTCATGGCTTCCCCTAGGGTTCAGTTTCGCCCCCTGTTCAGCTGTGGCAGAGCTGTGTGGCTCAGGCAGCGTCCTCCTGGGTTTTGAACATGCCTCGGTTTCCCCTCCCTGACTATTACAGTGACCAGCTTCCATGAGGGTGCCTGAGATGTTCAGCCGGTGGAAGCTTTTATGGGGGGGCTTGTGGCCCCCTGGGGGAACCTCAAGTAAGTGACTTTGGGTCTCTGAGCTCCTGTTTACCTCTGGGTCAAGGGGGACTTGTACCTGACTGTCTGTGCCTCTTAGTGGGTACCCAGGGAAGGACAGCTGTCACCATAACTATATTAATAATAATAATAATAATTATTATTATTATTATTATTATTATATCACGAGCCACCATTCCAGGTTCCTGACCAACTTTCCCTCTGGGTCAGAGTTTTGTTTTTTTCCCATGGTCACTTTTCAGATGGGGAAACTGAGCCCCCCACTCCCCCACCCCACCCCACCGGAGCCTCCCGTAGTCCAGATCTGGGCCCAGGGGGAGCTGCTCAGATTGGAGCTGGGTCTGGGACTACAACTTCCTTCCACAGCCCTGTTGGTTCCTAAGGCTGTCACCCTGCCAGGCAGGGCTGAGGAGTCTAGAGAAAGAGGTGTGGACCCTGGGACAGGCAGCTGGGCCCCCACTTGACCTAGGTGACCAGATTACGTTTATTCATCCCTGCCCACCCCCACACCTAGGGTGTGGTGATTCCTGCCAGGTACTGGGTGTGGGAGGACCAAGAAGGGGCCTTGGAGCATGAACTTCAAGGAACTCGAGGATTTCAGACAGGTTTCTTTGACCCAGGAACCCAGGGGCAGAACTGGTCAGCCCTAGGGAAGGAGGAAAGGTGTCAACTGGGCGGTTTCTCTTCCTGCCATTGCCTCTGAGGCTCAGAGTGGGGCAGCAACTTGTCCCCATCCCCATGGTGAGAGGAGACCCATTGTGGTCCCTCCTCCAGCTGAAAGCCTGGCTCTGCTTGATTGCTTCCTCCCCATGATGGGGAGCTCACTACCGACATAGCAAACTGAAGGAAACCCCTCCTTACCACCACCAGGTGGTGGTTAAAGGCAGAGATTGGGCTCCCACTTGACCTTCCTTGAATAAGTTCCTTGGATGAGCTCTCTGTGCCTCAGTTTCCCTATCCATAAAAAAAAAAAAAAAAACCGAGGCTAAAAAGCCCTACCTTCCGGCTCAGGTGTGGTGGGTAGAGGAACAGCTGGAGGAAAGGCCACACACAGGACTGCTGGGTTAACTTTAATCCTGATGAGTTGGTGGCTCATTGTGCTCTCATTTGTGGTGTTTATCTTTACAAGAGAGAAATAATGTAAAGGGGCAGGGCCCCAGCACAAGGCCTGGAGGAGGGATCCGAGCAGCGTGAAGGTGTGGGGGTCTTTCAGGCGTCCCCACAGACAGAGCCCAGGAGGCCTCAGTTCCTCCAGCTGGGAAATGAGTCCAGATATGCCCTTTGGAGACTCAGCAAGGGCCAGGCCTGGCATTTAGTTAGGGGCATCCGTCGGGCCCCAGATCCCCACCCGGATCCATCCCAGGTACCATGAGCAGTTTCTGAGGAGGTGGGCTCCCCAGGGTCAGTTGCTTCAAATGAGTCACACTTGATGAGCCCAGAGAACTAGAAACAGAAGTCAAAGGTCTAAAGGCCATGTATCAATCACCCCATCCCTACCCCTGCCCCACCTTTTTCCACAACCTATCTTTGCATAAAATCAGCTTCTGCCTTCTGCTCCCTGCTCCAGGGGAAGCCTGCCTCCCCCTCTCCCATTTCTCTTGCTTATGTTCCCTCTCTTGCTGTCTCTCTCTGTCAAATAAATAAAATCTTTTAAAAAAGAAAAAGAATCAGCTTGCTCACCTCAGGGTCTAGCCAGAAGGAATGATCTTGACTGGGCTTTTTCCTCTTCTCTCTTCTCTCTCTCTTTTTTTTCCCTTCCGTTTATAAAAGGAGTTTATGATCCTTGCCAAAAGGATCCATCATTACTGGCAGGCGTAGCTGGTACGAACAGGTGAGGGATCACCCTTGGGTCCAGCAGGTTGAGGTTCAAATCCTAGCAAGGGCTCTCGGCCTCAGTTGGCTGTGGGACCCATGTTGTGGGGGCAGGGGGGCTCCGCCTTTCTGCACCCAGCTCACCCACCTGGTAACTGGAGACCAGCCCTGTCCACCAGGGCTCAGTGAATCACAGGGCTTGTCTACAGGCCAGGCAGGGGCTCACACTGTCTCCTGCAAAACACCTTCTCCCCAAAACTATCTTATTCACTGTCTCTCTGTCTTACCCCCCCCCCCAACCCTGTTTGTACATCAGCTATGGGAGCACAGGCCTTTCTTGCAGACATTCTAGGCTGCATGTCCAGAACCTAGACCAGGGCATGGCCCCCACTAGAGTCTAGGTGCTCAGTGCTGGCTCAGAACGGTCATGAACATGCACGTGACAATGGTCACTGACGCTGATGTTATTGTCACCGTCGGCGTATCGTCAGTGTGTGCTTTGGAGTAAAGGCCCGCATTTGGTCCTACGGCCTTTCTCGGGACTCAGGTTGTCATGTGCGCAAATGGGCTTCTCCAGTCACCCCCACCCCTCCCCGTTGCCTTTTGGAGGTTCCAGAATGTTCCATGCTTGTCTCCTTCGAAATCCCAGCTGGGGGCTCTTGGGAAGTACAGAGCCAGGAAGACCACAGCGATGCTGATGTTCAGCACCTGCTGGAAGAATCGGGAGCTGGCCACTGACCCCAGCTGGTTTTGGAGAGGATGCTGTGGCCCAGAGCGGGCTGGGCACTTGTCCCAGGCCGGCCGATGGTCAGTAGGCAGGTCGGGTCTCTCCTGGGAGCTGTGGCAGTGGCCTCAAGGGCATCAGCTCGCAGTCTTCCCCGCTGCTGGGCAAAGGGACATGAGCCCTCGTTTTCCTGATTTCAAAATTGAGACCCAGCGACCGGGCCCACTGGGGTCCCTGGAGCTGGAAGTGAGGTCGGCAGGGGTACGCGGGTGGGTCTGTGTCTAAGGAGCCAGGAGAGTGACTGGGGACTCACCCTCTCCGAGTCTCACTTCCTCATCCTGGAAAATGCGAGTGTCTTGTGGGATATCGCCTCGACTAGATGGGAGCCTCCACGTCCCGCGGGCAGGCCTGTCCTGGTATCGTGCTAGCGCAGAGTGGGTGGGACACATCCGGGCTCTGAGGGGTGAGCAGGTGGGGGACGCGACACGCCTTGGTTGTCAATGGGGGATATAGGCGGAAGATGTAGGATCTGAATCCTGTCGCTAATGAATTCTGTTGAGCGCTTGGCCCCTCTGTACCTCTAGTACCTCATTAATATTCAGTGAATCTGGGGCACCTGGGGGCTCAGTCCGTTCAGCATCTGCCTTCAGCTCAGGTTATGGTCCCGGGGTCCTGGGATCGAGCCCTGCACCCGGCTCCCTGCTTGGCGAGGTATCCGCTTCTCCCTCTGCCCCTTCCCCCGCCCTTGCGTATTCCCTCGCTCTGCTCGCTCGCTCTCAAATAAATAAAATCTTAAAAAAAAAAAAATACTCAGTGTTGGGGCACCTGGGTGGCTCAGTGGGTTAAAGCGTCTGCCTTCGGCTCAGGTCATGATCCCAGGGTCCTGGGATGGAGCCCTGCATCAGGCTCTCTGCTCAGCAGGGAGCCTGCTTCCTCCTCTCTCTCTCTCTGCCTGCCTCTCTGCCTACTTGTGATCTCTGTCAAATAAATAAATAAAATCTTAAAAAAAAATACTCAGTGAATCCTTAATGTTCAGTGCTGTGTGTTTGCAGGGAAGGTGGATAGTCAGTGACAGTACGTTGGTGTCTTGGGGTGGTTTGGTGGCCTGTTCACCTTCCTCATGATGATGCTCGTTCATGCATCACGAATGTGCCTTTCCACTCCTCCTTGTTGCTGGTAAACTATTTCGTGTATGTGCTGGGTGCCTCCTGCATATTCAGCAGGCCATTAACAGTATTTGCTGGCTTCGGGCTTCTTGCTCCTTAAATGCACGGTTTTCCAGTGGTGTGGCTGTTTGGCTCTTCAGGGCATGAGCACCTCTTGGTCCTGTATCAGCCACACACACACATTTGCTAACTGACCGCGACTGAATGGCCGGCATCTCCCAAGGCCCGAAGGGCCCCGGATGGGTCAGCGGCAGCTGTCATTGGCAGTGGGTTTGGGCTGAAATGAGGCAAGAGGAAATCACTAATATGTGGGTCATCATTCATAGGTTTCCCTTGTTCCACAAGCACCGGCAAGTGTCATATGGGGTTGGGAACATGGCTGTTGGGGACAAGATCCTTGGCCCCACCCCGGGGGCTCCAGGCTGGTGGGGGAGATAACAGGAGGGAAATGAGTGGATTTCCTGTGTGCAGTGGTGGTGAGAGCTGCAGAGAAAACCAGAGCCAAGCCAGGGTGTTTTAGGTGGGAGGTCGAGGCCCTTCTAAGAAGGCCCGGGCGGGGGAGGGGCACAGTCTGTTGAGCTGCTGACTTTTGATTTCGGCTCTGCTTCTGATCTCAGGGTGGTGAGATTGAGCCATGCATGGGCTCTGCGCTCAGGGGAGAGTCTGCTTGAGATTCTCTCTCTCCCTCGGCCCCCGCCCCCCACATGTATGTGTGCACATGCGCTCTCTCTCAAACAAATAAATAAATGCTGGGGAAAAAAATTTAAAAAGCAACATTAGATTGAGCCTAAAGATCAAAGAGAATCGGGGGAAGAGCAGGAGTCTGGCAGGTGCAAAGGGCCTGTGGCAGGACTGAAAGAAGCTGAAAAGGCTGGAGCAGCTGGAGCAGACCAGCTGGGGCAGAGGTCATTGGGGGAGGGGAAACAGGGGCTGAGAGGTCCCACACCTGGCAGCTGCAGCCCAGGGAGAGGCTCTTGGGTCTTGAATGTCATGAAACAGATGGCTTTTATGTGTATGTTAGAGGAAGCAGTCTCTGGGTGATAGTGAAATTGCACTGGTGTATGGAAAGCAAACAGGCGGGAACAGGATCAGCTGGTCTGGCAGTGAAGGTACCTTGGAGTCAGCCTGGTTGTCCCTGAACTGTGACTCTGTCCACAGCCACTGTGTCTTATCTGGAGAGAGAAACATTAAGGAGACCCTGCCTCGTGCAAGCAATATAAGGAAGTATTCATCAAACACCTGTTGGGCCTTCCTGGTTCCCTTGCCATTGTGTCCCCACAGCTCTGGTCTGGACACCACACCTGGGTCACCACTGCCCCGTAACATCCCATGGGAAAGGCTCACAGGCTTCTCTGTCTGTTCCTCCTGGTCCTTCCTTCTCCATCCTCCCCACCTGTGTCCGGGGGCTTTAAACATCCATGACCGCCTTCATTCCATTTCCTGAACCCACCCCCTTCCCAGCACCTCGCCGACCAGCTCCTGTCCAGACCCCCAAATATTTCTGGCTGCTTTCCTGCCCCAGCCTCTACACCTGCCCTGATTGTCCTTCTCCACTCCGTGGCCACAGAGGGCTTCTTAAAAGCATATGTCGATCTTCTCCCTCCCCTGCTCACGCACCTTCCATGGCTCCTGTTGCTTCTCTCCTGCAACATAAGAGGTTCTGGGCCTGCTCTAAGTCCTCCCCACCCAGTCCCCTGGCGTGGACTCGCAACCCACATCCTTTCCCTCCTGTCCTCTTGCTGCAGCCACCCTGGTCCCCCTGTATCTGCCTCCAGCCCCTTACATTTGTGGTCTGGCCCTTTGCAACTATGCTCTTCTGGGCCTCTGAACTTGTCACGCCCTCGGCCTAGAATGCCCTTCCCCCAGCGCTCTGCTAATTCCTTACCATCCCTCAGGATGTCCCCAGGCTGATCAGGTCCCCCCACCATGGACCGGGACTTTTCCTTCTCAAGTGTTTATCACTTCGCTACAGCACTCATCACTTCTCCCTGTATTAACGTCGTCAGGGAGGGGCTGATCTCGGCATTGCCTGTTCACAGATTCACTTGGGATGGCCCGGCAGCAGAATGTTGGCTGCCCCGGGCCCCCGGTTCTCTGTCCTTTGTGAGATGTGTAAGTGCATGGTTCCTTGTGACAGATTCTGGAAGGCTCTGAGTTTTGGTTGGGGAATCCCCCAGAAATGCCACATCATGGGAAGGATAGGATAGACAGACTGACGGACCCCACTCATTGGGGTCCTGGGTTCCAGTCTGCTTTATGCTGAGTCTCAGTAGCCCCGTCTGTAAGCAGGGACTCTGGGGACACTAAAGGAGCCAGTATGATGAGCCAAGGTCACCGAGGGGTTGCCACAGGGCCAGTGTGTGCTAAGCCCTTTGACACACAATCCCGTGACCCCATGGCATGTGTGTGTGTGTGTGTTGGGGTCTCAGCACTCCCATGTCCTGATGAGGAACTAGACGGCAAAGGGAAAGTGACTGCTCAGGGTTTCAGGGCAAAGAGGAACCATTCATTCAACAACAAAACTGACCTTTCCCATCCCTGCTCACATACCCTCTATGGCTTCCCCTGACCTAGGAGACAGCCCCACTTCTCAGTCTGGAGTTCAAGGTCTTTACCAGCCAGTTGCTAGCCTCAGAAATCACCCCCTCTCCAAATTTTGCTTTTCATCAGAATAAACTACGGGTGATCCCTTAGAATATGCCTTGTTCGCTTTCCCCTCACGCCTTTGCATTTGCTCTTGCCTTGACCTGAACTCCTCTGCATCCGTCAAAGCCTGAGCTTCAGTATCCTTGTCCCTTCTTCGGGCCCAGCTCTGATCCCATGGGTGTCTGGATTGGTCTCCCCCAGATTGGGAGCTTCTGGGGGGCCAGGCCCAGGGTTGAGGCTTTTCAGGTTCCCCAGACCTATTTGTTGAATAAATGAGTGAGTGAGTGAGTAGTTTCTTATTACGTGCATTTGGGAGAAGAGCCGCTGAGATCCTTCTCAGGACGGAAGGACCTGGAGACAAAGCAGGTCGTTTCTGTGGTGATGTGAGGCACCCCCTGCACACACCCCCCGAAACAACTCCCCATCTATGAATCACGGCTGGTGATTCCCCCAGAGGTATTCCAAACCCACAGACTTTACCAAGTGAGATGCCATTCGGGCTTCTGCAAATCCAGTCGTTCTGCCCAGTGAGAACTGGAGACGGTGGACCACAGAATCTTAGATACGGTCAGGGAATCAGACCCAAGCCGCGAGGAGCTTCTCATCAACTCCCTCGCCCAAGCAAAGGCCCCAGAGTCGCTTGCTCCTGCTCAGTTGCTTGGAGGAAATACTACCAAGAAGCTTCCCCTTCTTGGTGGAGCTGAGCCTCCAAGACCCTTCCCCTGTGGACAGTAAGAACCATAAGGACAGATCAGTGACTACCTAGGGCCTGGGCTGCAGCCCGCAGAGACACCCAGCAAGATTTTACTTATTATTTGCCAGAGGGAGAGAGAGAGAAAGAGAGTAAAAGTACACACGCAGGGGGAGAAGCAGGCTCCCTGCTGAGCAGGCAGCCCAACATGGGACTTGATTCCAGGACCCTGAGATCATGAACTGAGCCAAAATCAGACACCCAACCAGCTGAGCCACCCAGCGCCCTTCCAGAAGTCTTTCTTATGCCTGTCCAGTGTGAGATGTTATGAGGATAGCAACATGACCTTCTTGAGGGCTTAAGGGGCTATGAGTTAGGAAGGGCCTTGGTGGATGGTAAAGGGAAGGGGATCTTGGATGCATTAATAGAGGTCTAGTATAGGGAGGAGGAGAAGTGAACCTTTCTTCCCTGCCTCCAGCTTGAGCTCTCATATGCAAATTAGGAACCTCATGGGGCTGGGAGAGTAGAGTAGCAGAATCCCTCCATTTAATTTTTTTTTTAGATTTATTTATTTATCAGAGAACACAGAGGAAGAGGGAGAAGCAGACTCCCTGCTGAGCAGGGAGCCTGATACAGGGCTCCATCCCAGGGCTCTGGGATCATGACCTGAGCTGAAGACAAATGCTCAACAAACTGAACCACCTGGGCACCCCAGAATCCCTCCATTTAGAGAAACCTGAGACCTGGGGAGAGAAAGTTAGGAATGCTGGTCGCCAACAAAGGGCAAGTATTCCATATGCAAAGCGTTCTTATAAATAAACAAGAAAGGAAAATGCAAGAAAAAGAACATTCATTAATGGAACTAATTAAAACCAAATGATGACCCCAAGAAGTTCTCTTTTGCCCTGATACCCTGGTAAGACTCATTCAGTCATTTCAGTTTTTCTCATAACTTCCCCTCCCCAAAGCCCGAGTTTGGCTGAGTTATAAATATTTGTATTTGCAGAAGTATCTTCCTTTGTTCTGAAACCCTTGTTTGGGACGAACAAAACACATTTCCAGTGAACTGGTCCTTGGCCACTTAAGTTTAATTTTCTATTTAATAGATGTTTAGGGATGCCTGGCTGGCTCAGTGGGTTGGGCGTCTGCCTTCTGCTCCAATCATCATCTCGGGGTCCAGGGATCAAGTCCCACATCAGGCTCCTTGCTCAGTGGGGAGCCTGCTTCTCCTTCTACCTGCTTTGTGCTCTCTCTTCCTCTCTGGCAAATAAATAAATAACATATTTAAAAATAAGGGCACCTGGGTGGCTCAGTGGGTTAAGCCTCTGCCTTCAGCTCAGGTCATGATCTCAGGATCGGGGCTCCATGCTCCGTGGGGAGTCTGCTTGTCCCACTCCCTCTGCCTCTCCCCCTGCTCATGTGTGCACACGCGCACACGCTCTCTCTCTCTCAAATAAATAAAATGTTTTAAATAAATAAATAAAATTTTACAGATCGTTCATGAGAGTGTCTCTTGCTCAGGAGTTTGGTTCTGAGGCGTGCCATTGTTTTACAGGATCTATGGGTCTCCCGCCACAGGTGTGGCCCAAGAGAACACAGTGGCATTTTTAGTCTGATTTGTGGTGACGTCATCTTTCTGTTACAGCTTGTGTGTGGTTTTCCTAACCTTGAAGCTTGGCGATCTGCCCAGTTTTCCCCGGGAGCACTCCTTTCCCCGGCATCCATCCTGGACTCGGTCTTCTCCTCAGCTCAGGAAAATGCCCTTCGAGGATTCAGGGCATTCTTGTATTGCATTCACAGTTTCACACCAAGATTATTTGCCTTTTCGGGTCTCCCAGACCTGTCCTCCAGCAGATGAAGCCCCAGGGCGGGCAGCTCAATCGGGATGTCCCAGGAACGAGACAGGCCCTATGGCCCCCGCATACAGGGTTCTGACACTGCTTAGTCTCTGCTGGCTCATTGCACCTGCCGTTCCCGCCCCTGGGACCTTTCACCCAGACCTCAGCCCTGAATGGCTTTTCTGTGCCATTCATATCCAGCTTAAATGTCATCCAGACCTCAAAATCCAACTGCCACCCAACTACATTTCCTCCTGTGGCTTTCGTCACCTTGTATCATTTCTTTACTTCTTCTTTTTTTTTTTTTTTGGAAGATTTTATTTATTCATTTGACAGAGAGAGACACTTCGAGGAGGGAACACAAGCAGGGGGAGTGGGAGAGGGAGAAGCAGGCTTCCCACTGAGCAAGGAGTCTGACGTGGGGCTTGATCCCAGGACCCAGGAATTATGACCCAAGCTGAAGGCAGACGCCCAACGACTGAGCCACCCAGGCACCCCACTTCCTATCATCTCATTGAGGTTTTAATTAATGCTTGTTGCCTCTCCTCCGACGTGCCGAGCATGATTCTAGGGCCTGGTGATAACGTGGTGAACGAGACATGTCGCAGGGAGCTCAAGTTCGGGTGGGGGAGATGAAGGTGAAATAAGACATGTTAAAAGTTTTTATCATGTATTTTAGGAGGGGAGAGGTGCTATGGGAGGAAAAAAATGTAAAACATGGTTGGGGATCAGGGAACTATTGTGTCCTGAGGACTCCTTCCTGAGAAAGAGACATTGGAAGAAAGAGAAGAAGTGAGGGAGGGAACCATGCACACAAACAGAATCAAGAGTATTCCAACCAAAGGGAAGAGCCTGTGCAAAAGTCCTGAGGCAGGATCGTGCCCAGCATGCTCAAGGCTGAAATCCCCACAACAGCACTCTTACATGGGGTTAATTCTCCCCAGTCCACATGGAGGCTCAGAGAGGTCAAACTTCTTTCCCAACGTCACACCGCAGAACCTGTGCGGTAGGATCTGAGCCCTGTCTCTGGGAGACAGCTCGCTGGAGAGACTTGGCCAGGCAGTGTTCAGTGACAGCAGTGGGTGTGTTGGGGAAATGGCCTCATGGGTCCAGGAGGAAAGCCCTATTCCCACCTCTGGATGGCAATGGGAAGCCATTCTCTTCTTTGCTTCCAGGCAGTAGCCGGGTGGGGGTGCCTGGGGAGGAGAGAGCCTTCCAGAACCCACTGACTGCGTCACCTTTTCCAGGTGCCAGTGGGAAGAACAGAGAGACCCCAGAAGAGCACAGACATCCCACGGCAGCCCGAGGTAAGCTTGAGCTGCACATATATATTCCATAAATCCTTGTGGCATGCCCCCTCAGTGCCACATGCTGGCAGCTCCCTTCCTGCTTGCACAATCCTGGGAGCTGGAGATGGCTCAGATGCCCCCTTTTTACAGCCAAGGAAACTGAGGCCCAGGTTATGGAGGGCACACAGCCAGAAGGTGATGGAATTGGAATTGAAACCCAGGAACTGGGCTCTAGAGTCTGCACCTGTCTGGGTGAGTCAGTAAGTGTTTGAGAATGGCTAAGTCCTGCCTTGGGTCTAATCCACTACTTGCCTGGTGCTGGAAAACAGACCTTCAGGCTTAGGGCTGAGAAATAGTGCAGACACTACCTCTCCAGACAAAAGGACATTAAGGGAATCCAGGGAAGCCGGGGAAAGGGACACTGGAAGGCTGACCACGGGCTCTGCCTGGATATGGGGAAGGAAAGCTTCTAGAAGCAGGTGACATTAGAGCTGGGGTTTTGAAAGATGAATACGAGTTTGCCAGAGAAAACCTTAATGAATTTACTTTTATTCATAAATTTTATTTGTTCAAACACTCCCTGCTTCCCCCATGTGTCTGCCTCCTGTTGGGCCATGCCAGGACCTTCAAAACTCCCCCAGTTTTAAGAAAGACAAAGCTAAACCCAGACACCCCCATGGGATCAAGCCTGGGCCAGAGGGGTAGATGGAACTAGAGGTGCCAAACAGAACCAGTACCATTCCTGAGGGGTTCAAGAGAACTTTCCAGAGAATAATCATTTAAGATGGGGTTTAAAGGACATAGGAGTTTGGCAAGGAAGACAGCTCTGTTTGAAACCTGCGGGGCCCAAGGGATCTGTGGGGAGCCAGGGGCCATGCTCAGGTCACAGGGCCATCAAAAACAGGCACGAAGAGTGGATGATGGTTTGGATCAGCATTCCAGAAGTTTGGAGCTTCCTGGAGGGGCAGGGGAAAAAGGGAAGCAGGAAAGATCCAGTAGTGATCAGTGATAAAGGAGCAGTTTTTGGCCTCCTTGGGGGAGGCTCCTGGGCCATCTTGGAGGCAGGGACATGAAGAGGACCAGACTGAAAGGATGGATTCTGGGCATGTGGAGTCTGGGACGCTCACCTTGGCGTCTCCATGCCTCAGTCCTCTGTGTAAGTACTTAATCCCCAGCAGGGCCTGGGCAACTGTCGGAGCCAACAAGGGCTGAGCAGGTTGGAGGAGGTTGGGGGGTGCAGGGAGGGGGAGATAGGCAGGGGGATACATTTCAATCCTGCATGGACCTTAGCACCTACGGGGCTAGAGGCCAGGTGTTGGGATCCGCCCGGAGCTCTGGGAAAGCGCTTGGCCCATCCCGGCTCTTCAGTGCCTATTATACTCCTCCCAGGAACCGCCCAGGCTGACCAGGATGAGGTGTCGCAGGTGCTCGCTGACCGAATCCCGCCTGGCTGTAGCTCTGGGCATATTCACGCTCCTAGCCCTCCTCCTCTTCAGTCTGCACGCCTCACCACCCACCTTCCAGAGCCTAGAGAAGCCCCGGGGCAGCCCAGTGGCTTTGGCCTGGCCGGCTCCGCCCTCCCGCCCACCGCCCAGCCCCTGCCTGCCCAACACCTCTGCCGCTGCTCTGCCGAGCTTCGCGGGGCTGCCGCAGCAGGTGCAAGACTTCCTGCTGTATAAACACTGCCGCGACTTCCTGCTGCTGCAAGACGTGCGGCCCGACAAGTGCGCACAGCCTGTCTTCCTGCTGCTGGTCATCAAGTCCTCGCCCAGCAATTACGAGCGCCGGGAGCTGGTGCGGCACACCTGGGGCCGCGAGCGCCTGGTGAAGGGCGTCCAGCTGCGCCTCATCTTCCTGGTGGGCACAGCCGCTAACCCCCTGGAGGCGCGCAAGGTCAACCGGCTGCTGGCGATGGAGGCGCGGGAGCACGGTGACATTCTGCAGTGGGACTTCCATGACTCCTTCTTCAACCTCACGCTCAAACAGGTGGGCCAGTGAGGGGGGTTGGGGGGTGGTCCGCTGGTCAGGGCCACCCATCCTTCCTGCCCGCTCCCCATCACCTCCTCTGATGGGACCCAGGGAACCAGACGTCCCCACCCGCCCCATCCCCCCCCCCCACTTGTCCTGGTGGTGGTCTGAAGTCTTCTAACTGGGCGGGGGGGGGGGGGGGCGGCGGGGGGGGGGCGCAGGAAGAAAGGGCCTGAGGTTACAAGGCCAGCTCCCAGAGCCAGGATCTGGGTTTGAATTCAGGCTCTGCCTCCTACTTGCTGTTTGCCTTTGATAATCATTTACCTCTCTGTGCTCCCTTCTTTCTGGCCAGGGAGGAAATGGCCGGCCTCTGAGGGCTTCTGGAGGGTTTTCAGGAGGTTATTTACAAGGCAGCGGAAGAGCTCCTATAATCTGTGTGGGTGGAGGAGCACTGGACAGGACCACCTTGTTTATTTCTTATTCTCTGACCCCTGAGGACTCCATCTGTGCAGGAGGTGGTCAGGAAAGACCTTTTTTTTTTTTAAATTTTAAAGATTTTATTTATTTATTTGACAGAAATCACAAGTAAGCAGAGAGGCAGGCAGAGAGAGAGGGAAGCAGGCTCCCCACTGAGCAGAGAGCCCGATGCGGGGCTAGATCCTGGGACCCTGGGATCATGACCTGAGCTGAAGGCAGAGGCTTAACCCACTGAGCCACCCAGACACGCAGGAAAGACTTTTTGATGGACAAGGACCCACAGGAAGTGGAGGGAATCCTACTTATTCTTTACAGATAAGGAGTAAGAGTCTCTAGAGACCCACCCAGGCATTGGGGGGGGGGGGTGCCCAGGGCAGGGTCCTGCTCACTGTAGGCACAGAAAAGTCTGGCTCGAGACCTTAAATTGCTACTTTCCTGTTGTGTGACCTTGTTCCCTGGACTCTTTCTGGAGAGCCTCTATCTCCTCATCTGTAAATGAGGTTGATGACCACACCTGCCTCCTAAGCTTGCACGAGGGATTCAAGGCAGCACAGGCATGGAGAACAGAGCTGGGCATGCGGCAAAAGTTATTACAGGGAAGTAGAAGCCGAGGCGGGTCGAGGGCTAGAACCTCTCAACATGCCATGTTCTTCATGCAGAATACAAAAGCACGTAATCAATGTCCGTTGGACAAGCATGAAATCCAGTACCTATGAAGTTATGACCCACAGGAGGTGCTGGGGAGATGACACAGGGAGGGGAGACACAGCCCCCGCCGGGGGGAAGCCTAGAGTCCAGTGGGGAAGGTAGATGCTAAGTAACGATGACACAAGTAATTATTTAACAGCAGTGCTTGGCCAGGCAGAGTCCGAAGGAATAACAATAAATGTAAATGGGACAATTTTCAAACACTTCTTGGTGCTTTACAGAGCATCATTTCCACAGATCCCCAACACCTGCCAGGGGCACGTCCTATGATGAGTTCTGTCTGGAAAGTTGAAAACTTTCCAGAGGCTTAGGGTGGGGCCTCAAACTCAGGCTGGCCTGGCGGCAGTTGTGGGGGAAGAGCCTATCCTCATCTGGGTTGTGGAGGCTCACAGGGACCCCAGGCCGATGGCCCCAGCCCTCCAGCTTTTATGCCCTGTCCACTTCGCCTACAGGTGCTCTTCCTACAATGGCAGGAGACTCGGTGCACCAATGCCAGCTTCGTGCTCAATGGGGACGATGACGTCTTCGCACACACTGACAACATGGTGTCCTACCTGCAGGACCACGATCCTGACCACCACCTCTTTGTGGGGCAGCTGATCCGCAATGTGGGCCCCATCCGGGTTCCCTGGAGCAAGTACTATGTGCCAAAGGAGGTGACCCAGGATGAGCACTACCCACCCTACTGTGGTGGGGGTGGCTTCCTACTGTCCCGTTTCACAGCCGCTGCCCTGCGCCGGGCTGCCGTCACACTGGACCTCTTCCCCATTGACGATGTCTTCCTGGGCATGTGCCTGCAGCAGGAGGGTCTGGAGCCCGCCTCCCACAGTGGGATCCGCACAGTCGGCGTTCACGTCCCCTCGGCCCGCATGTCCTCCTTCGACCCCTGCCTCTACCGGGAACTGCTGCTTGTCCACCGCTTCTTGCCATATGAGATGCTGCTCATGTGGGATGCGCTGAGCCAGCCCAACCTCGCCTGCGGCAAGAAGTTACAGATCTTCTAGGTGGTGTCAGGGCCCCTAGCCTCTAGGCTCTGATCTCCACCCCCATGGAAAGGGGCAGCATCTTCCTCCCTGGCAGGGGAAATCTTCATTCTTCTAAGCAGGTCAGGCATAGGGGAGTGCCAGGAAGGGTTTGATGAGTGCCTAGTCTAGCTGGCAAACTCGTAGATATCTTTCCAAACCCACTGGTACTTGAATCATGTTTCATCATCCTCCCTAGGCTCTCGGCTGAATGGACCGTCTCTTTCTGGGAGCTAATTGCAGAAGCCCCTTTCCTAGGGTTCTGGGTTGCTGCTCCTGCATCGATCCCATCTGAGTCAAGGTCACATTTCCCAGCCCTGATCTTGATCACAGGCTGGACCTTAAAGGCTGACCAGCCCCTCCTTGGTCATACACCTAGAGGGGTTTAGTGGTATGTGAGTTCCAGCCATGGTTCAAGGTCAGTGGAGGAACTTCTAGTTAAAGTGAGCAGTAGTTTTCAGCCTAGGAAAGGAGTTTTGTTCTCAGCCTCCCCAGGGTCTCCATCCACCCGAGATGGCGGAATCGGTCAGAGAAGCCATGAGTGGGACCGCCCCATCCCTGCCGGTGATATCCAGTGCTCTGATGGCTGATGCATTGGGCAGAAGAGGGAAGAAGCTGTGTGACTCAAGTGAAACCAGTTCCAAGTTTCTGGGAGTCCCTAACAGGGCCCAGCCCCCCCACTTATGCTCCCCAAGAATTCAGGGAATGATGTGGGGCCAAAGGGTCTTCACTGGGCCCAAGGTCAGCATACACACTCACCCCAGTGCCCAGAGAAGGGAGAGATTCTGGTCCTTGGGTGTTTCTGAGCTCTAGGAACCCAGGACCAGCCCTTACCTCAGTAAGCCTTTCAGATTGAGGAGATCCAAGCAAAATGGTGACCACCCCCCCCAAAAAAAACCCTGCTGGCTCTGAGTGGATGTCTGGGGCCTGGACTTCCGAGGCATTGGAGTAGTGCTTGGGACGTGGGGACGTGGGGACCCCAGACAGCAGAATGACCACTGGGAAGTGGGTACTCAGGGAATAAAACGTTTTGTGAAGACCTGAGGGTTTTTTTTTTAAAAGATTTATTTATTTGACAGAGAGAGACACAATGGGAGAGGGAACAGAAGCAAAATGAGTGGGAGAGGGAGAAGCAGGCTTCCCACTGAGCAGGAAGCCTGATGTGGGGCTCGATCCCAGGACCCTGGGATCATGACCTGAGCCGAAGGCAGACGCTTAACCGACTGAGCCACCCAGGTGCCCCTATTTTCTTTTTTTTAAAGTGATCTATAAGTTTTAATTCAGACCAGTCTCTAATCAATAATTAAGCCTCATTTCTAGTAGAAAATATGCGCCAATAAAAATGGCCTGGGTGAAGTAGGAGCTGCAGGAATTTCTGTTGGACAGATCTGACGTCACCCTGCCTCAGCCCACACACCCTCCATGGTTCCCTATCACCTTCAGATCACGTCCCACCAAGACCTGGTCTCACTGCCAGCTTGGCAGCACGCTCAGGAGAGAGAGGCAGAGGGGTGGGACTGCTGTGGGCGGTGAGAGACAGTGGGCCTGCTTTGGCCTCTTGCTTCCAGCAAGGCTCCTTCCAAACACCACCAGCCTCCCCTTCTTCACCAGACTCCTGTCCCACTAGGACTGTGGCTTTATTATCTTCTGTCCCACCTCCTTTCCCTCCTGTAAGTATTTATTGTGTACGTCCTGTATGCTATACCCCTTGCCCTATAATCCTGCTCCCAGCCCCACTAGGACGGCAGATATCCACCTTACAGTGAGAAAACAAACCCGTGAACAATCAAATGGGAAGTTCTCAGAAGTGGTAAGAGCTTTGAGAAGTCAAATGAAGCAATCAGGCACACGGTGATGGGAACAAGTATCAGCTGAGAAATCAGAGATCTGGGACTGAGGGGGGACATTAGAGCTGGGGCCTGAAGAAAGAGGACATGACCTTAGGAAGAACTGGGAGAAGGGTGTTCCAGGCAGAAGGCATAGCATGTGCAAAGGCCCTGAGGTGGGATAATCGGGAAGCATTCGAGTTGCAGCAAAGAGGCAGTCGCTGGAGCTTGATGAGTAAAGAGGACCTGGAGGGAGGAGAGGCTTGAAGTCAGAGGGGCTGGCCACATGGGGACTTGTGGGCTGGGGTGAGGAGAGAGGGAGTTATTTTGAGAGTGATGGCACCTTTGGAGCAAGGAAACAACATGATTGATTTTTGAGTTTTAAGTACCACTGTTGGAAAGGGAGGTGGAAGCCGAAGCAGCACCCAGGCCGAGGAAGGCGGGCCTGGATGAGATGGGGGGGGCTGCGGGGGTTTCTAACACAGTTCTGACCTCATCCTGTCCCTGCTCATCAGAGGCTCCCCATCATCCTCAGGAGAGAGTCCTGCTCGCCTGCTGCAGTGGCTTGAAAAGTATACATCTCCCTGCAACCTTAGAATATGGCTTTATTTGGAAATAGGGTCTTTGCTGGGGCGGCTGGGTGGCTCAGTTGATTAAGCATCTGACTCTTCATTTCAGCTCAGGTCATGGTCTGGGGTGGTAAGATGGAGCCCTATGTCAGGCTCAGCGCTCAGTGGGGAGTCTGATTGAAATTCTCCCTTTCTGCCCTGCCCCCCACGCACGCGCACGCGCGCTCTCTCTCAAATAAATTACATCTTTTTTAAAGATGTAATTTTTAAAGATGTATTTTTAAAAATTTAAAGATGTAATTTTAAAAAATTACATCTTTTTAAAAAGATGTACGTCCTTTTTTAAAAGATGTAATTTATTTGACAGAAAGAGCATGGGAGAAGGAGGGTCAGAGGGAGAAGCGGACTCCCTGCTGAGCAGGGAGCCCAATGCTGGACTCAATCCTGAGACTCCAGGATCATGACCTGAGCCAAAGGCAGTCGCTTAACCCACTGAGCCACCCAGGCTCTCTCGAATAAATAAATCTTTTTTAAAAAAGGGGAAAAAGCCCTGGGTGGCTCGGTGGATTAAGCCTCTGCCTTCAGCTCAGATCATGAGCCCGGGGTTCTGGGATCCAGCCCTGCATCAGGCTCCCTGCTCAGCGGGGAGTCGGCTTCTCCCCTCTCCTTCCCTCTAGCTATCTCTGTCTTTCTCCAATAAATAAATAAAGGTGCCGCTTCCAGTCAGCGAACGGGAGAAGAATTAGGCACAAACAAGTCAGCTGCAACAGATTGGGAGCAGGGGACGACAGTCAAAAAGACTGCTGCCCCGAGCAACTCCACAGTCTCGCTTTTATTAGATAGAAACAGTAACCAACAGAAGAGTCGATGAAGGTCAAATACTAGTCATACGTCTTGTAGATAAACAAGAAGGAGGGCAGAATATGTCTGCACAAGCAGTATAAAGTTTATAGTTGAACAAGCACATTCAAAGGACTTATCTAAGTAGCCATGGGTGCTCTCCAAGGGGAAAGGGGAGATAACGGAAAAATGAAACAGGAACTGTTCTGCCCTGAGCGGGCCGGGCATCCCCAGCTGCTCAGCTTCAAGGCCATATATCGTCCTCTCCCCCAGAGGCCTGTTGCAGTATCTGTTTACTAGTAAACTTTACTAGTTTACTAGGAAACTTTACTAGTTTCCTAGTAAACTAGTAAAATTTCCCGGGGGTTATATTTTAAGTAATACATTGTTCTGAGGGGCAGTTGTATTTCCCCCTTTTTGTTTGTGAAGAAGTAGAAAAGTTGATTTTGCAGCTTCTTGATTCTTCAGGCATTGGAGGGTTTTTCCGCGTGCATCTGAGGACTAAGCATAAAAAGATTATAGCAATAAAAAGAATAATCATTCCACCTATAATGCCGAGACCAGTTTGTTTGATCCAAGTAAAAGGGTTTAAGTTAGATAGAATATCGTTCATCCTTTGAGTAAAACTCACTCCTGGAACTGATTGTAATGATGCGTGAGTAATACTTTGAATAGTATCTTGAAGTTGTCTAATATCTGAAGTTAGATTATCACCATAATGATTAGTGATATGCCGGCGAATTTTGCTCCAAGATATTTCTGATTCATCATAGGCATGGGGAGTAACACAGAAGGAAGAAACCTTCCAGTCACATAAAATGTGAAGCCTAAGCTTTATATTTTGAAGATCGTCTCCTACATATATCATGGCTGCTTCTAAATTAGAAACACTTTCATCTAATTTTTGATCTATGATTCTTTGTTGATTCCAAGCTTTGATAACATTCTCGTGCCATTTTTGTACAAATCGTGTGGTTTGTACAGTTCGATGCAAGGCTAGTCCTGCAGTGGTAGCTGTAGGAGTAATGGCTGTAATCCCTAAAATAGCTGGTATAAGCAACCCAAGAAACCTTTTTGTTCTAGGGACCCAGTCCTTCAAAACTGTTAAAAGTACATGCATATCTGGAGAGCTTTCCCAAACACGGTGGTGTTTCACCGGTAACCGGATGCCTAGTTTTCTTCTAGCTATGAGAATGATAGAATTGTCTGTATAAACATTCTTATCTACACAGGTGAACCTTTTATATTTGAGACCGTTTATTTCTCTATTGCTATGATCAAAAGTCATTTTTCCAATAACAAAAACATAGGGATCTCTAACACAAGCTTTTACCCATTCTTCCTCCATTAGGGAAAAAGAAAATGCATAGTTATTAGACTGATGAATGTAAGAGCCGTTCCAAACTCTTATGTGATTTAAAGTGGTGGTGACCTTCCATAAATTCTTTTGTCTTTTATGATAATGAACAAAAGGAGATGACATAGTCCTTGCCCAAGCCAGACCAGGGGTGCATCTCCTGACGTTAAGGTTTGTAGTAAAATGAGATCATCAAAAACTTGCCATTTCAAGTTTCGATGAGAGGAGCAGGGTCTCCAGTGTAATTGGTGACTGCCATCCCCTTAGGGGACCAGTCCCATACAATTCCATAGGAATCATTAATAACAATACTGGAGTGAGAAGCTCAAAATCCTCCCATGAAGGGCGAATTCCCTCATCAGACCACATTTGCATTAGTTTGCATTCGGGAATGGGGGTGCTGCTGTGTTATAGCTAGGACCCCGATATTCATGGGCTAGGAATCCCTTAGTGGAGAGTAAATGTAACTGAACTTTAGTCAGATAATTATCAGTGGGAAAGTCCACCAACCTTGCCGATACATATCGGTCTATTTTGATATCCAAAGGTAAGATTAATATTTGTG
The DNA here is from genome assembly GCF_922984935.1 of Meles meles. Taxonomy (NCBI): domain Eukaryota; kingdom Metazoa; phylum Chordata; class Mammalia; order Carnivora; family Mustelidae; genus Meles; species Meles meles. The sequence continues at coordinate 13,993,744 of NC_060085.1, forward strand.
CCCGCCTCTAAGGGCAATCTAGGATCCAAAATTCCAGGTGCCCATTTTGAGGCATCCAGATAAATTGGTATTATATCTTCTCCCCATTCTACTGGACGGAGTAGGGGAGGGTTGGGTATATAAGCCCAGTAAGTAAAGTTATTTATTTGTGCATAACATCCAGGAAGACTTACGGTTACTGCGATGAGGGTCATCATATTACATCAGATGTAGAAACAGTAGTAGTTCGATATGCTGTAAAACATATACTGTCTATAAAGAATCAGATAACAGATTAAGTGCAGAAGAAATGTTTTGAAACAATGCAATAACCGCCATTAATTCTGATTTTTGTGCTGAGAGACCGGTAGTAGATATAATCTTCGAAGTAGGACCATAATAACAAGCTTTACCTTTGACAGAGCCATCAGAAAAGTAAGTAGGGGCATCTGTTATTGGATTTTTAGAAGTCATCTTAGGAAGGACAAAAGCAGTATGTTTTAAAAAGGAAACAACAAATGGAAAAAAAAATCTTAAAAAAAAAAAAAGGAAACAACAGGTAAAGATGGGTAACGAGAAGAAGTGTTTCCAGTAAAGCCACGAGGGCACTCTGCCAATTTAAATTATTTTGGAATGCCGTTTCAGCTTGTGTCTTATTTAAAGGCAGAACAATAACCTGTGGATCATAGTCCTGTATTTTTCATCTTTTCCATTAAATGGTGCCTTCTTTTTTTTTTAATTTTATTTATTTTTATTTATTTGACAGAAATCACAAGAGAGGCAGGCAGAGAGAGAGGAAGGGAAGCAGGCTCCCCGCTGAGCAGAGAGCCCGATGTGGGACTCAATCCCAGGATCCTGAGATCATGACCTGAGCCGAAGGCAGCGGCCTAACCCACTGAGCCACCCAGGCACCCTAAATGGTGCCTTCTTATAGAATGGTGAAGCCCATGGCAGCAGTACCATTTGCACCTTTTGTTCCATTATTGGAGGAGGAGGAGGAGATTCCTCCTTTATATATTCCTTTATGATGGCCTTAGTAATTTCTTTCTCCTCCTGGATGGCATGTTCAGGTTCCTATTTTTTTAGTTTCTCCTGAGCATTCATCATCGCTCTCTGAATCAGGGGTTTGTAAAGGCTCCAAAACGGAGCAAATGAGGGGCGCCTGGGTGGCTCAGCGGGTTAAAGCCTCTGCCTCCGGCTCAGGTCATGATCCCAGGGTCCTGGGATCGAGCCCCACATCAGGCTCTCTGCTCGGCAGGGACCCTGCTTCCTCCTCTCTCTCTGTCTGCCTCTCTGCCTACTTGTGATCTCTGTCAAATAAATAAATAAAATCTTGAAAAAAGAAAAACGGAGCAAATGAGGGTCCAAATTATTGGAACTGGTTTTCCTTTAGTATGCAAAAGTTATAACTCCTGACCTACTTTTTCCCGTGTTTGTAAATCTAAAGTCCCTAATATAGGAAACCAGGAGCAATGTTCTTTACTTAGCTTTAAAAGCTCCGTAAGTTGGCCCTCGCTGACTTTTGTTCCTCCCTCCTTTAGGAGCCGTTTCAGTAAGCAAACGTAAGGGCGATAATCTTTTGTACTCTCTGATTTACTCATACCGTGCAATAAGTACCCACAACTCACCAGCGGGAAAAAGGCACGGCCGTGCAAAAACTCACATTGGGGCTTCTTCTGTTTTCTTTCTGGCCCCACGTTGGGCACCACTTGCCGCTTCCAGTCGGTGAACAGGAGAAGAATTAGGCACAAACAAGTCGACTGCAACAGATTGGGAGCAGGGGACGACAGTCAAAAAGACTGCTGCCCCGAGCAACTCCACAGTCTCGCTTTTATTAGATAGAAACAGTAACCAACAGAAGAGTCGATGAAGGTCAAATACTAGTCATACGTCTTGTAGATAAACAAGAAGGAGGGCAGAATATGTCTGTACAAGCAGTATAAAGTTTATAGTTGAACAAGCACATTCAAAGGACTTATCTAAGTAGTCACAGGTGCTCTCCAAGGGGAAAGGGGAGATAACGGAAAAATGAAGCAGGCGCTGTTCCGCGCCCTGAGCGGGCCGGGCGACCCCAGCTGCTCAACTTCAAGGCCATATATCATCCTCTCCCCTAGAGGCCTGTTGCAGTATGTGTTTTTCTTAAGGCCGTATCTAAACGTGCTTGGTAACTAGTAAAATTTCCCGGGAGTTATATTTTAAGTAATACATTGTTTTGAGGGGCAGTTGCATAAAGGATTAAAAAGAAAAGAAAGAAATAGGTTCTTCGCAGATACAATTAAGAATTCAGGGGAGATCACTCTGGGTTAGGGTGGGTGGCCCCAAATCCAATGAGAGTGTTTTTTTGTGTTTTTTTTTTAATATATTTTTTTAATTTATTTGACAGAGAGAGATCACAAGTAGATAGGCAGGCAGAGAGAGAGAGAGGGAAGCAGGCTCCCTGCGCCCGATGCGGGACTCGATCCCAGGACCCCGAGATCATGACCTGAGCTGAAGGCAGCGGCTTAACCCACTGAGCCACCCAGGCTCCCACCAATGAGAGTGTTTTGACAAGACACAGAAATGAACACATAGAGACGCTGGAAAGAAGGCCATGTGAGGACAGAGACAGAGCTGGAAGTCCTGCATCTAGAAACCAGGGAAGGCCAAAGATTGCCAGCAGCCACCAAAAGCCAGGAGAGAGACCCCGAGCAGATTTAGAGCCTCAGGGAAGGAAACAACCCTGCCCCACCCTGACTTCCGACTCTGGCTTCCAGAACTGCTAAGGGAAGACAGTTCCATTTTAGGACTCCCGATTTCTGGTAATTGGTGACCGATGTTGGGAAAATAATAACATGAAACTGGCTCACGTTGTCAAATGCCTGGTCATTTGCCCCCCGGGAGTCCTAGAATGCAAAGCTCCATCACAGGGTGAAGGGAGGGTGTGAATGAGAAAAATGGTCGGAGTTGGATCAGTAAGTGTCCACTGTGACTCATTTTGATGTCTGTATGTCTGTCCACTGTTACGTGGGCTTTAAGTGACCTCGAGGTGCGCCCCCCCCCCCGACATGGGTCTTGATAGATGACCTCAATTCAAATCCTGCACTTGGCCATTCCCTCCCTCTCTGACCTTGGCAAGCAGCTGTCTCCCTTGGCCTCAGTTTCCCCACTTTGTATTTCGATGACTCTCAAGTTGTTATCAAGTTCCTGAAAGGGGTGGTGGGTCCATGGCTGTGGGGGTGGGGGGAGGGGGACGGGGTGGGGGACAACCCACGCAAGGGCTGATGTAGCCTTGTCCCTAATTCTTGAGAAAATGCAAACAGCTGCTTCAGATTCTGCGGGGAGTTTCCTTTATTTACCACTGGGGAGATAGTGGGGGTTGGGGGGGAGACACAGATGCAGGGAGGTTGGCGCCTGCGGCTCCTCTGAACAGAGGAAGTTTGGCCCTGAGTATCTGGCATCTGGGCAAAACCAGGGCTCTTCCAAGCCAGGGTGCAGGTGTCATTTTTCTCGCGGTTGGCCCTGCAGAGGAAGGTGGCCTGGGGGACGTGGGGAGCACAGCAAGGTAATTGTCACTGTCCTCCCAGACAGGGCTTCGTGGTGCTGTGTGGCTTCAGGAGCTCGCCGGACCAGACCCCTCTGGGTCTCTGGATCCTCCGAGGCCACATCCGGGGGGAGGGTTCAGTGGGGACACAGGGTCAGCAGGTCCCCCCGGGTGCAGCCACTGAGGCAGCAGTGGTGGGCAGGGTTGGTGGCGGCTGCCCGCCTGCGGTGGTGATGGCGAGAGCCCTGGGGCAGGGGCTGTGGAATGAGAACCAGCATGGGGTCCCCTTCGGCCACCAGCCTGTGGAGATGTCGCCCTTCCAGCCACTGCAGCAGCTCACCTGAAGACAGAGCAGAATTCAGCGTGGGCAGGGGACCCTAGAGGACCTCTCCCCAATATATGCACACACGTCCCCCCAAGTGACCTGCCGAAAGTTCCTCTTGTGCACAAATAGAAGTGAGCACCTATTAAACCCTTACTGTCTACTGAGCACAGATAAACTCTCCCATCCAGATGTGTGCACTCTCCACCCACAACCACGCTCAGGTCCCTTGCTGTGCACGTTCCCGCAAGCCCTCTATCACGCAGACGCATAGACACTTCACAAAGCCAGAGACAGCAGGGGTGACATGGGACATATACATGGGCACACGTGTGCAGGCAGCGGGCTCACACGAACACATGCACACACAGGCATATACCCTCACAGCCCTTCCCAGCCCTCCCCCATGCGTGCCTCCGCACCTCCAGGGGCATCTGTGTCACAAAGACGTATGCACATAGGACGCATATGTGTGACACGCCGGCATACACATCCGTTTTCTACTCTCTGTACCAGGGCGGGGCGCAGGGTGAGAAGAGTGAGACCTGGCCTCAGTGCTCCATTTAAGGGAGTGCCCAAAAACTCAACAATGAAGATCGATCATATCTTAATGCAATTTTTAAAATCAAAATTAATGCAAAAATTCACGAAGATCAAAATACTGAAATCGTAAAGAAGGCACTTTGAAGACTGCCTCGCCCGCCACGCACTGGTTTCCTGCCCGGCAGGGGACGCATCCTTGGCGCGCCGGCACGCACAGCAGCGCCGCGGGCAAGTGGACGCCGGTAGGTGCGTGCAAACCCATCCACCCGCCCCGACGCTCACCAGCGCCACGTGCACCTGCCCCACCTATAAATCCCAGAGCTCAGTCCTCACCCGCCCCTCACTCACGCGCGCCGCCAGCCACCCGCCGCCCATCTTCGGAGGACCAGCGCGGGCCCCCGCACAGCCGCACCAGAGCGCGCACGAAGTGGTGACCGCACAGCTTCTCCCGCGCTTCCGGAGCGGGCGCAGTGCCCAGCGCGAGCGCCAGAGCGGTGCCCAGCAGCACCAGCGCCCAGGTGAGTGGGCGGGACTCCATGGCGGTAGGAGGCCGGCCCCAGCGGGGACCCCTTCTTATAGGCATCCAGCCCGGCCCCGCTGAGGACCTTGGATGGGGACAAAGAATTCCGAGGAAGACTCAGAGAGAAGGTCAAGGGCGGGGTGAGTGCTGAGTGCAAGGGTAGTGTAAACTCCCTCAGTTGGGGTTTTTCTCTCTTTTTAAAGCAATCTCTTTGCCCCAGGTGGGACTTGAACTCACGACCCTGAGATCTTGTCTTGCATGCTCCACCCACTGAGCCAGGCTTTTTGGTCGTGCCTGACTTAAGCTTTGATGGCTCAGGCATCCTCTTCAAAGATGGCTATCTGGAATAAACCTATTTGCTGGCCACCCAGCTAGATAAAGAGCCAGGCGTCCTCCCTGCACTGAGGCTCCCTTGTTTGAGAGGTCTGGGCTGGTTTGAAGAACCCGCCCTTGGGACCACTTGTTTTTTTCCCTTCTGGCGCTTTAAATTCCCACTCCTGTGGTGTAGGGTTAGCGCTAAGCAGTGAGCCCTGGGAACCCCAGGCTCCCATCCTGGACCCCAACAGAAGCAGAGCCCAACCAGTGACCACGTGGCCCCGTGTCTGTTCCCCGCCCCCTCACTGTGTGTGTGTGTGTGTGTGTGTGTGTGTGTGTGTGTGTGTGTGTATGCCCTGCGGTCTCCAGGTCCTTTCAGTAGGAAATCTTTATTTTTTTCAGTTTCCTGATGGTTGTTGCCGAAGGGGGAGCAACCACAAGGGCCAGTCCAACCAGACACTGGACACTGGCTGGCCGAGACCTAACCAGTTCAAGCCCCTTCCCCCCAATTCCAGTGTTTAAGCCCAGCTCCCCATCGTGATGGTGTCTGCGGACCTGCGGGCTCCAGGGGAGCATCAGGTAGTGGAAGGGGGGATCTCGCAATGGGATTCGTGCTCTCCTAAGAAGGGGGTGTGAGAGAACACGCCCCACGCCCCCTCCCTCTCCACGGGAGCACATGGCCAGAAGGCAGCCATCGGGCCACCGGGGATTCAGGCCACCGAGGCCAGGGAAGGGAGCTGCATGCCAACCAGCTCAGAACGTTAAATTCACACCGTGTCTAAAATCCACCAATAAAGAGTAAGCTGGGGAAACCCAAGCCCCCTTCACCAGTCCCCAATAAAAGCAGATCCCCAAGCCCTGAGTTGGCTCCCTGTTTCTACCGATGACCTCGATGTGGAGCCCTGGGTCAGCTCTGTCTCTCTTGCAAGTAATTAACCTTTACTTTTCCAGCGTTTCCTGATGGGTGGTGCTGAAGGGGACCTTGCAATCATATAAGACCACAAACAGTGGTTTTAACCTCAACACTGGTTATTGAGAGGCCGACCGGTCTCTCTGCCTGGGCCAGGGCCTTGGGTGCCTCCCCCCTGGTGGGGGGGGGGGCACTAGCTCAGGAGTCTTTTCAGCAACAACAGCCACTTTAGAGAGGGGAACTAGATGACCAGAGAATGGTTCCACAGGGTGGTGGTTGGGCAGCCAGCCATCTGAGACCAGGGGCAGCCAGAATCTTGTTGTCCTTATTCCTGTACCAATAAGGAAACAGCCTCAGAGAGGGATTGCCACGTTTGCCCATGGTCACAGGAGGCTAGGGCTGGGGCCGTTGGCTGGCTCTGTCTCTCCCATATTGGGGTCTCCTTGGACGGGGTAGGGACTGGAGGGCCCAGAAGGTAGCTGGCTGTGTTTGCTCATTATGACTTTGGTTTACCAAGGAGGGAAACTAGAGTGGAGAGAAGGGAGGACACTCCATCTGAGGCAAGGGAGAGCCTGAGCTAAAAACCCTCTCACTTGAGCCCAGAGCAGCCCCCTCCTGCTTTTCACCAAAGCAGGCGGCTTTCCCTGTGCTAAGAGAGTAGGGGAGAGGGAGGGAGACTGTCTCCCTCCTGCCCTGTCTCTCCCTCTCAATCTCTCTTGGTCTTTGTCTTTCTGTTACTCCTCGAATCTATCCAGCCATCCTGGGAGAGACTTGCTTGGCTCCCACTGATGTTGGACCCCTCCCCACAGCCTCCCACCCCAACCTTGCCCTCTGACCCCCCCAGAGCAGCCTGTTCCTTCCACACACCAAGAGCCTGTAATCAGTTCCTTAGGACAGAGCCAAGGCCAGCAGCTGGAGCTGGGGGTGAATTCTGTCCTCCAGGACCCCAGCCAATGCTCCACTGTGTCTCTCCTCCCTCGGCCAGCCCTGAGGCCTCCAATGTGTCCCCAGGGGATCTCCATCCCCCAGCCCTAGCCACATTCCTGCCCAGCTTATACACTCCCCCAAATTCCCCATCACCCAAGTACAGCAACACACTATTCTTTCCACTGAACTTTTATTCATTCAATGAATGCTCCCAGAGTCCCCTTTGTGCCTGTCCCAGCCCAGCCCCCGGGAGCCTCCAGCCTTCCGGTCAGAGGGAAGTACAGAGTGGGTGAGGAGGGAAGGCTGCCGGGAGGTGACAGCTGGGGTTTGGAGAGGTAAATAAGAGTTTTCCAGGGGGTAAAAGTGGCAGAAAAGATTGCAGGTAGGTGAGGAGTTGGGGATGGGGTGGCTTAACCTCCGCCAGATGCCTTCTCACAATCCTCCAGAAGCTGCCTGTGGACCAGGACCATTTATCTGCCCATTATACAGGGGATGGAACTGAGACACCCGTAGGGGAGGCAAGGTGCCCACCATCACATGGCAATTAAGTGGCAGAACCATGGGCTCCAACACCTGGGCTCTTAACTTCTTTTTTTTTTTTTTAAAGATTTTATTTATTTATTTGACTGAGAGAGATCACAAGTAGGCAGAGAGACAGGCAGAGAGAAAGGGGGAGGCAGGCTCCCTGCTGAGCAGAGAACCTGATGTGGGGCTCGATCCCAGGACCCTGGGATCACGACCTGAGCCAAAGGCAGAGGCTTAACCACTGAGCCACCCAGGCACCCCTGGGCTCTTAACTCCTGTACTCTAAGCCTCCTCACTCTCACCATGCTGTTCCCTCTGCCAAGAATGCCTTTCCTTTCCTCAGCTGCTGAAAAACTCCAGTAAGTCTCCAGCGTCATCAACTGCGTGACCCTCCAGTTAGGACAGAAAGGGTCCCAGTGTTCAAGTGGGCAAATGGAAGGCCCAGGACACTCTGGTACAGTTAGGGTGGACTAGGACCCCAGCCTCTCCTGTCCCCTCACAGGATCCCAAAAAGTCACACAGGCTCCCCCCCCCCCCCCCCCCCCCCCCCCCCCCCCGGCCCAAAGTGAATTTCCAACCCCGGCAGCTGCTTTTTTCTGGGGCTCCCTCCAGCAAAAGCAGGATGCGGGGGGGGGGGGGGGGGGGGGAGGGGGGGGAGGAACAGAAGGCTGAGATCGCATATTTAAAGCTCTGCAAGGTCTTCGCTGGCTTCGCTGGCACAGAAAGCTCAGGGCCAAACCCTGAGAGGATAGGAAGATGGGAGGGGCTTAAATCTGGCTCCTGGATTCTAGGGGCAAGGCACACAGCAGGTCCCACCAAGGCATTCATCTTGAATCTTTGCAAGTTCCCGAGGCCATAAGACGACTGCTGCCCCACAAGCCAGGGGTGCCCCTCAAGTGCAATGTCATTTGCCCCATGGGGGTCTCTGTGAAGCAGAAAGCCCAGAGAGGGGCAACCTTCTGCCCCAGGTCACACAGCCAGTCCGCAAAGACTAGAACCCAGAGGTGTGTGTGCAGGAGATATAAAAATGAAGCGAGTGGGTTTTCTCCTCTGGACAAGCAGGGAAGGCATGAGTTTCACACTCTCTGCTACCCTCGGCTCGCACTCCATAGTGCGTCCAGCTGGGGGCTCAAGGCACTGAATGTTGGTCGGTCTTTCGGGCTAGAAGCCCAGCACAGCTTCATGAGCTCATGAACCTGAGGGAGTGGGAGGAGACAACAGGGTCACATATGAGCAGTAGGAAGGACTCCTATTCACAGGCTCCAAAGCCTCCCATGGCTCCCTACAGGTCTTAGAACAAAATCTCATGCCCTCCCGTCTCCTTCCATCACCTCCTCTCTTTTCCCTGCAGCCACATCTGCCCACATCTCATTATTTAAATGCATCAAACTCATTCCCTCCTCAGGGCCTTTGCACATGCTGTGTCCGCTGCTGAGAATGCCCTCTCCCAGCTTTTCCCATGGGTAGGCTCCTCCTCCTCCTTCAGGATTTCTCCCTCTAAAAGGTCCCCCTGACCACCACCTCACCCCATCATTTCCTCCTGTTCAACTCTTCCTAGACACCAGTAACCACCAGAATGTTTTCGTTAGCCTCTGCTGATTACCAGGAGGATAGGGTGTTTCCGTTCTATCCCCTGCTGGGTCCCCAGCACCCAGCCCAGAGCACGGTACACAGTCAAGTGCTCAATAAACGTTTGTGGTCTGGGCAGGTGAATTTATTTATTGATTGATTTTTAAAGATTTTATTTGAGAGAGAGCACAAAGGAGAAGGAGAGAGAGGGGGGAGAGAATCTTGGGCAAACTCAGCCCCCAGTGCAGAGTCTGACATGGGGCTTGATCTCACCACCCTGAGATCACGACCTGAGCAGAAACCAAGGGTCGGTTGCTTAACTGACTGAGCCACTCAGGTGCCCCTGGGCAGATCAATTTATGAATGACCAACCTCATGTCAGACATTTCCACAGAAGTTGTGAAGATAAACTGTAAGAGTCATTAACACTTACGGAAAGTTGACAGTCAGCTGGACCCTAAGCTGAGCAAGGGAGAGGGGTCAACTTGTCTAAACTTCCGCCACCCCATAAGGCATTGTTATTCCCATTCTGGAGATGGGCAAACTGAGGGTCTGAAAGTGTTTGCGACTTGCAATGCAGTGAGAGAACTGCAAAATAGAAGCCAAAATCCCTTTCAGATTCATGCCCCAGGGTATGTTCTCAATCAAGAGATAACAGCAGGTAGGGAAACCCAAAGGGACCAGCTGGCTTCCCTAAGAAAATCCAGAGGGGGAAACTGAGGCAGGCCCTCCAGCACTCACCTCACCAGGGCAGGCAGCAGGCGCGGGCAGCCTCTGGCCCTCAGTCAGAAGCTCCAGGAGGCGGCAGAGGGCGGGGACATCTGGATCACATCCCATCATCCCCATCATCCGCAGGAACTCCTGGGGCCAAGAGGGAGAACCCGTGGTGGGGGAGGTGCCATCCATGAAGAGGGAGAAGGGGCGGCCCAATCACTGGGGAGGGGGGAGGGGTGGTGGGGCAGGGGGCAGCCATAGTGAAGGGAGGGAGAGAGTCAGGCGGAATGGGTAGAGGGGCCATCTGTGATGGAGGGGGAGGGGGCTGTCCGTGGTAGCGGGGTCAGCCTTAGGGAAGAGCGGTCCTCCCAATTATAAAGGGCCTGTATAATGCTGGGACAAGGTGACACTGAGCAAAAAGAGGGACTCCAGCACAAACAGGGCAGGGATGGGCCAGGAAGGTTCTGGCGATCCAGGGGCGCTGACTCACGGCTGAGGGGCTGCAGCTCTTGTTCCCGTAGGTGAAAAGCTCGTACAGGATGACCCCGAAGCTCCAGACGTCCGACTGGCGCGAGAAGATGTTGTCGGAGAGAGACTCTGGGGCGTACCTGGAAGGGGACGAGGAAATCTTGGGATGCGAAAGTGAGGGAGAGTATGAGAAAAGGAACAACCTTGGGCTGGGGGAGCTGGGGGTTAGCTGTGAGAGGTCAGTCCCAGCGCCGGGGTCAGAGTTTCCCTCCCTGCCTGTGGGATGGGGTAGTCTCCCAACCTACGGAAGGTTTGGGCGGGGTCCGGGCGGAGCCGTGACTCTAGGGGGCAGGGCCCAGTACGGAGGGGCGGAGCGGGTGGGAGAGGAAGTCGTGGCCCGGGAGGGGCCTGGGCTGCGGGAGGGGCGGGGCCGGGAGGAACCGGGACAGTGGGGAGGAGGGGCAGGCCAGTACAGTGAAAGCAGGGGAGGGGCCAGGGTAGTGGGGAGAAGTGGGGGGCCTGGGCGGGGTCAGGAGGGCCTTAGCAGTAGGAGCAGGGGCGGGGCCAGCGATGAGGGGCGGGACCAGCACGCTAGGAGGAGGAGCCAGGACTGTGGGAAGGCGGGGCCATGGCGGGCCCTAGAAGGTAGGAGGGAGGTGGGGGCCAAAGTCGCGAGGAGGAGAGGTGGGCCGGGGCGGGGGGTCCCCACCAGAAGATTGGGCTCTGGCCGGGCTCGCGGACCACGTAGTAGTCTTTGTCGAGCGGCAGCAGCTTGGCGAGGCCAAAGTCGGCGATCTTGACGTGCGTCTCGCTCTCCACTAGGATGTTACGCGCGGCAAGGTCGCGGTGCACGTAGCGGCGGGAGCCCAGGTACTCCATGCCCTGTCGGCAGAGCGTGAGGGCCAGACTCCAGCGCAACCCGCAGGAGCCCAACCTGGCTTACCTGGAATCCAACCCAAACCCATTCCAGAACCCAAGCCTAACCCTGCCCCGGACCCATCCTGCACTCCAGTCCCGACCTCAGCTCTAACTCAACTGCTCCTCCAGCCTGACCTGGACCCCAAACTTCCACCTTTAGCCTTCCCGGCGACTCCACACAGACCGGGCCACCTCAGCCCCCGGGCCCCCGGCACGCCCCGCACCTTGCAGATCTGCGAGGCGTAGAGGAGCAGGTGGCTGGCATCGAGGCGCGCGCGATGCCGCTGTAGGAAGTCCCGCAGGCAGCCGCTGGGCAGGTACTCCATCACCAGCCGCAGGCTCTGGCGGCCTAGGTGGCGGGAGAGGAGGCTGGGAGGAGTCACCACAGGTCCCAACTCTGTCCACTGCCCATCCGGATTCTTCCTCCGGGATCAGAGTGGGATCAGAGTACGGCGCTGGGTTCCTCCCAGCCTCAATATTGCTTTCTATAAAATGGGAACGGCAATCATGACGCTTATCACCAATGGCTCTTGAGTACTTTCCATGATATATATTGATTCATTTAAACCTGATAATGACCCCTTTTTCAGGTGTAGAAATGGACATGCAGAGAGTTTAAATCGCCTGCCCAAGGTCTCCCAGCTGCTAAGGGAGAGAGTGGGAATTCGAACCCGCGGCGATCCAGATCTGGATAAACAAGAGTGTCAGTCGCGCCCCTCCTGGTGTCCCCAGGCCACCCTAGAATGTCACTGCAGGAGCATGCGGGTGTGGGATTCGAAGAGCACCCGTTTGGGAGGTGGCTCACCTGGGCCATAGCTGACACCGCGGTACTTGACAATAAAGTCACTGTGGAGGGCTTTGAGGGTCTGGATCTCCCTCTGGAAGTCCCTCTGCTGGTCTGGCCCACTGTGCTGCAGCTGCTTCACTGCCACTAGGGCGCCTGTGTTGTCACCCAGCGGGTCATAGCGGCACAGTTCCACGCTGCCGAAGTTGCCCTGGGGGACAGCAGGGCTGGTGTCCACGTGCACGGGGGCTTCCCCGCAGCAGGGCTGGTGTCCGTGTGCACGGGGGCTTCCCTGCCCACGCCAGCCCGGCCCAGCTCACCTTGCCCAGCTGTGAGATGTACTTGAGGTGTCTCTCCTCAAAAATAGTAGGGTCCTGGTAGGCATAGAGCTGGGCGCCATTCCATAGCCCATCACGGGGTGCCAAGGCACCAGGTGTGGGGTCTGAGAGGAGCTCATAATCTGTGGGGCACAGGCAGTAAGTGACCAGTACACTGGGTCCTGGGTCCCCCTCCTAAGCTGACTTGCTAGGGCATTTTGATCCGCACACTTACCTTCTCTGCCTATTATGGCAGGCCCCTGCAAGCCTCAGGGTACCTTGCAGGGGGCTGGAAAAGGAGGCCGGCTGGGCAAAGGCAGACCCCTTATGTGTTCTCCAGGCTGTGGAAACTATGTATAGCTTTGGAGACAGAAGGGCATTTCCCAGACTCCACTGAGGTGAAATGTGGTACATGGTTGAACTCAGGCTGATGGGGGAGAAGAACTGGCTGCCCTTTCAGGCCTGGCACATGGTAATCTAGCATGGGACCCTCCACAGTCTCTCTCTCTCTCTCTCTGTCTGCGGAGGATGTGACAGGGACCTGAGGCCATGGGATGGGTGGAGCCAAAAAGGGAGAGGCACCTGTTGACCTGGACACCATCATGGAATGAAAGGTAAATATCCACCATGGTCAACCTGGAGCTTGGGGAGGGGCAGGGTCTGTTTGTTACAGCAGCGGCTGAGGCTCATGCTGACTGATACACTCACCAACCACTCCAACCCTGCCAAGCTCACAGGGCTGGCTCTGCATGCAAATTTCACTTTATTTTCCCCCCTCGGGGCCTCATATGATAGGCCAGCCCTGCCCACCCTGCCCGGCCCAATGGGCACCTGAAGTGATGAGGCTGTTCAGGTCGCGGATGATGGCACGGAAGGAGGGCCTCTGGCCTGCCTCGTAGGCCATGCACTGTTGGATGAGCATGGCGAGCTCCATCCACTTGGGGGCAGGGAGCTGCTGCTGTTCTTCATAAAACTGGAGCTTCTGAGGTTGAGGAGAGGGGATGATCACTCCCAGTGTACCCTCAGGAGCAGCCCCCTCGGCCCCCCCCCCCCAGACCAGCCCATCCTCCCCAAACTGGACCTTAGCCCCCTAGAGGCCAATACAGGTAGCACCAATACAGGTGCTCTGACCTTGGCAGGTTCCAGGGTGCTGATGGGTATCGGGATCCCGCTGAACACCTCCCAGACTGTGGCACCAAAACCCCACTTGTCAGCTTCCAAGCTGGGTGTCCAGGGCTTCAGGAGACACTCGGGGGCCACCCACGGGATCCTGTCTGTGAGCACTGGGGAGTGGGGCGGGGGTCAGGGGTCTGCTTCCCTGCCCCACTAGGTCCCTCCGTCCACCCTTCCAGACTTACTGTCCAGGCTTAGCACAGCAGGGCTGACCCCAGGGTCACTAAGCTTGATGAAGGGCAGGTTCCCATCAGTGCCTTCACGAGCCAGGAGCACCTTCCGGGCTGAGACATTGCCATGGAGGAGGCCTTTGTCCTCCTAGGTGGGCCAGGCATAGGGAATGCAAGGGAGGGTTTGCTGAATGAATAGTCTGGCTGGAAAGCCACTACATAGCCTTCAAAGCCCACCTGTGGCTGCTCAGACCATACTTCTAGACCACTCCCTAGACTACTGGCGGCCTGTCTTGCCTCCTCTGGTTCACCCCCCTATGCTGCCCCATGTCCCTCCTCTCAAACCCACCCAGAGGCTCCCCATTGCCTTTAGGATAAAGTCCAAAGTCCTCAGCCTAGCAGTCAAGGTCCTTTGAGATACTCCTTCACCCTATCTCTGACACTCTCTCTTCCACACCCCTACCCCGGCCTCCTGCCTGCTGAACTGCTGGAGGCATCCCAGGACGTGCACCCCATCTTCTAAGCTGCAGGCCTGAGCCCAGGCTGTGCCCTCAACCTGACACACCCTCTTCCTTTTCTCCGCTTGATGAGCTCCTAGTCAACCCTCAAGGCCCAGCCCCCATGTTCCCTCTTCTGGGAAGCCTTCCCCCTGCCCGGCCTTATGGCCCACTACTCCCCCTGAAGTCCACCAATGACCACCTGTTCCCTTCTCCCGCTCTTACACCCCTGAACCTGTACGTATGTTGTTCCCTCAGTCTAAAATGCCCTCCCTTTGTATCCTTGCCAAACTCCTATGCCTACCACAGAGCCCACTCTCAATTACGCCTCCATTCTGTGCCCAGAGGGTAGAGCAAGCAGAGGACCACTCACCAGATAGTTGAGGGCATAGGCCAGCTGTTTGATCACCTGCAGCTTCCAGCTGGCTGGCACCAGGTGGCCAGACTTGCGCAGGTAGGTGTCCAGTGCTCCCAGGTGTACAAATTCCTGCACCATGATACCTGGCAGCAGCAGGGAGGGGCAGGGCTGGGAGGCAGGACTGAATCCCTGCTGAACAGGCTCCGCCCGCCCCACTCCCGGTGGGTTGGGGGGCTCCGGAGCGCTCAGTTCTGAGGGTTCCCTCCGTCCTTACCCTCCTCTCCTCTCCTCCTCCTCGCTTCCTGTATGGGAGCTATTGCCCCGAGATGCCTGGATGGCACTGAACTCTGTCCACATCTCACTTCCAGCTCTTTGCATGTTCTCTCTGGAACATCCCTCCTCCTCTTCCCTAATTCCTAGTATCTTTGTCTTCTCTGCTTAGGACTTAGCTTTGCCTATCCAGAATCATTGCCTAACCTCCAAGCTGGGCTGGCGGCTTTTGACCACCCACAGTGCCCTGCACAGCCCCCGCGCCCACGATCACGATCACGTAGATCACGTATCACCCTGCCCTGCCTGTCACGTTCCTCGCTGTGAGTGCAGCTCCTGGCCCCTCCCAGCCCCCCGAGAGATAGCTACTGTACGGATCTGGTGGAACTGGGGCTTGGAGAGGTAACTTGGCCCTTGCAAAGCTGCAGGGGTTGCGGGGGTGGGGGGGAGGTACACAGGGAGGTGGGATTGGATCCCAAGCTCATTTGACTTGAGATAATTCTGCGGGGCTAGGTATCTGTGGGAGCCTGGAGCTGGCTGCCCCAAGAGTGGCAAATGAAGGACACAGGTAAGAGGGTGAGGGACCCTGGGGGATGGAGGAGTCCAGCCAGGCCGGGCTCTGCATTTGTATGGCTAATGATGTTTTAGCTGGTCTTAGTGGGGAAAGGTGAGTGCAGGGGCGAAAGTTGCTCACTGTCTCCGGCCATGCACACGCCATGGAGCAACACGAGATGCTGGTATGACACTTGGCTCATCAGACTCGCAGCTTCCAGAAATGACTGGGGAAAGGAGAAGGGATAGAAGGTCCATGGGTTCCTCCCCCTTCAGGGTCAGACCAAGCACCCCAAACTTGCTGCTCACAAATCAGCCTCAGGTGGAAGCCTCACCACAAGCCTCCTTTGACCTTGGAGGCCACCACTGGTACACACAGGACTCTGTATCTTGGTTTTCTGATGGGTGCTGGAAGTCCCCACAGTAATCTACCTTGGGTCTCTCACACAGAAGTGGGAGACTTGGGGTTCAAGGAGGGCTCAAGCCTTCCCTGGGTGGCCCAACCTGCTGAGGCTTCCATCCACATCACTCCCTTCTTCTCCTTTGATCACTCCTCTCCAGCCCACTGGCCCGTCTTCACTTTCTTTCTTTTTTTTTTTTTTTTAAGTTTTGTTTATTTAAGTAATCTCTGCACCCAGTGTGGGGCTGGAACTCACAACCCTGAGATTAAGAGTCACTGTGCTCTTCCAACTGAGCCAACCAGATGCCCCCTCCTCACTGTTCCTTAAACATGCCAGGCAGAGGGGTGCCTGGGTGGCTCAGTCGGTTAAGCCTTTGCCTTCAGCTTGGGTCATGATCCCATGGTCATGCGGGGAATCTGCTTCTCCCTCTCTCTCGGTTCCTCCCCCCAGTTTGTGCGCTGTCTCTCTGTCAAATAAATAAATAAAATCTTAAAACAAACAAACAAACAAACAAACATGCCAGGCACAATCCTGCCACAGGACCTTTGGACTGGCTATTTCTTCTGTTTAGTGCACTCTTTCTGTTTGCATCTAAATTCCCTGATCCCTCTGTATTTCATGGTTTGGAGATGCTGCAGCTACATTTCTGTTGTGTTAAAGACCCATGTGTTTTTAACTTTCTTTGAATCCACAATGCTCTCTCCAGCCAGTCCTGACCCCAAAGTCCTGGTTCCCATCACACTCACCTCCATGCAGTTTTTATGCTTGGCATCCATCACTTTGAGCAGCACCTCTGTCTCCCGGGCCTCTCCCTCCACGACCTCGTGGCGACAACCCCGGTAAATCTTGGTGAATGATCCATGACCCAGGTTCTCATGCTGGAGGGTGAGGAAGCAACAGGAGAGGCTGGTAAGGGGGCTCCTGGTGGGATCCTGGCCCCCAGTCCTGGCCCCACTTTACAGATAATGAAACAGAGGCACAAGGAGGTTACATCACATATTGAAGCCACACAGCACAGATGTAAATGAGATGCAATGCAGACCCAGGGTCTGGATCCCAACCGAGGTCCCCCTGCCCATTTCCTGGGGCCGCTTACCCACTCCAGGCTGTCATCAGGGATCTTGTGAAATGTCATCTGACTCAACTGGCCTTGGGATTGGGTCTGAAGAGGGGATGACGTGGGTGGGCTGCAACCCCTCCGTACCACAATCAGGTTGGACTTTTCTATGGGGAGGAGGTAGCAGGAGGAAGACAGAGGTCAGAGGTGCAAGGTCCCCTAAGGTTTGCTCACTCCCTACCTCAATTTGGGGGTCTCCTCCAGAAGCGGCCAACCCTGAGATGAGGACTCCAGGGTACGTGGTTTATTTGAGACTACAGGAAGCCCCAGTCGTGGGGCGGGGGGGGGGGGGGGGGTTCCCTATGAGAAGGCAATGCTGTGGGCAACCTACTCTCAGTCCTGCTAGGAATTCTAGAAGACTCTGAAGAACTCACAGCTCATAGCTGTCCCATGCCTATGGTTTGTCTGAGAGTGAAATTCACCCAGAGGAAGAGGCAAGAGATGGAGAGAGTCTAAGAGCCAGGGTCAGCTCTTGGACTCCTGGTGTCTGAAGATGGCATCTACACTACCAGCCCATAAACCCCTTTTTCTTCACTAACCCGTCTGGACCCATGGCTTCTGCCACTTGCCACACAAAGCAGGACCCCAGCTTGACTGCTCAGCTCAGGGGAGGGGACGGGCTCACCTTTGGGTTTGGGGGTGCAGCAGAAAGTGAGGCTTAGCGCAACCCCATCCACGTGCAGCCCGCCATCCCAGCAGGCTGCCAAGAGCTCTCGAAGACTGCTGTGGGGACGGCGGAGGCCAGCCAGGGAGAAGGTTCCTGTGGGGTCACAGCGGATGAGGCAGCCCTTGTAATCAGGACCCAGGGGCGTCTGCAAAAGAGGAGTGGTCCCTGAGTGCAAGTGGGCAGTACCTGCCACTCACCCCATCTTCCTCGAGCACTACAGGCTCATTCCAATCTCTAAGCCTTCGCATATGCTGTTCCCTCCACTAAGAATGCCTTTACCCTCCCCTTCCTCAAGGAGCAAAGATGAAAGACTCATCTTTCAGGTTTCAGTTCAAATGTCCCCTCCTTCAGGAAGCCCTCCCTGCTCACCTGGCTCCTAGTAGTGGACCAACCTGAACACAGACAGTGAGGAGGAAGCAGTCAAAATCCTGGGGACTGCGGCGGAGAACATAGGAGCCAGGACGTGAGCCCTGGGTCTTGAGTTTGTTGATGGCAAAATCCAGGCTGTGGAGAAAGGCGGGAGGAAAAGACAGAGACAGAGAGATGGAGCCGAGAAACCCAACTTAGACTTGGGTTCTAATCCTGGTCCCTCTGAAGCTCCAGGACCCTGGCCACCTAACATTCCCTGAATCCTTCCTATTTTTAAAATGAGCCAAAAAAGGGGGCACCTGGGTGGCTCTGTGGATTAAAGCCTCTACCTTCGGCTCAGGTCATGGTCCCGGGGTCCTAGGATCGAGCCCCACATCGGGCTCTCTGCTCAGCGGGGAGGCTGCTTCCCTCTCTCTCTCTGCCTGCCTCTCTGCCTATTGTGATCTCTGTCTGTCAAATAAATAAATAAAATTTTTAAAAAATGAGCCAAAAAGGGTGTCTGGGTGGCTCAGTCGTTAAGCATCTGCCTTTAGCTCAGGTCATGATCCCAGGGTCCCAGGACTGAGCCCAGCATCAGACTCCCTGCTCAGCGGGAAGCCTGCTTCTCCCTCTCCTGCGCCCCCTGCTTGTGTTCCCTCTCTAGCTGTGTCTCTCTCTGTCAAATAAATAAATAAAATCTTAAAACAAACAAACAAACAAACAAGAATACTTGTTTAAAAATAAATAAAATGAGCCAAAATTCAGGGCTCTACTAGAGGATTAGAGATCACAGGTAGAACCTGGTGCCATCCATCCCAGTAATCCACTGTGGGGCACTGAGGAATCAAGAGAAAGGGAAGCTGCTGTGCAAAAGGGAGAGAGCAAAAGGGAGAGCCTAGTCTCATTGAGTGCCAACCATGAACCAGGCACTGTTCCAGCACATGACCCCTGTCCAACGCTCCTGGGGAGGGGAGGACGCTGAGACTGTGACCAAGATTCGAACAGAGTTGGGCGGGGGGGGGGGGGGGGGGGGGATAGACCCTTACGTGATGGGGCCATGGCACTGCTCGGCCACTTCCTCCAGCAGCCTTGGCGGCGCAACCTCCTTGCAAAAGAAGTGCCTGGAGTCGGAGATCAGCCGGAAGTAGCCATCGACGAGCGCCACGAAGGACAACGCGGCGGGCAGCCCCGGGAACTCAGCCTCCTGTGATGATCAGCGTCAGTGCCCGCTGCGGCCCGAAGGCGACCGTGCCGCATCCCCGCAGTCAGGGTTAGGCGGGAAAGGAAGAGAGTCCAGTACCCACCAGGATCTGGTTGTCCGTCTTGGTGACGGTGACCAGGCGGTGCTCTCCGGCCGGGCCAACACGCGGAGCCTGCTTGATGCTGATGTCCACAATTTCTGGAAAGTCACAGAAGGGCTGGAGGGCCTGGGAATGGGGTTGGGGGGTAGGGCTGA
The DNA here is from genome assembly GCF_922984935.1 of Meles meles. Lineage (NCBI taxonomy): Eukaryota > Metazoa > Chordata > Mammalia > Carnivora > Mustelidae > Meles > Meles meles. The sequence continues at coordinate 14,013,084 of NC_060085.1, forward strand.
AGCTGGCGGTCCCGTCCCCTCGGAGCCCCCAAGTCCGTCTTGGAAGCCTCGATCCCACCAACACACGGCGTAAACCTTGACCTTCTCAGCCTCTCCCAGCCCCGGTCCCTTTCCACGTCTCCCCTGCCAAACCCCGGACCGTTCTATCAATCCCACCCCATCCCCAATGTCTCCCACCCTACCTCTGCTAAAACCCCATCTCCTTAGGTCGTCCGGTCCCCTCCCGGAACCCGCCCATCGCTTAGCTCCACTCCACCTCTCCCGCTCTCTCAGTCCAGCCGGGAGCCCCGCCCCGTCTCAGCCCTGACTCCTCCCCCAGCCTTCCGCTAACCCGGTCCTGAGCCCGCCGCGCAACCACTCTCCTCCCTCCCAAGTCCCGCCCATTTTTTTCATTCTTGCCCGCACCCCGCTCAGCCCCATCTCTCACTCAACCCGCCCTGGTGGGAACCCTCACAGTCTCTCCCCTCCTTCACCCCGCCCCCTCTCCTGCCCCTCCCTCCTATGCTCCGCCCCCGCCGTTGGCCCTGCCCAGCAGCCGCCCACACCTCCTGTCCTCCCGAACTCCAGGCGATGCCGCTGTCACCAGCCACTCGGAGCAGCCCCTGCGCATCCTCACCACCAGCAGCCCCGGGGAGGCTCACGGGGAAGGTCTCGACCGCCCTGGCCGGGTCGAGCCTCTCCAGGTCCATGATGTACTTGGCCATGAGCGAGTGCCTGTCAGCCTGGCAGGCGGTCACACGGCGCAGGGCCCGGTGCACTGTCCTCCGGATGCGCTTCCGCGTCACGAAGCTCAGGCCCTGGATCAGGTCGCGCAGGTCGGGGGGCAGGCAGACCTTGTAGCTAAGGGGGGGGGCGGGTAGCGGGTCCTCACTGTGGGAAGGGATCTCCACAGGTACGGACAGGGACACACACAAACCCAAATTTTAGCTGAAAGGCTGAAGAGTGGCCTCACTTGGGGGGCACGAGGCACACACAGAGACACTCATGGACATGTCTGGGGGAAGGATCTCAGTGTGGGGAGAGCCACTGGGCTTCACCAGACAGACGGACATAGACACACACACGCCTTTAGCCGCAGGAGGGAGGTAGGGACTGGAGCCTCAGGGGTTGGTGGGGTCCTGGGTCACATGGACACACCGCAGGCTTGTGGGTGAGGAGCCTCACGGCATCCTGAGCTCTAGGGATGGCCCGGCGGAGCCATGTTTGCTCCCTCCCAGCTAGACGCTGGGTATCACAGGCTGGAAACCCTCACCTGACAGTCTTCAGCAGCTCCTCGGGCTGCTGAACCTGCTCTCGGGCCATCCGGGCCAGGTCCAGCACCGCCAGGCTGAGACATTCCCCCTGCTCCTTGAGACTGAGGCCCACGGAGAGGCGGCCGCTCACCAGGTCATTTCGATGCTGGGGGCCAGTCATAGGCCAACCATGAGCCCTGATATTGCACTACAGACTCCCCCCCCACCACCACCCTTGGGTCAATTCCCAACCCTGGGCTGCCATAGAGAGGGTCAGCCAAGGCCTCCCAAACTGCGAGCCTTGTTATTTCCTGTGGACCCTCCACACCCACCCCGGGCTGAGCCTCATGCAGGCTTTTACCTGAGCGAAGAGGTGCTCCAGGACTGGTAGGTCAAGGATGGCGCTGGCCAAGTCCTTGCGTAGCCCAAAGCGGTGGCACTTCTCTAGCCCAAACCAGTTGGGGAAGTAAAAGCTAAGCAGAAGGGGAGAAGCCTGGAGTAGGGGTACAGAGGGGGTGGAAGACCGTGCCAAGACCTCACAGAGCCCAGGTCATGCCATCGCCTTGCTAAGTGACCTTGGGCAAGAAAGGGACACCCTCTGGCCTCAGTCCTTCATCTGGGCCATGAGCAGGGATCACCAATTCCATGGGGGTACCCGCTGGGAAGTGCAGGGAGATGATAAGGTTGTAGGATTACTGTATTAAACTCTCCTTGCCCTCAACAAAAGACATCCCCTCTGGGTAACATTTAACCCATGGCTGTGGGGGTAGGGGCGATGTACTTCCTACCGGAGCCTGTAGACCAGGACTTGGGTGCTTGAGTCCTCCACGGAGAAGATGTGGCTCGGGGGGAACCAGCAGGACAGGTCCTCCGTGGCCAGGGCAAAGAGGGAGTGGTACACAGGCAGGATGCCTGAGGGAATGCCCCCATCAGCACCCTCCTAGGTCTCCCCATCTTGTCCCTTGCAGGGCCGCCACGGTTAGGAGCCTCATGCATCCCTGCAGGGCTCTTTCTCACCTTTGGCTCTCACCCTGAGCACACTCCATGGCTTCCCATTGCCCTCAGCAGAGAATTCACACACAACCTGCTTCCTGGGGCCCCCCGCCCCTCTCCCCAGAGTGTTCCTCCCACACTGTACACCTTATGTCAAGAGATGCCCTCACGTGCCTCTGAGTCCTTTCACAGCCTTTCCCTGAGCACCTTCCTCCATTGCCAAACTCTTATTCATCCCTCAAAGCCCCAGCTCTAAAGCTGACTCCACTTGACAGCTATTCCGGCTCCCAATCTGGGTGTCCCACAGCCCGACCCCTCCCTTTGGCCCAGCCTTCTAGGGAACCACTCACCACTGGCCTTAGCAGCCCAAACACACAGCTCTTCAGCTGAATGGTCCCCAAAGGAGAAGGATAGGCGCTGTGGGGGTCCAGGGCCCCGAGGGGGCAGCAGCACGTGCAGGGCACCAGCCTCTGATGATGAGAGGCTGCAGGAACGCTGAGGGATCAGGGGTGTCTCCTCGCTTGGAGGCGCCATAGGTGTAGCCTGTCTGGACACACAGAGGCAGCGACTCAGTTCTGGCCAGACGGAACAAGACTACGAAGCTTCTAGGGGTGTGTGGAGGAGAGAGATGCTGCAGGGGAGGTAGGGCTGAAGCTGATTTAAGAGGGAGGAGAAAGGAACAGAGACACACAGAAAGAGAAAGAGACAGAGAGGGGCGCCTGGGTGGCTCAGTCAGTTAAATGTCTGCCTTTAGCTCAGGTCGTGGTCCTGGGGTCCTGGGGTCCTGGGGTCCTGAGATCGAGCCCCACGGCAAGCCCCACATCAGGCTTCCTACTCCGTGGGGAGTTTTCTTCTCCCTCTGCCCCTCCCCTGCTCATGCTTTCTCTCAAATAAATAAATAAAATATTTAAAAACAAACGAACAAAGACAGAGATAGAGAAAGAGAGAAACAGGGTAGCTGAGTGTGTAAGATAGGTAAGGAGCCATAACCACTCCCCCACCAAGGGCTATACTGGGGTCTGGAAGATACTCTACACTCTAATTTGTGTGAATTCTTTTTTTTTTTTCTTTTCTTACTATGGTTGATGCACATAATTTGTGTGTATTCTGGTCAGTCCAGGGCAGAGAGATCAGCCAATCTGCAGCGTTTCCCACCTTCATGACCGCAATGCTCCTGCCCCAGGCAGGCATGAGCAATCAATCACAAGTGTACAGATTTGCTGACCAGGAAGCAGATAGATACTGGTTCTGTGTACATGGGGGTTTAAGGGAATAGGGGTGGCCCATCACCTCCTGCAGGTCTAGGAGACTCAAGCTTTTCTGGGGCTGGGGCTGGGGCTGGAAGCTTTGGCAGCCAGTATGATGTATTCTTTGTGACAGGCATCAGATCCAGACTGATGACTCTGTCGATAGGAGGGACCTCTTTTTTTTAAAGATTTTACTTACTTATTTAACAGAGATCACAAGCAGGCAGAGAGGCAGGCAGAGAGAGAGAGGAAGAGAAGCAGGCTCCCTGCTGAGCAGAGAGCCCAAAGCAGGGCTGAATCCCGGGGTCCTGGGATCATGACCTGAGCCACAGGCAGAGGCTTTAACCCACTGAGCCACCCAGAGGAGGGACCTCTGTGTCTTATCTGCCCACCACCATCACCTTCTCTGTACCCTTTATCACTCCCACTGTTTAAGCCCCTGTAGTAAGAAGCCCTCCCTGGAATGAGCCCAGGAGGAAATTGCCTCTCACCCTTTATTCCCAGACCCCAGGACCCCTGGTTAGGCAGAGGGAAGGGCTGGGCTTCAAGCACAGTGGGGAAAAGGCAGGAGTAGATGGACAAGATCCACTTACACTGACCTGAATAAAGAAGATGCAAAGAAAATATTGGATAAAAAACCATGTTCCTGGGGCACCTGGGTGGCTCAGTGGGTTAAAGCCTCTGCCTTCGGCTCAGGTCATGATCCCAGTGTCCTGGGATAGAGCCCCGCATCGGGCTCTCTGCTCAGCAGGGAGCCTGCTTCCCCCTCTCTCTGCCTGCCTCTCTGCCTACTTGTGATCTCTGTCTGTCAAATAAATAAATAAAATCTTTAAAAAAAGAAAAAAAAAAAAACATGTTCCAGGGGCACCTGGGTGGTTCAGTCAGTTAAGTGTCTGCCTTTGGCTCAGGTCATGATTCCAGGGTCCTGGGATAGAGCCCCAGATCGGTGTCCGTACTCAGCAGAGGAATCTGCTTCTCTCTTTCCTTCTGCCCCTCCTCCCTACTTGTGCTCCTGTGCTCTAACTCTCTCTCCCCCTCACTCACTCTCTCTCAAATAAATAAAAATCTTAAAAACAAAAAACCACGTTCCAGAATAATAGTAGGAGGTGGGGGGGGGGGGACAGCATTAATGAGGTTTTAGCAAATCCAGCCTATAAGCCTGGAGCTGGGAAGACCCTAGGCTCTGGGTTCAAATCCCAACCCCACCATATTCAAGCTTCGTGATCCTGGCAGGGCTCCCATTGCTGACATGCCACTTTCTCAGCTGTGAGATGGGCTGACTGCCCACCTCTCTTGGTTTGCTGAGCTGAGCCCAAGGGGTCAACGTTTTTAATCCGTACTAACTGGCACTGTCTTTGGTGACATGCCCAGCGAGCACTTGACCGAGGCCAGCCAAACCGAGAGGGAAGGTCCCTGACACTGTGGTTTAGCAGTTCCTGAGGAGGAGGGAGGGCGTGAGGGGCAGGGAGCTTTTCCCTAGGGACACCCCCATGTCACCAGCTCCCAGACAAGGAATTCCCAGTCCCAGGAGCCCTGGAGCCTCTCTCACTCCCCGCAGAGGTCGTCACTGTCCTATTTCTAAGAGTGGACTCAATCATGGTCTTTGCACCTTTATGTAAATGGAATCACACAGTTTGTGCATTTTGTTTAAAATCAATCTTAAAGATATGTATCTATTTTATATATTGAAGGAAAAAAAAAAGGAAAAAGTCAGAGGTGGTGTTTGGGACAGAGAAAGATTCCCTTGCCTTAGCACCCAAAGTCCCACAAACGCTATAGTTGGTTGGTCACCCAGGGCTCTGGCCTGGGTCCTGGGAGGGTGGAGGAGGGGAATTGTGCCCCTGGGGGCCGTGAACTCCAGGCGCAAGGCACAGGGATTCATCCAACTCCAAAGAGCTGGGAATCTGATGTCATTTTATGCAATAAAAGCTGAGGCCCGGAGAGGGGAGCACTGTACCAGAGGCCACCAAGCCCGCCACCCCAGCCCTTGTCTGTCTGGTATCTTTCCTCAGAGGCCTTGCCTTGTCCCCAGCCACAACCCTTTGCACAGTACCCCCAACCCCCACCCCAGAGCCATGTGGCCCCACCAGGTCTTACCTGGCAGCTGAGAAGCCCGGGCTAAGGACAGGAAGGCAGAGCCGGGCGGCAGCCGGAGGAAAGTCCCACTAGGCTCCTTCCTGTGTGGGCCCCTCAGCTTCCTGAGCTGCTGTCACTTACCGAAAGTTGTGGCCATGTGGGGGATGGGGACGGGGAGGGGAAAGGGCCTGGCCGCAGAGGGGCAGAAAAGTTCCAGAAGCCTCTGTGGTCAGTGGCCCTCCTCAGACAGGGTACTGGAAACCCTGAACTAAAGGGAGGAGTGACAGCACAGAGAAGGGCCCCGGTCACAGAGGGGTTCTCAGCAGGCTCTGGACTGCTCATTCCCTGGGGGGCCCTGGTAACGCCCAGCTCCTTGGGCCTCAGTTAACCCATCTGAGGCACATCTGGGTTGGGTATTTAAGCAGAACTAATGTTGCACCCAGGGAAGGAAACTGGGCTAGATCTACCCAGGAAGGACTCAGGAAAGTTGCCAGATGAAGGTCAAGTTCTTCAGGTATTTCTCCCATGAGACCCTAGGAGGAATGATGGGCCCGTTCTGTGCACCATGCCCTATGCCCAGCCTGGAAACAGGCTCACCTCACCTTCTGGTCTGCCAGAGAGACAATTACTAATTATGGATGGCAAGGAAAGGAAGGCGATGGCAGTCGAGGGACCTCTGTGCAGAGCTCATGATTAATTGAGCTGGGATCTGAAGCAGGAGGAGCAAAGAGCACACCTGGTGGAGGTCACCACAAGTGCAAAGGCCCTGAGGTGGACTGAGATGAGCAGTTTGAGCCAAGAGGAGGCAGAACGGCAGGAAGAGGTAAGAAGTTGGAGGGAATAGAGCCGTGAGCAGGGTCGGGTCTGATCACTTTTTTCACGCCCCTGAAGTTGTCATGAGTGGAGGCTGCAGGCTAGGGCAGCATCTCCGTGAGACCTGGTCCAGTGTCCTTACCCCAGAAAGTAGAGTTTGGGGGATAGATTTTTAAAAATATTTTATTTATTTATTTGACAGAGAAAGACATAGTGAGAGAGGGACCAGAAGCGGGACAAGTGGGAGAGGGAGAAGCAGGCTTCCCACCGAGTGGGGAGCCTGATGCCAGGATTGATCCCAGGACCCTGGGATCATGACCTGAGCCAAAGACACGCTTAATGACTGAGCCACCCAGGTGCCCCTGGAGGATAGATTTTAGAGAACTCTTTCATCTCCATAATCCCATTACAGGTCCTGGCGCAAAAATGGCTTTGGGGTGCATCTGGGTGGCTCAGTCGGAAGAGCATGTGACTCTCAATCTCCAGGTCATGAGTTCGAGTCCCACATGGGGTGCAGAGATTACTTAAATAAACTTTTTTTTTAAAGATTTTATTTATTTACTTGAGAGAGAGAGAAATAACAAGAGAGAGCACAGACATGGTGGGTGGAGGTGGAAGGGAGAAGCAGGCTCCCCACCAAGCAGGGAGCCCGACATGGGGCTCGATCCCAGGACCCTGGGATCATGACTTGAGCTGAAGGCAGATACTCAACTGACTGAGCCACCCAGACACCCCTAAACAAATAAATAAACTTAAAATAATAATCATAAACCCAATAATTGTCTCAGGGGCCCTCCCAGGCTGCTAGGAGTCTGGGAGGGCTTCCTGGAGGAAATGGCTTTGATACTGAAATCCAAGGACAAGTGGGATTAGCCAAAGAGTAATCTGGAAGTACGGGGAGCTCCTGCAGAGGGAACAGCCCAGGCAAAGGCTGGGAAACTGGACCAGGTCACAGTGTTTCTGAGAAGGGCAGTGTGTTAGGGACCTAGTGCTCTGAGACTTGCCTGGAAGCATCCCTGGGGCCTTGTGGGTGGAGGGAGGGTTATGAGTGTAACCTCGGTGCAGCGGGAGCCCCAGCAGGCTAGAGGCAGGAAGTCCTGCACAGGGACTTAGTGGTAACGTTCTTCTTTTACTTCCTGGGTAGCTTCAGCAGAGAGGAATGCAAATGTTATTCCCATCCCTGGCCCAGAGATGGAGGCAGTTAAGCATCTGCCTTTGGCTCAGGTCATTATCCCAGGGGTCTGGTATCAAGCCCGGCATCAGGCTCCTTTCTCTGCAGAGAGCCTGCTTCTCCCTCTCCGTCTCCTGCTCCCCCTCCTTGTGCTCTCTCCCGATGCGGGGCTCAGTCTCAGGACCCGGGGATCATGACCCAAGCCAAAGGCAGAGGCTTTAACCCACTGAGCCACCCAGGTGCCCCTAAAATATTTTTTAAAAACCTTTAAAAAAATACACAGTGAAACCATATGATCATTTCAAGGGATATAGGAAAGATTTGACCAAATTCAACAACTATTCATAAAAACTTTTAGCAAAGTAGGTGTAAATTGAAATGTCCTCAATCTGATAAGAAGCATCTACAAGAAAAAACTATAGGTAATATTTTACTTAATGTGAAAGACTGAATTGTTTCCTGCTGCGATTGGAAAGAAGACCAGGATGTCCATTTTCACCACTTCTATTCAACGTCCCTCTAGAGGTCATAGTCATTACAATGAGGCTAGAAAAATAAATAAAAGGTAAAGGATTAGAAAGGAGGAAGTTAAACTTCCTATTTGCAGATGATATGATTATTTATAATGTAAAAAGTCCAAGGGAATCTATGATAACTACTAGAACTAATAAATTTATTTAGCAAGTTCACAAGTTAAAAAGTTAATATACAAAGTTCAATTGAATCCTTATATACTACATATGATTTTTTAAAAAGATTTTATTTCTTTATTTGACAGAGAGAGAGAGAGTACAAGTATGCAGAGCAGTAGGCAGAAGGAGAGAGAGAAGCAAGCTCCTCACTGAGCAGGGAGCTCGGTACGGGGCTTGATCCCAGGACCCTGGGATCATGACCTGAGCCAAAGGCAGACGTTTAACTGACTGAGACAATGCCCTATACTATATATTCTCTTATATAATAGCAAACAATTGGAAAGTGAAATTAAAAAAAAAATCCTATTTGCAACAGCACCAAAAAAAATTAAATATCTAGGAGTAAATCTATCAAAAGAAGTATAATTTCTGCACTAAAAACTACAGATACTACCAAGCAAAATTCATGGAGACCTAAATAAATTGAAAAATGTACCATGTTCATAGATTGACTGATTCAGTGTTGTTAAGATGTCAATTCTCCCCAAACTGATTTCTGATTCAGCAGGAAATTTTTTTCCCAGAAATTGGCTCTGACTTTAAAATTTATATAGAATTACAAAGGACCTAAAATAACAAAACCCATTTTTTTAAAGATTTTATTTATTTATTTGATAGAGAGAGGGATCACAAGTAGGCAGAGAGGCAGGCAGAGAGAGGGGGAAGCAGCATCCCTGCTGAGCAGAGAGCCCGATGTGGGGTTCGATCCCAGGACCTGAGATCATGACCTGAGCCAAAGGCAGAGGCTTTAACCCTCTGAGCCACCCAGGGGCCCCCAAAACTCTTTTTTTTTTTTGAAAAGTGATTTATTGATTTTTTTCCATTTTATTTATTTTTTCAGCGTAACAGTATTCATTGTTTTTGCACAACACCCAGTGCTCCATGCAATACGTGCCCTCCCTATTACCCACCACCTGTTCCCCCAACCTCCCACCCCTGACCCTTCAAAACCCTCAGGTTGTTTTTCAGAGTCCATAGTCTCTTATGGTTCGCCTCCCCTTCCAATTTTTTTTTTAAATAAACATATAATGTATTTTTATCCCCAGGGGTACAGGTCTGTGAATCTCCAGGTTTACACACTTCACAGCACTCACGATAGCACATACCCTCCCCAATGTCCATAGCCCCTTCCCCCTCTCCCAATCCCACCTCCCCCCAGCAACCCCCAGTTTGTTTTGTGAGATTAACCCAAAACTCATTTTTTAAAAGATTTTATTTATTTATTTGTCAGAGAGAGAGAGAGTGCACAAGCAGGGGGAGCAGCAGGCAGAGGGAGAAGCAGTCTCCCTGATGAGCAAGGAGACCAATGTGGGACTAGATCCCGGGACCCTGGGATCATGACCCAAGCCAAAGGGAGATGTTTAACTGACTGAGCCACTGAGGCATCCCAATCAAACTCATTATTTGTCTATTTTAATTTAATTTAATTTTTAAAATATTTTATTTATTTATTTGACAGAGAGAGAGACATAGTGAGAAAGAGAACAGAAGCAGGGGGAGTGGGAGAAGGAGAAGCAGGCTCTCAGCTGAGCAGGGAGCCCAATGTGGGGCTCAATCCCAGGACCCTGGAATCATGACCTGAGCTGAAGACAGACACTTAACGACTGAGCCACCCAGGTGCCCCCAAACTCATTTTTTAAAAAGAAAAGTCACAGGACTTATTTTACCTGATTATTATAAGGGTACAATAATCAAGGCAATTTAGCATTGATAAAAAGATACACATATAGATCAATCAGCAGAATAGATAATATACCCACATAAGTATAGCCAGTTGGTTTTTTTTTTAATATTTTATTTATTTATTTGACAGACAGAGATCACAAGCAAGCAGAGAGGCAGGCAGAGAGAGAGAGAGGAAGCAGGCTTCCTGCTGAACAGAGAGCCCGATGCGGGGCTCGATCCCAGGACCCTGGGATCATGACCTGAGCCGAAGGCAGAGGCTTTAACCCACTGAGCCACCCAGGCGCCCCAGCCAGTTGGGTTTTAACACAGATACTAAGGCAATTAAAAGGAGAAAAGGAAGGTCTTTTCAGCAAATGGTGTTAGAACAACTGGACATTGGGGGCCTGGTTAGAACAACTGGAAAATGGGCTAGAACAATTGGACATTGGGGTGCCTGGGTGGCTCAGTTGTTAAATATCTGCCTTTGGCTTAGGTTATGATCCCAGGGTCCTGGGATCAAGCCCTGCATTGGGCTCCCTGCTCAGTGGGGAGCTTGCTTCTCCCTCTGCCTGCTGCTTCCCATGCTTGTGCTCACTCTCCCCTCCTCTCTCTCTTTCTGACAAATAAATAAATAAAATCTTAAAAAAAAAAGAACAATTGGACATCATGCAGAAAATAACATTGACCCTTACCTCATAAGATATAGAAAATTAACTCAAAATGGGTTATGGATCTGAATGTAAAATTAAAACAATAAGATTCTGGAAAAAAAAAAGGAAGAAATCTTAGCAAACTTGGGGCAGACGATGTTTTCTTACCTGGAAAAAAATGATATATTTGGCTTAATCAAAATAAAAACATTTTGCTCTTCTAAGATATCACTGAGAAAACAGAAAGGCAAGACACAGATCAGGAGAAAATACTAATAATGTACGTTAAATAAACAAAATATCTGTATCCAGAATCTATAAATAATCTCTACAATTCAATAATACAAGACAACTCAATTAGAATATGGACAGGGGCACCTGGGTGGCGCAGTCAATTAAGTATCCAACTCTTGGTTTAGGCTCAGGTCCTGATTTCAGGGTCATGGGATCAAGCTGTTGGATCCCACGGGATGGATGGGTTGGTGCTGGGTATAGGGCCTGCTTGAGATTCTCTCTCCGTTTCCTTCTGCCCTTACCCCCTGCACTCTCCCCCTCTCTCTCTCAAGTAAATAAACAAATCCTTAAAAAATAATAATATGTGCAACAGATATGAGTAGACATTTCACTGAAGAGGATATATGAATGGCCTCAAAGCACACATAAGATGCACAAAATCATTAGCCAGAGGTAAACGCAGATATAAACCAATGTGAGACAGCCCTTTACACCCAGTAGGATGAACAAAACTAAAAAGACAGGCAATGGGGCACCAAGGTGGCTCAGTCGGTTAAGCATCTGCCTTCGGCTCAGGTCATGATCCCAGGGTCTTGGGATCGAGCCCCACATTGGGCTCCTTGCTCAGCAGGGAACATGCTTCTCCCTCTCCTTCTGCTCCCCCTGCTTGTGTTCTCTTTCTCTCTCTCTGTCAAATAAATAAATAAAATCTTAAAAAAAAAAAAAAGGCAACAGCAAGGGTTCCTGATGTGCTGCTGGTGGGAATACAAAATGGCACAGCCATTGTGGTGAGCAGTCTAGGCGTTTCTTACTGTAGGACCCAGCTCTTTTCCTCCTACGTATTTAGAGAAGTTAAATCCTGTGTCTCTACAAGGGCTTGTGCATACATGCTCATGGCAGCTTTATTTGTAATCCTTCTAAATAAAAAACAACTCAGATGTTCTCCCAGCTCAACAGAAGAACCCCCTGTGGTCCAGCCACACACACAGTGGAACACAACTTGGTTAAAAAAAAGGGAGGTGGGTACCTGGTGCTTCAGTCAGTTAAACGTCCAACTTTTGCTCTGGGTCTGATGCCAGCCATTCTCAGCACTGAATACTATGTGGCTGTGCAAAAGACCTCCGGGATCCTTGGCGAAGGAAAGAGCACCGGCCCCGGGGAAAGGGAGCTTTTCTTCATGTAGGAAGAGCTGATGAGGATGCGGAGACCCTCCGCAGGGAGACACCAACATAATTGTATAACCTGTTCCCGTGGTAACCACTGGGGAGCCACGGTAGGCAGAAGAGGGAGATAGTTGCCCTTTACCTTTTCATGCCTGTTGAACTCTGTGTTTGTTAATACCATCGAAAGGTAAGTGTTTAATCAAAAGAGGGAACATATGTAAGCACATGGGATGGGGGAGGAAAGAGGAATAAGGAGAGCCGCTGTTCAGAAGTTGACGGTGAACCAAAGCAATCATATTGATCATGAGAAGAGCAAACACATCTTGTGCTCACCAGTGCATTAGGGCTTTGCATGCAGAGTAACACTTTAATCCCTGTACCCACCCCAGAGGCGTGCACTGTGCCCGCCCCCCACAGGAAAGGGAGGGCGGGGGTGGGGTGGACAGGCTCAGGAACTAAGAGCCTCCAGCTTGGCTTGCTTCCCTTACTCGCAGTGCCCTAGGATCCTCCTCCAAATAGGCTGAGAAAAGGGACATGGGGTCTGTCCCCTGGCTGAGGATGGGGGGCAATAATTGTATGGAGCCCACGGCAACCCCTTCCTGTTGATTTTTCTCACATTCTGTTGTGATGCCTATTACTCTTATTTTTCTTGTTTTTGTCCATTTTCTCCCAATAGTATGTCAGCTCTCGCAGGACTGGAGTTTTTGGTTGTCCTGATCACTGCTGGGTCCCCAGTGCCTGGCACATGGAGGTTCTCGAATGAATGAATGAATGATTAGAATGAATGAATGATCAAATTAGGATGAAGAGCCTTAGGTGATTTGGGAGCAGAAACAGTTAGGGGCAGGAGAGGAGGGGCTGAGAGTGGAGGAGCTTGAGGCATCTGGAGTCCAGGGGTGAGTGGCTTGGGGCATTTGCAGGAGGAAGGGACAGGAGCAGAATCTTGAGCCAGTGCATGGAGCCCTGGAAAAATGGAGGTGCTGGTAGCCCAGATGGGGAAGGTGGGGCAGCTAAGGTGGTGATGGGCAGGGTGGGGATCCAACCTGGGTTGAGGCCCGGTGTGGCCCAGGAGCCTGGATTAAGAAAGGGCGCCTTCAAGGTCCAATGGAATAAGAAAGACTGGGAGGATCGCATCGGGGAGCCCAGGGCCGCCCATGCCAACCAGGAACACAGCTGGGCCTGATTGAAAGGCAGTGAGTGACAGAGGCAAAGGGACACTAGCCTAGAACAGCTGATGGGGCTGGGCTCCCAGCTTGGCCCCCAGAGCGGAGCATCTGGGAGGGAGGGGGAAGAAGGGAGGGTCAGGGGATTGGCGGGCTGGGGGTAGCCAGGGCCACACTCACCCAGCAGAGCCAAGAAGGGAAAAAAATGCTTCTTAACAAACTTTAGACAACACACACCCCCTCTCTCCCCGGGATTCCTCCTTCCGCTCCAGCTGCGGGAGTCACCCTGACCCAGGCCTTGAAGATAGAAGTGCCTGGCTCCAAGGCTGGGACTGAGCCTGGAGTCCTTCTCTCCTCCCTACACCTCCCCTCTCCCTTCTCCTCACCTGCCATCCCTGCTCCCTCTCCTTTGGCCCCCTCTCCATCCCTCCCAGCCCTAGATTTGTGCGGCCGGCCTGCTGTCGTTTTCCAGTACTTCTTTCTACTCTCACTCCCTGCCTGCAGCCTGGGGAAACTAAGGCCCGGCGCTGGCAGTTCAAGCGGGCTGGAGCAGCACAGCTCCAGGGCTAGGGCCCCTGCCTCCCCAGTCCGAACATTATATGCTATTTAAATCTCATAACCTATTATTAGAGACTGAGACTATTATTAGCCTCATCCCCCAAGGATGGGGAAACTGAGGCCCGAAGAGACAATACGCCCGGGAACCATCTGTGGGTTATGAACTTATTCCTGCCGCACCCACACCAGCGTCCAGGCTCTTGGCCTCAGCGGCGCAGCCAAGGCAAGAACTCTGCTGCCACCTGGTGGACACTAGCGGCACGGTCGTCAGGATGGAGTCGCCTGTTGCCTGTTGTCCTGAGCAGGAAAGAAGTCAGAGGCAGTAGGAGGCAGGCCGGGTCGCCTGACTACACTCCATCCCTCATCCTCCTCTCCCACCAATCTTCTGGTTTTTCAAGATCTAAATGTCCACCGAGAAGGCACCACCTAGCTCATTTCCTGCCCATGTTTGGCTTGAGACTACTTTAAGTACGAAAAGACCCTAAATGTTAATTCTAACACTCAGGAAAAATGAAAGACTACAGAAAAAGATACATCTATAATTATAAAAGGCAGCACAAATGCATTTTTTGGTCTCTTAACTGATTTTATTTTATATTATTTTTTAGATTTTATTTATTTATTTATCAGAGAGAGAGAGAGAGCACAGGCGGGCAGAGTGGCCAGCAGGGGCAGAGGGAGGAGCTCCCTGTGGAGCAAGGAGCCTGATGTGGGATGTGGGATTCTATCTCAAGATGCTGGGATCATGACGGGAGCCGAAGGCAGCCGCTTAACCAACTGAGCCATCCAGGCATCCCTCTTAACTGATTTTAAAAAGAAATTGTGTGAAAATAGGGGCGCCTGGGTGGCTCAGTTGTTTAGGGCCTCTGCCTTCAGCTCAGGTCATGATCTCAGGGTCCTGGGATCAAGCCCCGCATCCGGCTCTCTGCTCCGCGGGGAGCCTGCTTCCTCCTCTCTCTGCCTGCCTCTCTGTCTACTTGTGATCTCTGTCTGTCAAATAAATAAATAAAATCTTTAAAAAAAAAGAAATTGTGTGAAAATATATATTAATTATGTCATTGGGCCTATAACATGTAGAAATGTATTGCACTTGACAGTAGTGCGAAGGAGGTGAGCAAAGTATATGAACAAGGAAATGACACCAGGTAGTGACGCTAATTCACAAAAACACGTGAAGAGAACCAGAAATGCAAACAGAGAAAATTAATATGACAAACTCTATAAATACATAATTTCCCTCTTCTATTTTCTCACATTTTTTAACAGCCATAGAATTTTTTAAAAAGATTTTATTTATTTGACAGAGAGAAAGATCACAAGTAGGCAGAGAGGCAGACAGAGAGAGAGAAGCAGGCTCACTGCTGAGCAGAGAGCCTGATGTGGGGGTGGGGTGGGGGGGTGGTGTTCAGTCCCAGGACCCTGAGATCATGACCTGAGCCAAAGGCAGAGGCTTAACCCACTGAGCCACCCAGGCACCCCAAGCCATAGAATTTTAAGTGACAATTACAACAATGTATTTAGGTTTGGAACATATGTAGATATAATACGCTTGACAATAGTTACAAAATAATAACAATAATGAGACAAAAGGGGGGGTAGACGAAATTAATCACATAGTAGTAACATTTCTAAATCTCATTAAAATTAAGGCAGCAGGGGCCCCTGGGTGGCTCAGTGGGTTATGCCTCTGCCTTCCGCTCATGTCATGATCTCAGGGTCCTGGGATGGAGCCCCTGTCCTGCTCTCTGCTCAGCAGGGAGCCTGCTTCCCCCCTCTCTCTCTCTGCCTGCCTCTATGTCTACTTCTAATCTCTTTCTCTCTCTCAAATAAATAAAATCTTTTTTTTTTAAAAATTAAGGCAGCTAAGAGATTCTAAATTAAGATATAGGTGTTAAGCCCTAGAGCAACCACTAAGGAAATCACTTAAAAAATGTAGGGTCCCAGGGCCTGGCTGGCTCATGGGTGGAGCATGAGACGCCTGTTCTCAGGGTTGTGAGTTCAAACCCTAACTTGGGTGTCAAGATTACTTAAAAATTAAATATTAAAAGAAAAATATTAAACACATATAAAAATCATTAAAAGAATTAAAATATTACACTAGAAAATAGTCACTTCATGGAATATAAAGCAGTAAGGAAATAAATTCTACACGCCAGTATTCCCTGCATTCCCTGGAAGTGGAACGCTCAAACTACCACCCAGACCTTCCCGGGGCCTACAACTCCCGGCGTGCTGCGCACGACGCTCCTTTACGGCCTTGGTGGAAAGGGAGGGGCTAGTGGCGCTCCCTCTTGTGTAGTTTCGCTGTGGAAGAAGGAGGGGCTGTGAAAGGTTGGTGGATCTGGAGCCAGTGAAAAAGCAGGTCTTGTTGAGCGTCGGAACAAGAAGCCAATGGGCGCGCAGCTTCCAAGAGGCGGGACTTCCGTCAACGAAGTCTTGGTGAGCGGATGCGCGAGGAAAGCCACTTCCTTTCTCGTGTGGCGGCGAAAGTGGATAGAGCGCCATGAAGGCCTCGGGCACGGTAAGGCGAGCGCGGCGGGCCCGGGGGCCGGGGAGTGCAGTGCGGATCGAATCGGGGGCGCCAGCAGGTGGCGTGGGCCGCGTAGCGGGAGAGCGCTCTTGGCTGGGTCCCGTGCTACCGCGCGCCATCGCCCCCAGGCGCAGCCAACATGGCGGCCATTGCGGGCGCCGCGTGGGGAGGCTGGTGCTATGGTTCCGACCCTCAGGGTAATTTCTGGGGCCGGAGAGGTCGGCTCTCCTTTCCAAAGGAAAGGGTAAATTGCGCGGCTTGGACGTTCGACCCACGGGACGTTGTCGACCTTCCAAGTCTCAGTTTCCCCATTTGCAAAGTGGTCAGGGTGGGAGGAAACGTTAATATTTCTTGTTTCCTGACGGGGCTGTAAGAAGTAGAAGAAAACTAAACCCGAGCTGACAAGGGGAGGTTTGTCGTGGCAAGTGCTTAGTAAAATCAGAGGGCGCTGTGGCGCAGAGATGGAAGAGCGAGCCCTCGGGAGAAACAGGGTGGGGGCCCTGTACAGCTCCCCAGCCTCAGTTTCCACGCTGGGGAAGAGGCCAGCTGCATCGGTCCCTTCCTGAGCAGGTGGTCCGCGGGGCTGATTAGTCACATTGAGACATGGAAGTAGGAGACAAGTTTCCGATATTTGGGGCCATCCTTCTTATATTAATAAAATGATTGACGAGTCATTTACGAAGGTGCGTTCGTTGTACTATATCGCAGTGTTTGGCTCTAGCCGACATTTTTGTCTTTGCATCTTTGTAAATGGGGAGAGCACTGGGAAGTCCAAACCCCTTTGGACTGCTGCTGGGAATACTGAAGCAGCTGCAGGTCCCATGGCAGCAGGCCTGGAAAGGGAACTGGATACTTGTCCTGGTTCTGCCTGGAGTGGGCTGTGAGATCCCAGGTTGGTCACTGTCTTTGGGCCCCAGAGTGAAAGAGCATTTTGGGAAGATGTGAGCTGCAAAGATGTTGTGAAGGAAGGAGCCGGCAGGTTTAGGCTTCAGCTGCTTTCACAGGAATATAAACGGAAAGGGAAGGACAGCCAAATTGACAGCTCTGCCCAGCTTTCCTGAGACAAGGCAAAGGGTATCCAGGCATCTTAACCATCCCCACCCTCGATCCCTGTTCTGGGAAGGCTGGGACAGTTGGCATGACCCAGTCACTGGGATTCCATATGGATGCTCTGTGATGGGACAGTCTGTTCTCACTCTCCTGATTTCAGTTCTCACCAGGCTTGGGAAAGGAAGCAAGGTGAATCTCACAGTTGGCCTCAGTGCTCTGGGTCAGGCCCCACTTCAACTCCTGTTTGTGTTTCAGCTGCGAGAGTACAAGGTGGTGGGGCGCTGCCTGCCCACCCCCAAATGTCGCACTCCGCCCCTGTATCGCATGCGAATCTTTGCACCTAACCACGTCGTCGCCAAGTCCCGCTTCTGGTACTTTGTGTCTCAGCTGAAAAAGATGAAGAAGTCCTCAGGGGAAATCGTCTACTGTGGACAGGTACGAGGTGTCCGAGAGCAGGGTGGGGTCTGGAGTGGATTGACACCTTCCCGTGGGCTCCTCACCCCACAAAGTTCCCAGACTTCATAAACCCTGGCTTGTTCATGTGTGGTAATTAAGCCCTAGGTTGGGATGGGATGGATAACCTCAGTGCCCTTTTCCTGATGAGAGAGCCCAAAGCCTAGGAAGCGTGTGGCGGGTATGCCCGGACACCTCAGCTGAGGCCAGCGCTTTGGCCGAGTCTCCTACATGAAGTAGGCAGAGGTGCTGTCACCCGAGCACGTTTGCTGTGATGGGCGCTGGACTCTGCATCCAACACCTGCAGGCTGGTGGCTGCTCTTGGGCCCAGGTAGTCTTGGGAGAGGAGTGTTTGGGAGGACTCGAGTTGGTGGTCCACATGGGGGAGGTGGTGGCCTGGCTGGCCCTGTCCGTTCCACTGTTGCCGTGGGGATTTGCCTAGGACTGCAGGTTGCTTTCCTGTGCTCTGAGGTTCAAGGACCGGGAGACAGATACTAGAGAGGCCTGAGGCAGAGGAATAGCGAGGCTGCTGGTCTTCTTGTCTCAGCCAGTGTCTCTGGCACGTAGGTGTTCGAGAAATCCCCCTTGCGAGTGAAGAACTTCGGCATCTGGCTGCGCTATGACTCAAGAAGCGGTACCCACAACATGTACCGGGAGTACCGGGACCTGACCACTGCGGGTGCCGTCACCCAGTGCTGTGAGCTGCCGGGGCCCGCACCCAGTCCTCCCTTAGGGCTCCTGTTGCGGGGATCTGCAGCCCACTTAGCCTGCGCCCTGCTTCCCACCCAGTCCCTGCTTCCCACCCACTCCCTGCCAAACTGAGGCAGGATGAGTGCCAGAGGCTTCTGGGATTAGGGGATCGGGCAGTCCAGGGGTGGTGGTTGGGGGGCGGGAGTGGAGAGGTTGCTCCAGGCGCCTCTTCTTCTGGAACCTGCCAGTAGGTGGGGCTTTTCAGGGTCCTTCACTTCTGCAGACATAATTCCCACTCAGAGTCTAGCCCCTATTCCCGGCCCTGTCTGTGGGGATCTGGCGCTGGTGGCCCCAGGTGCTCCTAGGGCGGGTTACCTGCCAGAGGCCAAACCCAAGCACCTCAACCCAAGAACTGCTGTTTCTCATAGCAGCGGTTTAAACAGAGGTGCTAACAGCAAGTGGATCTCGTCGCCTTTGGGGGCTGTGGCCGTGCCCCTCAAAGTGAATTTGGAGGTTCTACACCCCTGATACGCTAGTGCCTGCTGGGGCCAGAGGCTACAGCCACCCAGTCCCCAAGTTGGGGTCCCTCTAGGCCCGCACTTGGTGGGAGGTTTGAGGAATGCCCAGACCCTGGGGTGCACATTCGCCCTGCCTCTTTCCCTGCAGACCGAGACATGGGCGCCCGACACCGTGCCCGAGCGCACTCGATCCAGATCATGAAGGTGGAGGAGATTGCGGCCAGCAAGTGCCGCCGACCAGCAGTGAAGCAGTTCCACGTGAGTGCCCAGGGCCCTGCTGGGCAGGCTCGGGGGAGGGGGGCTTACCTGGACCATGGAGCTGGCCTAGCTACTCCCCTGTCCCCCAGTCTCTGGAGCTGCAGGGAGGCACTGGGTTTGACGCAGGAGCCCAGTGGGGGGTTGCCACACCTCAGTGGCCCTTGGAAGACTAGGTTGAGAGGCTTCCACCCCCCCTCACCCACCTCTCCTTATCACAGGACTCCAAGATCAAGTTCCCACTGCCCCACCGGGTTCTGCGTCGCCAGCACAAGCCACGCTTCACCACCAAGAGGCCCAACACCTTCTTTTAGGTGCAAAGCCTCTGTGTCTCCAGGTCTGCCCAAATAAACTTGTTGGGAAAACCAGGGTGCTCAGATACTTATTTTCTTTGTACACCCTGCAGAACTCAAGAGGGCACAGCCAGGCTGTGAGTTCTCTGCTTGGGGAGGGGTCCTCCTCTCTGGAAGTGGGGCCCAGGCACCTGATTTCTCCAGAAAGGGAGCCCCAGGAGTGCCAAAAGCCAGACCTCCAAGCGCGCTCCTGCCCACTTCGCTCCCCAGGGTTTTCACCCAGCAAAGGGCTCTCGTGGGCAGGGTCCTGGAGCCAGAAGGCCCAGTTTGCCGCCCCAGCAGGTAGCCTTCTGCTGTGAGCTTTGTGGGGTGTCTTGTAGGCCCCAAGGTTTGGCCCCTAAACCTGTCCCACCTTCTTACAAGAGGCCTCAGCTCATGTCTTTGGTGTTATGTGGCAGTCAGATGTCAGATGGGGTTGGTTCATCCCACCTGCAGTGTTTCCCCTCTCAGAGCCTAGTCTTTAGTTCCAGGATCCTCAGAGCAGACACCAGGGGGCACTGGAGAGGGCCATGAGCTTGCTGTGCTGTGCTGTGCTGTGCTGTGCTGGTTTCTCCCTTCACTAGGTGCGGGCCCCTTGAAGGACACCCTGATCCTGCCCAAGAAGTTCAAGGTCTCACCATTAGTATCAGTCTCCAGGAAACCACTTGAGGCCCTGGGGAATTCCAGGCATGAAGCTAATCCCACCCTGGCTGAGCCCCTCAATCAGGAGGCTGAGGCACGGCTAGGAGGGCAGTTCTTGGGATGTGTCTGTCCTTGGTGTGTGACCTTGGGCAGCCCTGGCCCACACTGAGTGAGTCCTCATCAGAAAGGGCACTCGGCAGATTTACTCAGTGGCCAGTACTTGGAGAGTCAACTGTAGGCACTGGGGGCAAAGGTCAGTCAAGATCTGCCTGCTGTTGCAGAGAGCCACAGAATTGGGGTGGGGGTCTGGGGAACAGTCAGGCGTGGAGTGTCCCGGGCAAGGGTACAGCCTCCCTTCCCCCACTTGAGGTGGGATAGCTCGTTGGCATGATCAGTCCTGGTGGTTTCCAGAAAACTGGCTCACTTCAGGCGCCACTTGTGTTTGGAGAGGTGCCCAAGGCAGAGTGTGGGCACAGCCAGCCACTGTCCCAAGAAGGACCTGGGGACAGAGTACCAGGTTTCCCAGACCTGCACTAGCTGCCCCCGCCCCCACTCTTTCAAACGCCTTCGCATGTTCTGAGCCTTCTGTCTGGACGTCTACAGATCATCACTGGTTTGGCCTCGCAAAGGTTTGTAAGCCACACATGGATTCCAGGGACAACAGGTGGATTTTCTACGTCCCCCCAGGTGAAGTCTGAAGAGGGCAGAGACCACGTGTGTTTCTCCTCAGCTCCAGGACAGGATTAATAAGTGGGAAAAATGTGAGGACAGCCAGTGACTGTCCCTCCCCTGTGTATCACATGGAGGAAGGACAGTGATAAACAGGGTCCCAAGTGGCTGGACCCAAGTTTTTAATTTCTGACCCTGCCAACCTCCCCCCCCCCCCCACCCCAACCCTGGAGGTACACCAATTTACTCTCCCCATAGTATTTAATAAGGCCTGTTTTCTCCCAGCTTTGCCAGTACCATGGGTTAGTAAACTTTGATGGCCGGAAAAAAAATCACATTTTAGGGATTTATATTTGCCTGCTTAGGAAGTAGGCACTTCTCTCTAAAATGAATTTGTATGGCTTTGTCTCCATGGGGCTGCTGGTCATTTTTGGTTTGTTTTTTTTGTTTGTTTTTAAAGATTTTATTTATTTATTTGACAGAGTGATAACAAGTAGGCAGAGAGAGAGGGGAAGCAGCTTCCCCGCTGAGCAGAGAGCCCGATGTGGGACTCGATCCCAGAACCCTGAGATCATGACCCGAGCCAAAGGTAGAGGCTTAACCCACTGAGCCACCCAGGCGTCCCTGCTGGTCATTTTTTAAGTTACTGTTTTGTAAAAGCGCTTTTCATATGTGGGGCAAAAACCTGAAAATACATGTTTTTCCCCATATATGCTGCAAATTCTTCCAAGGCACTTGATAGTTTTTAAGCTGTATTTTGGGGCCCGGCTAGAATTCTTTGAGTTTTTTGCCTTGTTAATGACATTAATCTTCTGTGACTTCAGGCAGACCCCTCTAGTTGTCCCCAAATACTTCGTCCTCAGTAATAGGATCTCCATATCTAGATGCCACCCACAAATTAAAAATAATTTCCCAGCCTTTTCATTTAGGGGTAACTGATACTAGCCACAGCAATGTGTGCCATTTCCAGGAAATACCCGTCTGGCTGGAATATAGGCACAATGTCTGGTGCTCCAGCAGCCATCTTTGGTCATTAGGAAGCCACACTGGAGCAATAAGGTAGTAGAAGGACTTTGGGTATCAGCCTGTGTCTGTAATAAGAGGAGAGAGAAGGAAACAGCAATACAGCTTAGGCTGTAATCTGGAGGTTTTCTGTCATTTGTGACTTGGCCCTGACATGAGCCCTAATGGTTGTGCCTGGGGTGAATCACTACCCACTCAGCTTTAGTTTCTTACTGTGTAAGGTGTGGTTGGTTCTGGGTGCGGGAAGACTAAAGATGAGCTAGAGATAGGATACGTCGCCAGGAAAGGGGAAGGCCTGGGCCCCGCAAAGGCCCACTGTGCACCTCCATCCCACCTTGGGGCTTCATAAAGGCTTCATCCATGTTACAGCCTGGGAACCAGGTGGGAGGGCTCTGCCCCAGCTCTCTGATACATCTGGTCATCCACTCGCCCTGCCATCTACTCATTGTCAGTAAGTTTGCCCACAGACCCCTCCACTGTGTAACCATCTACCTGGGAATCCGCATTGCCCGCCCACCCTCCCACCCCCAAAGAGCGGTTGCCTGGGCGCTGGGTGGAGATAAGGGCTGCTGAACAGAGCCCTCTCCGGAGATGGTTGAAGAGTGGGAACCAAGCAGAACAACAGCAAAACTGGAGACTGGCAGTAACAAGCCCTTCCATGTGAGGCCTGTGAGGCATTGCTGGCCTCCAGGATCGTTGACGGCCCCTCTGGTTGGCTGAGGGCTCCCAGGCCCTGTCCCAGGGTTTGCCCAGGTGCCAAGTGCCACACCTGGCAGGACTGGAAGCCGTGGGGGAGAGATCACAAGTCGCCCCTCACTGCACTGCCCCCACTCCTGAGTCAGGACCATTGAGCAAGGGCAAGCACCAAGATAAGACAAGCCGGGCAGGGGTCCCAGAAGACCCGAGCCAGATCGTGAAACCAGAAGAGACGACCTAAGAATCGTGGACACCTAGAACCACAGTTGGAATCCTTGGGGCTTAACAATGGTGGACTCTCAGGAAGCTACAGCACCATCAATAGAAATGGTTTGCTTTTACTGAGTGCAGGGGAGAACTTCAAAGCCAGACACCCAGAAGGTCCTGCTAGAGCCAGAGTAGCTCACAGCCTTTCACCCCTGTCCCCTGCCATGTCTCCAGGGAGCCCTGGGGGTACCCGGGCAGCAAGCAGGGGTGGGAACAGCGGGGACAGCAGACAGCCATGCAAACACACTGACATTCCTGCCCCTTGTGCTCAGACTCCAGCTGTGGGCCATGGGGGAATCTCCCTGCCCCTCCCCCCTCACCAACGGGGTCCTGCCTGCTCCCTGTCCATGTGGGAATTACACAGTCAGGGAAGGTCCTACTGCATCTCCCCAGCCTGCTCCCTGTACCCCTCCAACCCTAGAGAAGATGGTCCTGCCCAAACTCTGGGCCCCCTCCCACATCCTGGAATTCCAGATCACATTCCGAATCCACCCATTTCTTCTCACCCAACAGTCACTGCCATGGACATGGTGGGCTTTTCAGAGTCTTTAAGTCTCATTAGGTCCCTCTTGCTCCAAACTCTCCAATGCCCTCCCCCCACCCCCCTCAAAATAAAATCCACACCCTTGGCCAAGACTCAGCGTCCCTTGTGGCCTTCCCTGTCCTCATTTAACTCTGTTTACTCCACTTGTTTGTACCTCAGGGCCTTTGCACTGGCTGTTCCCCCTGCATCTCTCCAAGCTTGGTTCATCCCTGACTGCACGTCTGCACTCACCTCCTCCAAGAGTTCCCACCCCATAGGCCCACATAAAGTCGTCCCCCAGGCCCACTCCATCTCTGACCTTGCTTCACTCAACCATCAGCTTCTGAAACCTATGTGTGTTTATTTGCTGGCTTGGTCAGTGTTAAGTTCCTGTGAGTGATATGGTTCCACCTGGATCCTGCTGAATCCCCAGCAGTGGGCACACAGACATGCACACAGTAGGTGCTCAATGAATGGGCCTCAGCCCCAGCGTCTGTCTGTAGCCTCCCACTTCACAGTAGAGGAAGAGAAAGACTGGCCATGGATGGTAACCACTTCTAGAACCTCCCTGGGGAGGGAGGACCGGGTTTGTGTGTCCTGTAACAACTTGCATATATTTAAATTCACTTGCGTGGCTTTTTGGGAAGGGGATCCCCTCCAGAATTTTTCCTTTCCCATCAAATTGTCCAAAAGGGTGCAGTGCATCCAGGCCTGAAAGAATGAAGACGGGAAGGAAAAGGAACACAGTGTCCTCCCTGCACCCTCCTAGCTGGGGTGGAGCAGTGCATGCCAGTGGGCAACAGATCTATCGGAGTCTGGGGGCGGGACTGTGTGCAGTCCCAGTCTGTGGGCAGGCCGGCCAGCACCCGGTTGGGAGAGGGAGAGCCCCAGGGAACAGGAAGGGTTGCATGGGAGATGCTGCACCAACTGGAGTGGCGCGAGTTGGCTGGAGACCACCAGGAGGCGGCAGAGGCTTGGAGAGGACTCCGGGGCCCACATGAACCCAGCAGAGGTCCAGATCCCTCCTGCTAGTGGAGGAGGGAACCAGTTTCCAGACACCAAGTCAGGACTCGAACCCAGAAGTCAGAGCTTCCAGAGGCCAAAGTCCCTCAAGACCACCAACGAAGGGCCCCAAGACGACAGTGTGTGGGTCCCTTGTAGCACAACCCGAGGCAAGGGACTTCCCTCCACAACCTTGGTCTCCTTCCTCATTGTGTGATGGGGGACATGGCAGACACTACCTCCCAAGGAGTCATGGGCCCCCATTGGGCCACTGACATGTCCCTCCCCCATGACCTCTATTACACACTTAGCGCCTGGCACAAGACAGCTGCTCCATAAGTATTCCACGCAGGAAACAACAAATGAATGAAGACACCAATGAATGAATGAATGAATGAATGAGTGAGTGAAGGCTTTACTCTGTGCCAGGCTCCTACTATTAGGTTCGATTTATTCCTTGGGGCAGGGACTACTTTATCTCCATTTATAGATGGGGAAACTGAGGTCCAATGACAAGCAAAGACTCCCCCAAGTATGTCTGCATGTAGCACCTGAACCCCAATGTGTCCCACTCAGCTTAGCCTGGGCTGGGGTTTGGTGATTTCCTCTCACTAGGTTCTGAAGAAAGGGAGTGGATGCAGGTGCCCGTTGGGGGAAGGGTTCAAGCAACAAGTTTTCCTCAAGCGGCAGGGCAACCCAGAAAAGGAACCCCTGGTTTGTGGGAGACTGAGCTCCCCTTCCCTTAAGGTACAAAAGCACAGCGGGGATTTGACTCCTGAAGCCACAGCTCCCAGTCGTGTGGCCTCAGGTGAGTGTGACACGCCTTCCCGGAGCCTCAGTCCCCCACCTGTCAACGGGAGACATGAACAGCTTGGGGTGAAGGGATAGTGTCACCGAAGTAAGAAGGGGTATTTGGGAGCCGCACACCACCGCCACCCCCACCCCCAGCAGCCACCCACGTGGCCGGCCTTGGCCTATCTGACCAGTCCCGGGCGGAAAGGGTGCGGGTCCTGCCCGCCCCCAACTCCAGGGGCGGGGTTTCGCGGACCCGGGAGCCCAATAAATCCACAGCCGGTCGTCGGGAGCCACCCCTTTAAAGCCCCACGGAGACCTCCAGTCGTCCGCGCAGAGCACGGCTCCCAGGGAACGGGACCGACGGCTGGGCGGTGGATACACCGCTGTCAGGGCCAGCCCTGCCGAGCGGGAACGAGGTGCGCCGACAGACAGACGGCAGAGGCAGACGCGTAGACGAAGAGGAGGGACGGGGTGGGGGGGCAACGGACCGCAGCGAGGACCCAGAGATTCCTTGCCCAGGGAGCCCCTGCCCGAGTCGCTTTCGCTGCCTCCCTTCAGGGGCCCAAGGAGACAGGTGTGCAGCCTCGCTGCAGAGGCCCAGCATCCTCCCGTCTCCACGCAGCCCTGCCTCCTCGGTCGCTGCCAGTTTCCCTTACGGGGGCGGGGGGAGGGGGTTGCAGGGGTGGGGGTGGTGGACACGCGCGCGTGGCTGGAAAGGCCGAGGACGCCCTTGGCCCCAGCACCTGCACCTGATGGCTGTCGTCGAGGCAGGAGCGCGGGCCACGTTCGGAGCCTGGGATTACGCGGTCTTCGCGCTCATGCTGCTGGTGTCCACGGGCATCGGGCTGGGGGTCGGGCTGGCGCGGGGCGGGCAGCGCAGCGCCGAGGACTTCTTCACCGGGGGCCGGCGCCTGGCCGCCCTGCCCGTTGGCCTCTCGCTGGCCGCCAGCTTCATGTCGGCGGTGCAGGTGCTGGGCGTGCCAGCCGAGGCCTACCGCTATGGCTTCAAGTTCCTCTGGATGTGCCTGGGACAGTTGCTCAACTCCCTGCTCACCGCCTTCCTCTTCATGCCGGTTTTCTACCGCCTGGGCCTCACCAGCACCTACCAGGTACCAGGCAGAGGCCCGGAGACAGGAGCTGCCTGGCTGAGAACGCAGGGTTGTGATGGGGAGGCCCTGGGGCTTTGACAAGCTGTACAGGGGGCCGTGGGCGGGCTCCTTGGGGCTTTAACGGGGCAGATGGGTGCGGAGGGTTCTGGGAAGTAGCCCCAGGCAGCGGGGTGAGGGGCAGGAAGGAGGAAGAGGAGCCGCCGTCCTGGTTCTCCTCTGTGGAAGCCCGCGCAAGGCGGAGCCAGGTGTGCACCAAGTGCGGACAGGCACAAACCTGCCCCTCACATGCTCGGGCTTGCGCACACCCGAGCGATCGCCGGACAGTGGGCCGACGGTTCGAGACCCGACTTCCCCGCTTACTCTGCTCCGGCTTCTCAAGTGACAAACTGGGCTAATAAGAGGACTTCCCTCCAGGGCGGGCGGTAAAGTGATTAAAATCGTGACCGGTATACAGTAGGCCACCAACGACAGCTGGCCACAGGCTCTGTAGAGTCCGCTTGTTAACGCAGAGCGGCGCCGCCCCGGGACCAATTAGCCACCAGTGGGAGTGGAGGAACGTGCGTCTTTGATTGATCCGTCTTCCTGGGCACACCTCGCGTGCCCAGGAGTGGGGGTGGCTCGTGTGCACAGGTGTGTGCACACTGGTCGGAATCTGGGGCTTGGCGCCCCCCCCCCTTCCTCCACGGGCAAGAATGGAGAGAGAAGTTGGCCTCCGGAGGGAGGGCAGAAGCCACGAGGGCAGATGAAGTACCCCAGAGGCCTCCATCTCCTGGGTAGGAACTGTCCAGGTGACCACGAGCCTCGACTTCTCCTTGCAGTACCTGGAGCAGCGCTTCAGCCGCAGCGTGCGGCTCTGCGGGACCCTGCAGTACCTGGTAGCCACAGTGAGTGGCCCCGGCCCCGCCCTCGCCCTCGCCCTCAGGGTCCCGCTCAGATCCCTTCTGCCTGGGTCCTGGTCTTCGTCGGCCCCGCCCACAGCCCGCCCCCATCCGTCACGACCCCGCCCCGTGGTTTCCCCCCAACCCCTATCCTGCAACGCCCTTCCCAGGCCCAGCCTCAAGCTTTCTGGCCCCGCCCCCTGCGGCCTGTTCTGGAGGTTTGGCCCGAAGGCCCGCCCCCCGTACTCCAGGCTTGACCCCGCCCCACCCTGTGTGGGATTTCCCCCTACTCACCCGACGCCACAAGCTCCGCCACCACTATTCTCTCCTTCCCCCTCCTCCGTGCTCCGCGGGACTCACCTGGTCCCGGCTCTCCACCCGTAGATGCTGTATACCGGCATCGTGATCTACGCCCCCGCGCTCATCTTGAATCAAGGTTCGGCTCTGGGAGATCTAGGGAGGGTGACCCGGAGAGAGCAAAGGCTTTGAGACGAGACCGAAGGAGAGGGAAGGGACAGCGCCGGGAGAGACTCGGGGAGGGAAGAATCCCGGAGAGATGAGGACCCTAGACACTAGGGGCCAAGTTTGCACCCTGCCTGGATGCGTAACGGGAGCGGTTTCCTTGCACAGTGACCGGGTTGGACATCTGGGCATCGCTCCTGTCCACTGGAGCCATCTGTACCTTCTACACGACTGTGGTGAGTGACACCCCCACCCCACGTGGGGGTCCATGCGCACTGGGTGGGGGACACCGTGAAGCCGTCATCCTCTCTTTACTTTCCCTTCCTGCTGAGGAAGCCTGCATCCCAGCTGGGCCTCTGTTTCCTTATCTTAATAACAACTCATTTGAAAGGCTTTTTGCTGGGGCTCTTGGGTGGCTCAGTGGGTTAAAGCCTCTGCCTTTGGCTCAGGTCATGATCCCAGAGCCCTGGGATCAAGCCCCGCATCGGGCTCTCGGCTCAGCGGGGAGCCTGCTTCCCCCTCTCTCTCTCCCTACTTGTGATCTCTGTCTGTCAAATTTAAAAAAAAAGAAAGAAAGAAAAGAAAAAGAAAGTCTTGCTGAGAGTCTAGGGATAGCCTAGTTTCAGGGCTGGCTGGATCCAGGGGCTACAACAGCATCCTGTGGCCCCCTCTCCCGTCTCTTGGGGTCCCATCAGCTCAGAAAGTAAGTTCCTATTTCAGGATGGACTGGCACAAGTCCCAGGAGGATTCCGGTTGGCTGGACCCAGTCTTGCGCGCTGTGATTGGATGAACCAATCACAGAAGTTTGGGGGGCTGGGGAAGATGTTCTGATTGACTATTTTTGGAGCTGGGAGTAGATTGGCTTCTGATGAATGGATTTTGAGGGAGAAGGGGCGGCTCCAAAGGCATATCCAGGGGCTCCCATGGGAAGGCAGAGGCTGAAGGGTAAAAGCTATAGCTAAGAATAATGGTAGTAGTAGTAATGATAACGGGGGCAGCCAACACTTATTCTCTCACTGACTTGTACGTGCTGGGTGCTGTGGCAAAGATTTTCCTCACATGAACTAACTGAATCCTCACAACACCATTTTCCAGATGAGGAAACAGGCAGAGAGAGGCATCAGTCCCAGCCACTGTTGAAAGCCAAACTGGGTTGGCCTCAGACAGATTCCTGTCTGAACCCTCGCCTCCCCATCTGTCACGTCTTGCAGGGCGGCATGAAGGCTGTGGTCTGGACTGATGTGTTCCAGGTTGTGGTGATGCTAACCGGCTTCTGGGTTGTCCTGGCCCGCGGGATCATGCTGGTGGGTGGGCCCAGGATCGTATTTGAGATTGCCCAGAACCACTCCCGGATGAACCTGATGGAGTGAGTAAAATTGGAGAGAGGGTACTGCAAAGAGGTGCAGTACCTTCTCCTCTGCCCTGGGAGAAGCCAACCAGTGCCTCCTCCTCCTCCAGGAAGTCCTCCCTGCTTCCCTTCCCAGACTCTCCACAGACCAAACATTTGCCTCCCCTCTCTAGACTGCCCTAGCCCCCCATCCCTCCATCTGTCCCACCATGTCCCCCAGCCCAGAGTGGACACTGATGGCTCCCTGAGGTCACAGCTGGGCACCAAGAGGGTTTTGAATGCATACATGGACGACTCAGTAAACAAAATTTTCAATCTGGCAAACTCCTACTCATACACTTCAAAACCCGCCCCCAAAGTCCCCTCAAGGTCCATAAGGTTCAGAATGGCCATCTGGGGCCCTTGGGAGGGTAAAGTCAATGTAGTGTTCCCATATGGCTGTCTTGTCCCTTCCTTATCCAGCTTTGACCTGGACCCGCGGAGCCGCTACACATTCTGGACTTTTATAGTGGGCGGCACGTTGGTGTGGCTCTCGATGTATGGCGTGAACCAAGCACAGGTGCAGCGCTATGTGGCCTGTCGCACGGAGAAGCAGGCCAAGCTGTGAGTGTTTAGGAGGCACAGGGTGGGGGCCTCTGGGACCAGCTGCCGACCCCCCGCCCAGCCTGAGGCTGTGCCTTCCCCGCAGGGCCTTGCTCATCAACCAGCTGGGCCTGTTCCTGATCGTGTTCAGCGCTGCTGGCTGTGGCATCATCATGTTCACGATCTATGTAGACTGTGACCCTCTCCTTGCAGGGCGCATCTCCGCCCCTGACCAGGTAAGTCTGGCCGAGGCTCCTAGGCCACTCCTGCCTTCCCCACCCCCACTCTGAACTGCTGCATGGATGAACCTCTCCAGGCAAGGGTGGAATAGCATCTAAAAGAGAGAACAGCCTGTGCAGAGGTCCAGGAGCAGCAAAGAGCTTGGCTCAGAGGAGGATCTGGAAGGAGAGAGGAAGAACAAGACTGGGAGGCAATGGGGAGCCATGGGGGGAGAGAATGTGTAGGGGACGGGCACATTCAGATTTAGAGTCAGAGACTCCCTGAGGGATATTAAGGAGGAGGTGGGATCACGGTTCAGCCTGAAATGGTGGTGTTGATTATAATAATCATCAGCTCCCATGCCACAACTGCCTACTCTGTTCCTCATGCTGTTCCCTTCACAGTCTCCCACAAAATCTTTCAACATGTGATGGGGCCAAGGCTGTCATGGCCCTCACTTTACAGATGAGCAAACTGGGGCTGGAGTGGGTGGGAAGCAACTCTCTGAGGTCAACAGGGAGTCAGCCGCAGCATCGGGGCAAGAGGCCCCTCTGGTTCAGAGTCTGTTCAGAATTAGCAGAAAATGGAAGGCTGTCCCATCTGTTGTCCTCTGCGGGAGTCAGCTCCTGGACTGCCTGACTGTGCAACCTCAGCCAAGGGCCGCACCTATTAGTCTTACTGTCTGGGGAAGATGTTCTGATTGACTATTTTTGGAGCTGGGAGTAGATTGGCTTCTGATGAATGGACTTTGAGGGAGAAGGGGCGTCTCCAAAGGCATATCCAGGGGCTCCCATGGGAAGGCAGAGGCTGAGCAAAGCAGAGATGATGTGGGACTCTGCCTCGCTGGGATCCCAGGGCTCTGTGCGTGGTGGGGCTCAGTGACTGTCCTTCGGGGCACGCAGTCAATCAGCAAACACACACTCAGTGCCTGCTGTGAGCCCGGTCTGCCCTGGGCCCTGGGGACATGCAGTGTGAGGACAGACAGAATCCCTTGTCCTTGGGGTGCTGCTGTCCTGGACGCCAACTCCCGCCCACCCACCCACCCAGTACATGCCCTTGCTGGTGCTGGACATCTTCGAGGACCTGCCTGGAGTCCCTGGGCTCTTTCTGGCCTGTGCCTACAGTGGCACCCTCAGGTGAGCAGCCCTCCTTGCTCACCCGGCTGTCCCCCTGTGGGATAGAATGTTCTGGGCATGTCCATCATTTACAGTTTCTGCTTGGTCCCCAGTGGGCAGCTCAGGGGGGCCCCAGCAGAAGGGGGGGCCCTAGCAGAAGGCGTGCCCTGAGGACAAGGTGGGGTTTTCACCTTCTTATCACCTGGCAGGGCCTCACCTGTCTCCCCTCTCCCTTCTTTCTTTCCTTTGTTTGGCCCAAACAAATGTTATTGAGCACGTACTGAGCACCTACGGTGTACATATGTGGCCTCTACTGCCATTCTGAGTCCCAGGGCACAGCTGTGACTGAGTGGTACCCCACTCCTGCCCTCAGGGGCCTCACATTCCAAATATGCTGCAACTTCTGGCTCATCCCTGCTCCTGCTGTGACCAGCATCCCATGCAGTTCTCAGCAGCCTATGACTGCTGTGTAATGAGAACTTGTGTCATTCATGTCCTTGGTCAGGGGTGCCTTTGCTCCCGTGGGGGTGTCTTAGGGCTGGGGGTGTGGATGGTGGGATGGTGGACATCTCCTCCACTCTGGAGGAATTCTGTCTGTTACCCATGCCTCTGCCCTTGGGCTAGGTCAGATGGTATGAGCAGCTGGGGCCTCCCCCAGCAGGTGGACCCCAGAGGGGGGTGTGGCCAGTCACTTGATGAGGCCTGTTGACCACCCTCACCACCCTATTCTCAGCACGGCCTCCACCAGCATCAACGCCATGGCCGCGGTCACTGTGGAGGACCTCATCAAACCTCGGCTGCAGAGCCTCACACCCCGGAGACTCGTGATGA
This sequence comes from Meles meles, assembly GCF_922984935.1. Lineage (NCBI taxonomy): Eukaryota > Metazoa > Chordata > Mammalia > Carnivora > Mustelidae > Meles > Meles meles. Next base: position 14,044,730 of record NC_060085.1, read on the forward strand.
TCTCCAAGGGGCTCTGTGAGTTGGGGGAACCTGGTGGGGGGGCAGGGCGGCCTCTCCCCGCTGACCATGCCACCCCCCATCTGCCGCAGCCCTCATCTATGGCTCAGCCTGTCTCACCGTGGCGGCTCTGTCCTCGCTGCTGGGGGGAGGTGTCCTCCAGGTAAGCGTCCCTCCCTGACCTACCTACCCCATCGCCACAGGAAGCAGGGCACCATCTGCTTTGAACTGAAACCCAGAAAGGGTCCTACTTTTCATGGCAGAACTGGTCTGATGCCACCCACCTGATAACTTTCTGCAGTCACCTGGCTGGTGGCAGTGGCAGTGGGAGGTGGGGGGGGGTAGTGACTTGGAGGTGGGACCAGAATTTATCCAACACAGGGGAGAGAGGCAGGAACAGGGAGTCCCGTCCCCTTTAGGGAAACAAGCACCGAGTTCCAGGGTCCACAGTGGAATTCCTCAGGTCTTGCTTTCCCAGCAAGCAAACTGAAGCCAGGAGAGGTGGGATGGCTCTGCCCTAGCTCCCGCTCCCCTGCCCCCTCTCGCAGGGCTCCTTCACCGTCATGGGAGTCATCAGTGGCCCCCTCCTTGGAGCCTTCATTCTGGGGATGTTTCTTCCTGCCTGCAACACTCCGGTGAGCGGGGGCAGCTAGGGGTTGGGAGGGCACAAGACCTCTCTCCCCTGACCTAGACTCTGCCCTCAGGGTGTCCTCTCCGGGCTGGCTGCTGGCTTGGCGCTTTCGCTGTGGGTGGCTGTGGGTGCTACTCTGTACCCGCCCAGCACCCAGTCCTTGGGAGTCCTGCCATCATCGGCTGACGGCTGTGTCATGCTCTCTACCAATGCCTCCGAATTCTTGGGCCAGCTCCATGCCACCAACACCTCCAGCAGGAACACAAGGTGAGCATGGCCTGAGAGGGTGCGGTGGGGGAGGGGGGCTCTTAAACTGAGTCTGAATGAAAAGGAGGAATGTGCTCTTGGGACAGTGGCGAGAAGGGCAAGTGCAAAGGGCCTGGGGTCGAGTTCAGTTTAGTGCATTCCAATGATGGAGAGGATGGGGTGTATTTAGCGGGCCGAGAAAGGATAGATTGGGTCCAGGCAGAAGAATGTGGTCTGATTCTTTATTTTTATTATTATTACTATTGAGATATAATTTACAGACCATAATATGAACCATTTAAAAGTGGTTTTAGTGGATTCACAAGGTTACACAACCATCACCATTAACTCAAGAACATTTTCATCACCTCACAAGGAGCCCCCATCCCCATGAGCAGTTCCTGTCCATCTCCCTCTCCCTCCAGCTTCTGGCAACCACTAATCCGATTTCTGTTGCTATGGATTTGCTTGTCTGGACACTTCTTATAAACGGAATTATACAATAGACAGCCTGTTTCATCTGGCTTTTTTCACTCAGTGTGATGTTTTCAAAGTTTTTGTTTTGTTTTTGATATTTTCAAGGTTTATCCACATTGTAACACATATGAGGGCTTGATTCCTTTTTATGGCTGAACAATATTCCTGTGTGGATGGCCCACATTTTGTTTATTTACACATCCCTTGGACAACTCAGTTGCGTCCACTTTTTGGCTACTGTGAACAGCTGCTATGAACATTTGTGTGCAAGTTTTGGTGGGACATATGGTTTCATTTCTCTTGGTCTATACCTAGGAGTGGAAATACTGGATCAAATAGACATTCTTTTTAAATTATTTTTCAGACACTTTTTAAAGGTTTTATTTATTTATTTGAGAGAGCAGAGTGAGAGGGAGAGCACGAGCGGGGGTGGAAGAGAGAGGGAGAAGGAGAAGCAGGCTCCCCACAGAGCAGGGAGCCCGACGTGGGGCTTGGTCCCAGGACCTTGGAGATCGTGATCTGAGCTGAAGGCAGACACTTAGCCCACTGAACCTCTATACTTTTTTTTTTTTTTTTTTTTTTTTTTTTGAGAAATGCCTATCCAAACCCTTTGCTCATTTTTTTAACTGGCTCTTTTTTTTTTTTTTTTTTATTGTTGAATTCTAATTTGTATATTCTTTAAGTCTTTTTGTATTCTGGATACCAGATCCTCATCAGATGTATGATTTGCAAATATTTTCTTCCACTCTGGATTGTCTTTTCATTCTCTTTATAGTGTCCTATCACGCACAGAAGTCCAATTTATCTCTGTTTTCTTGGGCTGCTTGTGCTTTTGGAGTCACATCTAAGAAACTATTACCAAATCCAAGGTCATAAAGATGCACACCTAATGTTTTCGTCTAAGAGTTTGATTTGGGTAGATTCTGAGGGTGAGTGGTGGAGCAGTGGTGAGCGGTGGCAGGAGGTACTCTGAGTTACATTTCAGTAATGCTCCCTCTGGTTGTATGTAGAGAACACCTATGGGTGGGAGTGGGTTAGCCTGAGAGGAAGAGAAGTGGCTGCTGCCCACATCTGAGTGAGAAATCATGGAATATTGTGCTAGGCCGTGGCAGTGGAAATGGGAGGAAACGAACAAACTGGGAGTGGCTTTTGGACTCATGCACACCTCTCCTACTCCCAGCCCTGAAATGGATCTTGATCGACCCGCCTTAGCTGACAGCTTCTATGCCATTTCCTACCTTTACTATGGTGCCCTTGGCACGCTGAGCACTGTGTTATGTGGAGCCCTCATCAGCTGCTTGACAGGTAAGCAGGGCATATGTCCCCCTCAGAGATCACCCTGTGGATGCCTCTGCCTCCAGGACCCACCGGGCAGGAAGAAGAGAAAAGACATTCCCGTCAGCCAAATGGCCACCACGTGCTTGATGCATCAGCACCCTTTCTGCTCTGTCGCCTTGGGGACAAACCCTGCACCTCGCAGGGCTGGTCCCATTTTGCAAAGGCAGAAGAAAACTGAAGCACCCCTCCTCCCTTCTACCTACCTATCTAGTCTCCCCCCCAACCCCCACTCCAAAAGGTTGTCCTTCCAGAGGACATTGGGTGGAGCCGTGAGGCGCTGTCCATTGTGCTGAAATAGCTTCTCAGCAGGACCTCAGGGGCTCCGTGTCCACCCGGGGATTCTGAATGCCACTCTAGAAGTGGGAAGACTTCAGGAAACATCAATAGTGATCACAATACCTGTTCTTGCTTCCTGTGTCTCAGACTTTACATTCACCGGGGCTTTCTTGAGTCCTCTGTGCCAGACAGTATTCTAGATGCTGGGGAAATAATGAACCATAATGAACCACCCGCTGATGTATTAGACCCCCTTACTGTGTAGATGAGAAAACTGAAGCCCAGAGAAGGGCAGAGGCTTTCCAGGGCACCCAGTGGGTCATTAACGAGAATCTGGGATTGGAACCCATCAGAGTGCTCCCTTTCCCCTCTCTCTCCAGTTCCCATCATCTCTTCACTAAATACTCCCCTTTCCCCTCAGGCCCCACCAAGCGCAGTGCCTTGAGTCCTGGGCTGCTGTGGTGGGATCTTGCACGGCAGACAGCATCGGTGGCCCCCAAGGAAGAAGTAGCTACCTTGGATGACAGCTTGGGGAAGGTCAGTCACAGGGCTGGCTCCCAGAGCAGGGGAGGGACAGTGAAGTGATTTTTGATCTCCTGGGCATGGCCATAAGTCAGGGGAGGAACATGGTGAGTCACCATCTTTCTCAACCTCTTCCAGCAAAAAAGCTTGCTTGAGAGCTGACATGTCTTCCACACTTTTTATTAAGCCCTTTTAAAAAAAGACTGAATAGAATTTCATATTATTCATTTCCTTGGATTACTTCCAGGCTGTGGCAAGTGGAACTGGTTTACCTTTAAGACATTGATTTAAAATCTCTTCTGTAAATAAAAGTACTTAATTAAAAAGTGAGTCAACTTAGAGAAAATCTTACATAAGAAACATGACCGGGGATGGGCCAAATTCACCCAAAGCCATGTGGTTGTTCTGTGAATGCCCTGAATTCAGAAGATGCTGTCCCTGACCCAGACCTGCCCCTGCTTTGGAATCCCTGTTTCATTTTCTCATTTCTTACACACTTGCTATGTCCCTAGCCCTACTCTGGGCTGGAGTTCATGTCCACTGTCTAGGAGGAGCAGATAAAAGCTAAACTGAGAAATAAGTAAGTTCTCAGCAGGTAATGGCAGTGAAACAGGGAACTGTGATGAGGGTGGCCTCTTGGAAGAGGTAGGAGGCAGAGTCAGCCCTAGGAAGATCTGGGGGAAGGGCATTCTGGATGGAGGGCACAGCAGGTGAAAAGGCTGAGGCCAGAAGCTTGAGAAGAGGAGGTATGGAGAGGGAAGGTATTTGGCTGGAATGTTTTGAAAGCTTTCAGCGGCTGTGGTGAAATATTTATTTTCTTGAAGTGGAGCAGCCTGAAAGTCAGAGTGAGAGGGAGGCAGGCATCCTTGCAAGCACCAATGGCCTGAAATATCGGTGATGTGGGCATTGGGGGAGAGAAGTGGGTGGAGGTTTTGGAGGCAGAAGTGTGGCTGATGCACTGACCAAGGGGACGGTTGTGCAACTCCTGCCCAGGTTCTGTACTTTTAGGCCCTCAGTGATCCCATCTGGGGGATGAGCTGACACAGAGCAGAATGGGGTCTCTGATGGTGTCTTTCTTCACTTTTCATTCCAGGGTGTTGAGGAACTGCCCCCTGGAACTAAGAGGCCTCCTGACTTCCCGTCCACTGACGAGGACCATCTGCTCTTCCTGGGGCAGAAGGAGGTCAATGGACCCGGCTCCTGGACTCCCAGCAGTACACATGACGGTGGTCAGGACCTTCGGGAGACAGACCTCTGAGCCAGCAGGGGACTGGCCACCTGGGATGGAACTTCAGGGTAGGCCCTCCCAGGCCACAGAAGAATGACCTCTGGCTCCAATTGGCTGGACTGTGTCTTTATGCAAATGAGTTTGGGATCCCTGCCCTATGGAAAGCGGTGAAGCCCTACCTCTGGGAGGTCGTTTTATCCAGCCCCCTTCCAGCCAGCCCCTAGTCTTAGATGCTGCACCCTTGCCTGTTCCCCCCAAATGAAGCCAGATTTCTGTCTAGGTACAATAGAAAGATGTCGAAGTCCCCTCTGGACAACATGGGAGAACTCCAGGCCCAGCATTAGAGTCTGAGAAAGTCTCCAGTGCTTCTCTAGAATGTTAGCAAGGATTTGGGAGGTCCTCAGGCACCAACCCCTGCACCCCATCTCGCAGTTGGGGAAACTGAGCCCTGGAAAGGGGCAACAACTTGACCAAGACCACAGAGCACACCAGAGATTCATTGAGAGTTGGGACACCAGCACTTCCGCCTTCACCGCCTCCCTGTTTTCCTCCCTTTGGAGGGTCAGACATCACATGGCCCCCGACCTTGGGAGCAAGAAGGGAAGATAAAGGAGAAATAACATTTTTGATCTTTCTCTTATGCCTGGACACTATGTATCTTATCTGCCTGAGGTTACAGCAAGTCGGGTCGGGGCAGGGACAGACCTGGGAGCTGCATGATGTCAAAGGTCTATTGCCAGCATGCCACCAGCAATAGACAGGGTCTGTGGACAGGGTCAGACAGGTGGGCAAAGCCATGTCCTGGGGATGCGCTTGACTTTGGATGCAGAGATTTAATCCATACACATCAAATAAATGGACTTTGATGCTTCATGTTCTGTGCTGTCCAAAAAATCGTTCTGGCTGTTGCCTCAGATCTCCTCGGTCAGATGTGAGTGTGAATCTCAGTGTCTCTTGTCCCGAGACTGTGAGTGAATAAGCCTGAGTAAGCATCAGAGCAAGGTGAGAATTGCCATCTTGGGGTGCCTTGTACTGCCCCCCCCCCGCCCGGCACACAGCTTCTCTCCCTCTCCTGATCTGCACTTGAACCATCCCCTCCTCACTGCCCTTTCTGCTTGGACCCTGCCAGCCTCCACACTGTCCCTGCACTGGTCCCTTGGGGTCTCTGGGACCTTGAGAGCTGATTGAACTCACACCTGCACGCATACTTCATGCAGCTCCTGGGGTCCCCAAGGGAACATCCTGTACTCACTTCAGTAGGGTCCCCCACAAATTCAAGACCCAAGAACCTCAGAACGTAACCTTATTTGAAGAGTCTTGGCAGATATACTTAGATTAAGATAAGGTCATACTGGATGAGGGTGAGCTCTCAACCCAGTGACTGTCCTCCTAAGAAAAGAAGACATGCACACAGGGAGAAAGCCATGTGGATACCAAGGGAGAGATCGACACATCTACAAGGCAAGGGACAGAAAGGATTGCTGGAGCCAGCAGAGGCCAGGAGAGAGGCAAGAGGGGGCTTCTCTCTTGGAGCCTTCAGAAGGAGTACAGCCTACCAACACCTTGATTTCAGATTTACGGCATCCAGAGCTGGGAGAGAAAAAAATATCTATTATTTTAAGCTATGGCAGCCCAGGAAATGAAGACACCTCGGGATCTGGGCTCTCTCCACCCCTCAGAGACCTGGCCTTCTGGCTGTTTTCTGAAGGCCTTTAGACTTAGACTTAAAAGGGACTGTTGCAAATTTTCAATCACTGACTGAGTAGCATGGCAAGCAGGCTTTCCAATGGTTAGTGGTGCTCGCTCAGAGCAGAGCCCAACTTCGTGGTGAGAAGAGGCATGACAGGCTAAGGCGGAACAAGCTTGTCTGGCTGATGTTTTAGGGATCCAACCATGTTGTCCCATCATCAATAATAGTTCATTCCCTTCTATTGCTGAAGAGTATCCCATGGTACAGACGAATCAGTTTGTTCATCCATTCACGATGTCAGCCTTGAAAATAAAACAGCCAGTTCTTTTACGAGCAAAATAGGTTTATTCGGGAATGACAGAGGAATTGCAATTCGGGACTTGCAAGCTATGGCAAAACCATAGCCAAGTCTAGAGAACAAAGGAGAGGAATGTTACTTTATAGAGAAAAAGAAGGAAGTTGGGCACCTAGAGGGCTCAGTCAGTTAAGAGTTTGCTTTCGGCTCAGGTCATGATCTCAGTGTCCTGGGATCGAGCCCTTCATCAGGCTCCCTGCTTCGCAGAATCTGCTTCTCCCTCTCCCTCTGCTGCTCCCCCTGCCCTGTGCCCTCTCTCACTATCTCTCTCAAATAAATAAATAAATAAATAAATAAATAAAATCTTTTAAAAAGAGAGAGAGAGAGAGAGAGAGAAAACTCATGCACACATGTGAGGGGATAGGGGCAGAGGAGGAGGGAAAGGGAGAGAAACAGAATCCCTGCTGAGTGGTGAGTCTGACAAGGGGCCCTATTCCTAGGACCTCTGAGATCACGACCTGAGCCAAAATTAAGAGTTGATCGCTTAACTGACTGAGCCACCCATGCACCTCTAAAAATTCTTTATATATTCTGGATACAAGTTCTTTGTTAGCTCTATGCACTGCCAATATTTTCTCCCACCTTGTGTCTTGCTTCTTCAGTTAATAAAGATGGTCTCTGGAAGAGCAGAATTCAGAGTTTTGATTTATCAAAATTATCCATTTTTTTCTTTTCATTTTTTTGTGGTAAAATGTGCACAGCCTTCAGCTCAGGTCGTGATCTCAGGGTCCTGGGATTGAGCTCTGCCTTGGGGCTCCCTGCTCAACAGAGTGTCTGCTTCTCCCTTTCCCTCTGCTCCTCCCTCTGCTCGTGCTCTTTCTCTAATTCTCTCTTTCTCAAATAAATAAAATCTTTAAAAAAAAAAAAGAAAAAAATCTCCCATAGACTTCTCTCTCCCCTACAGCTCCAGTTTCCCCTATTATTAACATCACATCTTTCATTAGTATGCTGTATTTGTTACAGTTGATGAGTGACTATTGGTACATTATTATTAACCAAAATCTACAGTTTACTCTTTGGGCTGGATATTCTGTGTGTTTTGACAAATGTGCAATATCATGTCTCCACCATTACTGTATCCTACAGAATAATTTTCTTGCCTTAAAAATTCTGTGTTTCAGGGCACTTGGGTGGTTCAGTGGGTTAAGCCTCTGCCTTCAGCTCGGATCACGATCTCAGGGTCCTGGGATCAAGCCCCACATCGGGCTCTCTGCTCAATGGGGAGCCTGCTTCCACCCCCCCCCCACCGTCTGCATCTCTGCCTACCTATGATATCTCTCTCTCTCAAATAAATTAAAAAAATCTTTAAAAACAATCCTGTGTTTCACCTACATTGGTCTTACATTCGGTCTCTTCATCGTTTTTATCTATTTTGTTTGTTTACTCTTTCTGATTTTTTATCAATGATAGTCTCATCTAGTCTCAATTCTTTTTCTTATTTTATTACATTGGCTAGCACCTCTGAATCAGCGTTTAATAGTAGCCATGATTGTGGGCTTTCCAGCCCCGTCCTGGACTACGTCACCCCTTCTGTTTCACCATCCAACAAGATACAGATGATTTTTTTCCAATGATGATCTTTGATCAGACTAATTTTCTCCTAGTCTTCATTAACGAAGAACTTAAAAAAAAAATCAGAAGTGGTTGCTGGATGCTATCCAAGGCTTTTCCAGCACAGTGAGATGATCATTTGGTATTTTTCTCCTTTTATCTCTTCATTGAGTAAGTGAGGCTTTCTGATGCTGAACTTTCCTTGCCTTTTGGAGGAAGGGAAAAAAAAAAAAAAACCTGCATACCCCTGGTATGTTGTCCTTTAAAGTGCAGCTGAACTCAATTTGCTGATATTTTATTTAGCATTTTTTATGCAGCCAGGCTCCTGACCCCTTCCTGGCATCTGCTTATCCTGCCTCTCAGCTGATTCCCACGGGGTGTGGGGGAGGGTCCTCTCAGAACATCTGCAACAGCTTAACCAGATGACTTCAACTCAGCAGCACCCCAGTCCCCTTCCCAGAACTGCTCCTCCTCCAGGTAACCCTGCTACCCAGGGAAACCTTCTGCTGTTCACTTACCTTCTAGAACCCCATTCCTTAGTACTGTTGATTCATTCTACTAAGTGGGGGGAGGGGCCAGCCACAAAGCACCCCACCCCCCAACACCCTAGGGCCTCGGGCTTGTCTCCGTCTCCCCTGCTGATTTTGGCATTCGCAGCTGCTGCTGAGGCCAACAGAGGCCCCAAATTCTTGTTGTTCTGGTGCTGTGAGAGAGTTTTCAAAAAGCCAGACTGAGCAAAAGACAGGACCTGGTGGGAAGCAGGTAAGTTTCCACTGGTCTGACCCCACCTGTCTCCTCTCCAGGTTCACAACTTGTGTCAGCTTCAGGCTTAGCTAACTCCAGGCACACCTGGGGCAGAGGGGGCCAAGGATGAAGGATCCATCTTATATCCTGTCCTCCTTGGGGCCAGGTCTCAGACTGGGGCTGGAATCTGGGATCCCCCTAAACCAGCAGCTCCTGAGGAGACAGCTCACCTCACACCAAAACAACCTGAAGTATAGAATCTCAGTGAAATTGCTGTGCAACCTGAGGCCAGTTGCTGTCCTTCTCTGGGTCATCCACATCACTCTCTCCAAATTCTGACCTGGCAATAGGTCACTCAAAAAGCAGGTCAGACTCACTGTTGTTCCAGCAACAGAGACCTCCTACATCATGGGAAAAAAAAAAAAAAAAAGATCAAGTGAGGGGAAGATTTTCTTTTCTTTTTTCTTTTAAATGCATACTGGATCATATTCTCGTTGCTCCGAGATTTATTTTTCCTTTCAAGAGTTAATCATAGAAATGTTTCCTGGGCAGTAATTATAAATCTGATTCACCTTTTCATCTCTTTTTTAAAAATTTTGATTTTCCTGTTACCTTTTCATCACACAATATTAAGTGTAAAAGGCCAGATTGTTCTAGCAGATTATGAAAATCTGTGGCCCCCTACAGCTTTCATGTTTGATGAAGTCAAGAAAAATATCTGGGGCCCCCAGGTGGCTCAGTTAGTTAAGCGACTGCCTTCGGCTCAGGTCATGATCTCGGGGCCCTGGGATCAAGCCCCACAACAGGTTCCCTGCTCTGCGGAGAGGCCTGCTTCTCCCTCTCCCTCTGCCTGCCACTCCCCCTGCTTGTGTTCTCTCTCTCTCTGTGTCAAATAAATAAAATCTTTTTAAAAATCAAGAAAAATATCAGCACAATTGTCAGAGAAATATGAATGAGTTGGTGGGATCTGGACTCACAGGTGTTAGGGAATGAGGGTGTTTGAACTGGAGCCACGCACCAGCACAAGCCTTCCTCTTGCCCACCTCCAACACCTATTGATCCCAGATCCTCTTTACTAGAATTCTGAATTAGCCCTCTTGGTCTCCCCTCCCTGCATTCTGGCCTCTACCTTGCCTGTGACTCCTGAGGGATCTAACAGCCAGCCCCCCTCCCTAGCTCACATATCCTGCATAGCTCCCTATTGCTCTCAGAACAAAATCCATCTGGTAGCACAAAGCCAATTCTAATCCCCTGCCGATCCCCTTCCTTCCCCTCCTTATGCCCACCCCCAGCGAGGGCTCTGGACATAGAGGCAGGCAGAGTTGAGTTCAAATCCTAACTCTGCTGTCTACCAGCTAAGCATGGGCATCTCTTTGTTTTTTTTTAAAGATTGTATTTATTTATTTGACAAAGAGAGACACAACGAGAGAGAGAACACAAGCAGAGCGGGAGTGGGAGAGGAAGAAGCAGGCTGTCTGCCAAGCAGGGAGCCTAATGTGGGGCTCGATCCCAGGACTCTGGGACCATGACCTGAGCCCAAAGCAGATACTCAAGGACTGAGTCACCCAGGCACCCCAGGCATCTCACTCTTTGGAGTTTCACTTTCCTGGTCCATAAAAATTGGTGTGTGTTCTGAAGAGGTGGATAGTTCTGGGTGCTAATGCTTTGGCCCAAGACCAAAGACATTGCCAGGATGACTGCAGTCTCTGAGGGGACCCCAGGCCAGGGTTGCTTGTGGAAGTCCATGTTTGATGTAGTGAAACAGGCACCAGGTTGTCTGCTCTCAGGGCAAGGTGAAAATGATGTGATTTGAAGCAGGGTTTCGGGAGCCGACGATCAGGAAAGAATCCTTGAAACATTTTTGGTGCAAAAAGGTGGTTTGATGGTATCACAGGCATAGGACCTGTGGGCGGACAGAGTTGCACTGGGATGGTGATGAGCAGTTGATTGTAGACTTTGGAGTTGGGGGAGGTAAAGCTAAAGGAAGTCTCCATCTAGCAAGACATTAACAGTAAGAGTGGGAGTTCCTGGGGGAAGGTTGTGCTCTGCTTGCCTCAAGTATTTGGGGTGGGGGGGCGCCTGGGTGGCTCAGTTGGTTAAGCATCTGCCTTCAGCTCAGGTGATGAGCCCAGGGTCGTGGGATCAAGTCCCACGTCAGACTCCCTGCTCAGGGGGGAGTCTGCTTCTCCTTCTCCCTCTGGTCCTCCTCCTGCTTGTGCGCTCGCTCGCTCTCTCTCAAATACATAAATAATCAAAATCTTAAAGAAAAAATGTATTTGTGGATGGACTGCAAGTTCTAAGAAAATTTAATTGTATCTACGTTTCCTTTTACCTTTGTTCTCCATGTCAAAAATCACACCCCAGGTGTGGAAGGGCTGCAGGGGACCCAGAGATTACAGAGACTGGGAGGAAGGGTCAACCCCAGAAAGCAAATAGCAGCTTTGCGTCCCTGATAGGCGTGGTCCCATGTTGACATCTGGTCCCCACCCCAGCAACCCCCTCCAGGGGCCACCACCAGCCACACAAAGGTGCAGGGTGTTTGCTAAATTCAATGCTTGCTCAAACATTTGTTTTCAAGACAAGATGCCTGCAGAGGCCCCATGCCCTTTAGCCAGGGTCAGAGCCCACAGCTGGGGTGGAGGGGGAGGAGAGGCGTGGGTCAGGGAGGCTGTGCACAGCTGGACCAAGGGCTTCTTTCCAGGCCTGAGAACAGGGCCAGGGGTCCTGTGGTGAGAGTACATGCACCACTCAGTGATGTCCCTTTTTTTGGCAGGGGTGGGGGGGGAGGTGTTCTTGCTGTGTTGCTGGGGTGAGGTCAGGAGCTGACAGCCAAGAAAGAATTCTAGAGACATCTTTGGTGCAAAAAGGTGGTTTTATAAAAGCACAAGGAGGGGACCTATGGGCAGACAGGGCTGCACTGGGATTGTGAAGAGCAATCGCTTATATACTACAGAGCTGGGGGAGCTGAAGATGGAGGGAAGGTTCCAGAAGGACTTTGATCTGCTAAAGAAAGCTCATAGGATCCTGGAAGTCTGGATGTTGTCAGGCTCAGGTTGTTTTTCCCTCTAGCAAGGCACTAACAGAAGACAGTTGGGAGCTTCCTGGAGGAACGTTATATCCTGCCTGCCTCAGGTACTTGTCAGTGGGCTGCAAGTTATAAGGAGACTTAATTTTGTTTTTAAGATTTATTTATTTATTTGAGAGAGAGAGAGAGAGCACAAGCAAGGGGAGTGGGAGAAGGAGAATCAGGCTCCCTACTCAGCCTGATCAAGAATCAGTCTCACCCAGATTTTTTTTTTTAATATTTATTTATTTGGGGGCGCCTGGGTGGCTCAGTGGGTTAAGCGTCTGCCTTCCGCTCAGGTCATGATCTCAGGGTCCTGGGTTCGAGCCCCTCGTCAGGCTCTCTGCTTGGTGGGGAGCCTGCTTCTCTCTCTCTGCCTGCCTCTCTGCCTACTTGTGATCTCTGTCTGTCAAATAAATAAATAAAATCTTTTTTAAAAAAAAGAAATTTATTTTTAAAATATTTATTTATTTGAGAGGCACCTGGATGGCTCAGTCATTAAGTGTCTGCCTTTGGCTCAGGTCATGATCCCAGGGGCCTGGGATCGAGCCCGTCATCGGGCTCCCTTCTCAGCCGAGGGCCTGCTTCTCCCTCTCCCTCTCCCACTCCCCCTGCTTGTGTTCCCTCTCGCATTGTGTGTGTGTCTCCCTCTCAAATAAATAAATCTTCAAAAAAAAAAAAAAAGGTTTAGTTATTTGAGAGAGGGAGAGAGCACCGGCTCATACACGTGCACACAGAGGAGCAAATCCGGGAGGAGAAGAGGAAGAGAATCTTCCGCGGACCCGCCCCCTCTCCTGCCCCACCCACCCTCTTGCTAAGCAGGGAGCCCAAACCCAGGGCTCCATCTCCTGACACTGCGATCAGGACCTGAGTCTGAACCCCGAGTTCAAGAGTCGGTTCCTTAACCTACTGAGCACCCCCTCCCCCGGCGGGTGCCCCAAGAGATTCAATCTTATCTGCACTTCCTTTTTGCCTTTACTCCCCACCGCAGGCCCACGACATCAGCATCGTGAATGCCTTAAATGGCACTGAATTGTACACTCTAATTGGTTAATTTGATGTCATATGAATTTCACCTCAATAAACAATAATAGATGAGTAAAATACTGTACTACTACAAAAAAAAAAAAAAAAAGCAAAAAACCTCACACCTGACATGGAGAGCAAAGGGAAAAGAAATGTAGATAAATCTCCTTATAACCTGCAGCTCAGGGCGCCTGGGTGGCTCAGTGGGTTAAGTGACTCCCTTCAGGTCAGGTCATGATCCTGGAGTTCCAGGATTGAGTCCCGCATCGGGCTCCCTGCTGAGCAGGGAGTCTGCTTCTCCCTCTGACCCTCTCCCCTCTCATGCTCTCTCTCTCAAGTAAATAAACAAAATCTTTTAAAAAATTTAATAACCTGCAGTTCATTGACAAATATATATATACATTTATATCTATTATTATTATATTATTATATATTATATATTTTTATATATTTATGTATATTTATTTATATATATCTGATGAGTCATAATCTCAGACCCCTATCTAACTGGGGAGTTATGGCTTGATAATAATCCCCTTTTCTCCCAAATTGCTTCGTGGGCATGTAGGACTAGGAAAGCATATTTAGAGTCAGTAAAGGTATTAGTTTTGAGGCCCTTTGCCAATCAAAAAGCAGGAGTGAGCACTATTTTTTTTAAAGATTTTATATATTTAGGGGCGCCTGAGTGGCTCAGTGGGTTAAAGCCTCTGCCTTCGGTTCAGGTCATGATCCCGGGGTCCTGGGATAGAGCCCCGCATTGGGCTCTCTGCTCCACGGGGAGCCTGCTTCCTCCTCTCTCTACCTACCTCTCTGCCTACTTGTGATCTCTGTCTGTCAAATAAATAAATAAAAATCTTAAAAAAAAGATTTTATATATTTATTTGACAAAGACAGAGTGCAGAAGCAGGGGGAGCAGCAGAAAGAGAGAGGGGTGGAGAAGCAGGCTCCCCGCTGAGCAGGGAACCCTATGAGGGGCTCAATCCCAGGACCCTGAGCTTATGACCTGAGCCAAAGGAAGATGCTTAGTGGATTGAGCCATCCAGGCACCCCTAACAGGTTTTAAGAATTATTTCAGGCAATACTGCCTGGTATTTAGTAAGTCAAACTCCCATCATCCATTGGTAGTCTTTGGTCTCTAAGACCCTCTGGACCTGATGGGAAGTCTTCGCTGTTGGGGATGGTCCCATAGTAAGTTTTGAGGTTTCTTTTTTTTTAAATTAATTTATTTATTTGACAGAGAAAGACACAGGGAGAGAGGGAAGAGAACACAAGCAGGGGGAGGGGGAGAGGGAGAAACAGGCATCCTGCTGAGCAGGGAGCCCAACTTGGCCTCAATCCCAGGACCCTGGGATCATGACCTGAGCCAAAGGCAGATGCTTAACAACTGACCTACCCAGGTGCCCCTGTTTTGGAGCTTCTTCTACCAGAGGGCTGTTGTATGCTGGGGAAATCCTCTATTTATAATATTACATAAATAGTTCCTGGAACTAATATGACTAAGGTACAAAACCATCCAGAAGCCCTTTTTGTTTGAGGTCTAGACTTAGCAACATCCTAATCACGAGGGATCACCGGCAGGTGAGAAAAGACTTGTCTCAGAAGATAAGGGTCTCCCCAAGTGTGCCATCCAATCCAATCATAGGCAAAGTGGGGTCACCTGTTATCTCCACAAATCCATAGTTAACCCCATGGGGGTGCCCTCTGGCTTTTAAGGGGCAATTTTGTCCACCCAGCCACACAGAATGGGTCAAGTTGGTAGTTGAGTTATACAATTGTTGGGGAACTCATCCCATTTTCCAGCTGTTCAAATAATCATATGCCCAAGGGGTCCTGTGATTACCTCCACAGAACAGGCACGGAGGTTGTCTGTAAGAGAGCTGCTGTGATAATTTCTCTGAAGTTTACCTCAAGTTGTCTAGCTTAAGCAAACAACGAACATTCAGAGATGATCAGAACTAGAATTTAACATCCACAGAGGTGGGTAATTGAAACACAATGTTTCTCTTGAAAATCACCATTATTTCCAGAAATAGCCAAATTAAGACTGATTTGTTTGCAAAACGAGTCCAGTTTTTAAAAAACTTGGCATAATTATAAACTCAGCAAGAATAGTGATTGGCCATAGAGATCTTTTAAAATCCGCTTTGCTGGCACTTCTTTTTTTTTTTTTAAGATTTTATTTATTTATTTTTGTGTGAACGAGCATGAGTGGGGGAAGGGGCAGAGGCAGAGGGATAGGGAGAAGCAGACTCCCTGCTGAGCAGGGAGCCGGACGTGGGGCTCGATCCCGGGACCCTGACGTGGGGCTCGATCCCGGGACCCTAAGATCATGACCTGAGCCAAAGGCAGAGGCTTAACTGACTGAGTCACCCAGGTGCCCTTGCTAGAACTTTCAAAAGGAATTTTGATTGAACTTTTAGTACCTCTCTAGGCCAGAAGCCAAGCCAAATACTTGTCATCACACATGCCTGTAATATCTGTAGATTTGGGGGAATTCCTCTTTACAAGGTCCCCAAAGTATCCTGAGGTTCCTGCACCTGCCAGAAAGTGACACTTTCTACTCAGCTGGTGAGGCTGTTGGGAACTCTGTGAGCAGCTATGAGGCCAACAGTTCCAAGGGACTTTATGGCTCCAGGTTTCATGAAATCAACCTCAGTTTCTTAAAGCTGTCTGGACATATCCGAGTCTATGCATGTCTCTCTCAAATATAACATTCCAGTCAAAGCCTTGGTAAAAGAACCAATGTTTTTAATGGTGTCCTGTTACAAGAAGAACAGATTCTCTTTTTTTTTAAGATTTTATTTATTTATTTGACAGAGAGAGACATCACAATCAGGCAGAGAGGCAGGCAGAGACAGAGAGGGAAGCAGGCTCCTTGCTGAGCAGAGAGCCTGATGCAGGGCTCCATCCCAGGACCCTGAGACCATGACCTGAGCTGAAGGCAGAGGCTTAACCCACTGAGCCACCCAAGTGCCCCAGGAGAACAGATTATTATTGAAATTTGCAAATAACTCTGGTTGCCGCAAAAGAAAGAATACTTACTGAGACTTACTGAATTTCAGAGGATTCAGGTAGAGAGAAAATTTAAGTGCTTCCATTTGTTTACAAATGAGTACTTTTTTTGTTTTTTTTAAAAGATTTTATTTATTTATTTGACAGAGAGAGAGAGAGAAAGAGAGCACAAGCAGGGGAAGCAGCAGGCAGAGGGAGAAGCAAGCTCCCTAC
Source organism: Meles meles (assembly GCF_922984935.1). NCBI lineage: Eukaryota > Metazoa > Chordata > Mammalia > Carnivora > Mustelidae > Meles > Meles meles. Next base: position 14,061,100 of record NC_060085.1, read on the forward strand.
TGAGCAGGGAGTCTGAGGCTGGGACTCCATCTCAGGACCCTGGGATCACAGCCCAAGCTGAAGGCAGATGCTTTGTGAACTGAGTCACCCAGGAGCCCAACACGAATGAATATTTTACCACATTTTTGTAAGTCACAGATATCTTAAGAGAAAGTTTCCTTAATCTGCAAGAGCAAACATTAGAGAAGCAACAATATTTCAAACATGAGTCACAAACACTATAATTGTCTTCCTCGGTTCATTTAGTTTCATGTTACTAATTCTTGTTCAGTTTGAATGCAGCTCTTTTTTTTTTTTAAGATTTTATTTATTTTACTCGAGAGAGAGAGAGCACAAACAGGGGGAGCAGCACAGGGAGATGAGGAAGCAGGCTCCCCACTGAGCAGGAAGCCTGACACGGGGCTCGATCCCAGGACCCTGGGATCATGACCCCGGGTGAAGGCAGACGCTTAACCAACTGAGCTACCCAGGTGCCCCTGAATGTAGCTTTTTAGTTCTGGAAATTCTTACCCATTTTAGTTTTATGATCTTAAAGATATCAAATATCTGGATTTGTCCTAAAATTCCTTTTTATGAATCTCCTTGAAGAGGAACCACGTTTTGCAAGAGAATAAGAGTAATTATAAATGATAAAAACTCAGAAATGTACATTTTTTATAAAAATTTATTTATCTGAGAGAAGAGAGGGAGAGAGGGAGTGAGAGAGCACAAGCAGAGGGGAGAGGGAGAAGCAGGCTCCCCTCCCAGCAGGGAGCTCGACATGGGGCTTGATCCTGGAAACTCGAGATCATGACCCAAGCAGAAGGCAGACATTCAACTGACTGAGTCACCCAGGCCCCAGAAGTGGACATTGTTAACAACCTGATCAACTTGATATGAGTTTATTAGAATGCAATTGATGAGGAAATTCAGTTATTTCTGTGAACAGAACACTTCAATAATTAGAATATGCAGTGATGGCCTTATAACCAGAACTTACCATACCAAAAGAACAAAGCTAATTAGTCAAAGAGAGTTTGTTTACAATTTAAATCTTAGGGAAGTTTGTCAGAACCTTGGGAAAAAAATTTTAAAGAGTTTTAGAATGTCTTTTTCTCTTTATTTTCATTTATTTTTAAAGATTTTACTTACTTGTCAGAGAAAGAGAGAGAACAAAAGCTGTGGGAGTGGCAGGCAGAAGGAGAAGCAAACTCCCTACTGAGCAGTAAGCCCAATGAAGGACTTGATCCCAGGACCCTGGGATCATGATCTGAGTCAAAGGCAGACACTCAATCGAATGAACCATGCAGGCATCCCTAAAACCTTAAAAAGTTTTAAAGCACATGTCTAAATTGAATTATGGATCATCAAAGGCTTGATAAAGACAAAACAGAAACTGGTTTTTCTGGGCAAAGAAAAGAGACAACAATTTTGATAACATTTTCTTATCAGGAACAGACAAACAGGGCACCTGGGTGGCTCAGAGGTTTAACCCTCTGCTTTCAGCTGAGGTCATGGTTTCAGGGTCCTGGGATTGAGCCCCACATCAGGCTCTCTGCTCAGCAGGGAGCCTGCCTCTCCCCCTCCCTGCCTGACTCTCTGCCTACTTGTGATCGCTCTCTTTCTCTCTGTCAAATAAATAAATAAAAATCTTAAAAAAAAAAAGAACAGACCAACAGTTCAAGAAAACTTGTCTTTTGGGGGCACCTGGGTAGCTCAGTTGGTTAGGCATCCAACTCTTGGTTTCAATTCAGGTCATTATCTCACACTTGTGGGATCAAGCCCCAGTCGGGTTTTGCATTCAGCATGGAGTCTGCTTCAGATTCTCTCTACCCCCCTCTCCCTTCCACTCCCTCCCACTCTCTCTCTCAAATAAATAAATAACATCTTTTTTTTTTAAGATTTTATTTATTTATTTGACAGAGAGAGATCACAAGTAGATAGAGAGGAAGGCAGAGAGAGAGAGAGAGAGGGAAGCAGGCTCCCCACTGAGCAGAGAGCCCGATGCAGGACACGATCCCAGGACCCCGAGATCATGATCTGAGCTGAAGGCAGTGGCTTAACCCACTGAGCCACCCAGGTGCCCCTAAATAACATCTTAAAAAAAAAAAAGAAAAGAAAAGAAAAATTGTCTTTTTAACAGAAAGCAGAATTTCAATCATTTTAAAAATCATATCTTTTGGGGGGGTGCCTGGGTGGCTCAGTGGGTTAAACCTCCACTTTCAGCTCAGGTCATGATCTCAGGGTCCTAGGATTGAGCCCTACATCGGACTCTCTGCTAGGCGGGGAGCCTGCTTCTGCCTGCCTCTCTGCCTACTTGTGATCTCTCTCTCTCTCTGTCAAATAAATAAAAATAAAATCTTTTTAAAAAATATTTTTTAAAAAGATTTTATTTATTTATCTTAAAGAAAGTGAAATAGAGTGAGCAGGGGGAGGGGCAGAGGGAGAGAGAGAATCTTAAGACGACTCTGCACCCAGCCCCAAGCCTAATGAGTCTGACACAGGGCTCCATCTCAGGAACCCGGGACCATGACCTGAGCCAAAACCAAGAATAGGATGCTCAAAAGACATGAGCCACCCAGGTGCCCCCAGAATTTCAATCTTTTACCAGTGTACTTTTAAAATCCATTCACTTTAATCTTAGTCTGTCTTGACCACGTATAAAATTCCTTTCCAAAGACTTCCCTTCACAAAACCTTCTACAACTTTCCTTTGCATTCAGATTTTGTCCCAAGCCACTTCTCTCCAAATAGCCAATCTCATTTAGGACAAAATTACCTTCTTTTGCCTTCAACAAGAATGTATTCCCATTCCTCAAACCCTTCTTCCACATACAGAGTTGCTTTCCTTCTTTCCAACAGTTATTAATTACATTTAGCAGAATTTTGCCCTCTTTGAAACCTTAGTGTCTGGGGAAGACCAAGGAGTAACCAGTTGTGAACTGTCACACCAGAGCTCTTTAGATGGCAAATTTATGGATATATTTAAGCATAAACATGTTCTCCAACAGATCCAAATATCCTTAGTTTCTCTGCAATAAGAAGTCAAAAGCACAAACTTACATTCAGTAATCAGTGCTGTAGCTGGAGTGGATGGTGTTGGGTCCAGGGGATGCTCTTCTTGCTCCTCAATGGTGAGGGTAGGAGGAGAAGCCAATGGTGCTGGAGGCACCAAGCATGGTCTAGAAGCCATTTTTATAGGCCACACCCAAGGTGGTGCAGAAACAGGAGGAGGGGGAGAGGGAGGAGGAAACAGAAGAGGCTAAGAGCTGCCAGAAAGCAGAGAGCAAGTTTTCCCTGTCCTAAACATCATCAGCTCAGCCAGATGAGCAGACCCCATGTTTTTCTTCAACCAACGTGGAAATAGGCCATCCATATGGGACCAGAGATGACAGGGAACTTCCCTGAAACTAAAGGAGTATTGGCAGCAGCTTGGGAATATTTTGTAAAGTCCCTGTCCCCGAGGTTGACTAACCAGAAACAGTTGGCTCCAGTTATCGTAGCCATTAACGTGGGAAATGAATGAGGGAGAAGCCCCCTGTATCTATTAGGAGGAGGGTCAGTGTCCCCTTCATTATGAATAGCCTGTGTTTCCTCCAGCGACCTCGGTTCTATCAGGAGAAGTCCTGTTTAGGAGACACTTGGGTGGCTCAGTAGGTTAAGCATCTGCCTTTGGCTCAGGTCATGATTCCAGGGTCCTGGGATCAAGTCCTGCATTGGGTTCCTTGCTAAGTGGGGAGCCTGCTTCTCCCTCTCCTTCTGCTGCTCCCCCTGCTTGTGTGCTCTCTCTCTCTCTCTCTGATAAATGAATAAAATCTTTTAAAAAAAAGAAAGAAAGAGGGGTGCCTAGGTGGCTCAGAGAGTCAGGCCTCTGCCTTCGGCTCGGGTCATGGTCTCGGGGTCCTGGGATCGAGCCCCGCATCGGGCTCTCTGCTCAGCAGGGAGCCTGCTTCCCCCCTTCTCTGCCTGCCTCTCTGCCTACTTGTGATCTCTCTGTCAAATAAATAAATAAAATATTTAGAAAGAAAGAGAGAAAGAAAGAAAGAGGAGGAGACATATTTAGATAATTATCATCCAATATATCAGGAGGAAATTTACTGGCCTGGTTACTGACCAAACACATTCTGCCAGATGGCCTTAGATTCAGGTCCTGATTTAGAGCCATGAAGGCCTAGACCTATGGTGCCTCTGTCCATTTGCCCTGCTTCCTGCAGAAGAGATCTAACTCACAGCCATACTGAGGCCATGCTGTATTATAGAAGATCAGTATCGTTTCTCAAATTTTGCAATCCAAGTGGTTTCCAGTGGGTTAAAATGGGTCCCCAAGGGAGAGTCCTTAGGAGTTGAAAAAAAAAAAAAAAAAGCCTAGAAGTTCCCTTACCGAGAAAGTTCCCCCAACTCCCATGTGGAGGATATGTCAGAGATTCTGGGTGTCAAAAGTGACTGGAGGCATCCCTTGAACAAAATCGCTATGATCACTTTCCTGCCATAAAAGACCCTACAGAAGAGATATTAGAACCTCCCCTTCCCCATTGTATTCTAGGGTACAAATGGGTGCCTGGTGAATGAACCAAAATCCCGTGCCACGCCATGCTGTGAAGGCTTATGCTATGATGTGCTATGAAGGCTGTAATTTTTAACCCATGGAAAACACTAGAAAAGTTTTCCAAGGGTAAATTGGCCAATTTTGTAGTTGAAGTGGTTAGTAGAGGTCACCAATGGAAAACAGTAAAGATAGAAACCCATCATGGTCTAAGCGAGATTCCAACAAATGTAGTCTTAAAAAGCCAACTTCCCTAGAAATGGTCCTGAGTTTGGTTTCAATTCAATCCAGTATTGGTTTCAGCTGTCTCTGAGTGGAGGTCTTGGGGCCAGAAGTGGCTAGACCAGGTATGTGGAAGGGATCACATTAGACCAATGAGAAGGAGACCTCATGGAGGTCTTAAAGATCAGCAACTGTCCTGATGACTTAGGTGGCTGTCTTGTGCCCCAAACAGACAATTTTCTATAAGGACAGGAATAAAGAGAGGGCATCAAGTTTCTTGGTCTTATTACCATTCCAGCCAGGGTACTAACTTCCAGCCAAAAGGCAGGCTTTTTCCTCCCCATAGCATAGCCACGGGCTAGAGGATTGCAGCCTGAGCAATCGACATGAAAATGTCCCAATAAGACTGTATGCCTTGATGAGCCCCTGGAATGAGAATAAAGGAAGAGAAGAGGAAGTACTCACCAAATTTGCACCAATGCTCAGAGTCCAGATGAGAAGACTCAAAGCCATGTTTGATGCCAGAATGATGCGGAAATGTTGGGGTTCAGAGCAAACCATGCAGAAAGAATTCTTGAGACGTCTTCAGTGCAAAAACATGGTTTTATTAAAGCACTGTGACAGGACCTGTGGGCAGAAAAAGCTGCACTGGGGTGACAGGTGACTAGTATACTTTCAAGTTGGGAGAGGGTAAAGGGGTAGCAAAAATCTCTAAGGAATTTTGGAAGCAAGGTTTCCAGGACCTTGAGGGAGCTAGCTGTTGTTAGGAAAATGTCCTTTGGGGTGCCTTGGTGGCTCAGTCGATTAAACTTCTGTCTGACTCAGGTCATGACCTCAGAGTCCTGGGATTAAGCCTTACACTGGGCTCCATGCTAAGCAGGGAGCTGCTTCTCCCCCTCCTTCTGCCTCTCTCCCCTGCTCATGCTTGCATACACACTCTCTATCTCAAATAAATAAACAAAAACTTTAAAAAAAAGGAAAAGGTCCTTTATTACTTATTTAGTAAAAAAACTCAGTCATGAGACCCTTCAGATCAGAAGGCTGTATGTTTGGAGGATGGTAATATATATCTGGGTGAGGAGAGGTAGAGAAAAAGGAAGTTTCCAAAGAATTTTTTTTCCAAAGGAATTTTTATATGTTAAAGGAGACTTACAGGATCCTGGAGATTGGGGATAATGTTAATATTAATGATAATGTTAATGTTTTGTCCTCAGCCAAGTATTAACATTGAGGCAGTTGAGTTCCTAGAGGAAGGTTACTCTGCTTGTTTCAAGGACTTGTTAATGAGCTCTAAATATAAGGAAATTTAATTTTTTCTTTTGCCTTTGTTTTCCACTTCATTGAGCACCTTTTCATTGCCCGTTGGCCATCTGTATGTCTTCTTTGGAAAAGTATCTGTTCAGATCCTCTGCCCATTTTTTAATAGTGTTTTTTTTTTTTTTTTAATGGGTGACTTGTAGGAGTTCTCTATATATTTTGGATATTAACCCTTTATTGAACATATGATTTACAAATATCTTCTCCTGACCCTTAGGGTGCCTTCACATTTTGATAATGGTTTCCTTTGTTGTGTTGTTTGATGTAGTCCAATTTATTTATTCTTGCTTTTGTTTCTCTTGCATTTGGAGTCAGCCCCACAAACATATCTCTAAGATAGCTGTCAAGAGTCTACCACTTTTAGGGGCGCCTGGGTGGCTCAGTGGGTTAAAGCCTCTGCTTTCAGCTCAGGTCATGATCCCACGGTCTTGGGATCAAGCCTGGGATCGAGCCCCGCATTAGGCTCTCTGCTCAGTGGGGAGCCTGCTTCCTCCTCTCTCTCTCTCTCTCTGCCTACTTATGATCTCTGTCTGTCAAATGAATGAATAAAATCTTTAAAAAAAAAGAGTCTACCACTTTTATTTTCTTCTAGGAATTCTGTGGTTTCAGTTCTTACATTCAAATCTTTAATAATCCATTTTGAGTTAATTTTTGTATATGGTGTAAGATAGTGGTTTAGTTTTATTTCTTCTGCATGTGGATGTCCAGTTTTCCCAGAACCATTGATTGAAGAGAATTTCCTTTCTCCTTTGAATGTTCTTGGCTCCTTTTCCATAAATGAACTGTCCATATACACATAGGTTTATTTCTGGGCTTTCAATTCTGTTCCATTGAGCTGTGTGTCTGTTTTTATGCCAACACCATACTGTTTTGATTACTATAGCTTTGTAGTATAATTTGAAATCAAGGAGCATGGGGCACCTGGGTGGCTCAGTCGGTTAAATGTCTGCCTTCAGCTCAGGTTGTGGTCTCTGGGTCTTCCCGGGATTGAGTCCCTCAGGCTTCCTGCTTGGTGGGGAGCCTGCTTCTCTCTGTCTCTCTCCCTTAGCCCCTCCCCACTGCTCATGCCTCCCTTACACCACAAGATAGGTCATTCCAACAGAAAACCAATAAGGAAACAGTGGACTTGAATGACAACATTAGACAAGATGCACTTAACATACATATACAGAACATTCCAGATCACACATTAGGCCACAAAGCAAGTCTCCATAAATTCAAGAAGACTGAAATCATATCAAGTATCTCTTCTGACCACCATGTTATAAAACTAGAAATCAATTACAAGAAGAAAACTGGGAAAAGCACAAAAATGTGCAGATTCAACAGGATGCAGCTGAACAAACAATAGGTCATCAAATAAATCAAAGGGAAAAAAATTACCTAGACACAAATGAAGATAGAAATACAACATACCGAAATCTATGGGATGCAGCCAAAGGGGCTCTAAGAGGGAAGTTCATAGCAATACAGGCTCTCCTCAAAAAACAAACAAACAAACAAAAATCACAAGTAAACAATCTAACTTAACACCTAAAGGAACTAGAAAAAGAAGAACAAACAAAGGCTACAAGTAGGAGGAGGAAGGAAATCATAAAGTTCAGGGTGGAAATAAATTACTAAAGACTAAAAAGACAATAGAAAAGATCAATGAAACAAAGCTCGTTCCTTAAAAAGATAAACAACAGGGGCACCTGGGTGGCTCAGTGGGTTAAGTCTCTGCCTTCAGCTCAGGTCATGGTCTCAGGGTCCTGGGATCAAGCCCTGTGGGGAGCTTGCTTCCCCCTCTCTGTCTGCCTGCCTCTCTACCTACGTGTGATTTCTCTCTCTGCTAAATAAATAAATAAAAACTCTTTTAAAAAAAGATAAACAACATTTACCAACATTTAGCTTGACCAACCAAGAAACAGGGTGAGTTAGTGTTTCATGGGGATAGAGTTTCAGTTTGACAGAAGGAGAAAGTTCTATGGATGGAGGCTGGTGATGACCACACAATAATGTGAATGTGATTAATGCCCCTGAACTGTCCACTTAAACTTGGTTAAAATGGATGTGATTTATAATTTACTCCAAATTAGAAGGAAAAATTGTTCTAGAGTCTTCAAGGGTCAGATTCCTAGAATTTGGGTATTTTAGGAACAGTAACCTTCAAGCATGTCCCTCTGAGCATACTTCAGGCTGTGACCCAAGTCAGCAGGCTTGTCCACAGCACCCTCTCTCAGTGGGCTGGCCAGACTCTAGCAGAAGTTCTGGTTGGACCATGATGGGTGTGTCCATTATGGGCTTGCTGCAACAAGGGAGACCCACACCATGGGAACAAGAAGGGGTTTGTTTGTATTGAGTCCAAGGAAGGCTACTTTTGCACTGGACTGGCCCCAAACAGAACAGGGGGAATGACTCTCTGCTTGGGCATCTTGATTTTTATCTAGGAGACAGGAGGAATAGGGTGAGGCTGCGGCTATACCTGTGATAAGTGACTGTTGTTCCTAGTAGCCAGGAAGGGGGACTTTTGGCCATTTTTGTAGTTTGTATGGTGTTCTTGTTTTTCTCCATGCTCAGACATGGTTATGAAAAGGTCTTTCAGGGCACCTGGGTGGCTCAGCTGGTTAAGCTACTGCCTTTGGCTCAGGTCATGAACCTGGAGTCCCAGGATGGAGTCCCACATCAGGCTCCCTGCTCATCAGGGAGTCTGCTTCTCTCCCTGACCCTCCCCCTTTTCATGCTCTCTCTCTCTCATTCTCTCTCTCAAATAAATAAATAAATTTTTTAAAAAAGAAGAAGAGGGGAACCTGGGTGGCTTAGTGGATTAAGCCTCTGCCTTCGGCTTAGGTCATGATCTCAGGGTCCTGTGATCAAGCCTGGCATCAGGCTCCCTGCTCTACAGGAAGCCTGCTTCTCCCTCTCCCACTCCCCCTGCTTGTGTTCCCTCTCTCACTGTGTCTTTCTCTCTCAAATAGATAAATAAAATCTTTTTTTAAAAATGTCTTCTTCCCCCCCCTTTTTTATTTTGAAATGATTAAAGACCTACAAGAAATGGCAAAACTAGTACAGAGTGGTTCCCTGTACTGATCACAAAGCTACCGTGAAAAATAGACTCTTAGGTACTTTTGTACATTAAAAAAACCATAAAATATCTTTCTTACTTAGAAAAGGAATTCCGGAGTGCCTGGGTGGCTCAGTGTGTTAAAGCCTCTGCCTTTGGCTCGGGTCATGATCCCAGGGTCCTGGGATGGAGCCCTGCATTGGACTCTCAGCTCAGCGGAGAGCCTGTTTCCCTCTCTTTTTCTGCCTGCCTCTCTGCCTACTTGTGATATCTGTCTGTCAAATAAATAAATAAATATTTTTAAAAAGAAAGAAAGAAAAGGAATTCCTTTCCCATTGCTGCCACACCAGATGACCACACATTTAGCAGCTGAAATTTCTTATCTCGGGTGTTCCATGTGTCCAGAGTCCAGGCACAGCATAGCTCAAATGGGGTTTGCGCTCAAGGTCTGACAGAGCCAAAGTCAAGGCGAAATTCAGTGGCACTTAATACAACCATCACCTCTGTCTAGTTCCAGAACATTCCCATCCCCACAAAAGGAGACCCTATCCCATGAGCAGCCACTCCTCCTCCCCCTCCCCCAGCCTCTAGAAGCCACCAATCTGCTCTCCATCTCTATGGATTGGCCTGTTCTGGATGTTTCATATACATGGGATCCTACAATGTGTGGCCTTTTGAGTCTGCCTTCTCTCACTCCTCATGATGTGTTCAGTGTTCTTCCACACCGTAGTAGGAGTCCAAGCTTTATTCCTTTTTATGGCTGGAGAATATTCCCCTTTATGGATGCAACACGTTTTGTTCATCTGTTCATCTGTTGATAGGCATCTCAGTAGTTTCCATCTTTGGACGGTTGTCTGCCATCCTGTTATAAACACGTATGGACAGGGTTTTGTGTCTTTTAGCCATTTTTGTCTCATTTGCTGGAGTAGACACTCTCAAGAATATGCACAGAAAGACATCATTATTTCCATTAAACCGGCTTTAAAGTTTCCCAAGTGAGGAGAGAAGGGAGGAAGCCAGAAGAAAGAAGTGAGGGGAGTCATCATCAGACTTGATATTTCCACTGTCAAAAAAGAACATTTAGGGGCGCCTGGGTGGCTCAGTGTGTTAAGCCTCTGCCTTCGGCCCAGGTCATGATCTCAGGGTCCTGGGATCGAGTCCCGCATGGGGTTCTCTGCTCAGCAGGGAGCCTGCTTCCCCCCATCTCTCTGCCTGCCTCTCTGCCTACCTATGATCTCTCTCTCTGTCAAATAAATAAAAATAAAAATAAATCTTAAAAAAAAAAGAACCTTTAGGATTCTTAGGGGGAGAAGTTTCGGTGGAGGAAAATCCATTTGGCACACGCACACACAAAACAGAGTCACTACACTCAGTTAAAAACATTAATTTGGGTCCTTGACAACCTCCTCAGACCCTAGATTGTAGAGTCAGCCCTTATTACAGACACCCCGAGATCTGAAACAAACAAAGGGGTATCTCCTATATTTGGCCAAATTCTCTATTTAGACAGATGCAACAGAGGATCTCCTTGTAACAGCTTTTTTTTTTTTTTTTCCTTTCTGTTTCTAGATCCCTGTCCAATGAAAGTCCCCTTAGTGGCCACTGCTATTTTAAACTGCATTCCAAATTGTCCCTGGTGGGGACAGTACCAGTAGAAAGAGCCATGTCTGTGTTAGTCTGATGGAAGTATGAAAGACACGGGTGCCTGGTCCGGAAGAGGGGCAGCTTTTGATGGAGAAGGGATAGCGCATGCGCAACCTTGGGTCTCCAGGACTTTGTTAGAGGCTGGCTGATATCCATCAGCGGCCGGATGCACCCCCTGGCTCCAGCCAGATGGAGCTAAAAAAGCAGAGAAACAGAGATAGGATCGATTGGAGGAGATGACCTTTTAGGGTTCTCTCTTTTCTCTTTTCCCTTTAAGATCCCGGAATGGTAAAAAGTTTGTCCAAAGGATGCTGGTCTGAGAGATCTTCCCAACTCCTCAGCCATGCGTTGGTGGTATAGTGGTGAGCATAGCTGCCTTCCAACTCCTCAGCCACCAGCGCTGAGTCAAGGGTGACTTACTGGGCCTTGGCCTCTCTCTCCCAACAGGTCCTTCCTCTCATGGACCCAGAACCCTCAAGGGTTGTGGTGGGCCCCCGAAGTATGTTCATATCCCAACCCCCAGAACTGTAACTGTGACCTTATTTGGAAATAGGGCTTCTGTAGGTGTGATTAAGACAACGGTCTCAAGATGAGATCATCCTGTATTTAGGGTGGGCCTTAAATACAATGACAAGTGTCCTTATAAGAGACACAAGAGGGGTGCCTGCGTGGCTCAGCAGGTTAAATCCTCTGCCTTCGGCTCAGGTCAGGATCCCAGGATCCTGGGATCAATACCCACATCGGGCTCTCTGCTTGGCAGGGAGCCTGCTTCCTCCTCTCTGTCTGCCTGCCTCTCTGCCTACTTGTGATCTCTGTCTGTCAAATAAATAAATAAAATCTTTTTTAAAAAGAGAGAGAGAGAGAGAGAGACAAGAGAAGTCCAGGTGAAGAAGGAGGCAGAGATTGGTCAAAGCTGAGGGATGTCTGGGGCTACCAGAAGGTGGAAAGGCAAGGAACGATGCTTCCCAAGAGTCCTTAGAGGGTCCCAGGTAGGGGCAGTGAGGGTCTTGGAGGACTTCCATCCCTGTTGACTCCCTTCAGCCAAAACCCACCAGAAACACAGCTGCAGTCAAAGTCAGGTGTATTGGCTTGTTGCAATGAGGCTCTGTGGTGCCTTCTGGGAAAAGGGTTGTTATGAAGCTGGGCTTTATGTTAGGTGACTTGAGGGGGGGGTGATCAAGGAAGTGGGGACAATTCTCTACTTATTTTGACACTTTTTACCCAGGAGTTGGGGGAACCAAATAGGGCCAACGCTGTGATTAGTGAAAAGGAGCTGTCACACTGTTAACCAGGACACCGATGGGGAGGTTTGACCCTTTTTGTGGTTTGGATCATGCCCTTATTTTTGTCTGTGGTCAAAGCAACTGGAGGGGTCTTGTTTTCGTCTCACTCCAAGGTGGCCAGAGCAACCATCTCTGATACTGATGTTCTGTAGGATTATGTTCAACAGGAGAACACCATGGCTTAGCTGTGGACCCTGTGCCAACTCCAAGCAGACCAAGGTCAGGGTCAGCATGCTTCTCTCTCACTCTACAGTCATCCCCCAGCCTTTCACACACTATCCCTCTGCCCAGAATGCCTTTTTCTCCCTTTCTTCGCCCACCTCTGCTTAAATGCCACCTGCTCTGAGAAGGCCTCTTTGAGCACCCAGCCTGCTGGCTCCCATAACCCACTTCCAACAAGGGGAATAGCTTCTGTCTATGGCTAGGATCATATTTTTTGTGTGTGACTTCCTGATTGTGAGCTCCAGAAGACCAGAGACCGTGTCTGTCTAACTTGTCACTGGATTCCCAGCACAGGCTCGAAGTAGACATTCAATACTTAACCGAGAATGAGAGCATCTATGAGCTATAGAGTGTCACAATGATAGAAGCCAAGAATCCCTGGCCCTGGGAGCCACACCCTGTAGCAAGAGTGCCTGGTTGGTGGCAAAAGTCACCTTGCAGAAGATTTAGCTTGTTCTGGAACGATTCACTTGACCTACATCTCTGAGTTATGTCAATATGAAGTAAGAGGCTTCCTGCCCCCAGGAAAGTGTGACAAGCCAGTCTCTTTGTAAAATTTTTATTATTAATTTGTTAAACCTCTTTACCAGTGGAAGACTCACTAGGTGTTGGCTTTGCCACCTCCAAACATCCCACACCCTGATAACGAACAATATCAACCTGACCCTTGAACAACATGGGTTTTGTTTTTTTTTTAAGATTTTATTTATTTATTTGACAGACAGAGATCACAAGTAGGCAGAGAGGCAGGCAGAGAGAGAGAGAGGAAGGGAAGCAGGCTCCCTGCTGAGCAGAGAGCCTGATGTGGGGCTTGACCCCAGCACCCTGGGATCATGACCTGAGCCGAAGGCAGAGGATTTAACCCACTGAGCCACGCAGGCACCCCAGCAACATGGGTTTTTAACTGTGTGGGTCCATTTATACAAGGGTGGGGTTTTTTTTTTGTTTTTTTGTTTTGTTTTGTTTTTTGTTTGTTTGTTTGTTTGTCTGTCTGTCCAGGATTAGGGTATCTGGCTGGCTCAGTTGGTAGTATATGCAACTCTTGATCTCAGGGTCATGAGTTCAAGCCCCACATTGGGGGCAGAGATTACTTAATAGATAAATAAATTTAAAAAAAATACAATTCAGTACTATTTCCTCTACCTTACCTACCTCTACTAGTATTTTCTCTACCTTCTTTTTTTTTTAAGTGCTCTTTTTTTAAAAAAATTTATTTATTTGTCAGAGATAGAGCACAGGCAGAGGGAGAAGAAGGGAGAGGGAGAAGCGGGCTCCCTGCTGAGCAAGGAGCCTGATATAGGACTCCATCTCAGGACCCTGGGATCATGACCTGAGTTGAAGACAGAGGCTTAACTGACTGAGCCACCCAGACATCCCTCTACCTTATGATTTTCTTAATAACATTTTCTTTTCTCTAGCTTGCTTTATTGTAAGAATACATTATGTTATACCTATGACATGTAAAATATATATGAATCAATTGATTGTTATTGGTAATGCTTCAGGTCAACAATACATTATTAGTAGTTAAGTTTCTGGGGAGTCAGAAGTTATAGGCAAACTTTTTTTTTTTTAAAGATTTTTTTTACTTATTTATTTTGACAGAGAGAGATCACAAGTAGGCAGAGAGGCAGTCAGAGAGAGAGGGGGGGAAGCAGGCTCCCTGTTGAGCAGAGAGCCCGATGCGGGACTCGATCCCAGGACCCCGAGATCATGACCTGAGCCGAAGGCAGCGGCCTAAACCACTGAGCCACCCAGGCGCCCCTAGGCAAACTTTTTTAAACTTTATTTTTTTTTAAGATTTTATTTATTGGGGTGCCTGGGTGGCTCAGTGGATTAAGCCGCTGCCTTCAGCTCAGGTCATGGTCTCAAGGTCCTGGGATCGAGCCCCGCATTGGGCTCTCTGCTCCGCAGGGAGCCTCCTTCCACCTCTCTCTCTGCCTGCCTACTTGTGATCTCTCTCTGTCAAATAAATAAATAAAATCTTTAAAAAAAAAAAAGATTTTATTTATTTGACAGAGAGAGATCACAAGTAGGCAGAGAAGCAGGCAGAGAGAGGGGGGGGGGAAGCAGGCTCCCTGCCAAGCAGAGAGCCCAATGCAGGGCTCAATCCCAGGACCCTGAGATCATGACTTGAGCTGAAGGCAGAGGCTTTAACCCACTGAGCCACCCAGGCACCCCTAGGCAAATTTTTGACTGCGTGGAGGTCAGTGCTCTTAAACCCTGGTTGTTCAGGCCTCTAGTTGTATGCTTAACCTCTTCTTCTTGATGATAAATTCCATTCCAGCTACAGGGTTTCATCCTCCAGACATCACTGACATGGGAGAAGCAAAAAACAAACAGGTCAACAAATGAATAAAGCAAGTTGCTTCTATGACAGAAAATACAAAAAGAAAAAAAAAATCTGGGGATGGAGCACCAACCAGTTGTGAAAGTCAGAGAGGTCTTGCTCAGGAAGGGATATTTGGGTCAAAGCCTGAAGGAAGAGAAGGAGCTGGTTATTGGAAAAGCTGGGGCAGAGGGAATAGCACTGGCAAACCCTCTGAGCCAGGATCATGCCTGGCAATTTGCAGAAAGGAGCCTGGTGTGGCTACAGCTGAGGGAGAATGGGGAAGAGGAGAGGGATGCAATGGGGAGGTATAAGGACTCTTGCAGAACAGTTGGAACTCAGCAGGCTTTAGAACAAAGAGGTCCCAGCAGCGTCATTGGGGCTGCCCTTAGCAGAATGACTCTGTGGTCAACTCATCCTGCCTGGACTGCCCCTAGATCTAAAACCTGCCTCTTCCCCACAGCCAGGTCCAATGCAACCACCTTCATACTCCTAGTACTGATGAAGTTCTAGAACATAGGTGAATTTTGGAAGCAAGGTGTCTAGGACCTTGAGGGGCTAGCAACTGTCTGGGGAAAAGGTTATTACCAGTAATAAAACCTTTTCGTGAGACCCTTTAGATGTCTATCAGTGGGCCATATGTGGGAATGATTGTCAACACTACCTTGGAGGTTTAGAGATAAAGTTTCCAAAGGAATCATTAGAGTAAACTTACAGGATCCTGGTTGGGGGTAGTTGAGTCGCTAGAGGAAAGTCACTCTGAGTGCTTTAAGGGCTTGTCAGTTGGTAAGGAAATTTAATAATTTTTCTTCTGCCTCTGTTTCCTCTCATCAATCCCCCCTGAAAAATTTTGACCCTTAAGTCTTTAAGGTAGTTGAAGGTGGAAGGTCTCATCTTCTGTAACTTCTTCCTGCTGAACAGGGGCACAGAGTTGTCCCTACCCACTAGGGTCAACATTGATCAGTTGAGGAATGTGTAGGGGAGTTACAAAAGAGGGAGGGAGCTGAATCCAGCGCTGACAGTGAAGAAGTGTCTCTGTGCAGGGTAAGGATTATCTATCGTCATGACATCACTGCAGCAATAGAGTCTGCACCAAGTAGAGAAACACTGAACAAGGCAACACATTAAGATTAATGAAGCTTGGGCGCCTGGGTGGCTCAGTGGGTTAAGCCACTGCCTTCAGCTCAGGTCATGATCCCAGAGTCCTGGGATCAAGTCCTGCCTTGGGCTCTCTGCTTGGCAGGGAGCCTGCTTCTCCCCCTCTCCCTTTCTCTCTGCCTGTCTCTCTGCCTACTTGTGATCTCTGTCTGTCAAATAAATAAATAAATAAAATCTTTTTTAAAAAAAAGATTAATAAGGCTATAAGAATGAGAAGTCCAAAAGGGAGATTTTTAATTGTTAGCCATAGTCCTCCTTTAAGCCAGGAACTTAACCAATCACTGAGAGAGAGGGATCCTGTAGAGCCTCAATCTGGGTATTCATGACTTTTATTAGTCCTCTGACATTTCTGTGATAGTCTGGGATGTACACACAACCTTCTGCTTTGGTAATTGCGCATGTGCCACCCTGTGCTGCTGTCAGGACATCTAAGGCCATCCCAGATGTCGTGTGTTATTTGTCCAAGTATCATCTGTATGATCTCTTTGTTGTCAGCATAAAACTGCCTTTTGACTGAGCTGTCCGATAGTGGGTGTGAGCCACAACTGTGTATCCCAAATTTGATATATGCCATCCTCAGTACAGCGACAAGTAGGGTTTTGTAGCTTAGGCCCTAGTTGGTGGGTATTAACTTGTGGGCTTGTAAGGTCCGTTAGGATTTTAATAGTTTGAGAGTATGAAAAAGTATGGTTATGTCCTGGTGCACTCCATGTTTCACTGATCATGGGCCAGGAAGAAACATCTTGATTAGTGATAGATTTATCCTGGTACATACTGTCTTCATATATTATATCCGAAATATAATTCTGCAGAGAATGCCAATCAGTGTCCTGTAAAGGGAAACCCACCAGGGTAACCTGGACGAACTTGACATAGGCAAAATTCCACATATCCAAAAATATGTTTGATTTTGAAGTTCAGCATAATGCTGTGCACACTGTAGAAAGGAATTGTCAGTTAAGATAGGTGAAAGGAAGATAAAGAGAATAAATACAACCTTCATTTTTGTTTGAAGAGAAGTTTGAGATCTTCTATGGGCTCACAGGAGTAAGAAGGCACGTTAATTTGCTCACTGGGTTCCGTTTGCTGCTTCTTTAGCTGGATGGTCTGCTAAATTGTTTCCTTTAGATTCTAAGGTCATATCCTTTTAATGTCCTTTGATGTGAATCACTGCTACCTCCTTGGGCAGGTGTACAGCCTCAAGAAGGGTTATGATCGGGGCATCTGGGTGGCTCAGTGGGTTAAGCCTCTGCCTTTGGCTCAGGTCATGATCTCAGGGTCCTGGGATTGCGTCCCACATTGGGCTCTCTGCTCAGTGGGAGCCTGCTTCCTTCTCTCTCTCTCTCTCTCTCTCTCCCTCTCTCTCTCTGCCTGCCTCTCTGCTTACTTGTGATTTCTCTGTGTCAAATAAATAAGTAAATTCTTAAAAAAAAAGAAGGGTTATGATCTCGGGTCCATATTTGATTGGGGAGTATAGCTTGACAACAATACCCTTTCCTTCCAAATAGCTCCATGGGCATGTAGTATCAGGAAGGCATATTTGGAGTCAATGTTAATGTTTATATTTAAGGCTTTGGCAATTGCAAAGTGCTAGTGAGCACTATGGCATACCTAGCTTTTCTTATTCTTTTTATGAAAACTATTGTCATCAGTAAACTGTCATTTGTATTTTTAATAGGGGCATCTTAAATCTGGCCAACTAGAGTAAGCAAGATCAATAACCTCTGAACAGTTTTGCTCTATAGAGAAAGAAGTACAATGGTCAGGTCCAGGCATATGGGTAACTAGGTTTAAAGTTTGACAAGTTTTAAGTATTATTTCCGGTATATCTGTAAGTATAGCCCAGTATTTAATAAGTTGGCCTTTATCACCCATTGGTGACCTTTGGCTTCTAAGACAAATCTGGACCTGATGTGAAGTCATTATAGTTAGAGACTGTCCCATAGAGAGCTTTGAGGCTCTTTTTATGAGGAAGGCTATTCTATGCTTAGCTAAAGCATTTGTTTGCAATTGTACCTCAACAGAGGTGGCTTCTAGGATAAATATGACTAAGGGATGAAACCATTAAGAAGCCCTTTGAGTGGTCCAGACTTAACAATATCCTGATTACAGAGGATCACTGACAAGTGGGAGAAAACTTGTCAAGAGATAAGGGGAGTCCCACATGCATCATCCAATCCAATCATAAAGAAAGTGGAGTCATCCGTTATCTCCACAAGTCCATAGTTAATCCTATGGAGTGCAGTATGCTGGCTTTTAGGCAATTTCATTATTCCAGCCACACACAAGGTGATGGTTAAATTATACAGTTGTTGGGGAATCAATCCCATTTTTCCAGTTGTTTAAATATTTAAGTTATGTGCCCAATGGGTTCTGTTATTATCCCTACAGAATATTAGGCAAGATTGTCTAAACGAGCTATTGTACAACTTCTCTGAAGTTTACCTCAAGTTGTCTAGCTTAGGTAAACAAATATTTAAAGACAACAAAATCTAGAACTTAACATCCACAAAGGTGCGTTACTGAAACATAATTTTCCTCTCTAAAATAACCCCATTTCCAGAGATAGCCAAATCAGGACTAATTTATTTGAAAAACAAGTCCAGTTTCAACAACTTGGCCTAATTACTTATATGAGCTCAGCAAGAACAGTGAGTGATCATATAGATCTTTTAGAATCTGCTTTGCTGGGACTTCTTATAAGGAATCTCTAGGTGGAACTTTCAGTAGCCTCTCCGGGCCAGAAGCCAAGCCATGTACTTGCCATCAGACATCTCCAGGCCAGAAGCCAAGCCACGTACTTGCCATCAAACATGCCAGCAGTACCTGTCGATTTTGGCAAATTCCTCTTTCTGAGGTCCCCAAAGTATCCTGAGGTTTCTGCACCTGCCAGGAAATGACATTCTTTACTCACCTGGTGAGGCTGCTGGAAACTCTGTAAGCAAGGTATCAGGCCAACAGTTCCAATGGTCTTTATGGCTCCAGGTTTCATAAAGTCAACCTTAGTTCCTTAAAGCTGTCTGGTCATATCTGAGTCTATGCATGTCTCTCTCAAATATGACATTCCAGTCAAAGCCTTGGTAAAATAACCCATGTTTCCAATGGTGTCCTGTTACAAGGAGAACAGATTGTTATTGAACTTATGCCAATGACTGATTGCCGTGGAGGAAAGAATACTTATGGAGACCTTTTGCATTTAAGAGCGTTCAGATAGAGAGAAAAGTTGAATGCTTTGATTTGTTTACAAATGAATACTTTTACATCTCTGTAAGTCACAGACATCTTAAGAAAAAGTTTTCTTAGTCTGAAAGAGCAAACATTAGAGAACCAGCAATGTCTAAAATGAGAGACATAACACTATAATCTTTTAGTTCATTTAGTCCCATGCTACTAATTCTGGTTTAGTTTGAATGCAGCTTTAGTTAGTTCTGAAAATTCTTACCCATTTTAGTTTAATATATTGAATTTCTCCTGAAAGTCCTTTATATGAATCTCCTTGATGATAAAACTCATTTTACAAGAGAATCAAGACTTCGTTCAAGATTTAAATCTTGGGGAGGTTTGTTAAAACCTTTTTAAAGCACATGCCTAAATAGGATTAAGGGTGTTAAAGATCTGATAAAACAGGGGCACCCGGGTGGCTCAGTGGGTTAAGCCTCTGCCTTCTGCTCTGGTCATGATCCCAGGACCTTGGGATCAAGCCCTGCATAGGGCTCTCTGCTCAGCAGGGAGCCTGCTTCCTCCTCTCTTTCTCTGCCTGCCCCTCTGCCTACTTGTGATCTCTCTCTCTCTGTGTCAAATAAATTAATAAAATCTTAAAAAAAAAAAAGATCTGAGGGGTGCCTGGATGGCTCAGCAGGTTAAGGACTCTGCCTTCGGCTCAGGTCATGATCCCAGGGTCCTGGGATCGATCCCCACATCAGGCTCTCTGCTCAGCAGGGAGCCTGCTTCCTCCTCTCTCTCTCTCTCTGCCTGCCTCTCTGCCTACTTGTGATCTCTGTCAAATTGGTAAATAAAATCTTAAAAATATATATCTGATAAAACAAAACATTGAAACTGTTTTTTCTGGGCAGGCAAAGAGAAAATCATTTACATTTTCTTCTTAACAGCAGATCAATTAATCTAAGAAAACTTTGTCCTTTTTGAACAGAGAGAAAGCAGACTTTCTATACCAGTGTCTTTTTAAAAGTTGACTTCAATCTTAGTCTGTCCTGACCATACCTAAAATTCCTTTTCTGAAGATTTCCCTTCACAAACCTTCTACAACTTTTCTTTGCATTCAGGTTTTGTCCCAAGCCATTTCCTTCCAAACAACCATCTCATTTAAGACAAAATTACTTTTTCTTTTCTTTTCTTTTTACCTTCAACAAAATGCATTTCCATTCCTTAAATGTTTCTTACGTATCTTCTACTTTTCCACATACAGAGTTGTTTCCCTTATTTCCATCAGTCTTAGTTACACTTAGCAGAATTTTGTACTCTTAGAAACACATGTTTACCAACAGATTTGAATATTCTTACTTTCTTTGCAATAAGAAGTCAAAAGCACAAATCTACATCCAGTAGTCAATGCTTTAGCACTTTATCCTATTTGGAAAAGACCTAGATGTCCAACAAATTTAATTTGATTTGTTATCCAAGCAAAACTTTAAACTTTCATGTTACCAAAGACTTTGAAAGCTACTTCAGCAATTACCCATTAAAACTTTGAGACAGACAATTAACCATCAGTTTAGCCATCTCTTTACTAACAGATTTTAACAAATAACATGAGCTTATTTGACCTTCAGTAAACTTTGGTTGAAGTTTCACGTTTACTGCTATAACTTAAAAGACATGTCTATCTTTTTTTAATTAATTAATTTATTTTTTCAGTGTAACAGTATTCATAGTTTTCGCACAACACCCAGTGCTCCATGCAACACATGCCCTCCCTATTACCCACCACCTGGTTCCCCCAACCTCCCACCCCCTGATGCCTGGGTGGCATACCATGCAGGATATGTCAGAGGTTCCCATGTGTCAAAAGCGACCAGAGGCGTCCCTCAAGACATCACTATTGATCATTATCCTGCCTTCCCCAGAAGGGATTCCTGCCATAAAAGGCCCTGGAGGGGTGCCGGCGTCCCTCCTCTTCCCCATCGCGTCCTAGGCTGCCAATGGGTGCATGGTGAATGGACCAAAACACTGTGCCATATCATGCCATCGTTTGTCCTGAAGATTGCATACTGTTTTGCCATTTTAACCCATGGAAATACTAGAAAACTTTGGCAAGGGGAAATTACCCAACTTCGTAGCTTTAAGTATTTTATAGAAGATACTGACAAGAAACAGTAAAGACTGAAATCCATCATGATCTATGTGACATTCCAGCACATGTGGTTCTTACAGCCAACTTCCCCAGGTAAGTGTTCCCGGTTGCATTTTAATTCATCAGGTACTGGTTTTGGCCAGCTCCCAATGGAGATCCCATGGCCAGAAGTAGCTAGACCAGGGATGTGGAAGGGATCACATTAGATCAGTCAGGAGGAAACCTCACATGGGAGTCTTAAGATTGGCAGCCATCCTGGTGACTTAGGTGGCTGTCCCATGCCCAAGACAGACAACTTTATATAAGAACAGGAGTAAAGAGAGGACATCAAGTTTCTGGGTCTTATTACCATTCCGGCCAGGGTACTGACTTCCAGCCAAAAGGCAGACATTCTCCTCCCCGTAGAGTAGCCACGGGCTAGAGGATTACAGCCTGAGCAATCGACATGCAAGTGTTCCAATAAGACCATACTCCTTGAAAAGCCCCTGAAATGAGACTAAAGGAAGTAGAGAGAAAGTACTCACCAATTTTGCACCGAAGGTCAGAGTCCAAATGTAAAGACTCACAGCCCCACATTCGGGCGCCAAATGATGAAGTTCTAGAACATAGGTGAGATTCAGTGGGGTGAGGTCCGGAGCCAATGACCAAGAAAGAATTCTTGATACATCTTTGGTGCAAAATGGTGGTTTATTAAAGCATGGAGACAGGACCCATGGACAGGAAGAGCTGCTGCCCCAGGGATGTGAGGAGTGGTCTATTATATACTTGTAATTTGGGGAGGGGATTAGGGATGATGTAAGTCTCTAAGGAATTTTGGAAGCAAGGTTTCTAGGACCTTGAGGGGCTAGCTACTGTCTGGGGAAAAGGTTATTACCAGTAATAAAACCTTTTCGTGAGACCCTTTAGTGTCTATCAGTGGGCCATATGTGGGAATGATTGTCAACACTATCTTGGAGGTTTAGAGATAAAGTTTCCAAAGGAATCGTTAGAGTAGACTTACAGGATCCTGGTTGGGAGTAGTTGAGTCCCTAGAGGAGAGTCACCTGCGTGTTTTAAGGGCTTGTCAGTAGGTAAGGAAATTTCATAATTTTTCTTCTGCCTCTGTTTCCCACAACTGTACTATCGTTTTTTACAGATGAGGACACTAAGCCTACTTAGTAAACTTTGAAACTGAAGAACAGGTGCCTCCGACAATTTGCCCTCCCTCCACCCCCAACCCCAAGCTAACTGTTGAATAAACTAAGCAAGGTGTGTTTTGAGGGAGTGGGTGAGTGCAGCAATTCAGGAGGGACTGGCTAGGAATCTGAGCTGCTTGCGGTTGGTTACATTTTCATTTTCGCTAAACTCAGTTGCCCGTCTCCCTTTGCCCGTTTCCCCACCTGAACGGGGTGGAGTGTGTTAATTTCTCTGCCCCTTTCTCCTGTTCCCGCCCTCCCCAGCTTCGCAGGTGAGAAGCAGAGAGTGGGGACTAGAAGAGCGCCTTCAAAGCGCAAAGCGACGGTAAAGACTGGGAAGGGTTCCTTGGGGCTTGACCGGTCTAGGGACCACGGGTGGACCGCGGGCTCTGGCGCACCCTGGTGGCCGGGCAGCTCCCGCCTGACGCCGCCAGACCACGTGTGAAGTGGAAGCGGCCATATTTCATCCGGGCAATGGCCATCTTGGTAAGGACGATATTCTCGACTGTAGTTTTTACCTCTCCTCATAGTTCGCCAATATCTGGAGCGAGGGAAAGGGGTGAAGCCTTATAAAATATACTCTTCTCCAAGAGGAAAAGGAATGGCTGATAACCTCGGCTTGGGTTGGAGGCCAGAGCAGGATTTCCCTTACCAAGAGGGCGACAAGCGCCGGGACGTAATCAGCGCGCGCCTCTGGGAGCTCGGCGCGCAAGCCCCGCGGTGGCGTCACGGATTCGCGACCGGGCCGGCGCTGGGGGAAGGAGGTAGGAGCGGCCGCGGTGCGGGCGGAGCCGGGGTCCGGGGTGGGGCGGGGTGCAAGGCGCGGGGGGGCGGCGGGGCGGCTAGGCCTGAGAGCACCCCCCACCCCGGAGGGCTGGAGGCGGGGTGCTTAGAGACCGGGGCACTTTCGGCGCCCAGTCTAGAGGGCTCTCGCGGGTGGCTGTACCCATTTTCCAGAGCGGGCGACTGAGACCCAGAGGAATTATGTCCTGTTCGCGGCCAGCCACCTCCGGTCCTGCCTCTGAGCACTTTCCAGGCTTGGGGGTAACAGAGCTGGGTACGGACGCCCCAGCCACTTTAGTGGGGTCAGGGCCGGGGATAGGGACAACGGGCAGGGAGATCTCAGAAGGGGTAGTAGAAGGGCTTCTGGGAAGAGACTGTTGAACTTCCATCTTCTATTCTCTCTTTTACTTTAACATCCAATCAACTTGGGTCTTGATTCTCTCCTAAATGCACCCCCCTGCCCATCCAGAGACACTCCCCGGATCCCTGCCAAAGCTCCCTACATATCTCACCCCTCCAATTCACCTCCTCAATGAACCCCAGGGCTCTTAGCACGGATCTGCGCCTCCCGGTTCAAACGCTTTCCGCATCTTCTCATCACCGTGGAATACAGATCCCCGCCTCCCAGCCTGCCTCCCCCACACTTCTGGGGGCTCCGAGCTCCTTACACTTTTAGGCCTTTTCTTAAATATCTCCTTCAGGAAGCCCTTTGACACCCCTTAGTCCCCAGGCTGGGTCAGAAACCCCCTCTGGGCTTCCCCAGTGCACTGCAAGTCCCCATCACAGTTCTCTTGGCAAATGGTCACCCTTATGGTCTATCTCCCAGCCAGCCTGGCAGTCATGTCGTTCCTGCCTCTTTTCCCCAGCGTCCCACACATACTAGGTGCTCAGTGCATGTTTACTGAGTGACAAAAGTGTGTGTGAGCAAGTATTTATCACCACACAGAGAAGAAGACCTGTCTATTGGTCAGCTCAGGCTGCTATTAAAAAAAAACCACAGACTGGGTGACTTAAACAACAGAAATTTATTTGCTCACGGTTCTGGAGGCTAGGAAGTCAGAGTGCCAGCCAGTTTGGTTCCTGGTGCAGGCGGTCTTCCTGACTTGGAAGAGAGCAAGCTCTGGTGTCTTTTGCTCTTCGAGGAGCAACAGCCCCATTCCATTAGGGCCCCGCCCTTATGACTTGACTTCATCTCTGACACCTCCTCATTGGCCCTGTCTCCAAAGACAGTCGCACTGAGGGTTAGGGCTTCAACATATTAATATTGAGGGAACATCAACATCTCGTCCCAGCCTGAAGAGAGGATCAAAATTGTCCTGTCAGGCTTTGGGGTGAAGTTGAGGGTCTTAAGCAGTGGGCTGTGGGAGGAGAGGATGCTGGGGCCAAATCCCTGTGAGTGGGCGGGATTTTCATAGGAGGAGGGAATGGGGCAGGGTGTATCAGGTGAGGGAACAGCAGGAGCAAAGGCTCAGAGGCTGGAGAGGGAGGTGAGTGGGAAGAGCAGTGAGGAGCTGAGCTTGGACACAGCCCAGGTATGAAGTAAATACTGAGGGAGCTCTGGAAGTAGACGCTTATTCGTTCATTTGCTCAGAACATTCATTGAGCTCCTGCTGTACAGTTCACTGGGGACACAGTAGTGACCACAGTAGTCCTTGCCCTCACAGAGCTCCCAGCCTGCTGAGAAAGATCGCCATTTGTCAAATAATCACATAAATGAACATAAAACAGCAAGCCAACAAGTGCCTCAGAAAGAAGTTTGTGGTCTAAGAGAGGGTGTCTCAGGGAGGGCTTCCTGGAGGCAGCAACACCTGAGCTGGGCCCTGAAATTTAAATAGGAGTTAAAACCTGGGTAAAAAGAGTGAGGAGCAGCCAGGTGGCAGGCAGAGGAAGTGCAAAGGCCCTGAGGTGAGAACCTGCTTGGGATGTTTGAAAAATGGCAGGGAGGCTGGTGTGGCTGCCACTCAGAGTGAGTGGAAGGTGGGGGGAGAGTAGGGTGGGGAGTTTCCATAATCTGTAACTTAGACAGTGACTCCCAGTTCTTGGCACTCCCCTGGGGAATCCAGGGTGGGGGTGTTCAGTCAGCTATATTGTAGACACTCAGTAATAAATGCTTGATTTAGGGGCCAAGGAGCAGCTGGGGGAAGTGCGGGATCAGGCTAGTGGACCCCCGTGGCAGCTCATGCATCCTGTCCAGGGAGGGACTGGAATCCACCCCGTGTCTCAGCTCAGGGAGCGCTTCGGCTGTGATTGCAGAGCCAGGATTCAACCCTGAGTCTTCTGGGTCCTTAGATGTCCCCGACTTTGCCCTGCTCTGCCCCATGGGGCTTTCTTCAGTCTCAGCGTGGGCCACCTGGCCAAGGGGCCACCCCTTGATGTGAAGTGGGGGGCCCCAGTGGTCTCAGAAGCTGGCATCCTGGGATGGGGGAGTGGTCAGGATCACAGTTGGGACCGAGGGTCTGCCACAAGGTCTTTGCATATCCTGTGTCCTCTGCCCAGACGTGCCATCTCTTCGTCCTCACAGGGCTGCCTCCTTTAGGTCTCAGCTCTGCTGCCACACACCAGCATTGGGAGAATTCACTCAGACACTGTGTAGAAAGTCCTGAGCCCAGTGTGCCCAACTGTGCAAATGGTAGATGATGTTAAGAGTTTCCAATGGGGCTGTGAGGTGCCCCACAAGTCACACAGCTAGAATGGGGTGACCTGGTGGTCCTGAGTCAGAGAGGCCCCCCTATTTTTTTCTCCTTCATTCTTGGATGCTGAGCCTATTTCCCTAAGAGAGTGGAGCTGGAGATGTTCAGGGGGAACAAACAACCAGGGACATCAGCCCATTTCCCAGATGAGGAAAACTGAGGCCCAGAAAGTTGAAAGCACGTGCCTGGGCCACACAGCCTTCTCTTCCTCACCTGGAAGGCAGACTTTGGAGGTGAGACCCTAGACTCAGCGCTAGGCAACCTGGCCAGGTACATTGACTCCCCCACCTCTGAATGGGAAAAAGGGCAGTTCCCACATTGAAGGCTTTCGAGGCATTCTGTGGAGTTGGTCCTTACGAAGGGCTGGTGTCTGCCATTTGTGTGCATCACTTCTGCAGCACCCAGTGTGGGACTCACACAGACCAGGGGCCTGCTGGACAGCAGCTTTCCAGTCATCACAGGTTGCCAGCTGTGCAAGCCTAGGCTGGGTCATTGGGAGCATCTCACAGCAACCTCTTACTTGGGTGAGGAGAACTTGGCCTCAGGGCTCTGGGGACCGAAGCCTCATAAGTGGTAACATCAGAGGGGCCAGACACAGTCTGGCCCCCAGGGGGCCCCAGAATCATGACTCTAAAAGCCAAAAAAATGGAAACAACCCAGATGTCCATCAGCGCTGCATGGATAAACAAAATGTGGTCTGTTTATACGTGGAATATTACTCAGCCGTCAAAAGGAACGAAGCTCTCCTGTGCTCAAAAACGTGAACCTTGCAAACATCACACTGAGTGAAGGAGCGTGTGACTCCGTGTCCAGGAAATGTCCCAAAGAGGCAAATCCTTAGAGACAGAAAGCGGGGGGAAGGGAGAGTGACTACTTGTGGGTGTGGCATTTCCTTTTTGGGGGGATAGGAATATTCTGGAACTAGATAGAGGTGATGGTTGCACATTGTGAATGTTCTAAATGCCACCAAATTGTGCACTTTAAAAGGGTTCATGGTTTTCTTGTGTGCATTTTACCTACAAATTTTTAAAGATTTTATTTATTTATTTGAGAGAGATTGCAAGAAAACAAGTGGGGAAGGGGCAAAGGAAGAAGCTGACTCCCTGCAGAGCGGGGAGCCGGATATGGGACTCTATCCCCGGACTCTGGGATCATGATCTGTGCTGAAGGCTGTAGCTTAACCGACTGAGCCACCCAGGCGCCCCTTGATACATTTTTTTAAAAAGGAGATCACGAAGTCTGAAGCCCTCGTTCTGTAGACAAGGCCATCAAGGCTCCAGGGGGATCCTGACTGCAGGTGTTAGTCTGGCGGTACCAAGGGTGGATGCCCCCTGCTCACTGTTCCCTGCCCTCCTCCTGCAGCCTGCTGAGGGATGCCCAAGAAGTTCCAGGGTGAGAACACCAAGTCGGCAGCGGCCCGGGCACGGAGGGCTGAGGCCAAGGCAGCAGCTGATGCCAAGAAGCAGAAGGAGCTGGAGGATGCCTACTGGAAGGATGAGGACAAACACGTCATGAGGAAGGAACAGCGCAAGGTGGGTGGCTCCCAGGCTTCTGCACCTGAGGCTAAAGTGGGCAGTCAACATGGAAACGTGGTAGAAGGTGGCCGGAGGCCCCTGGGGTTTTGGCTTGAAGGGTGAGGAGACACTGGACATGGAGCAAGGGCAAGGTGGGAGGTGGAGGCAGAGGCTCGTGCAAAGGCCCTGGGGTGGCTAGGACTTGGCATGTTTAGGGAATGGGAAGGCATCCACTGCCCTGTGTGGACTTACTTTGTCCTTCATGTAATGTCAGGGTTGGGCTAGATTGGCACTTCTCACCGTGGAGTGATTCTGCATTCAGAGGACACTTGGCACATCTGGAGACATTTTGGATTGTCACAACCAGTGGGTGGAAGGTGCTGCTGGCATCTGGTGGGTGGGGGCCAGGCATGCTACCCAGCACACTTCATGATACCGGACAGCAAATGATGAGCCAGCCCCATGTCAGCTGTGCCAAGAACTGCTGTAATAGGTCCCCTGGATTTACCCTACTGGCCCCAGGGCTCGCCGGCTCTTCCAGGTGTGTGTAAAAACACAGAAGAGTGCAGGCATGGCTGTCTGCCCTCTGATGGGTACCTAATTGGTGTCTGGGTTGTGGATCAGGGCTGGTACTGACTTGCTGGGTCCAGTAGGTGGCGGCAGAGACCCATTTATAGCTGTGCCACCTAGCTGGTCAGAGGTTCTTGTCCAGATTGCTAACAGTGGTAGAAAATAGCGGGGGTGACATGCCATCACTGCTTGCCCAATTCCTGGTGCACCTGGGCACTTTTGTGAATTTTCCCTATCACCTTCCTGTGCGAGACTGGAACCTGCCTTGTTTTTAGTTGGACATTGGAAACTGGTTCCTTCCCCAGGCCCTGTGCTGCATTGGGTCCATGGAGGTCTTTAAATTTTCTTTTTTACTATCAGTATTTTGACAATATAGGAAAGTTGAAGACCCAAAAGACAAAAAGCATTGTCTGCCAAAGAGCCATTATGCAGAGAGAAAAGCCAGAGAGGTCAGGCTCTCTGCTCAGCAGGGAGTCTGTTTCTCCCTCTGCCCCTCCCCCTGCTCGAGCACCCATGATCTCTCTCTCTCAAACTGATAAATAAAATTTATATAAAATAAGTAAAATTTATTTATTTGACAGAGAGAGAGAGAGAGAGCACAAGCAGGGGGAGCAGGAGAGGGAGAAGCAGGATCCCCACTGAGCAGGGAGCCTGATGCGGAACTCCATCCCAGGATCCTGGGATCATGACTTGAGCTGAAGGCAGACGCTCAACTGACTGAGCCACCCAGATGCCCCTAAAGCCTCTGATTCTTGATCTCAGTTCAGGTCTTGATCTCAGGATCTCAAGTTCAAGCCCCACATTGAACATACTTAAACAACAGCAGCAAACAAAAAGGAAAAAATAAAATCTTTTTTTTTTAATATTTTATTAATTTGACAGAGAGAAATCACAACTAGGCAGAGAGGCAGGCAGAGAGAGAGGAGGAAGCAGGCTCCCTGCGGAGTAGAGAGCCCGATGCGGGGCTCGATCCCAGGACCCTGGGATCATGACCTGAGCCGAAGGCAGAGGCTTTAACCCACTGAGCCACCCAGGTGCCCCTAAAAAATAAAATCTTTAAAAGAGAAAAGCAAATCCATGCTCACTCCAAAGCACTAAAAAGTAACAAACCTCCTCCCCTCACATGACACCAAAGACCTTTTTCACCAGATATCCTACCCCGAAGCCCATGTCCTGAGCTAAATAGGGTCCCACAGCCATGTTTCTCCTGGCCCTCAGCCATCAGCCATGGACGGGGCTGTAATTCATCGCCCCTCCTGGAAGTCAGCATTTCGTCTCCACTTGTTCCATATTAAGCAACTGGGCGATGAGCACCTGACTGTCTGGGCTTCATGTCAATTATTCATAGACTCATTCCTTACGGCTCTGGAATATTTTGCGAAGCAGACTTATATCTCCCATCACCAGATACTGCCAACTGCTAATTGCTCTTTTTTAAAAACGGCAAGTGACTTTTTAAAAAAATTTTGCTGAATGTCAGAGTATAAATGCTCTGATTCCCTCCTCAGTCCCATGTCCGTAGAGACTGGTGGCGACAAGCTGCCTGTCTTTCCTGAGTTATTGGAGCCTTTGGGAATTCATGCATTCATTCAGCGTACTTTTACTAAGCACCTACTGGGTACTGCACCCGGGGTCAGAAGGCAGCTGTTCAAAACCCAGGGCAGGGACTGCCTCCAGGACAAACCACATAGAAGATGAGAAACAGGAATTTGTGGAACACGGGAAAAAGCCATGGGGTGGAAGAGCCCAATAGGGAGCCAGGAACTCAGGAGGAGCCAGAGGAAGCAGGGAAGGAGGCTACATGGGTGCGTTGGGAGGAGAGAGCAGCCAGTGCCAAGGTCAAGGCAGGACTGAATGAACACGGGCTGTATGAGCACCATGCGGGGGTCGGGGCCTTGGGAGGACATTATCTCTGATTGATGGTTGAATTGAGGATCAAAGCACAGTGGCCTGGCCTGAGAGGCCTGGACATAGGTTTGGGAGCCTCCCGCCTTTTTTTTTTTTAAAGATTTTATTTCTTTATTTGACAGAGAGCACAAGCAGGGGGAGCAGCAGGCAGAGGAGGAGGGAGGCTCCCTGCTGTGGGGCTTGAACCCAGGACCCTGGGATCATGACCCGAGCCGAAGGCAGACGCTTAACCGACTGAACCACCCACGCAGCCCCAAGGGAGCCCCTAACCTTTAACCTCTCCCCCACTTTACTACTGGGCAGGCAGGGTAGAGGTCAGAGGCCCCGGGGTATCCTCAGGCATATGGAGTCATCTCCTGGGACACTTAGTCCCACTATAGCAGTGTCACAGAGGGTGCTGAAGGAGTGGGGACCATCCTCAAGGCATGGAAATCAGGTGGCAGAGTTGCAGGCAGAGGGTAGGCAAGTGGGGTACCTGGGCTGCAGGGCCCTGTGGGGGTGCAAATGGGAGGTGGCAGAACGTTCCAAGCCTATGGCTGCCCTGCATTATGAATGAACCAGAACATGGCTCTGCCCCCTAGAGTAGTCGAGGGGCAGTGGCCAAGGGCAAGTCCTGTAGGCCAGATGGCATCAAGGTCTCCCTGGGGAGCAAAGGTGGGACCAGTCCCTTGTGACACTGGGCTGGGGCCACTGTCCTAAGGGCAGAACCCCCTGCTCCAGCCAACAAGTGTTCAGACCCTCCCTGGCTCCTGTTGTCTCCCCACCTCTCCTCCTTCCACATTTCCCCTCCCTTCTCCAGCCACACCAACCTCTAGGAGGTTGCTGCTTCACGGCCTTTGCACCTGCATTCCCACAGCTAAGGACGCTCCTGTCCTCCAGCTAGCTCCTGGCTGGCTCCTCCTCTGGCCCAGGTGTCACTTTTCTTTGAAGAACCACCCACACGGGCACCTGGGTGGCTCAGTGGGTTAAAGCCTCTGCCTTCGGCTCAGGTCATGATCCCAGGACCCTGGGATCGAGCCCCGCATCGGGCTCTCTGCTCGGTGGGAAGCCTGCTTCTCCCTCTCTCTCTGCCTGCCTCTCCACCTACTTGTGATCTCTGTCTGTGAAATAAATAAATAAAATCTAAAAAAAAAAACCACAAAACCATCCACCCACCTGCCGTGGCCAGGGTTCCCTGTTGTTCCCATAGTCACGTAGGCTGGGAGCCCTCAGGTAGTCCCATGGGGCCCCAGCAGTGTGCCCCGTGCATAGCACAGGGTCTAGCACATAGCAGGGCCTGATCACCCCCTCCCCACCCCAGGAGGAGAAGGAGAAGCGGCGCCTGGAGCAGCTTGAGCGCAAGAAGGAGACGCAGCGCCTGCTGGAGGAGGAGGACTCTAAGCTCAAGGGCGGCAAGGCCCCCCGCGCGTCTGCGCCCAGCAAGGTCACCCGGGCCCAGATCGAGGAGACACTCCGCCGAGACCACCAGCACAAAGAAGCCCCGGACCCAGGTGGGCTCTGGAGCTGCCTTTTTACCCAGTAAAGGACAGGCTGCGGGGCTGCCCCTGGCTGAGTCTAGCGCCTCTTCCTCGGCCCCAGAGAAGCTGCCTGGGCTGTGGTGAAGCATGGTGGCCAGCGGCCTGGTGGGTCTGGCTTTGAGCACGGGGAGCATGGGCACGCACACGCGTGTATTTGCTTGCTCTGCACCTGACCTGGCTTGTGCCCCAGGGGGTCCTCAGGGCATTAATGAGGTGCCTTGAGGCTGAGGAGACACCAGCCGTGAGTGGGGCACCTCTTGTGTGCCCAGCTGCAGGCTAGGCAAGAGGACAGCGTGCCCTGGGCAGGGGGCAGGGAGGGCCAGAGGGCTCCCCCATCCTTTGCCCACCAGCCTCCTCTTCTCTCCCCTCTCTTCCCCCACTGCGTCTCTGTCATCTCTCTGGACTCTTGCATCCCTGCTTATCTCTCTCTGTCTCTGTGTAATGTCTCTGTCACTTGGCTGCCTCCCACCGGCAGTCGAGAAAGCCAAGAGCCACTTGGAGGTGCCGCTGGAGGAGAATGTGAACCGCCGCGTGCTGGAGGAGGGCAGCGTGGAAGCACGCACCATTGAGGATGCCATTGCTGTGCTCAGGTAATGGGCACAGGGGCGGGGCTACGCGTCGAGGCGGGGCCGCCCCATAGACCCGCCCCTTAACGCCCTTGTCCAACCCTAGCGTGGCAGAAGAGGCTGCGGACCGGCACCCAGAGCGCCGCATGCGGGCGGCCTTCACTGCCTTCGAGGAGGCACAGCTGCCGCGGCTCAAGCAAGAAAACCCCAACATGCGGCTGTCGCAGCTGAAGCAGCTGCTCAAGAAGGAGTGGCTGCGGTCGCCAGACAACCCCATGAACCAGCGGGCCGTAACCTTCAATGCCCCCAAGTGAGCCCAGAACTGGGGGAGCCGCCCCACAGGCAGTCAGGGTCGTGACCTCACACGCCCTCCTGCTGGGTCAGCTGCGTGGGTTACAGAGAGGTCCGGGGCTGAGGCGAGTGTCCTGGGGGCTACGTGGCATCATAGGTCATGCCTCCCGCTGGAGAGTCCCCGCTTCGAGTGATGCCCGCCACCCCCTTTCTGCGCCCGCAGAGCCCTGGGAATGATGCCCAATAAAGGCAGTCGGTGAGGCAGAGTGTGCTCTAGGAGTCTCTGTGGGCGTCAGGTTGGTGGTGGGGAGAGGAGGGCTGGAATGCCCGGGAATGCAGGAGTCACAGGCAGAGATCAGGGCCCCAAAATGCCCTCCTGTTGCAGCAAGCCCATTGTCACCTGGGCCTGGCTCATGCATTCCCACCTGGCTGGGCCACTTGTCCATGAAGGGACCTGTACCACCACCCCCAAAAGCCATGGCTGGGCTGCTGCAGGAGGGCTGCTCAGAGAGATTGAGACGCTGGCTCTGGGTCACAGAGCACTTCAGGGCAGGACCAGAGGCAACCTAGAGATGATGTAGTTAGCATCCTGAGATTCTGGTTCAAAGTCAGGAGTCAGGTCACACACATACTGTGCTTGGGAGTCAGGAAATGCTGGCTGCTGTGGTGTTAGTCCAATGTGGGAGGCATCTGGGTCAAGTCCTGGGCAGACTTCCCAGTGGAGGATTTCTTCAGAGCAGCCCTGAGTGGGAGATGAGTCAGATTCCATCGTATAGGCAGGCAGGGGCTTGGAGGCTGGAGCACGCAGGTGGATCTGGGTAGGAGTAAGTGTCCCATCAGAGGCCACATGTTTTGGGAAGGGTTGGGTGAGATCTGCACCTGGTTCTGGGTTCCTAGAACTTAGTTGGCCCTGGAGAGTTCGCAGAAAGGGAGGGCCGCAGCTAGGTGGGCCCACACGTGTTAGGGAGGATCTAAGTATTTACCAGGTCACTGCTATGGCTCCCACGCAAGCAATACCCTCCCTGCACCCACAGGGCTTTCCATGTGACCTCTGGTCCCCATTCCCCCCAAGTTGTGTGGTGTCAGGGCTGGGCCAGAGGGGGCCATGACAGTTTCATGGAGGGAGGGCCCTGAAGGATGCGCAGGAATTCTCTACACATACAGGGACGGGAAGGGCTGAAGGAACCACCTGTACAAAGGCCTGGATGTCACAAGTCTCCTATTCAAGGGAGGGGTGCCATTAATAATTGGTTCAGCTAAAATGCAGAATGGAAGGTGCCTGAAACGATGGTAGCTGGCATAAAACTAACCAACATATCTGGAGCACTGGCTTAGTGTGGAGATCCTGGAGGCAACTCTAAGACAATGACCAGAAGGCATGTGAGGAATCCAGGAAGTAACCCAGAAGACCCTGAGGGGATTAGGGAAGTGAGGCAGAAGGCCACCAAGAAACATGGTGGGAGGGGGTTCAAGAGGGGTAAGGAGACCAGCAGTGGGAACCATCCTCTGGATGCTGAGCCCTGGTTTAGCACATGGTGATGTTTCACTGAACCCTGGGGACAGCCCCATGAGCGATTTATCCCCATTACAGATGGGAAAACTAAATCACCTGCCTGTGTCACATACCCAAGAAAGCACCCAGGGCTGCGAGGGAGCCATCAGGGGCAGCAGGGGGATCTGGATTGGGGGTTGAGCCCAGAAGTTTCCCCACAAATAGAGGCTTCTTCCTTCTACTTCTGGGGTCTTACGCCAGGGCCTTAATGGGTCTAAGTCTGTTTCCTCTTACATAAAATGGAACTAGAACAGTATCTAACCGCAGGCTATCTGGAGAATCAATGAGACGGTGCCTGGGAAAGGCATCACCTGAAGGAAGGCTCGGCAAAGGAGCCTCCTGCATGGCCACGTTGAGGTCTTTGTGGCGGGGAATTAGGGAGGACTGGCGACTAACAGTGATTAACTGGAAGGAAGGTGTCAGCTGGGCATGCAGGGCCTCGGCCGCCAGGCTGAGGGATGGGAATTCACCCCAGGGCGACGGGGAGCCACGGCGCGTGTGTGAGCAATGTAGGAAGGGTATCAGAGCTGCGTGTGGCAGCTCACCTGGGGACCTGCAGAGGGACGGCCGGTGGACCACAGAGGAGGTTAAAACTCAGGACAGGAGTTGAGAGGACCGCCTTCGGTCCTCTGACAAAAGCACTACGGTAAGAACCTTTGTTCCATTTCACGGAAAAGCCCCTTCTTTCTCCGGCCCCGCCCCCGCGGATTCCCAGGCCCGCGCTTGCGCGCGGGCAGCAGGGAATCCCCGGCTCCGCTGCAGTGCGCGGGAGGGGGCGTGAGACGGGAGTTCCGTGCTCTCCCAGCCCTCCCCGCGCGCATTGCCCGCACGACCGGGCGGGGCCGTGGGGACGCCGGGCGCACACTGCGCCTGCGCGGGGGTGCTCGCTTCACGCGCTAGGGCTTTCCCGTCGAGCGCGTGGCGGGGAGGGAAAGCCTCGCCGGGGGCGCATGCGTCGATCGCTGCCCGACCCCAGCCCTATGGGCAAGGGAATCCTCACACGCCGCAGTGCGCACTGGGGGCGGGGTGGGGAAACCGGCTCAAACCAGAGTGGGGTTTGCTGAGGCGGTGGCGCGGGAGGGAGAGCGAGCGGGGTCTTCCGGAGGTTCCCGCTTCGGCCCTCACTGTCGCCTTGGCAACGGGGCGCGCGGGCCGCAGCGAGGGGGGCGGCGGCCTCAGGGAAGCCGGGCGACTCTGCGCCTGCGTGGAGCTCGGTGCCGGTGGCCGGGGTTCCCCCTCGTGCGCCCCGGGGACCTGCGGTGGGGAGGGGAGGCGGTTCGCAGAGGAGAGGGTGGGTGTCTGGGGAGGAGGTTACCGCGGAGAGAGGGGCTTTGGAGGAGGGGAGGATGGTGAAGGGACGTGGAGGAAGGGTGGGTACCAGAGAAGGTGGGGAAAAGGCGAAGGGCTGTGGAAGATGGAGAGAGGAGTATCTGAGAAGAAGGAGTGGGCGGATGGGGTAATGTGGGAGTGTGTGGGAGGCGGGGGACAACAAAGGAAGAGAGGAGGGGAGGGGGAAACTTCAGCAGTTAAGGGTCGTGGACAACGTGTGGGGGACAAAGAAAAGCCTAAGAAGGGAGCACGTGGGGTGTCTGGAGGAGATGGGAGGGGAGAGGACGGACATCAATAGGGCCCCTCCTCCTCTCTCCCCTAGCGGACCCCAGTTTCGCTTGGCCAGAAGATCTGGGCCTAGGGTTTCCAGATTTAGAAAAGAAAACTACAGGTTTCCCAGTTAAACGTGACTTTCAGGTAAACAACGAATAATTTTTTTTTTTTAACAACGAATAATTTTTAATCTTTATAAGTATGTCCCATTCCGTGCCCTGTATTTTATTTGGCAGACCTAATCTTGATTGGGCACCCCCTTTCTGCCCCACTCCCCTGCCTGTCCTTTGAGGCTTTCTGAAAGGTCTCGGAGGATGCCTCTGTCTCTTCCCTCAGTGGCTGCCCATATCTCTGCATGCTGGTTCCCCCCCCCCCACTTCCCCTGCCATCTCCTACCCTTCTGGCCTTGAACACCAGCCTGAGGTCAGGTCCTGGCCTGGCAGTGAAATGTGCAAAGAAAAGGCACTCACCTGTCTTCAGGGGCTTTCTCCCTCAACCCCCACAAGTCCCTCAAACCCTTGGCTATGGGCCTGGCCCTGCTGAGGCCACATGTTCTTGCTCATCCCAGCCTCACCTTTTCCCAGAACCCCCGTGGCTCTACTCCCAAGACGCCAGGAATCCCACCCCCTCCTAACTTACCCTCCATCTCTGGGCATTTAGATTTATAGTAGGTGCTCACACATTTCAGGGTAAATTTATGGAGGCAAGTACTGGGGGGGTGGGTATTTGATTTCTCAATACAGACAGTCGGGTTTTCTGTCGCATGGGGGCATATACCCTCTCGGAGCTTTCTACCCTCCAACAAAGCGATTTTCCTTTCATACTCCCCCTTCGTTTCAAAAAGCATAAGAAAACATGATGGAAAAGCTAATAGAACAAAGGAAAGGTCACTCCCCTCCCCAGGGCCCATGCCCAGAGCTGCCCCCAGCGCTTCCCCCTCCCGGCAGTTCAGTTCTCATCTTCGTTCTTCGTACAGATTTGCCATCTATTTGCCATTTGAACAGACACTCCTCCGTACTGGCTTCTGCTCGACAGGCCCAGAACTCGGTCCCTGTGGGCCATTTTTCTCATGACATGTAACTCTGGAAACAGGCTAAGCCATCCCCGAGGTGGGGGGGAGGCAACATCTGGGTGTCTGTGTTTTTAGTTTCACCGGAAGGTGATGCCCCTGCAGAAGCAGGGGCTGGATCTTTTGCGCCATGTCCTAGGGGTGCTTTCCAGGGTGGTGAGCGGGGCAGTGGTGCCATCTGTCAGTTTGGAGCTGGGTCGCTCCCAGCTGGGAGTGGTGCTGGGTCAGAGTTGGCCCCTCCTCTCATCAGCCAGACCTGAGTTGCTGGGGGTGGGGGGTACATTCCCTGGGGGAGGCAGAAGGTGAGGAAGTAACAGAGCACACCAGGAGTTGAAGATGGTAAACTAGAGGGGTGTGGCTAGAGCAGGAGGTGACCTCAGACCAGGCTCTGAAAGACAACAGTGGGTAAAGGAAGGGTGATCCTGGCGGAACAGCAGATGCAAAGGCCCTGAGGCTGGACACATTAAGACAGAGGCAGAGTATGGCCAGAGTGAGGTAGGTGGTCAAGGGAAATAGCCCTAGTCCTGGGTCAAAAGGGAATGGGAGCCAGGCCAGTAAGGACTTGGAGAGGAAGAATAGGTCTTTCTCTAGGTTCAAGGAGGAGGGTGCTAGTTATGTGGACGGGGACATGATTCAGTCACATAGCTGAGGACAAAATTCTGTAGCTGCGTCATGGAGAAAGGACCAGGGAGACAGTGGACAAGAGCAGCAGCAGGACTGGGTGGGGCATTCTGGGGGATGCCACAGGGCAGTTGTCTGTGTTCAAGGGTGGGGGACTCTCCCTCCCTCCATGAAGCCACCCTGTTACTGCTGGTTCTTTACTCTCCCTCCCTGTGTCCGACCAAGGTAGGGACTTCAGACTCCACCCAGGGGTGGAGAGTCATCCCCACAGAGGTTGTGGGTGAGACCCCTCTTCAGTTGAGCACCCGCGGTTCCCGGTTCCCCCAGCCCTCCCTTTCTCTGCCTCCACAATGCATACCCTAGCGGTCCCCCTCCCCTTTGTTCTCTTTCCCTGCGGCTCCTTCTGAGAGCATCTCACACAATGGGAAGGAGGGGGATTCGCTCCCAATGGCCCCCCACCCGGTTCCCCGCGGTCCGCATCCTCCAGCCCCTCCCGCGCCAAGCGGAATCCCGGCCTCCAGGACCCCACCCTGGGAAGGCATTACCTTTCAGGAGACGCTCCCGGCGGCGTGGGGGTGGGGGGGAAGGGAAGTTTGGAGAGGGAGGGCTATTTTTAGAATGAATGGAAGAAAAGAGGGGGGGAAAACAACAACAACAACAACAAAAAAGGATGGAGGCTCGTGGAAGCCTTCTGGCTCTCAGAAGAAACCCCCTCAACCCAGACCAAGGCAGAAGGTGGGTGGGGGTTCAGAGACTGGGTGGGTGGGGCTGCGGGGGGGGGGCAGGGGGCGGCGAGGCAGAACTCGGTGGTCTGGGAGGGCACCACTCCTGTGGAGGAGCTGGAGGAGAACAGCAAAATGTAGCGGGCAGCCCCACAGACCTCTGAGAGCTGGAGGGACCCCAGAAGTGGATGCTGTCCAGTCGCAAAGAAATCGGCTCAGAGAGGGGCCTGAGCCGGGCCAAGGTCGCAGGGGGGGCTGAGTCCTGCGCAGCGCCCCTTCCGCCATCCCCTAGTGACCCAAACCCCGGGAGCCGCATTCTTCTAATTTGGCAGAGTGACCTTCATAGTCTCACTGCCCAGGCCCCTGCTGTTCACGTTCAGCCGGTCCCTGAATCATGCAGAGGGAAGGGGGACGTCACAGCCCCACAATGACATTAGAGAAGTTTTCTGTGGTTTGTTTTGTGGCCACCCGCGTACCCCTCCCTCCGCGGGACCTTCTAGCCCCAGCAACGTCACCAGCTGCCTGAAGCCTCCGGGTTTCCCCTGGACCTCCCAGGCCCCAGAGCCCGCCCAAGCTTGGGGGCTTAATTGCTTTCCTTTCTCTCTCTGGCTTCATTCCTTCCTCGGACGCGGGAGAGCGACCCCCACAGAGAGGCGGGCAGCCGCATTTCTATGATGCTGGGGGGCTGGGCCCTGGCCAGGGGCTCCCCATCTCTGGGTCTCAGTTTCCCCATCTGTAACATGAACGTCGTGGGCCAGGAGCGGCAGAGGGTCCTCCCAGCTCTTTGAGCGTTCTTTGGGATTGGCTGTTACACCCCTGCGGGGAGGGGGATTCCCTCCCCATCCTTTCTGGAGAAGCGTCGTGGAGAGGGGGTCGCCCGGTGGCCACCGCAGTCAGCCTCTCTCGCTCCCCGGGGTAGGCGCCCCTCCCCGGGAGGTGGGGCGGGGCCCAGGTCGACGGGGAGGGGGTCAGCTCTGCGGCGGCGCGCGCACACCCTCCCGGCTCACACGCCCTTGCCCGGCCGTGCACTTGTCTTCGCGCTCGGGCCAGGCGGCTGGGGCTCCGGCGGCGGCAGCCGTCTCTGGCCGGTGAGTAGGCAGCAGTGGGGCATTGGGGCGGGGGGCGGTTTACCGGGCGGGGGTTCCAGCGGCTCTCCCCTTCTCCTTGGTGGGCGTTTCGGTCAGGTTTTGCCCCGACTTCGGGAATTCAAAGGGGGAGATGCGGGAAGGAGGGAAACCCCTTCCATCCCACCTGACCCCCCCCCCCAACTCCAAGCCCGGAGTCACTCCAGACGCACCCCCCCCCCACCACCACCGCATACCCCTATGAGGAGGGGGCTACCGCTCCGGAAATTTGCAATGCGGAGACGTCCTCCCACAGAGGTGAAGGTGGAGACAAGGGGACCCTCCGGGGCTTGCAGGGGGGAGGGGGTAATGGGGGGGAGGACCAGCTCGATTGCTCCCTTCCCCTTCCCTGCCTCTCAGTCCCTTCCACCTCCCACTGAGTGTGGTGGGGATTCCCCAGGCCGGCCCACTGCAGAGTGGAAGGGGAACCCCCCTCCCCCCGCCAGCCTCCTGTGCGTGGGAGCTCTTGCTCTGCTCTCCCCTAAAGTCCACCCCCCCACCCCTACACCACTGATTGGGATAGGGGCTGAGACCAGAGAGGGTTAGCACTTACCCAAGGTCAGAGCTGGGCAGAGGTAGAGTTGTGTTTGTGGTGGACTCACTAACCCCAGAACTCACCTGGTGGTATCAGCTCTAGGGTCTTCTGCTCCCTGCGCTTAACAGTCAGGGTGGGGCTCAAAGACCCTGTCTGGAACTAGGGAGGGGGAGTTCCACACTCTCCCCAAGTCTCTCCACCCTGCAGAAGGCCCCGACAGGACTCAGTGGGTAAGCCCCTCACCTGGCTCCCTCCAGGTTCCCAGGCGTCTAGTCCCTCCTAGACCCTTTTCCTTCAGCCTCCTTAGGCTGCCGTAGAGCTCTAAGGTAGTCTGGCTGATGAAGGGAAGATGGGGAGGGGGGTCAAGGGGTACTTCCAGAACTCACAGAGTCATCTCCACTCTGACACACCGACCCACTGCGTGACCTTGGGCAATTGCCCTGTTCTCCCAGGACCAGAGTCAGATCCAGGGCCCCTCTGACTGGAATAGGCAGCCCCCGAGCTGTCCAGGGGGCCACTGGCCCCACTCCAGACCCCCAGCAAAGGGAAGAGTAACTAGGATGTCCACTTCAGACTATTACCCCTTCAGTCCCTTTCTGGGGTCGAGTTCCCTCACCCCTCTCCACCACAGGGCTCTTCTGTGTCCTCTTTGGCCTGCTCCTCCAAGCTCCTCCAAGGTGGGGCCTGGGTACCAAGGGGCTTGGGCAACAGCCCAGCACAGAGTGAATTCCTTGAGGGCGCTGCAGACTTCAGGGCAGCTACAGACTGGGTGAGGATTTGGGGGTGGCCAAGAATACAGCTGGTCAAGTCAGAGATCCCTGTCTCCTTCATCCTCACACCAGCCTGTCCCAGCCTCACCCACCTAGATCTCCCTGTGGTGAATGAACTGGGGAGTGGGGAGAACTGGGGGCAGGGCAGGGAATGGTATGGGGAAAGGCAGATATAGCGTTAGTGTGCAGCGGCATCCTGTAGAAGGAAGTGGGGCTTTCAGGGAGAGTGCTTGGTATGGGGTAGAAATATGAGCAGGGGCTCTTTGAGGGGCTTGGGCCCAGAAACAAGGCCCCACTGGCCAGACAACACCACTGATCTTAAGTTTCCCTAAAATTTACAAGGTAATTCAGCTCGTCAGAAGGGAGATCTACTGTAAAGACTATTGCCGTGGGGGGCTATCTGCATCCCCACTGTCCTGGGGCCCTGCCTCTACCCCACACCCTGTGTGTCTGGTCCTTACAGGTTGAGGGGAGAAGAAAGGCAGCTCAGCCCCCTGCCAGCCAAGTGGTAATCCAGCAGGACCAAAGGGGACAGGCCCTTTGGTGGTGGTTCATCAGGGAGACCCCTGCATACCAGGGTGAGTAAATCCAGATTCGGGTGTTTTTTGGGAGTGGAGGTGGTCCAGGAGC
The DNA here is from genome assembly GCF_922984935.1 of Meles meles. Classification (NCBI taxonomy): domain Eukaryota; kingdom Metazoa; phylum Chordata; class Mammalia; order Carnivora; family Mustelidae; genus Meles; species Meles meles. The sequence goes on from NC_060085.1 coordinate 14,101,789, forward strand.
TGGGCAGGAAAACTGGTGATCTAAGAAAAAAGTGCCAACCTTTGACATCATACAAACAAAATATAACAAAACAGCTATGCCTTCTAGAGCCAGAGAGTGACTGTTGGTTTTCTCCAATCACTGGTGGTGAGGAACCTGCTCAGAGAGGCCGGGTGACCTGCTCTGTGTTACACAGCCGGGGGTGGGGGGTTGCCCCACGTCGGAAGGTCCCCCACACCTATAGCCTCCACCACCCAGATTCTGTGGTCTTACTCCCCAAGACACCTTTTAGGGAGCAGCTCCTTCGCCCTTTCTTTTACCTGCAAACATTGGCTGACATTCAGGGTCAACAGTGAGCCGTCAGTGGGGGTGTGGGGAGAATTGAGGCAAGGTTTCTAGATATGTATGGGCATGTAATCAGTCGACAAACACTGAGCAGGTACTGTGCGCTCTGGACTGGGCACTAGCGATGCAGCAGGGACTGAGGCCGGCCCAGATCAGCCCTTGTGAGATGTATCGGGAGGAAAATAAAACACAGCATTGTGTTAGAGAATGACCAGGACAGAGGGGCCCCTCCAGGGAGGTGACCATGAGCTGACACCCGACGGAGGAGGAGTCAGCCAGGTGGGAGCTGGGAGAACAGCATACCAGGCAGCAGGAACAGCATGTGCAAGGGTCCTGAGGCAGAAATGAGTTCGACATGTTTGAGGAACAGTGAGGAGGCTGCTATAACTGGAACAGAATGAGCAAGGAAGAGAGGAGGAAGATGAAGACAAAGAGGTCTGCATATAGAAGCTGAGGTAGAGTGGACTGCAGAGCCGTGGGGAGCCAAGGAGGGTGTGTGAGCATGGAAGAGACATGGTGGTCTGATTTATGATTTTTCAAAAGCCTCTGTAACTACTGTGGAGACCAGGAATGTTGGGGCAGGAATGGCACAAGGTCAGAGGGGAGCCCAGGAGGCAACCGGGTAGAGTTGGCTGGGTCGGGACTGTGTAGAGTCAGGGAGAGAGAGAAATGGGCAGATTCTGGGACTGAACTGGATGGGCCTGGAGGAGGGAGTGTGTGTGGCCAAGTGTCTGCTCAGTGCTGAGGAACTATGAGGAGGGAGGGGTTTGTCATGCTCTGGGAAATCTGGGAAAGCGTCCTGGAAGAGGTGTTCTTGCTCTTTGAGCTACGTCTAGAAGGGCAAGTAGGCCTTTGGTGGTGTCCCTCTGGAGTCCTGCTGAGGGTCTAATTGTACGGATGCCAGAAGGGCCACAGGGAGCCACGGAGCACTCTGAATCACAAGCAACATGATGAGATTTTCGCAAGGAAAGATGCCTCTGCGGGGGACTCGCAGAGACTGGACTGGAGCCAGAGAAGCCAGGAAGGCACTTGAACCCTTCAGGTTCTAATCAGGCCGACAGTCACTAGGAGCATCTAGTAAGTGCTTGTTGGGTACCTAGAACGGTTGAGGGGAGATTAGCTGCCTAGCCCCGCTCACTGCCCTCAGAGGCCCCCACTACCCTGCCGAGGGAACCGAGGCTCAGCGAAGCAGGAGCCCTTGGCTGTGACCACTACATGACTTTCCAGGGCTGTAGCAAAGGCCTGCAACCTTAACAGAAATGTCTTTCTCTCCCAGTCCTGGAGGCCAGGGCCTGAAATCCCTGGGTGGGCAGGGGCACATTCCCTCTGGAGGCCCTCGGGCATGATCTTCTTTTTGGCTCTTCCCCTTCCTGGGGGCTCCAGGTGTCCTGTGGCTTCTGGCCACATCACTCTTGTTTCCGCATCTGTCTTCACGTGGTGGTCTGCCGTGCCTCTGTGTCTGTGTGTGTCTTCATGTGGCCTTCTTAGGAGGACCCCTGGTCATAGGATTAAGGCCCACCCTAATCTAGGATGACCGCCCCTTCATTTAACAGGATCTGCAAAGACCCAATTTCCAAATAAGGTCAACTTCTGAGGTCCTAGGTGGACTGGACCCTAGGGTCCTAGGTGGGGGAGGCTCATCGAACGAGTATGGCCGACAGCAGGACTCTGTGCTGTTATCCCTTTGTCTTCAGGGCCTTTGCTGAAGCAGGGGCTGCAAAGGATGGGGACAAAGGGGCATCCTGGGGTGAATTCAGGGGCAACAATGGACCGGCCTGGGATTGCATTGGATGTGGGCATGGCCAGAAAGGAAGTTAGTCTGGAGCCTTGCAGCCTGAGTGTGAGTAGCGAGAGGGGGAAGCTGCTGACTTCAGGCTCATCTCTTGTATGCAGGAGGTGCTCAATAAACACCGAAAGAATGAGTGACACTTCTCTATGTCCCTGAATCCCAGAGAGCCCAGGAACAAGCCTTCTAAGATACCTGCCTCAGCTCCCTGAGGCTTTCCCAGTCCCCTTCCCACACCTACTATTCACAGAACCCTAAGGGGTTTCACCCTCCGTGACCTGCACCCTGCTCAGAGTCCTCGCGCACACGTCTCTGCAGGTGGGACCCCTGCCAGCCTCTGACTTGGCCCTTCCCTTTCGCCCCTTCCTTCTGGCCACACTGGTGTCTCTTCTCTTCCTCAAACATGCTCTCCTTGGTCCCACCTTAGCGCCTTGACCCTCGCAGTGCCCTTCACCTGGTGCCCCCTTCTAGCTCTCCCAGTGCCCGCTCCTTGGCCCCTTTGGAATGTTCCCCACTTCTGGGAGGCCTCCCATGACCACCCCAAATTCTCCTCCTCTGTTCCAATCATTAGATCATTAGGATCATCTCCTAAAACTTGTGTATCTAGAATTCCTACTGGTCCTTTTGTTTGGAGAGGCTTATTCCAGGAGTTCTAGAAATTCAACTCCAAGAAGGACAAGGTTGTATCTCCGACTCTGCCTTCCCAGCACCAGACTCAAAAACGGGGCTCAGTGGCTACGTGAATGAATGAATGAATGAATGAATATATTGCCCACCCTGCCATTTCCACACTCAGCGGGAACTCAGGGTCCAACCTCCTGAGCAGTCATCTGCCAGGCCCCAGATGGGTTTGAGGTTTGTGTGGATGCACAGCTGGGGGGAGGGGGGAGGGGGCCAGTCCATCCCTACTCAGGCAAGCTATGGGTCCCATAGCTTCTTTGAGGCTCTCCTAGGTCTTCTGCACCTGGACCTTTGGCCACTGCCCTAGACTTGTGGCCCAGCCCTCAGGCCCCTGGAAGGGTGCTTCCTGATCAGCAACCACCCCATCCCCTGCCTGTTCTTTAGGCCATTTCCTGGGAGTTTGAGTCCCACCGGGGGCATCCCAACTGACAAGTTAGTGTGTAGGCTCCTCGGGTCTCTCCCAGCCAACCATGGGCTGATACGAGGCTCTGTCTGCAATGAAATTTCAGGCGGTGACCACCTACAGCCCCACATCTGTCCACCCCTGACCCCTATCCACCTTGGCCAGCCTTGTCTCCGAGGGGTGAGGTTCAAGCAGGCAGGAGGGGAGACTTGGGTAGACGGTGGTCATTCACCAGGTCAACCATCCTAAGTTTAGCTCCTTGATGGGCATCCCTGGTCCCTTAGGGCAGGTGAGCCCCAAGGGGAAAGAGGGATCTTTCCAGAGAGAGAAGATGGGTACAGAGTCTGCAGAGCCTGCTCAGGGTGGGAGGGCCTGGAGGAGCCTCCAGTGTCTGTGGCCCATGCCTTTGTGAATATCTGGATGTTTCCATGTTAGACTTGAATTCAAAAAGCATCTGATGCTGCAGGCACTCCACGGAAGCCTGCGCAGGCTGGAGTCGGCCCGTGGGCACGGTGTGAATGCTTCGTGTGGGGCAGGGATCCGCACAGGGGCAGGCCCAGGCTGGCAGGGGCTGGAGCACTGAATGCAGTACAAGGATGTGTGCCAGGTCCCAAGGGAGGTGTGGGTGGTTCCAACGTGACCGTGCTTTAGAAAGAGCCCCCAGCAGCCCAGGCAGGCCTGGGGTGGGGTGCTGCTGCGCAGATGGGCGGATGGGCGGATGGGGATTACAGAAGGCGTGGCTGTTCCTCGAGCATGGCTTGAGAATGCATCCATTTAGGGTCCCCCATCCTGGCACCCCTGCGGACATGGCAGGGCATTGAGTGGTCCCCGGGCTTCCACGGCCAGGCCTTCTTTGGGGTGTCCCTAACAGGCTGGGATGAGAAACAGAAGTCTCGTGCACTGACCCCAGGGCCATCACCTGGCCCTGCACAGCCTCATCGCTGGCCCATGAGACCACCCCCTGCCCAGGTAGCCATCCGCTCATCCTCTTTCAGTCCTGCTATTTTCTGGACACCACAGAGGAAACAGATCTGCAGACTACAGGCAGTGACGAGCACTCAGATGTTCCTGACCCTGTCCCAAGCTCTGAGCTGGGAAGAAAACAGTGGGGGACTGGGAGAGAGGTGGGGGGGTGGGGGTCAGAGCTGGACTCAGTCACCCCAGCCAGGCAGGGATAGGGTAAGGCCTAGGCAGCTTGGGGGAGGAGGAGGAAAGAGCTCCCCCCGCCCCATCCCTAAAGCCCCTTCTAGTCATTATTAAGTTGAACAAATGAGTTGCCCAAGGACACCTTAGGTGCCAGGAGAAAGGAGCATGGTTTTGGACAAGGAGGCTTCTGCTGGCCTGCCATCCTGGTATTGGTGGTAAGGGTTAGAAATGGTGGGGGCTAAGTACCAAGAAGATGTCCTTGAACCCATGGCCCTAGCAGGCACCCCCTCAACTCCTAGAAGCCCCCATGTTAGGGTCCTAGGCACCCTGCACTTGGCAATAGACAGCAAGCAGGACGTGTGAGAGGGTCACGTCAGGAGGGAGGTGTCCAGTCGCTTTGCGAAGTTCTCCCCTCAGCAAATGCGTGTATTTGAGGGGTCGAGAGTTGGCTGGAGTTTGGGGACTCAATTTTGGAAAGGGGGGTCGCTAGGAGTTACCGAGAGCTGTCGGGGGCGGGAGTTGCCGCTTCACTAAGCCAGGTGCCCTCCATTGCGTCCAGCCAGAGAGCGAGTTTGAGGACCCGCTGAGCGCTGGGGGCTGAAGGGGACTCCCGGGAATGTGGGATCTTTAAATGTAGGCGGGGCTTGCGGGGTCGCCGGGGGTGGTACCAACCCGCGATCGACCAATCGGCGGCTCCGCCCGCGTCGCACCGCCCCCTCCTCTCCCGGCCCGGGCGGGCGCTCGCCCCCGGCCGGGCCCGTGGACAGGGCGGCGGGGTATGCACCCGCCGCCTCCCCTGGCCCGGCCTCCTCTGGGCCCCGCGTCCGCCGTCTGCTGCCCGCCCCGTCCGCGGCCCCGGCCCCGGCACCCACGCGAGGGTCTGCGGCCGCGCGGGACCCTCTCCCCTCCAGCCTCTTCTGCCCGTGGGAGCCGAGCCCTGCAGGTACGGGGTGGGACGGACCGGAGCGCTCTAGGAGCGAGGCGCGTCCGGAAGGGGGACGCGCGGTTCGGGCCAGGGGCCAGGACAGAGGGTCTCCCTAGGGTCTGGAACCCAAGGGACGCAGAGAGGGAGGGGAATGCATGTGCACTGTCTGAGTGAGTGCAGATTCACGGACCCTCCACTCCGGAGGGGAAAGGTACTGGGTTCACTTTGGCGGGGGTAGAGCAGTGAGTCTCCAAACTCCATAGATAGGGTGGGGAGAGCTCTTGGGGTGACGGCAGTAACCTGGGACTGACTTGGGAATGGGAGGGAGGAGACCCTCACCACTGGCCCCTAGGTACTGCCCTCAGGGTCGCCCCTACAGGGGCCAGGGAGCGGGTCTCCCAGCTGTCCCTGGACAGAGGTTGGGGTACCCCCTACAGGACATTGCCTTGGCTGTCCTGGAGGGCTGCAGATGTGAGTGCTGGAGGCTGGGGGCCAAACAGGAGATGCTGATGGGTCAGAGTGGAGGGCGCTGTTGGAGGCAGCCATGGGGAAGGCTGGGCAGGCTAACTGCACGCTGCTGACTGCTGGCAGGTTTCTGACTGGTGGTGATGGAGGGGGGGCGCCCAAGGGAACTGGGCAGTCAGTGCCTTACTGTACCCATTCCGAGCAGCTCAGGGCTAGGAGGGCAGGTGGATCCTGTCCACCCTGTAGTGCTAGGGCCAAAAGAGTGCTGCTGGGTGGGGTGTCTTGGGGTCCTTACCCAAGGTGTGTCCCCACAGGGACACACACGCCACAGCTTGCCCAAACATCCTGGAAGGTTCTGCCGTGTGCTGGTTCCTAAAAGTGGTGGGTGGGCATTTTGCCCCAAAGGGGCTCTGTCTTGGAGACTAACAGGCAGGGGGCACCTTCTTGTCCGGCTCTGAAGGATGGAGTGTGGCCCTGGGCAGCTCCACCACCACAAATGTACCCGTGGCCACACGCTAAGCATTTCCCAAGTGAGATCTCACTTTCATCCTGGCCGCCGACCCACTGCTGGGGGCACTGAGGCCCCTGAGGAGAGGGCAGTGACCTCATCCCAGCTAGGATGCCCAAGGGTCCCTTCCAGGCAGCCACTGCATTTGTGAAAGGGCTCATCATTTGTGAAAGGGCTCACTCGAGGACCCTTGGGATCTGGCCAGTTTGCATTTCTCTTGGGTGGGAGACCTTGGAGGAGCTAGCTGTCCTGTCCCTGCCACCTGCCTACCTCCTCCCACTTCTGAGTCCTCCTGGGTGCCCCCTGCCCTTTGTGGCTCACAAGGTTCCCACAGCATCTCTTGGGATGGTGTGGAAGCAGGGACTTGGCTCATCCTTCCATCCCAGCCTTCAGTGAACAGAGGTCTCATGCCCCAGACACGTTAGGTGGTTTTGGTGATTCTAGAGACCCTCAAAACCAGATGCGGCCCAGTAGGGTGTTTCTAACCTTTTAGAACCCATTGGCAAACCATGTCCTTCACCCAGAAAAATACACCCTTCCACAGACATCCAACCTTGGCCAGAGTTTCAGAGGGGTTCCTGATTCTTTGGGAATTAATTTCTTTCTTTCTTTCTTTCTTTTTTTAAGATTTTATTTTTTCATTTGACAGAGAGAGACACAGCGGGAGAGGGAACACAAGCAAGGGGAGTGGGAGAGGGAGAAGCATGCATCCCGCTGAGCAGGGAGCCTGAAGCAGGGTTCCATCCCAGGACCCTGGGATCATGACCTGAGCCGAAGGCAGACGCTTAACAACTGAGCCACCCAGGCGCCCCTCTTTGGAAATTTCTAAGGAGCCCTGGGACCCCAGCTTTAGGCCCAGTTGCAGTGCGGAGGGGAAGGCAGACCTGAGAAAGTGTGGGGTTTCTTGTCCCTTCGGCCGTCTAGTCCCACCCAGACTCGCAGAAGCTGCCCCCTTCTGTGGAGAGTCAGGCAGGACTCTCTGTCCTTCCGCGTCCTCTGAGATCATGGGAACGGTCAGACACCCACCGTGCCTGTGTCCCAAGCTCTGTGGCCCCTCAAGGGCAGGACCTTCTCAGATGGTGGCTTGGCAAGAGGGAACTTGGCAGAGCTAGCCACTCACTGGCCCCAAATGGTACCAACTTAGTTCTTGCCCTTCCTGGCTTTGTGACCTTGGGCAAGGTGGTAAACATCTCTGAGCCTTGTCTCCCATCTGTGAAATGGGACCACGTTTGCCACCTACCTCACTGAGTGGCAGTGGGGATTAAACGTGATAATCCTGATAAAGCGCTCAATAAAGGCCACAATCAGCGCTAGGTATATATTCACATCATGGGCCCTGGAAGCTCCGCCCCCACCCCTGCTGCCTCTCTCCCTCCCAGAGGCCACCTGTACCCATCCCCCCAACCCCTCCCTGCCCAGGGCACCTTAGGACGAGGCTGCCAGGCAAGGAGGAGCATGGCGGACACACGGCTGAATTTGGCCTGTGCGTCGGGCGGCTGAGTCACATCCCCAAATTGCATCTTCATCAGTGCGTTTCGGAAGGTCGTTTGCAGCACCCCACCCCCTCCGGGCACTGTCTGCCAGGCCACTTGCCTCTCCTGCCTGTGCCCCTGAGCCCCGAGCGAGGACCTTCTGCGCTCTCAGGAGAGATGGTAGAAGTGGTGCCTGGGGTTTCCTCATCCCCCAGGTGCGAGCAGGGTCTGGGATTGCTGTGTGTGTCCCGGTGACAAGATCACGGCCCTGCCAACAGCTGATGGCCCTCCGGGTAGCAAGCAGGGGCCCTGGCCCAGGAGGAGAGTGGCACCTGAGTGTTTGTGAAGGTGGAGCGAGAGATCAGGGCCAAGGTCAGCCTTACAAACTAGGAAGTGCTGGGCCTGCAGGAGACCAGCCCGTGTAAACCATGAGGCGTCAGACCTGTGAGAGGCCAGGCACCATCAGCCGAAGCGTCAGGCCACAGGTGGCCCTGGCCTGGTTGATGTGATGGGATGGGATGGCTGGGAGTGGTGAGGGAAGGGACACTTTCTGATGCTCACCCGTCACTGCCATGGAAGGAGCGTTTCTTGTGCTCCTACTGTGTGCTGGCACCAGCATCTGGGGACATGTCGTGGGTGGGTCAGATGCTGTCTTGGGGGTGCCAGACAAGGGGCCAAGGTGGCCTGTGCCCTGCCTGGTAGCATGGCTTGTCTCAGCCTGTCCTGGTGTGATAGTTTCCGTGTCCGTCGCCCAGAGGGTGTGGCTTCTGGGCTGGGGTTGCATCCTGTCTGTACCTATGGCCCTCTCTTCTGGGCCTGGTACCTAGCCCCTGCAGTGCATGCCAGCCTGGCCTTTTCAAAGAGGACAGCACTTGTCGGGGGAGTCTCACAAGGCAGCCCGGTCTAGATCCACCCTATAAGGAGATGGTCCCTTTATAGCATGGTGCCTCAGTTTCCCTAGCTATAAAACTGGCCAAATTCCAGGACCCCCTTCTTGGGGGCATTGTGAGGATGGCGGAGAAAATTTGGGGGAAGGATAGAGCCTGGCATATAGTAGATGTTCACTAAATGCCAGCTTGTGGGAGGGGGAGATGCAGGGGAGGGTCTAGCAAGTGGTAACCCCGGAGGCGAGACTCTAGGCAGCCTCATCATGTATGTGTCACTGGCATCAAGGTCCTTGCTCTTGCACATGATGCCAGAGGACACTGCCCTATGCAGGGGCAGAATGCAAGGGTATCGGGGTAATGAGTCTGCTCCTTGGTAGCCTGGTGGGGAAACTGAGGTTGACCTGAGATCACACAGGGCCAGACTGAGCACATCTCACAAGGCCCCACAGAATTAATTCTGGGACCTTAGAGCTGAATGCTCAGTTGCCACACTGGTCATGGAATCTCTTTGGAGATCACAGACCTCCTTCCGCCCAGGCAGGCGGGAGCTGGGTGGGGGTGTCCCTGTAGCCCCAGCCATCGTCCTACTATCCCCCACACTGAGGTGTGTTCAGGCTTTTGGACAGCTCCGGGGAGGAAATGGAGGCTCAGTAGGGTGACATTAACTTGTCCAAGAGCCTGAAGGTCAGACGGAGTCAAGCCTGGATTGGAATCACCTCCCGACCACACCCTTACACGGCCTCCAGCCCTCCCAGGCAAACCTGCTGGCGAATTCCATTTCCAGACACTCAGAAATCTTTACTGGGTGTCTGCTGTGTGCTAGGCATTGTTCTAGGTACCCGGAGACAGAAAATCAGTGGGCAAAGTTTTGGTAAGAGGCCACAGCAGATGCAAGGGCCCCAGGCAAAACCAGGCTTGTCATGATCTGGTGATGGGGATGCTTATGGGCCTGGACGGGCATGACTCTGGGGAGAGGGAGAGGGTTGAGGTGGGTAGGAGCCAGACCACAGAGGACCTTCTGGCCACAAGGAGAATTTTGGTTTTCATGCAATGGCACTGGGGAGCCTTGGGAGATTTTTTGAGCAGGTGGGAGTGTAGGCTGACTTGGGATGGCCATCCCGCGTGTCAGCCACTCTGGGTTCATGGCTTCCTGAGCCTCAAAATGTTCTGGGGTGGTGGCAGTGGTCCCTGGCCCTCTGGTCCGTTGGCCAGGCCCTGCCATGACTGTGTCTCTTATGCCCCCTCAGGTCAGCGCGGGCACCCAGTCTCTGAGCCATGCTGGGCCCCAGGCGGCCTACAGCGAGCCCAACCCCGGCGCCCACATAGTCATGAACAGCCACAGCCACAGCCACAATGGCTGCGGGGGGCGGCCGCTGGGCAGTGGGCTGGGTGCCCCGGGCAGAGATCCTTCGGAGCCCGAGGCTGGCCACCCCCCCCAGCCCCCACATGGCCCGAGCCTCCAGGTGGTGGTGGCCAAGAGCGAGCCAGCCCGGCCCTCACCCGGCAGTCCCCGGGGGCAGCCCCAGGACCAGGAAGAGGAGGAAGACGATGAAGAGGATGAGGCAGGCAGGAGGAGGGACTCAGGGAAAACCCCGAACGTGGGCCACCGCCTGGGCCACCGGCGGGCGCTCTTCGAGAAGCGGAAGCGCCTCAGCGACTACGCCCTCATCTTCGGCATGTTCGGCATTGTTGTGATGGTGACCGAGACGGAGCTGTCCTGGGGGGTCTACACCAAGGTAGGCACAGCCCTTCCCCTCGGCACCCCAGGGAAGCCCCTTCTGGGGCTGCCTGGATCCCCCATCTCTCCCTGGGCACCGGTCAGGGACCACATTGGCCACAGGAGAAGCAGGTGGAGGGTTCTGGGAGGAGGGGGCCCCGGAGGTGGGGAATACTGGGCAGGCTGCCCAAGGGGAAGTTAGGTTTCAGCCCATTCCTTCTGCCCTGCACCAAGAGTCCACACCCTGTCTTCAGGTGGGGGCAGGGGGCTGGCCCCCAGGCCAGGCTCAGGAAAAGAGCCCCAGAGAAGGCCTGGGCCCCAGAGCCTGGAAAGAGCTTCTCCTTCTGAGAGTCGTTGGGCTGGGTTATGAGCCTGGCTGTGTGTCCCCTTGTGCCCCCCAAGGCTGTGTGAGGACAGAGAGAGATCGGCATACCAGCCTGTAAACAATGAAACAGAGAAGGTGAAGGAGGCCAGGCCTTAGAGACCGTGACAGCCTGTGCCTACATGAGGCCAGGCCTCATAGATAGCCACACGGAGGACTTTAGAAGGCCAGGCCTTATAAGCTCCGAAGTATAGGCCAGCCTTGCTGTCAACTCAGGCCTAAGGAGTTAGGACAGAAGCATGGCTTCCTGAGTAGAGAGCCCAGGTGGGGGTCAGGAGGGCCACCCATCCCCCAACATCCTTGTCCTCCTGCCCTCTGCTCTCTCTCTCTCTCTGCCCAGGAGTCCCTGTACTCATTTGCACTCAAATGCCTCATCAGCCTCTCTACCGTCATCCTGCTGGGCCTGGTTGTCCTGTACCACGCCCGGGAGATCCAGGTCAGTGCCCCGCTGGCCCGGGGGCTCCCCTCCCTGTGCCCTGCCCCCACCAACACCAGTCACCCAGGACCCCGACCCCCTAAAACATAAAAAGACCAATAGCCTCTTTCTAGAAAAAAGAAAAAAGATCTCTGTGAAGACACACGCTTTAGATCACTCCAAATTTCCTTGGAATGCCTATGTTTTACTTTTCATAGATTATTGGCAGCGGGGGCGGCGGGGAGACCAGTGAGGGAGCAGGAGGAGGTGAGCTGGGGTCTGGCACTCGCAAGCACCTTCCCAGCTGGGGTCTTCTGAGGTTTGGCAGCCTTGGAAACCAGTGTTTGTGACCCCAGGCTTCTGTTCCTATTTGATCAGACCTTGCATTTGAAGGGTTATTACATGTCAGAGAGTCTGTTCTCTTGCTTCGGGAGTTAATCGAAGTCTCAGTGGGCCAGAGAGCCCAGCTCAGGGCACGTTGGGCACCTGCGCCCACAGCAGGCAGAGGCCACCTGAGGCTGGCACGAGGGCCAGGGGATGTCAGAGGGTATCAGAGCTGGCTCCTGAGTCTGGCCTCTGACCTCTGACCTCTGACCTCAAACAGCCATGGTTTGGCGGGAGACAGGTAGAAGAAAATCCTGCCTGGGTTGCACCACCCGCAGACACCACTGGAGACACCCAGGGTTTGGCACGAAGGAGAGGCTCTGGATATAGCAGGGGCCAGTGGAGGGGACAGTGATCCATGAGTTGGAAGGAAGCAGTGGTAAAGGCACAGCAGCTGGGACAGCAGTCAGTTCCCCATACAGTGAAACACAGTGGTACCATGAGCCTCAGCGATTCCATGACATCGAAGCGACATGAAAACCGACATCCACACGGAAGTTGTACACCTGTGTACCAGTATTCACAGTAACCAAACACCGGACACAACCCAAAACTGGTGGATGGACACATAAAATGTCTTAGGGGCATACAATGGAGTAGGATTCAACCATTCAAAAACAAAGCCCGCGGGCTCCTGGCTCAGTTGGTTAAGCATCTGACTCTTGGTTTTGGCTCAGGTCATGATTTCAGGGTCGTGAGATCGAGCCCGTGCTGGGCTCTGTGCTCAGCTCAGTGCCGAGCTGGCTTGAGCATCTTCCCCTCCATCTCCCTCTGCCCTCCTCTTGCTCGTGGGTGTGCGCATGCGCATGCTCTCTCTTGCTGTCAAATAAACAAAATCTTTAAAACAAAAACAAAGAAAGAAGCACTGTGAGTGTGCTCAGGCTGCCACAGCAAAGCCCCCTTTAGGAACGGGAATGTCTATCCTAGGCCTTCTCCCTGTGTCCTCGTGGCTTTCTCTGTGTGTGTGCATCTATGGTTGTGGCCCTTGTCTTATGAGGACACCTGTCCTGTAGGATCAGAACCCCTTCCAGGTGACCTCATTTAAGCTTCAGTCTTTGAAGCCCCTCTCTCCACATACAGTCACGGTGGGACTTAGGGCTTCCACTTACGAATTTTGAGGGGACACGAGTTAGTCTAGAACACTCCACCAGCGGGGCCATTCCCCCCCAGTTCCTGTCCCCCTTTCAAGCAGAGTCCATTTACCGCATCCCAACAGCCTGCAGAGTCTTACTCCATCCCAGCAGCAACTCCAGGTCCCACGCCTCATCAAGGTATCAGTTACTGGTACAACTGAGGCACACTTCCTCTCCAGCCGAGAGCCAGACAAGTCACTGTCTCCCCCAATATGGGGCTGGGGCAGGCATAGGGTAGACTTTCCCATTCCAAAGAGAGAAAGGTGAAAAAAGAAAAGGTGTCAGGTGCTCAGCAAGTCAAAGAGCTAGCAGGGTTACATTCCGTCGGATTTGTTCGAGAATGATCCTCTTGAGCTCAGCGCTCCAGCTTCTGAGCCTGCTGGGTTGGCCTCCTTGCCCCTTTGGCTACGGGGGGCGGGGGGGTGACCTCGTGTGACGGCCTTCTTCGATTCAGCATGTTCGAGGTTTTTCCATGTTGTAGCAAGTATCGAAGCTCTTCCCTGACACACACCTTTTTTTTTTTTTAAGATTTTATACATTTATTTGAAAGATAACAGGTGAGAGGGGAGGGTCAGAGGGAGAAGCAGACTCCCTGCTGAGCAGGGAGCCTGCGGTGGGGCTTGATCCCAGGACAGGATCTGAGCCAGCCTGGCACCCCTCCCCTTTAAAAAAAAAAATTATTTTATTTATTCATTTGAAAATGAGAGTGGGGGGAGGGGCAGAGGGAAAGGGAGAGAGAGAGAATCTCAGGCAGACCCACAGAGCTGGATGCAGGGCTCCATCTCACCCTGAGATCATGATCTGAACTGAAATCACAAGAGTCAGACCCTTAACCAACTGAGCCATCCAGGTACCCCCGGATGGCTGAATCATATTCCGTTGCACCAAAGGACCCCATTTTGGTAATGCATTCATTCATACACGGACCCTGGGGCTGTTTCCACTTTGCACAATTGTTCATGTACCAGGATTTGTTCCAAGGCCTGTTTTCCTCTCTCTCGCCTCTGTACCTAGGAGTGCGCTTGCTGGGTCATCGGTAACCCTGCGTTTTCTTTTCCGGGAACGCCTGTCCCACATTTAATTGGGATTGTGGCTAACCCCGCCAGCTAGGGAGTTTCGCACTCCAAGGCCAGTTTCTTATAAAAGCCAAGTGGGGGGCGGGGCTGGGGTGTGTGTGTGTGTCTCCGGCTGGGGTCTGGGTCTGGGCTCTGGGGGGTGTCTGGAGGGGGCATGGGCATGGGCACAAGGCCGAGCCCCACCACCGCCCGTCCCGCCCACCTCCCGTAGCTGTTCATGGTGGACAACGGGGCGGACGACTGGCGCATCGCCATGACGTGCGAGCGCGTCTTCCTCATCTCCCTGGAGCTGGCCGTGTGCGCCATCCACCCGGTGCCCGGCCACTACCGCTTCACGTGGACGGCGCGACTGGCCTTCACGTACGCGCCATCGGCTGCCGAGGCCGACGTGGACGTGCTACTGTCCGTGCCCATGTTCCTGCGCCTCTACCTGTTGGGCCGCGTCATGCTGCTGCACAGCAAGATATTCACAGACGCTTCCAGCCGCAGCATCGGCGCGCTCAACAAGATCACCTTCAACACACGCTTCGTCATGAAGACTCTCATGACCATCTGCCCGGGCACCGTGCTGCTCGTCTTCAGCATCTCCTCCTGGATCATCGCTGCCTGGACCGTGCGTGTCTGTGAGAGGTACGCCCCGCCCCCTCCAGCCCCGGCCCCGCCCACCGGGCCCACCCCGGCCCCGCCCCACTTCCTGGCCCCAGAGACCATCCCTCAAGCGCAGGCCCCTCACCCCCTGGACTTCAACCTGTGTCCAACCCACACCCCTCTGGGACCCCTGCCCTCTCCCCCTGGGAGGGAGGGGAGTCTTGGGATCCGCTTTCTCCCCGCTCCTCCACAGCGAGCAGTCAACCTCCGACCTCTGGCCCAGGGCGGTGGAGGCCGCCAGAGCAGGATGGCCCCATTTCTGCCTGTTCCCCTCCCCACCACCATCACCAATTTAACCTGCTCTCCTTCTCCCCTCTGCCCGCCCCACCGGACTGTAGGGAAAACATGTGAGTCCTACCTTTGACCGAGCTGTGTGCACAGAGCTGCTGCCGTCCGCCCGCCAGGAATTTAAGATTAGCTGCCGCTCGGGGAGGGCATAGGGAGGTGAGGCGGGGTGGCTGTGACCAGCCCAGAGTCCCAGTGGGGCCCGGGCAGGCAAGTCTGGAGCAGGGCTGAGGACAGCGGGAGGCAGTCTGCTCTCCGGCTGCGTCCCCTGGGCATCCTGGAGGTCCTGTGTCCAAGGTTGGGGAGGGTTTTGTTTGTACAGCTGACCCTGGGGGACTGGGACAGCTCCTCCCAAGAGCTGAGTGGGTCTGGAGTAAATAAAAACCGGCCCAGCCTTTAGCAACTCTCCCTGCCCAGGGTTTGTTCTGAACAACCCTGGAAGGTGTAGCCCATCAACCCAGTTTCCAGATGAAGAAACAGAGGCTCTGGGGCAAAGGGACATTCCTGAGGCCTGATTCCTGGTTGGTTCTGGAGACCCGCAGGGTGCTTCAGGAAAAGGAGGGTCCCCCTGGGCCTCTCAGGGCACAGGGGCACCTTGCCTGGGAAGGAGACTCTTCTACCTCATGTCTTGCTGGGGAAGGCCCTGGAGGGTTCTATGGCACGTGGTGCTGGGACTGGGCTTCCCACGAGGTCCCTGGGCTGGACCTGCCCCCCCCCCCCCCAGGACCTCAGCCTTCCCCACCCTTTAAGCCCTCCTCCATGGCCCCTGCCTCAGCCTGATGTGGGGCTCATGTTGGTGAGGGCCCTGGCCTTGTTGTCATTGGGGCCTACCACCTCGAGACCTGTCAAAGTCTCCTTGGACTCCCAATGTACTGCCAGGCCAGTACCCACAGACCATACCCCATGCTGTCAGGAGTGTGGTCTGGGGAGTGAGAGGGGCACCCCTCCTCGGGCACCCTCAAGGTGCTGTCTGGGTCATTGCAGGGCTCCCTGGGTTGGGGCAGGGAACGGGGCAGGACCGGGGGGGCAGCCAATCCTAAATTCTGAGCCCTATGATGCTACTCGAAGCCCCCTCGCCTGCCTCGCTCCGCCCCTGTGGCTCTGTCCCACCCCCCTACCCCACCCCTTGCCTCCCGCATGCCCCCCACCTCCTAAGTAGTCCTGGTCCTAAGTAGTCCTGGGGCATCCCGGGGTCCCTACCACAGCTCCAGCCAGGCCCAGGGCTCCCCCGCCCACCACTGGAGGGCCTCCCTCTCCTCTTGTCCCCTGGGTGTGGGGTGCTGGTTGACCGAGAGGTAGAGGCCAGGGTAACTTGGGGCTTAGGTGCCTCAGTGAGAGATGGGGTTCTGCCCCAGGTCCCCCTCAGCCAGCAAGCAGACTGGCAGCCCAGGCAGAGGGGGCTGGAGTGGCATTTGGCCCCCAGGGTTGGGCAGGGAGTCCCAAACACCAGGCCTGCTGGGAAGTTCTCCATCCCTCCCATCCCGCTTTGGGGCCTCTGTCACCTCCGCATCTCCAGTCCCTGGCTCCGGCCCCTGCCCCCAGCTTCCCCTGTCCTGCCCCTGCCCACAGAAGAGGGCCTACCCCGCTCTGTGCCACCTCAGTTGACCTCTGACCTTGAACACCCCCCTCAGGGCCTGAAGTCTAGGAAGGAGTGGGTCACCTGGAAAGGGTCCTAGCTGGAAGGGCTGTGCAGGCTGGGGGCTGGGCTAAAGCAGAACCCTTGACTGACCCCGCAGACCCCCAGCCTAGGCTGACCGTGGGTAGAACTTGTTTATAGCCCACAGGACCAGGTTCACAGCATTGGCTCTGACCAGGGACAAAACCATGTCCCTTGGGCCACACCCCACCCCCCAACCATGGTCCTCTTCCCAACATGGGGCCTTGCTGGCTGGGGAAGTTCTTCCCGGTGTCTGACCTGAATCCTCGCCTCCACTCCCTGCTGCTTCTGGTGCCCGTGGCCACCTGTGTCTGCGTCTGTCTGTGTGTCTGTCTTTGGGACGGGGATCGTGTGCACAGTGTGGACACATGTGGACATGTGCGGACGTACTCTCTCTTGGCCCACTCTGCCCCATAACTGGGGCTGGGGAGGGCACACATCCTGGACAGTAGCTCCGGGGGTGGGGGTTGGAAGGGAGGCTGGGAGGAGAGTGTGGGTGCCCTCTGCCCCATGGGACCCTCAGGAGGCATGATAAACACCCCCCTCCCTGCTCGAAGTGGCGCCTTTATTACTTTGAATCCTCAAAGCGATCAGCTTCTTGCAGTCAAGGTCCCCACACAGCTGGGAGGACCCAGGGCCCTGGTGTTCCGGTGCTGCCTGCCCCAGGGCTATGATGACGGCAGAGACACCAGTGTAGACTGACTGGGTCTTCCTTGGCTCCCCATAGGTACCATGACAAGCAGGAAGTGACCAGCAACTTTCTGGGGGCCATGTGGCTTATCTCCATCACCTTCCTCTCCATCGGCTATGGTGACATGGTGCCCCACACCTACTGCGGGAAGGGCGTGTGCCTGCTCACTGGCATCATGGTAGGTGTGAGGGCCCTTGCATGCCCCCTGCGGGTGGAGAGCTCACCCCATTGCCAACAATAATGCATCAGAGTTCCTTCTTGTGTCATCCTGCCCCTTCACCTTCTTCCTCCTTACCTCTGCCACCACACAGAATCTGCACCCTTGGGCCTCCTGGGGGCATCTCTTCTTGGCTCCTTCCAGCCCTGGCTCTGTAGCTCCTGTGGTGCACACAGCGCTAGATGCTGTGGTCCACTGAGAACAGAGTTTTCTTTGCCCTTTATTCTCTGCAGCCTGCTTTAATCAGGCCCTTGGGTCCAGGGCTAGGAGCTTGATGCTTCCATGCCTCAGTTTCCCCAGCTGTAACCAGTGCCCACCTCCGCTCACTATAAGGTTCAAGTCTGTTCCTTTACATGAAATGCCTAGAAACATGAATAGTGTGGACAGCCAGTCAACACCCTCCAATTCCCTATCCTTGCCTGACTATTCGGGTATCCCAAGCACCCCACTGAACCCCAACGGTGTGAAGTTTGTCTCCTGGGACTCAGTGCACCCTGGCAGTTCCCCATCTCCCCCAAAGACTTCTCAAGGCCATCCATGGGTGTGGGCAGTCTTTGACATCCGGCACCTTCTTTCCCTGACTCCATCATCCGTCTTACTGCTCATCTCTTCCTTCTGGAACCTTTTTCTCCAAACTTCTACCTCCTTTACAAATGCTTTTCCATGTTTTGAATTATGACTTGTTGGATGCACAGTCCTCTACTCCTCTCCCCACCCCGCAGTCAATAACATGTTCGTTGGTGACAACCAGTGAACGCCAGCAGGCCAGAGACACTAATCGGGTCCCACCCCCAGCTTCCATCACAGGCCAGTCCTTGGAGTGTATCCTTCCTTATCTCCGCACACAGAGATTCGTTTGTTCTTGCGAAAACAAGACGCCATCCCCACAACAGTGTCCTTTCCTCCGCAGACAGGAGGGCTGTCTTGCAATGCCTCTGCCTGTCCCATTTCGTGGCTCATAGACTGTGCCCAGTTATCCCTGTCTCCCGAGGCCCGTGGCTCTGTCCCCTCTTCACCCTTCATCCCCTCTAAGATGTTTGGGCAAAAGCTGGGGGTCCATATCCTCTCCCTGCCCCCCCCCACCAGAGCCTCCCTTCTCTTGGCCAAGCTGATATGGCCCCTGTCTTGTGAAATGGCTTCACGCGATTTGCTTATGTTATTTTATAAGAGCGGGGAGGGGAAAAGACTAAAGCCCAGCCCCATGACAAGCAAATGAACTTTGCAAATGAACAAAGATAAGTAGTCGGGTAATGTGAGGTCAAACCCAAAAAGCCCAAGACAAAACGGAAAAGCTGAGTTCCGTTCTCTGGGACCTGGCTCCTGCCAGAACATGAGTTCTGTGTGTGGCCCGAAGCTTGCTCCCTGTCCTCATGCCTGGTGCATATACAAACAATCGTGCTGGGGTCGGTCCCAAGCTTTCTTTCTTTGAGAGAGAGAGAGCACAAGCAGGGAGGAGAGCAGAGGGAAAGGGTTGAGCGTGGAGCCCAACATGGGGCTCACTCCCAGGACCCCACGTGGAGGTTCCCAGCATGTTTCTTTGCCCCCGTGGGCAGGGCTTTTTCCAAGATGGGACTCCAGGAACCCGTGGCAGGGTTTTCTCCCAGGGTGATCTTGTGCCCATCGTGCCCAGGCTGGGCATATGGCCATCCAGACCTGCCCAGGACCGTGCAGTGGTGTCCCTGGCCCTTGTCCTCCCCCTCCCCATAAGTGTTTCCTTCCATCCAGAAGAAAAACTGAACTACATCCCAGACCTCTTAGGCCCCCCACCGCCCCCCAAGTCCCAAGAGCTGAGCTCAGACTCTCTCCTCCCTTCCTTCTTAGAGGCAGCAGCCTCAGGAGGAAGCAGCTGGCAGGTAAGGCACCAGGAACTTCTCTTTAGTGCAAGTGGGGACCACCAGGCCTTGCCTACTCCTGCCACGTGCCTTGGGCACTTCTGGGGCTGATGACCCTTCCCGGGTGTCCTGGGCTCCGCGGCTCCTGCTCCTGAGTGGCAGACCCTTACCCTCCCTCCCATGTTAACTTTGTGCAGCCTCCCTCTACCTGTCAGCCCTCTCCTTTCTCTTGGGACCTCTCTGACCTCTTCCACTAGCCACGAGTCTGGCTGCCATTTAGGGCATCCTGGGGAATGTGGTTGCATCAAGCAGGGAGTCTGCCACTGGGGAGGCACCCTCCCCTCCCTTTCCCCACCTCCGGGGACCCCCACTTTGCTTTTTCCTACCTGCAGATGCCCCCCCTTTCCTCACAGTGCCTTCACACCCTGCCTCCCACGAGTGTAGAAAGACTTATCCTCTGGGTCTCTGTCCTTAGCACCCAGACCCCAAAGCCTTGATGGAAATGCTTCCAAATCCTCCCTCCTCCATGGTCACCAGTGCTGAATTCACCTGCGGATCCTCCCTTTCCATCTCCATTTCTTATCTCTGAGCCTCAGTTTCCCCCTCTGTCCCGCGGGGATAAGAGTGGTCTTACCTCCCAGGGCCTTTGGGGATCAAATAAGACATTCAACTGATATTAAGCCGGTGGGACTCGGAGTCAGGGACCTCAACAGGTGGGATCTGCCAACACTGTGGCCTTGGAGGGGAAAAGTGAGGTAGGAATCAGGGCAGGCTTTCTGGAGGAGGGAGGGTGTGGCCTGGGACCTACATGAAGCAGGACACTGATGTGTTCCCCACCCTCCGCATGCAGGGGGCTGGCTGCACAGCGCTCGTGGTGGCCGTGGTGGCCCGGAAACTGGAGCTCACCAAGGCAGAGAAACATGTGCACAACTTCATGATGGACACTCAGCTCACCAAGCGGGTAAAGACGTCCATCGCAGCCACTTCCTCTCCCAGTCATCAAGGGCAGGCCCTCCCCGCCTTTCCTCTGTACACAGCGGGCATGTCCACATGCCCACAGGCCACTGCACTTCCTCGTGCTCTGCTGGCTGTGCAGATGTTCATGAGCCACGCACGGAGACATGGCAGTGGGCCTGGGTGGCCACCTGTGTGCCCAGGCCTCGCCCCACCCTGAACCACAAGCAAGAGGCAAGCCTTTTGGGGCCAGGGCAGCTAGATACCATCTATAAGCTGTCTGACCTTGGCAGGTCAGCTCTCTGTGCCTCGGTTTCCCCATGTATAAAGTGAGAGAGACACCAGCATGTGCAGATTCACTGATTTAACATTTGAAAGATGTATAAACAGGTCTGGCCCATGCTGAATAATATAAATGTGCACACACACACACACAGACCCACAGAGCGCAGATGTGGATGCGTAAACATGGCCTCACCTTATAGGCCCAGGACCCCAGAGGGGCATTTCCAGGAATCTCTAAGAGTTTCTGGTAGCTTCTGGAAGTTCCCAGAACCTTCTACCGTTTCGTGCCTACCTTGAGGAACTGTTCTTTCTCTGGCCCCAGGTAAAAAATGCCGCTGCTAACGTTCTCAGGGAGACGTGGCTCATCTACAAACACACCAGGCTGGTGAAGAAGCCAGACCAAGCCCGGGTTCGGAAACACCAGCGTAAGTTCCTCCAAGCCATCCATCAGTAAGTCCAGCACCTTTCCCGCTCACGTTTCTGTGTCCACCTGGTGCAGAGGCAGCTGTGGTCCTTGGGAGGAGGCTACGGGCCAGGCCAGACAGCTAGCGTGGCCTTGTCATGGCCCCTCCCATTCCGGGTGGTCACCTGGCTGGGGTTTGAAGCCTTTGTGCTGGGTGGGATGGTGGATGGTCAGAAGGAGGCAGTGATGGGCCCACCACTTGTCTAGAGTGCTGACTTTGATAAGTCAGGCAACCAAGGGGAGCCTGGCTGGCTCAGTTGATTAAGTGTCTGCCTTCAGCTCAGGTCATGATCTCAGAGTCCTGGGGTCATGCTCCACGTCAGCCTCCCTGTTCAGTGGGGAGTCTGCTTCTCCCTCTGACCTTCCCCCACTTGTGCACATACCCTCTCTCTCTCTCAAATAAAATATTTTAAAAAAGTGAGTCAACTCACCAAACATAAATGGCAAGAAGCATATTTTATTCTCCAGAAGAGCCAAAATTATTTTACCTTTTAGATACTAAGCAATTTCCCTTTTTTGCTTTGGCTGCCAGGAAGCTCAGAATTAACTTTGTGTCCTGATCCATAGGGTAATTAGAAATTATTTGATTTTCTCTGTTGTCCCTTTGTATTGAGAATTATTTAGTCAAGTAGTTCTCATCCTTGGCTGCTCGCATCCACAGGGCTTTAAAAATCCTACAGGCAAAAAAAATAAAATAAAATAAAATAAAAATAAAAATCCTATAGGCTGCACCCAACATCAGTTACAGTGAAGTCTGGGAGGCACCCTGGGCTTAAGTTTAAGTTCCTCCTGTGAGTCCAGTGTACAGCTGGAGTTGGCAAATGTTACCTGTAGGGACCAGAGGTAAATATTTGAGGCTCTGTGGACCAGACAGTCTGTTACAACTACTCTACACTCTGTTGTAGCAGGAATGCAGTAAAGAGGAATGGGTGGGCCATGATCTAATAAAACTTTATTTTTCCCAAACAGGCACTGGCCAGATTTGGCCTGCGCCAGGCTCCAATATGCCAATCACTGTGTGCTAGAACTATCATGTAAACCACTACGTAATTTTAAGTTTCCTAGTTTTTAGTAGCCACATTGAAAAAAAGTAAAAGAAAACAAGTGACATAAATTCTAATATATTCATTTAATATATGCAGCATATTATTTTTATACGATTAATGTAAAACTCATTAATGAGCTATTTTAGAAGGCTTTTGACACTAAATCTTCAAAGTCTATTGTGTATTGTACATTTATAGTCCATTTTTATTCTGACCTGCCACATTTCAAGTCCTTAGTAGCCACATAGGATGTATGGGACATGGAGCGCCTGAATGGTTCAGTCGGTTAAGCATCTGCCTTTGGCTCAGATCATGATCCCACGATTGGTCCTGGGATCGAGTCCCTCATCGGGCTCCTCAGTCAGCGGGGAGCCTCCCTTTCTCCCTTTGCCTGCTGCTCCCCCTGCTTGTGTGTGCTCACACTCTCTCTCTGACAATTTTTTGTCTCTGACAAAAAATTAAATCTTAAAAAAAAAAAGTTTGATCAGTGTATATACCCATGAAATAATTGCCACAGTCAAGATAAAAAGCAGGTCCATGTCCCCAAAGTTTCCTGGGGCTCTTAACTGTCTTTTAGCTGCAGAGTTTAGTCCATTTACATTTGTTGTATTTACTGTTATAACTGGATTGGTTTTGAACGATAACGGTCTCTTCTTCACAAGACTGCAGGGAGATCTAAATGGGATGATAGGCAGGAATGCCTGGCATAGTCCCTGGGGACGTGATGGCCACGCCCCCCCCACCCCTGTGTCTGCTCCCACCATCATCTAAAAAGTGGGGAGAGGAGCTGGTCCCACATTTACTCAACCTCACTATCCAGATCTCAGATCTCAGTCCGAACTCCTCACAAGACCCCAAGGCCCTTGAGGACAGAGACCCCTCCTTGTTGACCCTCCTACAGGTGTTCACCGACCACTGGGGCCCCATCTGCTATCTGCCACCTAACTGTGGGGACCTGGGAAGTGACTGTGTTATTCCAAGCTTCATTCTCTAATCTCTAAAGTGGAGGCAGTGGTAATTAATGTATCTTTCCTCCAGTGATAACGTATAGATCAAACATAGCTGGGGACCATGCCTAGCTGCCGTACAGTATTTTCTAAACATGGGAACTAGCATTGATCCCGCCCTCGATACGTTCATTTGCTTATCATACCAGCATTTCCTATGCTAGCTGGTGTGCCAGGCATGGGGGACACAGACATGGCTCTGCCCTGGGCTTTGCGCCAAGGAATGTTCCAGAAGGTTGTTGGAGGAAAGTGGGAGGACGGGAATTGAGGAGATCCAGGTCTGGGGAAGAAGGCACTTGCTCTCTGAGTTACCTGTGTCCCTTTGTTCTAGGGTGGGACTGTCCCACTCTTATTTATTGATTTATCTATCTATCCATCTATTTATTTATTTATTTTAAGGTTTTTTTAAAACATTTTTTAAGATTTTATTTATTTATTCATCAGAGAGAGAGAGAGAGCACAAGCAGGCAGAGCAGCAGGCAGAGGCAGAGGGAGAAGTGGGCTACGCGCTGAGCAAGGATGGCTCCTGAGGGATCATGACCTGAGCCAAAGGCAGGCGCTTAACCAGCCAAGCCACCCAGGTGCCCCAAAACAACAGAATTTATAATCTCATTGTTCTAGAGGCCAGAAGTCCAAAACCAAAGCATTAGCAAGACCGTTTTCCTTCTGAAGGCGCTAGGGGAAGATCTGTCCCAGGCCTCTTTCCTAGCTTCTGACAGCCTCGGGGGGCCCTTGGCTTCTGGATATATCACTCCAGTCCCCCGTCTTCACATGGCCTTCCCCCCGTGTCTTCCCATCATCCTCCCTCTGTGCATGTCTGTGTCCAAATTTCCCCCTCTTTACAAGGGCACCAGCCATGTTGCTTTGAGGCTCACCCCAAGACCTCATTTTAACTAGGTTAGATCTAGAAAGATGCTATTTCCAAATAAGGTCACATTCTGAGGTGCTCGGTGGGTAGAACTTCAGTATATCTTTTTCGGTCGGGGGTGGGGGCACTGTTCAACCCATAACATGGAGGTTGCAAAAAGGTCAAGACTGACGTCCCTGGAAAAGGTGCCCTGGAGCTCGACAGACCTCGACTTCCACGCGGGGCAGCCTCAGACCTCAAGGGCTGGGGGTGTTTGTACCCACCGCATTTCTCCAGACCAAGGGCTGGGCCCTATCAGGGATCCTGGTACCCAGCATAGGTGGGCCCTGAGGGCCTCTCCAAGCATCTGTCATATGTGGGCCTGCAGGGATTCGAACTTGGACCGGTGAGGAGGAGCCTTACCTGGAACAGCTTCCCTGGGCCGGTTTCACTCCACCAGGGATGGCGATGAGGGTCCAGGATATTCTGTGGCCACCTCCCCACCCCCTTTCCTGTGGGCAGCTGTTTGGGAGGCCAAGGTGCGGTGGCCCAGTGGCAGGTACAGGTTCAGATCCTGCTGGAGGGCCAGTGGGCACTGGCTTTGCCTCTCTGAGCCTTGTCACCTGCCTCTGGACTAAATGCCCCGCCCTGGGGCCAGGTTTCTGGCACAGACTAGGATACAACAGGACCACAGGCTGAAAGCAGCTGCATTTGCTGGGGGGCCCTGCCGGAGGGAGGGGCAGAGAAGAGATGCATCCCTAAGGGGCTGGCACAGCCCCCGCAGCCACACGGGGGCCCCCCACCTGGTCCTGGGGTTGTGCGGGCGGGAGGTGGGCAGGGCTGGGCACAAGCCAACCCAGCGGCACTGAGGTTAAAATTGCTTTGTGATTTCTCTCTGCTCTGCCGGGTCCTGCCAGAGCTCAGAAGTAAGTCTCTTCCTGGGGGTGGGGTGGTGGTGTATGGTGGGCACGGGGCAGGGGCATAGGCCCAGGGCAGCTTGTGGAGTGCTCCCACCCCTTGGCCTCAGGCGGTGGCCCGGGCTTGTAGCCACCCTGCAGACCCAGTGCAGCCTTTCACCTAGGCCAGGGGTGGGGGGTGGGGGGGAGGGTCCAGGTTCCCCAGGACATCCTGACTGAGCCCGAGGGGACATGGCCAGAAAGGGGGACACTGCGGGAGGTGGCTTAGCCATCCCCCAGGCCCTGCCACCCAATGTGTGCTGGGAGGGAACCAGCAGCATGGGGCCCGATGCTAACTCCCACCCCACCCCACCCTGCATGGCTCACAAGGTGACCCCAGGTGGGGCGGGTGCATGAAGGACCCCACTACCCCCTGCAGCCTCCGCCCACAACCCCACCCACCCACCCACCTGTTCCCCAGGCTCCGGAGCGTGAAGATTGAGCAGGGGAAGCTGAATGACCAGGCCAACACTCTTGCGGACCTGGCCAAGGTGAGCGGGGCAGGGGCAGGGGCAGGGCAGCTCCTCAGGCCTTCAGGAGGCTGCTCAGGCCCCCATGGGAGGAGAGAGAGGCGTTCCAGAAAGAACTGAACCCACCTCCTGCCAGGGGAGGAATTGTGGTGGCACCTGGAGGACAGTTGACGCAAGCTGAATGACCAGGCCAACACTCTTGCGGACCTGGCCAAGGTGAGCGGGGCAGGGGCAGGGGCAGGGCAGCTCCTCAGGCCTTCAGGAGGCTGCTCAGGCCCCCATGGGAGGAGAGAGAGGCGTTCCAGAAAGAACTGAACCCACCTCCTGCCAGGGGAGGAATTGTGGTGGCACCTGGAGGACAGTTGACACAGGCCAGGGGTACGAGCAAGGCAGGCAGGGACCAGCCCCAACTCTACAGCTCTTTTATTTTTTTAAAAACAGTATCTCATAAAATAGCTTTCATCAGAGTATCTCATTAGTGGGCTAAACTGGAGATGTGCCCTTTTGTTTTAGGCAGATCTACATACAGCCTCCAAAACTGAAGAGAAAAACAAAACTCTTTCGCTATGGATATAAATTCAGATTCTAGAATCAGCAGAAAGCTCATTTGTGCAGCAATTCAACCTCCCTGGGGAGACTAAAGTTAGTGGCCAGAGCTCTCCAAGACCCGTTTGTGTTACAAACGAATCTCTCTGCTGGTTTTATTATCAAGCCCGACTCCATTTCCCACTTTTTTTTTTTAAAGATTTTTATTTATTTATTTGACAGACAGAGATCACAAGTAGGCAGAGAGGCAGGCAGAGAGAGGAAGGGAAGCAGTCTCCCCGCTGAGCAGAGAGCCTGATGTGGGGCTCGATCCCAGGACCCTGCCATCATGACCTGAGCCGAAGGCAGAGGCTTTAACCCACTGAGCCATCCAGGCGCCCCCATTTCCCACTTTTTATTCATCCTCCAGAAGATGGGGTGGGTGACCCAACTTCTGTCAGGCAAGCACTTAGCGGACGCGCCCCACCGTCCTAAGCTCCCTTCTGAGCAGTCGCCTACCTTCCACGAGTGGTTCACACATGAAGTCTGCTCACTGGCTCCCTCCCCCTTAATCAGTTAATTAGGCTGAGGTTCATTTAATATTATCTCTGGGAAGATGTTAAGTCCTATTCTCTTCTTATACCCAGAGCGTTTTGGACTCATTCTCTTCATCATTATCAAGAGAAATGCAGTATAATATTAACCTACATAAATTTAATTTGGAAAGAAACATTATAGAGGGAGGAAAAAAAAACCATATTGTGGATCCCTGAAGAAATCACTCAGTTGGTAGTAGAAAGAACATAATCCTGAGAGCAGACAGAAACCCTCGCCAAACTAATTTGATGTCATATGAGATTAGAGCTAGAAATACATAGGAAATGCCTTTGAATAACTCAGGTACTGGTTATTATCATTTGGATTATCCATATCGCTCTTTCTTCCATTAGTACAGATGATTGAAGTTTGAATTTTTCAAAGTTATTTAAACCTTGCAATCACGGTAGTAGGCCCCTCTCAGAGCAGTTAACAAAGCCTGCTTTGAAGTAAGGCTTTAATTGGATAGGATGGCATTGGTTCCTAATGTTTAAAATTTAACAAGGTTAAAATGTCATCCAGTATTAAAACTTTAATGCGCTCCTACCCAAGACTGCGGATTTAATTTGTGTATCCCCGACCAAAGTACAAGGTGTCTTCTAAGTTTTGAAGAATTGAAACCTCAGAGAAGCCCGAAAAAATATCATCAGAGGCGGGACGCCTCTAGATGTTACCCTGTGGCCCTGGGGATGGTGGAAGAAGGGGCCCAAAGGGTGTGTTCGCCCTGGGGCTGGGCTGCGTGGGCCAGTAACAAAACATGGTGGGGTCACCACTGAGGCTTGGGCACAGAGGCTGTGAGGGAGAGGCTGGGGTGGAAGGCAGCAAGATGCTGGTAGCTGCCTCATCCTGTCCCCGTCCTGTGGAGCGAGGTCAGGAGGGGGCCCCCTTCCCCACCTCAGCATCTCTCCTCCCATCTCAGGCCACCGGGTGGTCAGCCGCTGTTGGCCTGGGGGTCTGGTCAACCCTGAGGGGCAGCAGAGAGGAGGAACGATGTTCTGTCGCCACCTGGTGTCAAGAGTGGCACTGCACCCAGGTCTGTCTGAGCCGCCTGCCTTCCCTTCCTTTGCCGGGGCCTATCTGGACAGTGGCAGAACCGGCTCCTGCTTGCTGGGTTGCGGGGAGCAGTCAGGGTGCTGGAGGTACCCCATTGTCTGCTGCAGTGGTCATCGTTATAGCTGCTCTGCCCCCCAGTCTGTGATTGGGTCAGATCCTTGGAGTCCAGTCCAGGAAGTCATGGCTGCCAACCCGCTCCACACCCCCGCCCCGCCGCTGACCCTTGTCCCCTCCTCAGCCTACTGTGGAGTGCAGGGGGACAGTTCTCAACTGAACCTCCTCCCTCTCAACCACATCTCCAGCCTGGAGCAGTGTCAGCCCAGAACGTGCCACCACCTCCCCCCACCCCCGACCCCGCAGCTCTGCAGGCCATGGTTCCCCCTGGGTGAAGGCAGCCCCAAGACCACCCTTGGGCTTCATGTGCCTGGTGGCCAGTCCACCCCAGGACTTCCTCCAAGCTTCCTCAGGCCTGCTGCATTCGAGACCTGTCTCTCCTCTTGCCTCTCCTCCCATTCCCTGGGGTACAGCAACAGGGGTACAGCAGGAGACCTGTGGGGTCAGGGTGCCCTCACAGTCATTTCCCACTTGGGTCCCTCTTAGTGGGTTCCCACCTTACTGGCGCTGGTCACCTGTCTCTCTCTGCATCTGTCCCTCCCTCTCTCTCACTTGGCTTCTCCTTTCTCTCCTGCTGTCTCTGGCAGACCCAGAATGTCCTGTACGACCTCATGTCCGAGCTGCACGCCCAGCACGAGGAGCTCGAGGCCCGCCTGGCTGCCCTCGAGAGCCGCCTGGATGCACTGGGCGCCTCCCTGCAGGCCCTGCCAGGTCTCATCGCCCAAGCCATACGCCCGCCCCCGCCACCCCTGCCGCCCCGGCCTGGCCCCGGACCCCTGGACCAGGCAGCCCAGAGCCCCCCATGCCAGTGGCCACCTGTGGCCCCTTCAGACTGCGGGTGACTAACCCTGCCCACCACCAGACCCCTCAATCTTGGCCATCGTGTGGCCACCACCTCCACGCCATCCAGGAAGCCCTGTACAGTGGCGCCTCTTGGAGTTCAAGGAGCCGAAGCTGAGTTGGGCTGAGTGGACCAGGGCTCTCCCCACCCAGACTGTCTGGGCAGAAGAGAGGGCCGGACTGCAGGCGAGGGCAGGGGTGGGCCACCGCCCGCTTCCTCCCTGATTGGAACCGGGGCGGGGGGCAGCCAGGAGCTTCCTTTTGGTCCCCTGGCCCTCCAACTCTCCCCAGGCCCCCGGTGGGCATGGAGCAACCAGGAGAGGGGTCCTTGCCAGTTCTGAATAAAGCAGGACCCTCCCAGCTGCTGCCTGGTTTTGCATGGCTATGGGACATTCGTCATCACAGCATGGGAGGTGGCCACTCAACTCCAGGACCCAGAACAGATGTGGGGATCCAGCCGAGCCGGTCCCATCACTGTTCTAGCCCGGTAGCCCTCCCAAACCCGAGCTCAGTTGGGTACACCTCCTGAGGACATCAGCATCAGTCCCCGCTGGCAGTGATGGCCCCGGCCAGCAGGAGGCAGCAGATCGGGGAGACCTCCTCCCCATTCCAGCAGCCAACATTGCCAGAGCACCCGGTGTACGCCAAGCTCCAGTGGGACCATGGTCCAGTGGGGAAGGTGACATGAGTGAGGAGGACCATTCAGTCTTCGCTGGATGTATGTTGAACATTTGCCCGATACAGGGGACATAGTGTAAATTGCCACACTTCACCAGAACCTAACCAGGGGAGGATGGGGGAAACTGGGGGTTGGAGAAGTGAAGCCACCTGCCCGGGGTTCCAGAAAGGGGCAGGAGTTGGGGGAGAGGCAGGGCAGGATTCAAACTCCGGCCAAAGTGAAGAACCTGGGACATGGGGAAAGGGTATAGTGTGATGCAGGGGTTAGAGTGGCCTCAGGGCAGGCTAGAGGGGAAGGTTCTGGACACTAGCAGAATCAGAAAGGTCCCTCCAGGCCTTGGGCTTAGTATGCTTGGGTGAGGCAGGGATGCCAGGCACTTGGCAGCCGCTGGTCTCCAGGCATAGCAGAGAGATAGAAGCCTGGCTCCTGGGGAGGCTAGTCTGAGAGCCTCAGTCCCTGGCGGCCTCTGATATATAGCCATCAGCCACCCAGGCTCAGGAGATAACTTGGGCGCAAGACTGAGAAGAGTGGGGAAGTGCCAGTGGGCTCCAGATCTGCATGGGGAGTCCTGATTGCCACTGCTGGGTGTTTCTAGGCAGAGGCTGCCCCCTGTGAGGGCCTGGCTTTCCCCATCTGTAAGATCTGGTGAGGAGAACAGGGCACAGTGCCCACCTTTGGGGAGCAGGAGGAGGAACAAAAACATATAGCGGTCACAAACACAGCGACCAGAGCCATAAAGATAGAAACAAGACCAGAGTATGATTAGGGGACTCTGAGGAAGTGATATTTGGGCATAGGGGTGGGGATGGGGAGATGGGAGAGCCGATGTGGGGAAGGGCGTTCCTAACGGTATAACTGTCAGGGCAAAAGCCAAGAGGCCAGCCCTGAGCTTGGTGTGTGTGGAGAACAGCCACGGAGACCAGAGTGGGAGGCTGGGGCGGTGCCGGGGCCAAAGGTGCCTGGTGCCGGGACACATGAAACCGCCAGATAGCCGGGTGGCTGCTCGCTCTGGACCAGCCACATCCGCGTCTGAGTCAACAGCGCCGACCCTACAAAAACGGCACGCCCCGCGCTGGAGGGCGGGGGGTTGAGGGGGGTGGCAAAGTCAACAACACGGGCACGCGGGCGGCACGTCCCCGGCGGCCGGGTCGCGTCACGGGGGCGGACGTCCAGGACCAGGAAGTCGGCGGCAGAGTCGCCGGCTGGGAGCCCTGGGCGCCGGCCGGAGTTCGCGGAGGCCAGAGGAGGCTCGGGGGCGCCCGGGGGCGCTGGGAAGGGCTCCGAGCCGCGGGAGGGCAGCAGACACACCCAGCCGCGCGCCCGCTCGCCGCGGGGCCGGGGCCGGGCTCCCCGCCGGGGGCGCCTTCCGCGCAGTGCGCCCCGGCCTGCGCCATGCGCCCAGGGGGCATACGCAGCTTCGTGCTGGAGCTGGCCCGGGGCCCCGGCGGCGCGTACCGCGGCGGGGAGCGGCTGTGCGGCCGGGTGCTGCTGGAGGCGGCGGCGCCGCTGCGAGTGAGAGCGCTCGAGGTGGCCGCACGCGGCGGGGCGGCGACGCACTGGCTCGAGGGCCGAAGCGTGGGCGTCAACGCGGTGTCCAGCGACTACGCTGCTGCGGAGACGTACTTGCGGCGGCGGCAGCTGCTGCTCCGAGGTGAGCCGCTTGCTCCGCACTCCCCAACCGGGATCCCCCGGGAGGCCCTCTCCCCAGGTCTGGGCGCTCTTCTCCAGTGCCCGGAGAGTTTAGACTTAGAGGCTGTGTGGTGGGATGACCCATCTTAAGAAGTGGAGACCTCCTCCCCAGGGTCTGGACCCTCTCGCCAGGACACACCCACCTACCTCCGCCCCCAACTCTCTTTCCCAGGATCCCCTCTCTGGGTCTAGGCATCACCCCCCTTTCCAAAGCCGGGAAGCCCTCCGCTGTAAAGACTATGCGGCTGGACCCCCACCCCCACCCCCCACCCCCCACCAGAGTCTGGAGAACACCTGGGTAAAGTCAGGACATCCTCCTGTCTGGACCCTAGGATTCCCTCTTTATCTCCAGACCTGGGGTCCCTTATTTCCCAAAGACGACCCCCATCTCATGTTCTACCAGTGCCTCCTCCCTCAGTTTACCCCTAGGGCTTGCAGGGATGAGTTCAAACCTGGGTGGGGAGTTCCAGTGGTGTTTGCAGGCAGGTTTGCATTCCAAGAGGCAAGAGACTTGGGATGGGGTCAGAACAGGCTGGGAGGACTTCCAGATGTCTCCCAGCTCTAAACTTCAGTCCTTCCCACTCAGGGCACACAGCGGGGTCAGGAGGAGGCCAGGGGTGAGTCTGTGCCTCGGCACTGAGCTGTGTTTGCTGTGGAGGATGTTGCCACCCCCTCAGCTAAGCCAGACCTCACTAATACTCTTCTGTAAAATGGGCAGAGGCAGAGCTGTACACAGTAGATCCTTTGCCCACAGCCTTTCAGCCTTAGCCCCACAGCCCCAGATGTGGGGACTGTCCCTACTAAATGTGGAAACCCAGGCCTAGAGGGCCCTAGGATGGGACAGGAAGAGGCCCCACAGGCACTTCCTTTCCCCTGAGACTTAAGGGAAATTGGTCTCACCCCTGGTCCCACTCAACCAGCTGCTTCATTAAGACACTGGGGTGACCCTTGCAGAACTACCACGTGACGTCGGGTGAGGCCCTGCTCCTCTTTGGGCCTCTGGGGACCCATCTGTGGAAAGGACTCACCACATCCTCCACCTTCTCCTGGGCTTACAGCCTCCAGGGCTTCACTTGGCCCTGGAAGAAGGTACTAGACTTTCATTTCAATCCCAGAGTTCCCTCCTCCATGCAGCCCCCCAGGCTGATCGTTGTGTCTACAGCCTCTGCCCCTCCCTTAGGTTCAGCTCTGACCCAATGCCTCTGTGGTGACTCTGACTGCAGGGCACCATGTCCGATTATGACTGCCCCCCACTGGGGGTTCCGAGGCCTCAGGAGGTTCCAGGGCGGTCGGAAGGCTCCACAAGGGTGGCCTCCGGGGTAAGGGGTGGGCTCAAGCGGCTGAGCATCTCGCTGCCACCAGAGGGCGCAGGCGCCCTGCAGTCCGCGACCAGGAACCCCTTCCCTCAGAAACGCTCTTTGAGGTTCTTGTCTGAGTACACTGAGGCCCAGACAGCAGTCATACCGTTCCGTGGGTGGCTCCTGGGGTTCATGGGAAGTCCCCTCCACTTGGTTCTATCTGTGAAGGGATTGGGGCAGGGAGGGGGTACCAGGAGAGGGCCCAAGGGCTGCGCCTAGGGGGAGTGTAGGAGTTTGGGGGCCGCAAGTTGCGACGTGAACTTCGGGTGATGGGAACAGCTTGGGCAGAAACGCTAAGCCGTGACCGAGTGGCGATATGTGGGGAGTGGGCCGAAGATCTGGGAGCGAGGCTCTCTGGAGGCGGAGGGTGCCTGAGCAGGGGCTACACCGTTATTCATGCACAATACTCTGAGGTTGGGGCCGATTCTCTTCCAGCTCTACAAACGACAGACGTGGAAACTTAGGCTCAAGAGTTGTCACTAGCCCGGGGTCATCCAACTGAGCGGCATTCGAATCACAAGAGGGGGCAGCAGGTGCCCAAGCAGAGGGAGGCCCTACCCACTTCCTCCTTCCCGCATCGCATCGCTCAGAGTGGGGAACTGACGCTCACTCTAGTCCGAGGCTCTCCGGCCCCTATTGGAGCCAGGCCATTCCGCAGCCTTCCCGCTCGGAGCTGGACATGCCTCGAGTCAGATCTGCAAGCTGTGGCCAGTCGATGATTAAACCTAGTGGCCCCATGCTCTTGATGGGCCTGGGGCCCGCTCCCGGCCCTGTTTCCCCCTCTTTACGCCCGAGGTCCGCGAGAGACCGGCTCTGGTCCGCGAGAGACCGGCTCTGGCCCGCGATGCTTCAATCTCACGCGAGGGTCCACGAGGGTAGAGGGCAGATGCAGAGTTTGTTACTTTGTTTCACGCCTGGGCGGAGCCACACCCCTCGCCGCGCCATTGGCGTATTCCTTTCTGGGGGTGGGGCCCGCGTCGCGCCCCGCCCCTCCCGCCGTATAAAGGCAGCGCCGGCGCAGGCCGCGCAGGAATTTCTGACTTGGTCGGCAAGTGCGCTTGCGCACCCCGGGCAGGTTCGCCTTCTGAGACTATAGACTCCGCGCCTCGCGCCACCGCGTCGCGGGTTCGAGGCCAGGGTCTGTGTGTCGCGGGTTCGCATCCCAGGCGCGATGCTGTTCGACAAGGTGAAGGCTTTCGTGGTGCAGCTGGATGGCGCGAGCGGCGGCGCCGAGCCGGTTTTCAGCGGCGGCCAGGCCGTCGCCGGCCGGGTGCTGCTGGAGCTGGCGGGCCCGGCGCGCGTGGGCGCCCTGAAGCTGCGCGCGCGGGGCCGCGCCCACGTGCACTGGACCGAGTCGCGCAGCGCGGGCTCGAGCACCGCGTACACGCAGAGCTACAGCGAACGCGTGGAGGTCGTGAGTCACCGTGCCACGCTGCTCGCGCCAGGTACGGGCCGGCTACCCCGAGGCGGCACACGTGCTGCGCGCTCCTGGAACTCGGAACTGCCGCTGAGCCTCCCCCTCTTGCTCCTACCTGCAGACACGGGAGAGACCACGACGCTGCCTCCAGGACGCCACGAGTTTCCATTCAGCTTCCAGCTGCCTCCGTAAGTCCTGCGTCTGGGGCGCGGGATTGTCGGGGAATCCCTCAGCCTGCAGCTCCTTTCAGGTTTAGGTCTCCATTGCTCGGTTTCTGGGGATCCTCTGGATCCCAAGACCGCCATTCCCTGGGGGCGGGGGTCCTCAGTGTCTCTATCTCTCACTTTCCTAAGTCTCTGGGACCACCCCCCACACACCTGGGTGTCTCTGTTTTTCTGCCCCTTGAAGTACCTTCCTTCCCCCCTGCAGGACACTGGTGACATCATTCGAGGGTAAGCATGGCAGTGTCCGGTATTGCGTTAAGGCCACCTTGCACCGGCCCTGGGTCCCTGCCCGCCGGGCAAGGAAGGTATTTACAGTCATTGAGCCCGTGGACATCAACACACCCGCCCTGCTGGTGAGTGGCTGCTCCCAGGGGAGATGGGTTGAGAGAGCTTTGCAGGTGGGGGTGGGGGGGCTGGTAACTGGGTGACCCCAATTGGCTCCTCACCCCTTTGCTTCCTGCACAAAGTGGGAATCACAGCCGGGCCCTGGCAGGGAGGGAGGCAGGCACGGGAATGCTTTAGGAGTCCAGCGGAGCTGGGCGCAGATCCCACCTGTGCCAGTTTGCTGTGTGGCTCTGGGCAAGTGTCTTACTCTCTCTGAGCCTCAAAGGCCTCATCTGTGAAATAGGGGACAGCCGGGGCTTGTGATAATAATGGCTTTCTGAGGACTAATTACATGCTAAGTAATTAGCTTGTTCCCTTCATCTTCAACTTTATAAGATGGGTTTCATCTGTGGATTTACTTATCCAGACGGTATTTAGTTGTTAAGAGAAAACCAGGAACTCTGCCCCCAAATCCTCCCTCAGCTGGGAATGGTTTGCACAAAGTGACCTGTTCCTATCCCTTTCCTCCAACTCATCAGGCCCCTCAGGCCGGAGCTCTAGAAAAGGTCGCCCGATCCTGGTACAGCAGCCGTGGTCTCGTCTCCCTCTCCGCCAAGATCGACCGAAAGGGTTACACCCCAGGTACCAGGCAGGCGGGGTGAGATGGGGAAGAGGGCCGACCTCAGGGCTGCAGACAGGGAGTCTGATGCCCCCACTGCACCCCACCACAGGCGAGGTCATCCCAGTTTTTGCGGAGATCGACAATGGCTCCACGCGCCCCGTGCTTCCTCGGGCAGCCGTGGTCCAGACGCAGACCTTCATGGCTCGAGGCGCCCACAAGCAGAAACGAGCGGTGGTGGCCAGTCTCGTGGGCGAGCCTGTGGGCCCTGGGCGGCGGGCACTGTGGCAGGGCCGGGCGCTGCGGATCCCCCCTGTGGGTCCTTCCATCTTGCACTGCCGGGTCCTGCACGTAGACTACTCCCTCAAGGTAGAGTGTCTCCTTGGTCCAAGGAGGGCAGGGGGTGGCTGAATTCACCCACTCCCCCAGACCGGAGTTCCCCCTGAGGCTGCCCGGGCGCCCTCCCGCATGGCTTGTTCCCCACCCCCTCAGGTCTGCGTGGACATCCCCGGCACATCCAAGTTGCTCCTGGAGCTACCACTGGTCATCGGCACCATCCCCCTGCACCCTTTTGGGAGCCGCTCATCCAGCGTGGGCAGCCGTGCCAGCTTCCTGCTGGACTGGGGGCTGGGAGCCCTGCCAGAGCGCCCCGAGGGTGAGCCCCTCCCCACCCCCATCCGCTGGGTGGGCAGAAAGGTGGCTGCTAGGCGGGCTCTCCCTCCCCCAGCCTCAGCAGCCCCATCTGTCAAAGGGCACGATAGTGATCATGCTGGCAGCCACAGAATCTCAGCCTGGGGACCCGCAGCCCGCCAGCCCCAGAATTGGCCCAAGCCAGTTCCTGGCCATGGTCCCCAATTCCAGGGCTCCCCACCTCCACCAGCCTCACCCAACCCCGTCTGTCTCACTTACAGCCCCTCCTGAGTACTCAGAGGTGGTGTCTGATGGGGAGGTGGCGGCCGTGGGGCAGAGCCCCTTTCCACCACTGCAGGACACCAACCTGAGCCTCGAAGGTCCCTTCTTCGCCTACATCCAGGAATTCCGCTACCGCCCGCCACCCCTGTACTCCGAGGTGAGTGTGGGGGTCCAAGAAGCCCCCGTCCCCCTCCAGGCCCTGGGAGCGCAGGTGGGAGTGGGACTCAGACGAGTTTGGGGCCTGAGGCCGCCTTGTACCCCAGTCTGCTCTGCACGTTGCCCTCCCCTGCCCCCCACCGGTGAGTGTGGGAGTTGGGGAGTTGGAGATCAACAGGGCGGTGGAGGGATGTTTCTGAGCCTCCGGTGCCCCCCTGAGACCGGATGGGACTATTTCTCTCAGGAGGATCCGAACCCCCCCTCAGAGTCCATGAGGCCACGCTGCATGACCTGCTGAGCAGCGAGGGGAGACCTCGAGCGAGGAGGTCGCACACGCGCTTCCGGCCGCCGTGGACGCAGGCGATGGCTGGGTCTACAGCTGACCAACCAGCTTCAACTTGACTGCTTTGAAGTTGGGGACTCCGAGTCTCAACAGGCGTGGCTTTCTGACATCACGCAGGACAGAGGAAGAGCCAGGCAGGAGTCTGATGTATCTGGACCGGTCCTCGTGAGGCATTGAGTGCCCGTCGACGGATCCCGTTGGTCCACACCGGCCCATGGATAGGGCTTGGGTCCCCCAGGAGCCTCTAGTCTGGGAGAGATGTAGCCAGACAAATACTTCCGGTCTCGTGGGACCAGAGGAAGAGACCCAGGGCTGGGAGAGTCCCGAAGGGAGCAGAGAAGGCTTCCTGGAGCAAAGGGCCTTCTGGCTGAGTCCTTGGCATACAAACAACCGCTCAGCAGGCAGACAAGCAAAGAGGAAGAAGAAGTTGGAGAAGGTCAGAGCTGAGTGATGTTTGGAGATCGCCCCCTTTGGGGCTTAGAGGGCAAGTGCCTCAGTTGAGGCCACATGGCAAGGTCCGGCAGGCGAGAGGGCCCAGGAACAGGGCATTCGGGGATGCGTGTCGCTGAAGCAATGTGGGACCTAGGTGGGGCAGGGATGCTGGCTCCAGCCTTTGGAAGCCAGAGAGAGATTGCTGGCCCAGGCCGGGACTGCCTGGGGACTCCTCCAAGTACTCCAGGACATGAGACCTCGTCTGCGTATTGTATGACCCCGGGAAACCTGGTTCAGAACATTCAGCCGGACCCTGGGGACAGAGGTCAGCCTGGGGTAATAGCAGGCCCAGTGCAGCTCTGGGAGACCTCCTGGAGGGAGGGAGGGAGGGAGAAAGTATGAGGGGGGCAGCCGGGCCAACCCCCCACCCCCAGGTTGCAGATTCTCAGCCCTGGCTGGGGCAGGGCCCCCGCCTGGGACTCAACATTTCTGATAAGCCTTAAATTGTTCCCTTTTTTATAGTTGGGTTTGTTTGTTTTTTTTTTTTAATTAAAATGTGGGGAAAGAGACTATGCTCCTTGCCTTATTTCCTACAGCTGCCAAAGACGAAGCCGAGTAGCTTTGGCTTCCACCCTGGGTCAGAATCTCCGGGATTGAATGCCAGGCTAATGGAGAGGGTTTTGAGAGGGCCCATTGTCCAGAAGGAGAAACTGAGGCCCAGGGACACATAGGAAGGCTGAGCTCAGATTGGAGCTGGACCCCATTCCCCTTCCCTGGTGTAGTCACAGAGGCTGGGAGTGTGAATGGGGGAAGGCTTCTGTTTTCAAGACAGTTCGTGTACCGTGAAATAAGCCACGTGAAAGTGTACCGTCTGGTGGCACTTCGTGCGTTGACATTGTCAGCCACCTCTCACCTCCATGTTTAGCTCCAGGACATTCCCATCACCCCAGGGGATGGCCCATCCCCTGGCGCAGTCCTTGCCCACCCCACCCCCCTCGCTCCTGGTACCCACTCATCTGTGGATATGCCTGTTCTGGACATTTCCTCTACGTGGGATCATGCTCCCTGTGGCCTCATTTGTGTCTGGCTTTTTACTCAGCTTAAAGCTTCATCCAATGTTTCATTCCTTTTTATGGCCAAATAATATTCAGTTGTGTGGATGGACTCCCATTCTGATAGGCATTTGGGTCATTACCACCTTTTGGTGAATGTGAATAGGGCTGCGGGGGACATGGGTGTCCAAGGATTCGTTTGAAGACACTGGGCTTCCAGGCAGCCCTGGCGACACGGAGGTCGCGTCTTCTGGAGGTGAAAGTAGGGAAAGGGAGTCCAACAGAGTGAGGTGACTCGTGCAGGCTCTGGAGTCGCCACTCAGAACACCCACACCTCACAGATCAGCGACACCCGAGGCCCGGCGCTCCCTGCTGGGTAGGGGCTCGAGGCCCTGCCCCAGACTCGAGGCCCCTCCCCAGACCCGAGGCCCCACCCTCCTTGGGGCGGGGCCAAGTTAGAAGCCCATCTAATGGCTCCAGCTGGGATCACAGTTTGTCCAAGGCAGTGAAAATTAAATGGCGGTCTGGGATGACCATTGGCAGGGCTGAGGCACAGGGATGAGGATGGGGAGACCCGAAGGTTGGACACTGGCAGGTATGGGTTCAGGCTTAGCTCTCTGAGTGACCACGGGCAAGTCACTTGCTTCTGAGCCGGTTTCCTCATCTGGGACTCCGGGCACCTCTCCGCCACCGCCTCAAATGCCTCCCATCCCTTGTCTGAATTTGAGTCCTGGTTTCCACCTGCTTCTGGTCCTGGGGTTTACCCAGCCCTCCCTGTCTGGCAACATCGGCCCTGGCATCTAACTCAGAGCCTGTCAGGCTGGGGGTTCTTCTGGGCCCAGCAGAGGGGAGATGGACCCACATGGCACAGTCACTCCAGACCCCCAACATAGCAGCCTCGGGAAGAGGCAGGTTCCCTGTCACCGTGGGTGTGCAGGACACAAGACCCCAGCTTCCGGGTCCGTGTTCCCAAACCAAGAAGAGTCTAAGACATCCCATTACAACTGCAGATGGGGGTACGTAGGAAAAGTTTCTCCCCAGCAGGCTTGGTCGGACAAGCCACCTTGTGTCCCCAGGACTCCTGCATCTGCAACTGTCTGGAACCTGATCCCTAGAAGAAGTGGATTATCTGGTTCAGATAAACGAAAACCGGAATAGAGCAGGCTTGGGTCATCCAGAATTCAGGGAACTCCCTGAACACAGAGTGAGACCCATAGGGTATCGAAGAGGCTGGCCAAATATTCTTCTCCTAAAATAAAATCCTATCCCTCTCTAGGCCCCTAAGATCTCTCACCACCTCTCACCCACCTCTCCTTCCAGCTTCCCCTGAGTGGCAGTCAGGATCCCTGACAGCTACTCAGATACTCCAAGCTGGCTCCTACCTCAGCACCTTTGTACATGTGGTTCCCTCTGCTGAAAGGCTTTTCTCTAGGACTGGCTCCTCTCTGCCTCCTAGCCTCAACTTTTCAGGAAACAGCCCAACCTCCTGGCTAAAGGTGCCAACCCTGTTACTCCCTCTCCCATCCCCCTGTCCTATAGTCTTCATAGCCCTCATCGCTCTCAGGAATTTTTTATTTAGATATTCACCTGTTTGTCTGAAGCTTTGAGGGCAGGGTTAGAGAGGGCTGTGTCTCTGGCCCCAGCACCCAGCAGGCATGAGAGGCATGAAGGGGGTTGTTGATTGGAGGAGACTCCCCGCCCCCGGTAGTGTGGACCAAGATTCTGATGGGGATGGGGGTTTTACCACCTTACATTGTTCCCAGGACCACCTAGAATCAGAACTTGTCACTCATTCGGAGAGTGAAATACCAGGTCTCTTCTCTGACTCACCCTCCTTATCACCGCCCCCTCCAGCTCTGCCTCTCCATGTTGTTTTTGCACTGTCCCTGTTGCTTGCCGTCTCTGTCTCTCATTGTCTCTGTCTCCCCTGTCTTCTGTCTCTGGTTCACCATCTCTGCATCTCTCTCTCATTATTTCTTTGTCTCGTCTCTCCCTCGTCATCTCCTTGGTTATCTCTCAGGCTCTCTCAGTCTCTGACACCTTCAGCAACTCTGTCTCCTCCCCTGGCCTGGCCCGGTCCCTGGGCCACAGGGTGACAGGCAGGCAGGGCGCCCTCCGCTTGTTTTCCGCCCTCGCTGGCCGGGGGCCCAGCTGGGCTGCTGTTCAGGAATCTTCCAGCTGCCCAGCTCCAGCCACCAGGCATAGCTGCTGGCCTCTCCTCCCAGCACATTCTGTCCCGAGCAGGGAGCACTGGGGGTGGGTGGGGTGGGAGTGGAGGGTTCCTGCCAGGCTCCGGTTACAGGACAGCCCGTCCTGGTGGCCTTGCTCCCCACCAGTGCTGCCCCCTGCTGCCTCTCCTCCCTACTTTGGGCTTAGATCTTCCTGAATGGGGCCCCTCTGTCAGATCATCCCTACCTCCGGGGCTTTGCACCTGCTCTTCCTTCTCCCTGGAGCTCCCTCTCCTCAGCTGTGCCCAGGACCTTCTCCCTGGCAGCCTTCAGATCACAAATGACCTCTTCATCCTCTGTGTCTCTGGGCCAAAATGCCCTGCAGTTCCCCAACTTCTGTCCTGATGCCTGTTGCTTCCTGGTCTTTCCCCTTCCCCCGAGTTCTATATTTACTTGTTTGTTGGCGTGGTGTCCGTCACGCCATTGCCCTGCTCTATCTTCAGCCTTGGGTGTGCACTAGATGCTCAGTGAATATTTTAGAGTTTGTGCCATTTCATCCCCAAAGCTCAGCTCTGCCTTAGCCCCCAGGCTCCCACACACAGCTCCCATCCCTTCAGCCGAAGGACCAACCCACTCCCTGTGCCTCCTCCCACCCCTGCGGCCTCACGTTACCTGCACACACCTCCTGCCGCTGTCCCCTGCACCCCCAACACACCATCTCCCAGCCCTCCCATCTCTTCCCAGGGAGTTCCGCCACCTAGATGCACCTTTTCCAGTGAGGGGCTGGTTCTCTCTGTCTGGGCTCCGCACAGGGGCTGTTAGGACACACACACACGCACACGCACACACATGCATGCACAGAAATGCATGCACACACGGGAAACATAGAGATAGGCCCCGGGCTCGGGGCACACAGCCTGGACCTCGATGAGCATGGACCCACGTGCACATGTATGCACGCGCGCATAAAGCAGGCGCAATAGTACTGACACTGGGCGCCCATGGCTTGAGGGGGAGGGCGTGCAGGCTGCTCATGTGCGGAGTCCCCCAGCTCTGCCAGGAAGCAGGCAAGATGCCCTCCATCTCGCACATGGGTGCAGGATGGGGGCTTTGAACCCACGCCAGGGTGTGCACAGCCTTGTCTACAGGCGTGCCTCTGCCCTCGCTTCCCCCACCTCATTTCTGATGGTCAAGGCCAGGAAAGTCCCCAGAAAGCACAGGCCGGGCAAGGGGCCCAGGAGGAAGAAGTGACTCAGCCAGTGTCCATCCGGGCCTGCATAGCTGGGAGACGCTTTGCGGGGGTGGGGGTGGGGGGGGAGGGGAGGGGAGTGGGGGGTTGGAGGGGAGAGTTCGGGGATTCACGGTAAACAGGGCCAGCTGAGCAGGGTTGGGGAAGGGAGAGATGGGGCATGCCTCAGTGGGTCCGCAGTGCTCCAATACCTCCCTTCTGCTGAGCCCGAGTCACAGGTGGGGAAACTGAGGCACAGAGAACCGGTGACTTGCCCAAGACCCTCCGGCCAGGATAGGGCAGGCAGAAGACACCTTAGTCCTTGGTCAAAAGGTTCTGTGGTTTTGTGGCTATTCTCCTCACCTGCCTTCCGGCAAAAGAAGCCAGGTCCCCTTCGTTGCTCCAGATGTGGACATGTGACCAGATCTGGCCAGTTAGAGCCTTTTGTGCCACAGACGCAGGGATTGGTTCAGGAATAGGCATGTGACTCTGAGTGGGCCAATCACCCCGGGAGTTTGGGGGCCCCTGAAGGTGAGAATGGGCGCCATCTTTGCTACCCTAAGGAGGGGCAGAACAGAGAGTCCTTAGGTCATTGTGGTGAAATCCACAAACACCCCTAGCCCTGTGGAGTGAGGCAGAGCCCGAGGGAAGGATGAGGGTAGGAGAGCCTTGGGAGGGCTTCCAGGAGGAGAGGACCCTGGAGTTGGGGCTTTGATGGATGAAGAGGAGTTCGCCAGGGAGCTAGAGAAGGGCATTCCAGGCAGAGGGAACAGCCTGTGCCACCACAGCAGGCCAGAGAGGGCCAGGTGTGTCCTCAGTCATTCGCGCAGCCCTGGGTGACTGGAACACAGAGAGGACAGTTGTAGATGTGTGGGATTCTCTGCTCTCTGGCACCCCCATCAGCCGCTTAAGGGTGAGACCAAGTCTTTGCCGGCAGCTTTGTTGGAACCTGACGTTTCTTTACTGTTTGTAGTGTAGGTGGCCCTTCTTTGGGGACACGGATGAGAGACATGGGTGGGTAGTGAGTGGGAGAGTTGGGTTCACAGGGCAGGAGAACCTGGGGCTGGGTGAGGATGGCCCCAGGAACCCGGGAACAGGACCACAGTCCAAGGCAGGAGGGAGCCTTTCCCTTTTCCCGTCCGTGAGCCCTCAACCCCAGGCATGGTGCTCCAGGGGGAGGCGGGATAGGGGTTCAGGGTCTGGACACCCAGCACTACCTCTTCCTTCCTGTGTGACCCTGGGATAGTGGCCACACCTCTCTGAGCCTTGCACTTGTCATCTGGAACCTTACTTCGTTGTAGGACCGGGTCAGCACTGGGCACAGAAGCAATGAAAGGTCTGTGGGCCTGGATGGGGTGTGCTGAGCCAAGGGAGGAGGGGCTGGGGCTGTCCAAAACATTCCCTCAGCAGTTCCTGGCCTCTTTGAAAACAGGAAGCTGGCTCTCAAGGGAGCCCCCAGCAGTGTTTCCTGAGCCTCCTCATGACGTGTGCTGTGCTTGCGGGGGGTGGGGGTGCGCGCACACATGTGGGTTTGCAGACAGCCTGGAGATAAACGGAGCCCCCAGTGCACACGTGTGTGTTTGCACATCAGCCTTGGCTGTGGAGTTGCCAGAGGCACGTGCATGTGTGTTGCGTGTGCCCAAATGTGGACTGACACATCTCAGCCGGTATGGGGAGCAAACAGGAGCCACCTGGTGCATTTGCGAGTCTGGGTCTAGGTGTTGGGTGTAGGTGTTTGTTGGTAGCGGGGACTGGTGAGTGCTGGCAAGAGCTAGCTTGCGCTGGGGTATACTGCTCTCCTTTCCTTCCATCTGCCCCTTCCTTCAATGGCCTCTGACCCCCTGGCTCTTCCTGGAGACTGTTAGGTAGTTCTTACCTCAGGGCCTTTGCACCT
This sequence comes from Meles meles, assembly GCF_922984935.1. NCBI lineage: Eukaryota > Metazoa > Chordata > Mammalia > Carnivora > Mustelidae > Meles > Meles meles. The sequence continues at coordinate 14,144,475 of NC_060085.1, forward strand.
GCTATGCCCACTAACCAAGCTACTCTGCCTTCCATTCCTCTCCATCTCTCAGGCCTCGGGACAATGGCCTTGAGCGAGTCACCCCGCCCACATCTTGGCTGTTCCCCTGCCCTTCCTTAAGTCCTGACTCAGCTTTGACCACTTCCCTCTGCATCCTAGGTTGTGTGGACTCCCTCTGTAAACCTGTTTATTCTCCTGTTACTGGGGCCAATCCCGGTGGTGTCTCACTTACCTAGAGTCACCGAAAAAGTGGAAAGGGTTGACTTCAAGGCTGGAATGGCCAGATTGACAATGCATAAAGCCTTTGTCCTGACTCACATCGAGTGGGGGAACACCTGAGGGGCAGGGGATGGTCTGGGGTCCACTCAGCCACCGGGACCAGATGGGGCCAAACTGGGGACTCCTGTTTGCCATGTGCCTGGAAGAACGGGGACTGCCCCAGAGCTCAGAGCAGGAGTTGATGAATTTTCTCTGTAAAAAGTCAGATAATAGGGGCACGTAGGTGGCTTAGTGGGTCAAGTCTCTGCCTTTGGCTCAGGTCATGATCTCAGGGTCCTGGGATGGAGCCCCACATCGGCTTCTCTGCTCAGCAGGGAGCCTGCTTCCCTCTCTCCCTGCTTGTCTCTCTGCCTACTTGTGATCTCTCTCTCTCTCTCTCTCTGTCAAAATAAATAAATAAAATCTTTAAAAAAAAGTCAGATAATAAATATTGGAGGCTTTGTGGGGCATACAGTCTCTCAGCTGCCAGACGGCTCCCTTGAAAGCAGCCATACACAGACACAAATGAGTGGGCTTGGCCGCATCCCAATAAAACTTTATTTGTAAACACGGAACTTGAATTTCAGATAGTTTTCATGTGTCATGAAGTCCTCTTTTGGTCTGTTTCCAACACCATTTGAAAGCATAAAAGCCACTTCTGGGATGTGGCCAGAGCTGCTGTTGGCCAACCCCAGGACAGGGAACTCATCAGGCAACTAAGTAAGTATCAGGACTCCCTGTTTACAAAATATTGGAACTCTGCTCCAGGTGCTTTCAGGTCAGCCAGCTATGACATAGTATAGAGCTGGTCAGACACCAACAGTGTCTTACCATTGACAAATAACAGCTATCAAGACTCGCTGTTTACAGAGTATTAGAACAGAGCGAGCGAGGATGGCTCACCAGGTGTCGGGACCCAGGTTAAGTTGCTTGAGCAGCGGACTGACCAAACAGGGTGCTGCTGCCCATTCTCAGAACACTGTTTACCGAGTATCAAGTGACAGGGGCCGATGGCAGAGTATCGAGTCACAGGGCAGTCACACTGAGACTTGGGCACTGTGACAACAGCTCTAGACACCAGCTGTTTACAGTGACATGAGACCGGCTGTTTACAGGGGGCCCAGCTGACCACCAGCTTCCGGATGCCAGAGTGCAGATGGCAGGTGGGATGGGCCCCTCTGCAGGTGTTTGCAGAGGGCCCTAGGCCTGGGGACCCCTTTTGCTTGGCTGCCTCCGGCACCAGGAACGGGAATGTGGGAAGAGTTCTTGGCCCAGGCAAGGCGAGGTTTTTGCTCACCGAGGACCCCCAGGCTCATACCCGCTCTTCGGAGGCAGGAATTGAGCCCTGCAGGTGTCAGGTCCCAGGGTCTGGCTTGCATCCTCTCTCTCTGCTTATTCCCAGCTGTGCCACCGTGCGCACATCACGAGCTCCACTTCCCTATCTGTAAAATGGGCATGCCGATGGATCAGAGTGGCCAGATGAAATACAGGGTAGATATCCAGTTAACATTGAATTTCAGACAACCAGCACCCCCCCCTTTTTTTTTCTTCACATGACCTGATTTTTATATTATAGCAAAACGGGTGCTATGGAGAGGGGCACATAGAAGCAGTTGATTCCTTCCAGTGAACACACCCATTGTTATTTGTTTGTAAGCTTTTATTTATTTGAGAGAGAGAGCATGAGGAGGGGGAAGGGTAGAGGGAGAAGGAGAGGCAGGCTCCCTACTGAGTGGGGAACCTGATGTGGGGCTCCATCCCAGGACCCTGGGATCATGACCTGAGCCAAAGGCAGATACTTAACCCACTGCGCCACCCAGGCGCCTCTCACACCCCTCACACCTATTGTTCTAAAGCTTCTCACATGATGATGTCATTTCCTCATATTACTGCTGTTCTAATATCATTCTGTGGCCCACTAGTTGCCATCCCCACGCGTCTATCTGTCACAAGATTCCTGAAGGGATCAAACCCCCACAGTATTCCTCGGGCATGCCTGCCACCATTTAATTTCAATGATAATATCTTGTCCATAATTTTTTTCAACTCGGGAGGGTGAGCTTTGCTTATGGAGTCTACTCGGCAAGCTCAAAGATCAAGCAATATATTTTTAGTATAAGCATATCCCAAATATTGTATGGGATTTACTTACACTAAAAACCACAAAGCAAACAAACAAGAAAATGAGATGTTTATTTGTCACATCTGCCTTTCCTGTGAGGACGTCTTCCCGAAGGGAAGCTGTGAAGGTCCTGAGGGGACTCTCGGGCCAGGCACAGAGAAAGGGCCCAATGCATCGTAGTGTTGATGTTCACTGTCCTTGTCTTCGCCAGGACCTCGTCACAGGGATGAGCCCAAGTATGGTCTGTTGATGAGCTCATAAATGCATCATGTGTCTCTGGGGAACAGGGCCTGGATGACAAGAATGGCACCATTCAAGAATTTCACTAGGATGTCAGCAAGAGGTTCTGGGCCACAGGAAGAAGCGGGGGTTTGTTCACAGGATGTCCCCCGCACCTTGGTGCTTTGACAGGCTCGGGAGTTGCTGATCAAATGTAAGACGATGTTCAATAAACAGTTGTTGAATTCACTGCTCGATTCCATCACTCTTTATTGAATACTTGCTGTATGCCTGGTACTCCAACCCCTGCTTGCTCAGGGCTCCCATCAACAGGAGAGATGGATGTTAATACAGTCATCACTAAATACAAAACTATAACTCGGACAAGACCTGCCAAAGGGAGATACTCAGTGCTAGGACCCCCTGAATAGGGTCCAGGAGGGCTTTCTGGGAGAGGTGACACTTGCCAGAGACCTAGAGGAGGAGGTTTGCAGGAATAGAGAATCCTAAGCAGTGGGATCCATGTGTGCAAAGGTCCTGGGGTGAGAGGGAACATAATGATTTCAGGGGCTGGCTTCATGCCACCCCCAGCTCCCTTTGACAATTTGCAGGCTCCAGCAGATAGTCAAAGCTAAGTTTAGGATGGCCAGTGTTGCCTGACAATTCAGGTAGGATGTAGTGCCCTCGACAGCCCACAGGTGGAAGGACAAAAGTCTGAGCACAACCTTGGCCCAAGGGCCAGGAGAGAGTGATGGAGGGGTGGGCAGCAGGTGAGATGAACAGCCCTCAGCCTCACCTCTGCACAGGAATTTCCTGAGCCACCTGCTTCCCCAATGCACCATCCTTTGCCCCATTGCCATGGCTACCTCCCAGGACACAGAGCAGGAAGAATGAGATGAGACCGCAGGCTGCTGGAGTCAGAAGGCAGAGAGAAGAGCTTTGGGATGCCCAGCTGGGAACTCTCAGGACTGAGAAACCAGGGCTGGGATGGAAACAGTAGCAACCACAGTCATCATAGCTGTCTAACGTCTCCAGCCAAGCCTTGCTGGAGCTACCTCTTATAGCCACAAAAGCCCCCAGCAGGCTGGTCCCAGAAATATCCCCATTTCACAGACCGGAAGACCGAGGGAAGGACGAAGCTACTGGTTGAGGGCACATGGGGACCATGATGCAGCAAATCTTCGTTCAGGCTGCTGTGACAAGCTACCATAGAATGGGGTTAACAGCAAACATGGGCTTCTCACACTTCTGAAGGCTGGCAAGTCCAAGGTCTGATGTATGTTGAGGGCTGATTCTGGGTTTATGGACACACACCTGCTCATGGTGTCCTCACACAGCAGAAAGTAGGGAGAGGAAGCCAGCTCTCCTGTGTCTTTTCTTCTAAGGGCACTAATCCTATCATGGGGGTTCCCCCTCATGACCTAATGACCTCCCAAAGCCCCCACCCCAACACCACCACACTGGGGCTTAGGGCTGCTTCAACTTATGAATGTTGGGCAGACACATTCAGTCTGTAGCAACGGCCACCTTTCCTTTTTGTCCTCAGTTTCAAGGCGAGAAGATGGAAGCCCAGGTTCCAGGGCTGGACTCTGGGTCACTGGACCCTCTCGGCCATTTGTCTCTGGCCTCAGTAGTACCGGCTATGAAATGGGACTTTGGCTGTATCCATAGGCAGACCTTCACCCCAGGCTCCTGGACCCGTTCTGGGCTCAACCCGGGGGGGACCATGGCAAGAGGCAGTCTCCATCTCCCCACCTGCTGAATCTATAACTCACTGTTTCCAGTTGGTAAAGGCAAATGTGTTCACCCAGTGTTTATAACCTACCATATACATGGAGAAGGGGATTGGCTGCAAGGGGGTGGGGGGCAATAGAACTTTCTAGGTAATGGAAATCTATCCGGAGTGATTGTTTCAGGATAGTATCCCTTTGTCAATACTCATCCAACTGTACTCTGTTGTATGTGAGCTGTGCCCCAACAAAGCTGACCTTTAAAATAGGTATATGATATTTTATTTTAAGACTGTGGGGAGGGGAAGGCAACATCGTAACAAAATCCAAATGCTTTGATACAAAGTCTTCTGCTTCAGGAACTTGTGTGATAGGTTACAGCCAGGGAAGGATGAAAAACATTTTCCTACTTTAGAGTCTTGCTCTGCAGCCATGCCTCTTCGTGTTCTTTTTCTCACTTCAAAATAAAGCACATCGTCTTTTCAATCACGTGACTATTAACGTGATACATACAAAGCCTTCGTGCAATTCACATGCGCATACTATTAGGTAAAGGCGTACACCCCAGCCGTATGATGAGGTCGTAACTCCCTGGCCACATGGGGACCAGATGGGTTGGGTTGGGGGTGGTGTAATGGGTGCTATCGAGGAGGGATAAGTAAACCCTGGGTTGGAATTAATATCTTTTATCCTCTCTGCTGTATGTATTTGCTTTCCATTCTGATGGCAATCCACAGAACGGAGATATCGCACATCGCGCCATGGCCCCGCGCTTGAGCTGTTCGTCTACAGGACAGGCTTGCTTGTGTGGCCCAGCCATCCCCAGTGCACAGCCGCCCCCTGACAAGGTCCACTTGTGGTGCTGCTTCTATTCTAGAACAATCATGGGGATGCTGAGGAGCCCAGGCCGGCGTCCTGAGGCCCCGGAGTCCCTGGGTCATTAGGAGGTTGGACTCTGGGTGACAAATGGGGGAGCTCATGGCCCTTCAAGGGGACCTTTGCAGCGCAGGGTGGGGACTCAGCACTGTGACTGTCAGGATGGGGGTTAACAGGCGGGGCAAGGCAGCTGGGCCCCGGCTCGGGCACAGCATGGACAACTTTGACCTCATTCAAAAGTCCGGCCTGTCAACCACTGACTGGACAGTTCAACAGTATGTCTCTTCCCATTCAGACTAGAGGCCCAGGGGTAGATGCCGGAGTTGGGGGTGGGGGTGGGGCGGGGTGAGACTGGGCACCCAATCCACCTGGGAGAGAGACAGAATAAGACAGACAGGGAGAGAGGACAGAGAGATGGGGGGAGGAGACTAGGAGAGAGATACAAAGAGATAGATGGGGGAAAGAGAGATAAAGAGAGACAGGGAGAGACAGAGATACAAGGAGACGGAGTGAGAAAAGATTTCAAGAGTGACTTAGATTTTGGAGCGGGGCTTGTCCTATGAGAAGCATCTCAGGTCTCCAGTAAGGAGTGTGACTCTGGGATGAGCAGTACCCTAATAAGGTCGAGGGGGAAGGAGCGTCATGGACATGGGTCAGTGCCTCCTGGATCACTGCAAGTCTGGGGACAGCCCGTGGGGTCAGTGCGTGTTCTTAACTCCAGGGCACATTTGAAATTTTCCATAACACAAGCATTTTAAAATGATCTCTGGGCTCCTGGGTCTGATCCCAGGCCTGATGTCCAGGATGGAGGGAAATCTCAGCTCTTCCTGGAGACCAGCCCAGAGGCGCTGGAGTGGGGGCTGCCGAGAAAAGTCTGAGAATGCCCCAGGCCTGAGACAGAGGCACCAGGCAGCCTCAAGGAGGCGGCTCGGAATTCTGCCCTTGGCATCTCCCTGCCATTTCAGCAAGAGGTGGCTCACACCCCCACGCCTGCCGGGAGCGAGGCTGGAATGACCCAGGCAGTGACTGCTGCTTCCTAACTCTGGGGAGGCACTTGTAACATACAGAGTGACCACTCCCCCCGCCATGGGCTACCATTCCGGGAGAGGCTGGGGGTGAGGGGAGGCCAGACCAGAAGAATGAGAGGGAGTGAGAAGTGATGGCCTGAGTTTTAGGGGAACTGGGCTGGGAAGAGTTCCAATGGGGCTCATCCCATTCCCTGAGACTGGGGAACTGAGATTGGCCTTATCATTGATGTCCCTGAGGAAATGGGCTGGAATCCAAATGACCAGATCTGGAGAAGCCCCTCATCTCACCAGGAAAAGCCTCTGAACCATGGCCTCCACCAAGAGTGGGAACAGGAGGACAGATAGGCCAGAAGCTTAAAATGAACTTGATGTGTGCCCCCAAAACTGACAAGGGGAGATACTGGCCATGTAAAAATGGGTCCCTCTGAAAACAAACAAACAAACAAAACAACTTGGTACTATCAGGAATGCAGTGGGGGAAACCATACCCTGGTCAAACAGAAGGTCAGCTGGAGGACTCCCTACATGGGAAAGAGAAATAAATGAAATAAATAGTGTTCTCAACCCTTCAGGGAAACAGAAATGGCTGCCTTAAGAGATGCCAAGGAAGATGCCTGGGTGGCTCAGTCGGTTAAGCATCTGCCTTCAGCTCAGATCATGATCCCAGGGTCCTGGGATTGAACCCCACATTGGACTTCCTCCTTGGGGGGGGGGTCTCTGCTTTTCCCTCTGCCCCTCTCCCCTGTTCATGCTTTCTCTCTCTTTCAAATAATAAATAAAATCTTTTAAAAAAGAGAGAGGAGAGAGATCCCAAGGAAGCAACAGGGATAGTGGATGTACCATATTCATGGACAGGGAGGCTAAGGCTCAAACAATGCTGATTCTCCCCATCTGTAGGTTTGGGGTTTTTTTCCCCCCTAACTGAAGTTTTAACACCATCCAAATCAAAGTCACAGCAGGGGATTTCCCTCTGGAACTTGATAAGATGATTCAAACATTTACCTGGAACTTGATAAGATGATTCAAACATTTACCTGGAAGAACAGACGGTTGCAAATAGTCAACATACTTATACAGAAAAGGCGGTGTTACCTGTCCTACCAGATATGGGAACCTATGACAATGCCTGTAATTAAGTCAGAGGGATACTGGCACAGGGAAAGACAGGTTGACCAACGCATTGGAATTAGATGCCTGCAGACACCCTATACACGTCAAGGATTTGCTCCAAGATTGAGAAGGTCTATCCCAGCAGCAGGGAGGGGACACAATTCTATAAAGGAATCTGTGAAGTGAGAGGCCCTGTCAAAACCAATTCACTTGGGTCCTCACATCACTTCACACAAAAAGTTCAGTCTTTGGCTCCAGTCTCTGCTTCCGTCTTACCTGGCCTGCTCGGCTCTCAGATCCTCCCCGCCTTGCTTTTATCTTATAAGCAGACTTATCATTGGATTTGGGGCTCATCCTAATCCGGGATGACCATATCTAGAGATCCTTACCTTAATGACAACTGTAGAGACCCTATTTCCAAATATGGTCACATTCACAAGTTCTGGGTGGCCGTGTCGTTTGGAGGACACCATACAGCCCACTTTGGGGGACCCCGATCTTAAGATCATACCCTAACACCCTGAACATCCATCAACCTGAGGTTCACAGGTCATGTGTCTGGTGCTGCTAATTCTCACTTGCCTCCGTGTCCCCAGTTCTGGCAAGGACGTGGCCCACAGCAGATGGGAGGTGATTCAAGAGCAGGGAAGTGGACGGATTCAGGCTCCAAACAGCCGGGCTTTAAGTCCTAGCCCTTCACATCAGTAGCCTGATCTCTCTGTGCCTCGGTTTCCCCTAAAGTAGTGCTGATAATACCTGCCTGGAGAACGTTAGATTGTGGTCCCCAAAAGATAAGTCTACCCAGAACCTTGGAACGGGACCATAAAGAGCATTAAAAAGAAAACCACCGGCCTAAAAGGGTATTGCTTGGGCCAAGTCACTAGAAAGGGGCTTAATGCCTAACCTAATTGCAGTTTCAACCTCCCCCAGAATGTAAGTCTTAACCAGTCACCCAAGAATTTTCTGATCAACACCAGTGAGCTGTCTGACATGTGGGCCCTCTCCATCCCACTCCCCTAGGGAAGAGGAGGTAATCCACCTAACCAGACCCCCTGTCCTTCTCCCTAAGGGAAGGTGGCCTTGCTTGGAATAACCCTTTCTTTTCTTTTGCTGATAACTGTCTTACCCCATCCTCCTTCCTGTAAAAACCTTCCATTTTGTACAACTCCTCAGCTCTCCCCTCCACCTGCTAAGCTCAATGTTGTCCCATCCATTCGTGGCTTCATAAGGCCAATGAGATCTTCAGATTTACTTGGTCCAATTTTCACAAGGGTCCCTGCAGATGGCATGAGTTATGGGTCTGGGGACAAGATCATCCTGGACTCCGGGGATCCTAAATCCAGACAGGATCCTTATAAGAGAGAAAACAAAGAGAGAGACAAAGGCCACAGGGAGACAGAGGCAGAGATCGGGGTTCTGCAGTCCCAAGCCAAGGAACCCCAAGGGCTGCTGGAAGCCTCCAGAAGCTGGGAGACAGGCCTGGGATGGGCTTTCCCTCTGAGCTCCCAAGAGGAACACACCTTGCCACCACTTCGATTCCAGACCGCTGCCCAACCCCCACGCCCGGCCCCACTGGATTATGTAAGAATATTTTAGTTGAAACCCAGGCAGGCTTCATGGGCATTTGTTCCAGCAGCTCCAGGAATCTCACACGTCGCCTTAACAGAACTGTTGGGGGTGGGGGATCAAATGAGCCAGCACCTGGGACACAACCTGCCAAACAGTAAGCACTTAATACATGCTCCCAGGGAGAATAAAATGTGCTAATTCAGCAAAGCATGAAGTAATGGTTGACTGTGGATTGAATGAGTGATCAAAGCTCGGTGGGGAGGAGGGCTCCATGCACTCCCAGGCCCCACCCCCCTCCAGCTCCACCGCCCACGTGGGCCACCCCTCTGCTTTCTGCCCCCCTCTGTCCAGGGTTGCCCCGCTCCTCGCTCCCCCTCTGCCCCCCAGCCCACGGGCTGCTCAGTCATCTCACACACAGAAAGTGGTGCTGCAAGCCTCCCCGGGCTGTGGCTGGGGCAGGCAGGCAGACAGGCAGGTGGTTGGAGCCTGACACTATTTGCAAACCGAAACTTGGGCTGAGGCTTTGGCCACCCACTTGTGAAACCAGCCGCTGCTGTTTCCTCCCTGTGAGAAAGTCCCCCAGTGAAGCTGCATCCGGGAGGGGCCAGGGGAGTGGAGGAAAGCTGACTACTGTGCTCTCCTGGGAGCTTAGGAAGTGACAGCACCATTGTGCCTCAGTTTACCCGCCTGCAACTGGGCGGCTCTGAGTGGGTAGAAAGGAAGGAGGGATTTGCAGGCTTCTGGTTGGAGACACTAGATTCAGAGATGCTGGGTAAGTGACTTCATTTCCCTGTGCCTCAGTTTCTCTGCCTGTGAACTGGGGAGACCCACACAGCTGCTCTTTCCTTTGGGAGACACGAATCAAATCCTGTTACTTGCCTTGAGACATCCCAGGGTGCCCTGTTGCTCTGAAGGTGAAGAGCAGCCCCCTCCCCGGGCCCCCTGGGCCCCCAGGGCCCCGTGAGTCCAGGCTTACTGCCCTCCCCACATGCTCTCCTGGCTCTGCCTCCACACAAAGAAACAAGCTCATTCTCATCTCAGGGCTCGGGCCTCAATGCCACCTCTTCCAGGAGGTCTGATCGGAAAAAGACCCTCTCTCTGTCGCATCTGGCCACGTGCCCTCTTTTATTCATTCTGTCCATCTCTCTCCCTGCCCCCAGGCCGTACGTCCCACTAGGGCAGGGATATGTCTCAATTGTCCTCAACTCTGTCCCCAGCCCCCAGCCCAGGGCCTGGCACACAGTAAGTGTCTGGTAAATGACTCATCACGAATGTAATTGTGAGCACAATGATGAAGCACATTGGCTTAACACGGCTGTGAATAAAACACAGACTGCCGATGGCAAGAGAAAAAGAAGGGCAATGTGGGTGGACATCGGAGCCAAGACCCAAATGAAGGAGGTGCTAGAGACATGCAGGTGTCTTGGGGAAGACTGTCCCAGGCAGAGGCACAGCCTGTGCAAAGGCCCTGGGGCTGAGTGTGCCTGATGTGGAAGCGTTTTCAGGAAGTCCATGTAGATCAAGGGGAGAAAGGGTTGTGTTGGAGTAGGCAGCTAGTTAGGCTTTAACAGGATGCCTGGAGGCCAGCAAAGTGTGAGGCCAGTCAGCTATCTGGAAAGTCAGAGGTCTGTCCTGGCAGCTCTCCAAAACAAAACCACGAAAAACCAGATTGAACTAGATGGACCCAAGACAAAGAAAAAGAAAAAAAAAAGCACAAAACCCTGCTCCCCAAAAAATCTCCTCCCCAAGAAATAAATATTCCACCCCTTAATTAATAACTAAGCAACAACAGACAGAGACCCAAACCCCAGGCCCAACTGCCTCTCCCTTGAGCTCGCCTGCTCTCACATCTCAGACTGTATTTTTGCTTTAATTATATGTTCTTTCCTGCGCCGTTATGTCTGGTCTCTCCTTGAATGCTTTCTTGCAGAGACGAAAAGCCTCCGGCAACATCCAGGGTGGGGCTGGGAGGTGGGAACAGGGAGACCAGCAGGGTCCTGTGGCTACAAGTGAACTTCCGGCTTTTACCCTAATGGAGGTGGGAGCCATAGAGGGTTCTGATTAAAGAAAGGATAGATAAATCTGCCTCCGGGCACCATGGAGGGAAGATTCTATACAGGCTGAGAGCAGAAGCAAGGAGAGCTGGGAGGCAGTGTCTGTGTTGGTCTCAGGGATAGACTGATACCCGCGCAGGACCAAGTGGGGAGAAAGGGTCCGATATGTGAGCAGTTCTGCTGGAGAATGGAGAAGAGAGTCAAGGATGTCTGTTTGATCCCATATCACAGGAGGTAAACAGGATCTGGGAGCAGAGGGATCTAGGTAAAAGAGAGCCTGAAAGGGACAGTGGGAAGTTAAGAGGTGGCCAGGGTCTGGGAGGGAGATTTGGGGCCACCCCTCACTCACCAGGCCAGTCGGCCTCCTGATACAAACACCGTCGTCGTTCCATCTCTGATTTTCTCTATAATTTCAGTCTTGTCAGAGGGAAGCCGCTCACCACTTATGGTTGACAACAGGCCTGACCCAGCTTTGCACAGGTTCATTTACTCCCCTCAGCGACTCTGAGACCAGGGCACAACCCCTATTTTACAGAAGGGGAAACTGAGACCCAGAGAGACAGAGCAGTCATGCAGGTTGATGAGTGGCAGAGAGGGGAATCGAACCCAGGGCTTCAGGCTCCAGACCATACTGCTGGGAAGGTACTCCGCCTGGGGGCGGGGCTGCGGCATCCAATGTCCCGCCCTAGAATGTACTACTTAGTACCCGGCTTCCTTCCGATGGGGCCTGGGGCGGGAGCCCCCAGGTGTGTAAGAACTCAGGTTTCTATCTGTATGGCCGTCCCAGTCTGGGGTTGTAGAGCTGCTCACTCTCCCATCATTCATTCTTCACCACCTTCAGGTTCCTGCCTCATGCAGGGTGAAGTCCAAGGTCCCAGGTTGGGAGGGTTCAGGCCTAGATACTCCTAGTTCCACAGAGCCCAGGCCAGAAGGCGGTACCCAGACCTGGGGGTCCCCAGGGGCCTGGGGGCTTCCTGAAGAAGGGACCCTCCGCCTGAGACCCCCTTCCTGCGGCCCCACCCCTACGGTTATGATGAAAGGCAGGGAATGGGGCCAATGAGGCGCTTCGTGGGCCAGAGGCTCCAGCTTCAGACCCCGACTCCAGCCCCGACTCCAGCCCCGACTCCTAGCCTGCACCAGGCAGCCTCCGATGGGACAGGGACACGACTTGGGCCACCCGCCAGACCACAGCCGCTGGGAAACCAGCTCGGGGAGGTGAGAGTGTGACTGCCCAGCCTTCCCCGGGGTGGAAGCATTTGAAATGACTATTTCTGGGGCGGGCCCAGGGGACAGCACAGTTGGAGGACGGTCTGAAGCCGCGGAGCCTGGTGGCTGGGCCAGAATGACCAGTGATGTCCCTGGGGCTGGAGGCTCTGGATGCGACTTGTTCCTGATACAGGCCTCAGTTTCCCCATCTAAAAACTTGGTGGCGGGGTGGTGTGTGGATGTTAAGCGGCTGGGTTTCCAAGGTCTGTGAGGGATTCATAGGCAGTCTGGGTGGCAAGTGAGGGTTCCAGGCTTCCTGGAGCTGCCCCTGAGGCCACAGTGGGGACAGATGCAGGGACATTAGGATCTGGGCTTTAGGGAGGCGCCTAGACTGACCACCCTGGCTGGCGCAGGGGTCGTCTGGGCGATCCTCAGGCAGGGTTCTGGGAGAGACAGAAGTGGGGAGACACAGGGAGTGAGAGAGGTGAAGCAGGAGAGAAAGGGAGAGAAATGGGGAAGGATGGAGGGGGGTGCGGTCAGGGAGACACAGGCCGATCCCTGCCCTGCAAATCCAGGGGAAACTGGGGGTTCAGGGTCAGCCCCCTGTCCCCTAATTGGAACAGCCCCTGAGTGGAGCGTTAAATCTCTGGTTTGTTGTTGTTGTTTTATGATTATTATTTTTTTTTAAATTTGAGAGATCGAGAATACAGAGGGAGAAGGAGGGGCGGACTCCCCACTTGGCAAGGAGCCAGATGCGGGGAGCTCCATCCCAGGACTCCAGGATCTTGACCTGGGCAGAAAGGCAGACGCTTAACCGACTGAGCCACCCAGGCGCCCACAAACCATGACTTGAATATTATCATGGATGATGTTAACGACAGCTTCATCTTGCTCCCTCTCCTGCCTTCCCGCCCTCAAAGAAGACTAACTACCCCCATTTCACCCACGTTGAAACTGAGACTCAGAGGGCCCCAGGCTGCACAGCCAGCTGGGGATGGGGCGCAGAGCCGAGGCGGCCCCGGATCCGTGAGGCGGTGTGACCCGCCCCCCTAGCCCCCTACCCGAAGGCACACCCGGGTCTGCCGCCTCCCCCCACCAGCCCTCCCGGAGTGTTTTTCTTCTCTCCTCCTGGGTGTTTTGGTTTCGGCAGGAGCGCCCGCTGCGCGGTAGCAGGCGGTTCCTGCCGGCAGGGTCAGCCCAGGGCGGGCGGGGAGCCAGAAGCAGCTCCGGGCCCGGGTAGGGAGGACTCGGGGCGCGACCCACGCCCTCGCCCCAGCACCGGGGCCAACAAGTCCGTTTCCCCACCCGCCGTGTCTTCCTCGGTCCTGGACAGCGGGGCCCAGCCGGGTCGCGGCCCCCACGTGTGGCCATAGCGGGCGCCAAGGGGCGGATGGGTCCGGGCGGGGTTTCCCACTTCGGTGCCAAGATTCCGCGTGCCCGGTTCGTTATTAAACATTGATGAAGACCGCTGGGTGCCTGCCCGAGAGGCCTCCCGGTTGGGGGACTAGGGCGCAGATGCCCCAACGCCAGTGGGAGGTGGGGTTGCGGCCGGACCCGGGCAGGCGCGGGGGGTGGGGGTGGGCAGGAGGATGGGAGAGCTGCGCGAGGGCCAGGAGCCTTCTGGGCTAGGACACCTAATCACAAACAACCAAAGGAACACGTGAATTGGTCTCCATCAAGTTAAAAAAAATTTTTCTTTTTTCTGCAAAGGACACTCGTAAGACAGTGAAAAGCTAACTCCCAGAGCGGTAGAAAATATTTACAAATCTTGTATCTGACAACAGATCAATATCCAGACGATCTAAAAAATGTCTAGGACTCAGTAATAAAAAGATAAATAACCCAATTAAAAATAAGGAAAGGATTCAAATTGAGATTTCTCCAAAGATACAATAAATGGCCGATAAATACATGAAAACGCGCTCAACGCCAACAGTCCTCAGGGAAAGGCAGATCAAACCACGCCACCTTAGGATGGCTCCCCTCCCCCTAACTGGGAAATGACAGATATTGATGAGGACGTGGGGAAATCTGAACGCTCACACAATGCTGATGGGAATCCAGCAGCGCGCCGAGAGGGAAAGTTAAACACAGAATTACCCTGTGACCCAACCATTGTCCTCCCAGGCATATACCGAGAGAACTGAAAACAGGTGTTCACACCAAAGCCTGTAAACCAAGCTCACAGCCGCACTGCTCACGATCGCCAGCAGGTGGCGCCCACGGGATGCCCATCAAGGAACCGAGAAACCGCGAGATCCAGCCGCACAGCGGAATATGATTCAGCCATAAAAAGGAATGAGGTTCTGATTCATGCTGCAACAACGGAGCTGAACTTCTAAAACATGATTCTGTTTCGTCCACAAGAGGACAGACACAGAAGGCCACGTGCTGTGTGATCCCACGGATAGGAAGTGTCCTAACAGGCCAATCCATAGAGACAGCCGATATTGGCGGTTGCCAGGGACTGGGTGAAGTGTGATGGGGAGTGATGGCTCATGGGCATAGGGTTTCCTTTTGAGGTCATGAAAAAGTTCTGGAATTACACAAGGCGGTGGTTTCACAACATTGGGAATGCACCAAATGCTACAGAACTGTTCACTTTGCAAGGGTGATCTGTATGGTGTGTAGATGACTCTTTAAAAAAAAAAAAATGACAGGGGCTCCTGGGTGGCTCAGCGGGTTAAGCCTCTGCCTTCGGCTCAGGTCATGGTCTCAGGGTCCTGGGATCCAGCCCGGCATCGGGCTCTCTGCTCAGCAGGGAGCTGCTTCCCGCCCCCTCTCTGCCTACTTGTGATCTCTCTCTCTCTGTCAAATAAATAAAATATTTTTTTAAAAAGACAAAACACGGAAAAACAAAAAAGGAGACATGAACAAAGGTGCCCAATTGGGGGCAGGGCAACCTTGTCATCGAGGGCAGTTACGTGTGAGAGGCCCAGCCACGGCTGTCCTATGTCATCTCCCACAGCCCAGAGTCCCCAGGGGGCTGCTGATACCTCAGCCCCATCCTGGCTCGAGGGCAGAGACAGAGACAAGATCTCTTTCTGACCAAGCCAGAGGCCACTGGAGAGATAGATGAGGAATGTATCTGGGCAGGTAAACTGAGGCAGCCTCTCTCTCTGATAGAGACATGCTTCCTGACTCGAGGTGGAAACCATGGTGAAAGGGGGACCAAGAGAGACAGAAACAGAGGAGAGGGAGTGAAAAGGGGCCAAGGGCTCTGGAGAGGCTACCTCATCCATTTTACTGACTAGAACACCGAGGCCAGCGGGGCTGGGTCACCTGCTCCTCTGAACGGCAGCAGGAAGAATCTTTAAACAACTCAGAAATCGGGTTTCAACAATCCTGCTCTAGGACACCAGCTCCCCCAGCACAGGAATAAACCCCCTAAGCCCCTAGTAGGCAGTGATCTCTAACACCCTCCCCTCACCCACTCCCCCATCAACCACACCCACCTCAGGGCCTTTGCTCACTGGTTTTGCTGACCTCCCCTCACCATCTTGACCCTGGTATCACCCCTTCCAGGAAGCCGTCTCTTACCCACTGTTCTTCACTGGGCTGAAGTTCAGCCCCGTTGTAGCACAAATCAGAACCTCATTCCTTTTTATGACTGGGTAATATTCCACTGTGCGGCTGGGTCTGTTTCTCCGTTCCTCAATGGGCATCCCGGTGGGCGCCACCTGCTGGCGATCGTGAGCAGTGCTCCTCACTCTCCCGGGAGTTACTGTAACTCCACGCGTGGTGATGAGATTAGCGTCTGCCCGCCCCACCCGGTCAGAAGTCCCTCTAGACTGAACTGATTCCAACCTCTGTAGGACAGGCCTTGGCACAGAGTAGGGTTCAACCCTGACTTCACGAATCAGGGAATGAATAAAGATGTGAAATGGGGTCCACTGCTGTCCTGACGGCTGCAGCTTCTGGGAGGAGCTGAGGGATGGACGTTCAGAGGGCCCTGGAGTAGTGAGTACACAGCAAGTGCTCAATAAACACCGACCAGGGCTCCACGAAGCAGGATTACCCAACCCACTGAGGTAGGGACCCCAAACCAGTGCTCTGAACCCCTACCTATTATATAGACAGGCAAACAGAGACCCAAAGAGGTAACTCCTATGGGTCATTTCCTTGTAGCAGTAACAACTCAAGGCGACTTCAACAAAAATGGAACCTGGTGAAAACATATATATGTGTGTGTGTGTGTTTTCTGGGATGGAGATTATATATATTATATTTATATTAAATTACATATATATATAATCTCCATCCCAGAAAACATATTTTATATATATATATATATATATATATATATATATATATATATATAATCTCTATCCCAGGGTGGTGGGCTTCAGGCATGGCTGGATCCAGGGACAAGGGAGTCATCTGTCTGGAGTCTGGGCTGCTGTCCTCCCTGAAAACTTCCCTCCCAGGGCAGTTTCAGCCTTCCCCCCAGTGGAAGCAGGGTGTCCATCTTGCCCATTCACAACAGCAAGAGTTCCAGCTGGTGATCAATAAATGTTTATCTCCTTGGACCCAGGGGGTTGTGCCTAGGCGTGGGTTTGTTAACTCCAGGGGCCACCAAACAGGGTTCTGTTGTTCCTTGTGGATTCAGGACTGGGGCAGCCCACATGGGGGCTTTTAGCTTCCTGGAGGTTTCACAGGGGCAGTAGGGGTGGGTGTGGGGCCCTGGTCTTGAGGGGGTAGTTCTGAGCCCGGGGCTCAGGTCCCTCTGGTTTTTTTTCTATGAGGGCGCTGACCCAGCATCCCTTCCTGTCTGCCCCCTCGGTCCGGCGGCCACGGAAGAATGAGAACTGATTCACAAGGGAAGGTCTGCCAGACGGGGAGGTGCCCTCAAGGGAGGGAGCATGCGCGGAACAGGGAGCAGTTACTCGTGTTTGGAACACGGGGCCAAGGCTTCTGTTTCCCCATCTAGATGCATAAATGGGAAACTGGGGCCCCCCAAAGGGGCGGGGCCTGGACCGCTAGTCTCCCAGCCTGTGGGGCCAGACCGCTCTCACCCAGAGGCTTCAGGTCCTTTTGCCACCAAATTCAGTGGCTCTGGGTTCTAATCTCCACCCCTCCCCCTCCCGTCCCCACTTAACACCGGAAAAGTCTGTTTTGCAAATTAGCAGGCTCAGGCGGGCGGAGAGGGGGGTGTGCCCCCACGCCCCAGCTAGGCCAGAGAGACACGTGCTGCTGTTGCCACCTGGTGGCCACTGGGGGAATCCGAGACGCCTCGTTTAACAATGGGAGGAGCTCTGGGCAGGAGGGGAAAGGAAGAGGACAGATTCAGGGTGTGAATGGGGTGGGGAGCGGGCGGGCACGCGTTCCTGCTGTGGGGCGTTGGGTGTCAGGAGAAAGGGGGAACCCCGATTCCTGACCTGAGCCCTGGGCGGAGGGCAGATCGACCCCCAAGCGGGGCGGAGTTGGGGGAGCCGGCGGAGCTGGGGGAATGAACCAAGTCTCCTGTTTGGAGGGAGCCAAATCCCACTCCCCCTCGAGCCGTCCCTCCCCTTACCCAGTCCTGACTCTGCCGAGTGATCACCATTCTGTCTCCCCCAATCCGGGTGCTCCTGGGGGCGCCCAGAAGAAGAGATGGATAAATGCCTGTGGAGAATGAATGAAATCCCCCACTGGGGGATTTTGAACATAACACACAGGCTTCAGCCAGGGGAACGTTACCCAACAGAAGGCTCATTTATTAAGCCGTACACCCCCTCAATAGACCTGTGAGTTCAATATTATCCTCACCCCCATTCTAGAGGGGAGGAGACTAAGGCTGAGGAGGAAACCATCGCCACCCTCAGAATGCTTAGGGCTGCCCTTGTTTTCCAATGACTAGCTCTTCCCAGCCTGGAGCCTGCAGTGCCGCAGGAGTTGGGCCCAGACTCCCCGTCAAGTGCTCTTGGGACACAACGTCCAGCCTAGTGTCCTAGGATAGGCCTAAGCCCCCATTGGGCCCCCCTCTAGTCTACCCTGAAAAATTCTGTCCCTTCCCCATGGGTGTCATGGGGTGCGGCAGCTTCCTTCTCTTGGTGGTTCCTAGGGTTCCCACCACAGGACGTGGTGCAACCTGTGTTGGCAGGAGGGGAGGGGCCGGGACCCGGAAATAGGGTCTGGGTCTCTCTGCCCAGGTTTGACTCCTGCCTGTGCTTGGTAGCTTCTGGCTACCCACTTGCTCTCTCTGAGCCTCAGTGGTCATATCTGTAAACTAGAATAGCCATGTACCTCTCGAGGTGATTATGAGGAATCAGGACATCATGGGTGTGTCTAGACAGAACAGGCTGGGTATGCAATGTTTGCTTAATAGCCAGCCGCCTTCAGTCTTCCTGTCTGAAGGTCGAGACCGACTTTCCTCACTCTCACTCAGGCTTCCAAGTCCATGTCCGAAGGGCCACTGAATATGGGGGTCTGTATTAGGTCTCCCAAGGGCAGTGAGAATCCAGCCCCCTGGTCAATGTTGCCCTCCAGACCTTCCTGCCTGCCTGGCCCCAGAGCCCGAGGCTCGGGATGGCCTTGCAGCTGTCTCCTGTCCTCCAATGGGAGCTCTGTGTCCAAGGTCAGCTCAGGAGAGTCCCGAAGTAGCTGTGTCTTCTCCTTGAGATGCACGGGTATGTCCAGGTCTGTTCCCTCACCTTTTTCCCAGGACATGTTCACCACCAAGGCCTCTTTTGGGGACACCTCCTCCGGGAAGTCTGCCGGGCTTGTCCACTGCCAAGCCTAAATAGGAAGGGTGGGGCCAAGGTTATGGGCAGGGCCCTATTTTCCTGGGATCAGGTTCCTACTGACTTAATTCCCTAAAATCCCGAGACCAGAGGATTAGCTCTGCCTCAAGGACCCACCCCCATTCAGCCCCTTTTAGGAAGCCCTCCCCGCCACATACACCATTTCTCTTTGGGAAATTATTCCTCCTCTTCTCATTTTGATGTGGTTGTGCACTGACCCCACCACAATTTGACTGATGGACATGTGACTTGGCCCAGCCAATCAGAGCACTCTAGCCTCTGATTCCGGCAATGGGCTCAGGGATGAGCATGTGACCCACTCTAGGCCTATTGGTGATGGCCCTGGGACTTTTGCTAAAGTGAATTAACACCCTTCTTCCACTGGGGAAAGGCTGAACCCAAGTGGGAGGGAAGCCTGTGGACAGAACAGCAGTCCAGACAAATGGATACCCAGTCTCTGGATTCCTAGACCTAGCCATGCCTGAAGACCACCATCTGGGGAATCCTCCCATCCCCCATCAGTTTCCCTTTTTGTTGAAGCCATTTTGAGTTGTTTCTACTGCTAGGAAAGGACCCACAGGAGGTTCCTCTCTGGGCCTCTTATTTCCTGTCTGTGAAATCGGACAGGTTCTTGGAGACACCGTGGTTAGGGGAGGATAAAACGAGTTAGTCCATGGCCATTACTCTCTAGAACCCGAGCCCAGAGTATAGACCCAAGAAATAGGACTTTAAATCAGAAAAGGAGTCCTTACCTGCTTTCCCTGGCTGCTAGGGAACTCGATCACAGTGCTGGCGCAAGACGTGGGCAGGGGCGGGCACAGGTACCGCGCAGCCCTGGGGAGGGAAGGAAACTGGTCAGAGAGGCAGCGTTTTGTTTTTATTTTTTAATTGTTCCAACTTACTCTTTCCATCTCCACTACGTTACAAAGGGAGATTGGATGTGGATTGGGGCCGGGGGGTGCGGGAGGCTGACAGACCTGGGTTCAAATCCCAGCTCAGCCCCCCTTGCTGGATACCTGGGCCCTGACTCTCCGGGCCTCAGTTTCCTCATCTGTAAACTGGGCACAAATACCGACTTGGCATGAGTGGTTACTATGACCACTATTGGCATTACAGATCGTCTTGGGGGAGACATGCAAATTACCTGTTCAGGCAGAGGTACCCAAGGACGCCCAGGAGAAGGATGCTGGCGAAGCTCCCCAGAGACACCAGGAGTATGGACAAATCGAACAACCGGGAAACCTGGGCTTCTGGGAGTGCGAGAGGTTGGGTTGGCAGAGGGGCACCCCCTGCCTCTTACTAGGAAGGGGGTTGGGAGGGCTGGACCCTCCATCAACTAGCTGCTGACTGTGGCACGCCGTGGGTCCCTCTGTGCCTGGTTCCTCATGTGTGAAGCAGGGAACCCGCGTGCCCTGGGTCTGCGGGATAAGTCCTGGCACACAGGGCTCCGGGACATGTTAGCTGCACATGCCTGCTTGCTGTGCCCCTGTGGTTGCTCCCCTGGGCCCAGATCTGCCACCCCATGCCAAGCCTGACTCACAGTGGCTCTCTTGAGACCAAACTGCATTATAAGGGCAACAGGCAGAGACCACGTAGGCCACGTAGAGACCAGGTAGGAACAGGGATCATTGGTTTCCAAATCTCTTCCGGCCACACACCCCAAGACAATGGAGCCCAGCTCCTTATCTTTGTGATAAGAGAGATACCCATTCTTTCACTTGCTCAACAAATGCCCACCCCGGAGCCCCCAGGCTGGGGGAGGCAGAGCCTGGACACAGATAGCCTCACCTACTCGCAAGGTGTCAGGCCAGGAAGGGCGGATTGTCATAGCTGGGGGAGCGGGGAAGGGAGGCGTGCGGGGTAGGCACCCTGGAGAAGGCATGGTTGGCTTCCTGGAGGAGGAAGCTTTTGAACTGGCTTTTAAGGATGAATAGGAGTTAAAAGGGAGAACAAACATCCCAGGCAGAGGAGCCTGCACGGGCAAGGCAATGAGAACGTGAAAGGAAGGTTCACGAGGGGACACTGCACAAGGAGGGGAGAGCAGAGTGGGCTGGGACTTTCTCCTGCGGGTGCTACAAGGGGAGCAGGGCCAGGGTGGGGCTGCCTACGGAGGCTTGGGATGGGGCAGTGCATGCTGGGTACATACCCAGGCCCCGCCCTCCTGCTCACCGATGCTGAATGGCTGGGGCCGGCTCCAGGCACCCTGCAGCGTCACTGTGTCTGCTCGAACCCGCACTGTGTAGGCTGTGCCAGCCCGAAGACCATCAAGAGCGACCTGGGTCTCTGTGGGCTTCACGGGCAGCTCTGTGGGAGGGAGGCAGCCGTGGGTCCCCAGACTCCCTTTACTGCCAGGAAGGCAGGCTCAGGAGTGGGATGCCCAGGTCCTGGGTGGGCAGCCGCATGCTGAGTGGGGACTCAAGGACATTTTGCTGAAAACACTTTTTAAAAAAATAATTTAAGATTTTATTTGAGAGAGAGAGAGAGCATGAGAGGAAGGGGCAGAGGGAGAATCCCAAGCAGACTCCTCGCTGAGTGTGGAGCCTGACGCGGGGCTCGATCTCATGGCCCTGAGATCACGGCCTGAGCCAAAACCAAGAGAGGGACACTCGGCCCCTGCTGAAAACTCTGAATGCATCCATTCACCCCAGCTTACTTGGAGGACTGTTCCTCCCTCCAATATTTAGTGAATGATGCTATTTTTCTCAAATTCTGACCTCTGCTGGCTCCTTGCTCTCTCCCCCACCCCACCCCATCCTCCAAGCTCCTTAAAGATACCTGGTTCAGTCGCACCTCAGGACCTTTGCACTGGCAGTCCCCCCCCAACCGTGCTCAGCCTTTCTGCCAGATAGCCCTATGGTTTTCTCCCTCTCCTCCTTCCCATCTTTAGGGTCAAGTTCAGCTTTAACTTTGTCTATCTTGCTTCCTCAGTGTCCCTCGAACCTCAGCACACAGTAGGACCTCAGCACACCTCAGTGTGAAATCGGCTGGCTTTCATTCACAAATAAAGCTCTCCATAAAAGTCCTTAAAACGAGAATACAGTTGTTGGCTCTTATCAAGAAGAAAAAAATTCCTAGAACCCTAAGTCTATATTCAAGAGGAATATTCTTCCAGAGAAACTGGAGTGGGGGGAATTGCTCAGTTTGGCGAATGGGCATTTGCTGCATTCATCTTCAGCATTTTTTACTTTCAGCAAATCAGTAAAGGGGCGGCTTCCAGCTGCACGACCAGAATACGTCCCTGAACCCCACTTGGCCCCACTTACCCCCTCTAAACAGTGGGTGGTCAAGCGAATGGCAGGATGCCTGTGTTTCTGATGCGAGAGCATCCCCCCAGTATCCCTCCCCTGCTCCCCGGCATTCACACCTTGGCCTTGGCCGGTGCTGGGTGCTGGGTGAGAACGCGGAGATACGAAGAGGCCAGTCCTGCTGGCCCAGACTATTGCCGCGGGAGGTGGGTGGGTGAAGCCACAGGAAAAGACTGCATGGGGGGCCCTCAGTGTGTGAAATGACAGGAAACTCCAGCGCTGGTGAGACTTACCATGTACGGTCTGCTCTTTTTCCCTCCCAAGGGGCGGGAAGGAGCATCTGACTGAGCCCAAATCCAGGCTTGCTTAACCCTTGGATAGGAGACCTTCTCCAAGCCTCAGTTTCCCCATCTGTGAAATGGACACCGTCATCTGGCTCCATGGCAGTCCAGTTGCTGATTTGCATGAGGGGCGGACTTCCACACGTGGAAGCGGTGCCCACTGGGCCCTCCCGGGGGTCCGGAAAGGGCAGTCTGGCAGTCTGACCTCTTGGAGTCGAACAACTCTTATTTTATGAGTGGGAAAACCAAGGCCCAGAGAGGGCCAGTGAGGTGCTCAGGGGTCCATAGCCAGGCAGACGTCGATCCCAGGCCCTTTCTTCCCCCAGCCGGGCCCGTGCTGCCCATGTACCAGAGACAAGGTTGCCCTCCTCATCCTCGCAGCGCACGACGTACTCCTTCAGGACACCCGGGCAAGCGCTCAGCGGGGATGGCGTCCAGTCCACGTTCACGGAGCCCTGGCCGAGCTTCTTCACCGATACGTGTTGTGGGCGTCCTGCCCCCGAGGCTGCAACCAAGCCAGTCACCATGGTAAATTCCAAGACCACCAGTTGAATGTTTCCTGCCTGCCCAGCCTGGCGCTGTCCAGAGACCCGGGGAACCTTGGCAACAGAGTCAGGCGGGCCTGGGTTCGTATCCCGTCTCCATGACTCAGGCCCCATCGCTGCCCCTCTCTGAGACTCACTTTTCTTATCTATAAACTGGGGGCAGTGCCCTTCAGGCGGGGGGAGCAGGGTGGGGGCCGGTCTTCAGGATCCCCTGAAACTCCTGTGCATCTGGCTTCTGGCCAAGGCTTGACCTGGAGTAAGTGCCTCTAAGCGTTCATTCTCCTCTCCTGACACCCAAGACCACCACCAAGCCCCTCTGGAGAGACCACCCTGCAGGTGTGGACTGCTCACCATTGCCCCCGAAGTGGTAGGTGGACAAGACCGTGGACCACGAGATGGGCTTCTCTGGGCGTGGAGAGGCAAAGATCGTGATGTGGTAACATACCTTCTGCTCCATTGCCCCAGATCCTCTGCTCCAGCTGTAGGTTGCTAGAAAGATCGGCGAGGCCCAGGCCGGTGATGTAAATAGGTTGTACCGCTGCCTCTGCCCCTTTGCACTGACTGTGCCGCCTGCCAGGAACTCCTAAAGCTCTCCTGCTCACACTTCAAAGCCCTTGCGCCAACGTCCCCTCTTGCAGGATCCCTTTCTTACTCCCACCCCCCACAGCCCATCCCCCACCTGCAGCCCAGCCCGGATGCCACAGCGCCAGGTGCATCTGGCTCCAGCTGTGTCTCCCCAGTCTAGGAACCTCAACGGCCAGGTCTGAGGCCAGGCCCCGGGTAGGAAGTGGGAGTGAGAGGCTGCCAGGGCTGGAAGGCTCCCCCTTTTTCTCCAGAGGTCTCATTAGTTTGCCACCAGCATCTTGGGAGCTGTCACCTTCTCTGGCACAGGGACCTGTTTAACAAACACCCTGGGATGTGAGACTCATTACCTATTGGTGTGCGATCGGCCCGGGGCTATGGCCCTGACACCTCGGGGTCCCAGCAGGAGGCTTCAGACGTGCACGGGCGGCAGGGTCCCAGTCTCAGCCCGTCCCACCTCTGTGTGACCCTGGGCAAGTAGCAAGACCTCTCTGGGCCTCAGACACCTCACATGCACGGTCCCTATGGGCTGGAGCCGACCAGGAGCTCTAAGGGAGGAGGCAGAAGCAGAAGCAGGACGACAGACATGACGGTACCCATTCCTGCAGGGTCCTGGTCCTGGGACGGAGTCAGGGTGCAGTTGGTGAGGTTCCTGTCCTGGTCTTGGGCCTGCCATTCAATGCAATACGCCTTGGCCCTGGCCTGGGCTGGCCAGTGCATGGAGGTCCCATTGGCTCCGACACTGATATTCAGAGCCCCTGGTTCTGGAAGGAGATGAGGGAGGCAGGTTAGGCTAACAATGGTGGTTTGAATGAGTTAGGTCTCCTGGTCTGACCGTGAGTCCCCTGCCAAGATGCCCACCATCGGGGCTGCCTGTGTTGCTAACCCCACCCCCATCCCCCACCTCCCCTAACCGGCTTGGGGAGCATCTCCTGCTCTAGCAGGTGTCTGCAGGGTGGGCCTCCCAGCCGGACAGGAGCTCAGAGGCCTGAGGACACACCCACTCAGTCCCCAGGGCTCCTCCCTTCCTGGGCAACAATCCCAGGGAGGCAGGCAGGCACTGATTCCGGTTCCAGGGACAACAACTACCATTTATTGAGCACCAACTGTATGCGCCAGGCCAGTGCCAAGTACTTCACAGGTGTCATTCTGCTACAAAGTGAGAAGGTGATCACCCCAATAATACAGAAATGAGGCTCAGAGAGGGAGAGCCACCGGCACAAGGTCACACAGTGGGGCCATGACCCAAACCAGGCCAGGAGCTGACAGACTCGTGGCTGTGCCACCTTGGCACGTGGCTTTACCTCTCTGAGCCTCAGAGGTCTCATCTCTGAAATGGGCATGCCCGTACCAGCCCTGTCCTCGCAGGATTGCTGAGTGTTCAGCAGGGATAGGACCAGGGTGGGATGAGTGAGGCACGCATCAGGCACAAAGCTAGAGGCACCAAAGAACTCTGTCGTCAAGACAAACACTGTTCCAATGCCATTTAAAAAAAAAAAAAAAATGAGTGGAGGGGTGCCTGGATGGCTCAGTGGGTTAAAGCCTCTGCGTTCAGCTCAGGTCATGATCCCAGGGTCCTGGGATCAAGCCCCACATCGGGGGGGGTCTCTGCTCAGCAGGGAGCCTGCTTCCCACCCCCCCAACTCTGTCTGCCTCTCTGCCTATTTGTGATCTGTCTGTCAAATAAATAAATAAAATCTTTTAAAAAATGAGTGGAAAAATATGCCATGAGTGCTCTTCGTGATGGCCCAAAGGTGGAAACAGCCCAAACGTTCATTAACGGATAAATAGGTAAACGCCACATGGTCCAGCCACACAGTGGAATATTACTCAGCCACGAAAAGGAGGGGAAGCCCTGATACACTCTACGACGTGGGGGAACCTCAAAAAACATGACGCTGGGTGAGAGAAGCTGAACACGAGAAACCACAGGGCGTCCGGTCCCATGTATAAGCAATGTCCAAAATGGGCAAACCCACAGAGACAGAATGATTAGTGAGTGTCAGGGACCGGGGATAAGAGGCGTGGGGTCTCCTTTTAAGGATGATAGAAATGTTCCGGAACTAGACAGAGGTGACGGTTGCCCATCACTGCAAACGTCGGAAACGCCACTGAACCCTACGTACCAAACTGGTTCGTGCTGAGGTGTGACCTGCACCTCGATAACTTACGTAGGCGTATTCATGTGCATTTATACATACACATAAATCTTGATTTTTTTCCTCTCATATCTATAAATATAGGGACATCTTTAATCACATCGATACCTATACAGGATGAGCAAATATCAAGATCTGAAATGAAGATAGGATCGGCTGCATATTCACGTTGTCCTGCCTCACTCACCACACCCTGATCCCCGCCCTGGTCCCGGGAAACTTCATTTACAAATGGTTGGCCTGGGCTGTAGTTTGCCAGCTAGAGTTTGGTAAAGTACTGCATTCTAACAATATGTACCTTAATTAGTGATTTTGACACATTCCCGAATGAGATACCTGCTTGATTTTTGTGCCTCACCTGCCTCACCCTAGTCTGGTAGAGGCTCAGAGGAGGCGTTTAGCTCTGAGAGGCCCTCCCACAGCCCTCCCCGGCCGGAGGAGGCACCTGTGTGGGTGTGAGTTTGGGCAGGAATGTGCCACGTCTGGTTGGGGCCGGGGCCGAAGCGATTCTGGGAGATGACAGCCAGGTCATAGGCCGCACCAGAGAGGTCGAGCGGTTTCTTCAGCTGAAAGTTCATTGTCGACCTGATCTTACATGTGCAGGACAGCATATGCAGGCGGGCGCGGTAGGTCACTTCCCCGCCAGAGTTGGATCCGAGGCAGCCTTCTGGAAGCTCAACTTGGGGCAGCTGTCGTGAATGTGAGAGATGGTTTGTGGAGCCCTGAACACCGTCATCATCCCCACGGGCCAATATCGGCATGCAGCCCCTGAACAGACTCATCCACGGGCCACAGTCTGTGACATGAGCCAAAAACCTTTTAAAAACAAACAAGCAAAAAAACAAAGCAAAACAAACAAACAAACAAACACTCGGTGCTGGCAAGGCTGTTGGGAAATAGGCATTCGTGGCCAGTGCCTGTTGGTTTGGGAGGGAAATAATTTGGCAAAACCTACAGAGTGTCAGGAAAAAAATGTTTTTCCTATCTTTGGACCCAGTTACCTCAAGCCTGGAAGTGTTTCCTAAGAAAGGGAATTCAGGGGTGCCTGGGTGGCTCAGAGGCTTAAGCCTCTGCCTTCAGCTCAGGTCATGATCTCCTGGTCCTGGGATCAAGTCCTGCATCAGGCTCTCTGCTCAGCGGGGAGCCTTCTTCCCCCTCTCTCCCTCTGTCTGCCTCTCTGCCTACTTGTGATCTCTGTCAAATAAATAAATAAAATCTTTTTTTTCTTTTAAGGGAATTCAAATGAAAGGAACGGCAGGAAGTAAAGCTTCACTGTAGGCTTACTGGGCCAGCCTATTAGGGACCCGGCCAATTAGTTATGGTAAAACCAGTGGGTGAAATATCTGATGGTTTTGCCCCTGACTTGGGCAAGAGATTTTCCCTCTGTGCCTCAGTTTCCCTCTCATAACTTGGGGGTTAATTAAACTGCTCTTAATGGTTTGCTCAGGAGACTTCAAAAAATCATCTCCCACTGAGACCATCCACCCCTGGCCTGCCCACTTCCACCCTACCCCCCACACTCTGTTCCCCCCGTGGGAGCTGGGGGAAGTCGGCGAACACTGAGCCCAGGGTTATGTCCCTCTTCTGCTCACACACCCTCCATTGTTCCCCATTACCTGCAGAGTTAAACCCAAAGTCCTCGGAATCCTCGCCCTCTCCACATCTCCTTTCTCACGGTATCCCCCTTGTGCACCCTGACTCCAGCCTCTTGTCTCCTTCTCCCCATCCCAGGCCACCCCACAGCCCCGTGACAGCCCATTACCTGCCCGTGCAGGGTCACCTGCCTCCTCCCATTGGTGCGGAGCGCCTCCACCGA
Organism: Meles meles; assembly: GCF_922984935.1. Lineage (NCBI taxonomy): Eukaryota > Metazoa > Chordata > Mammalia > Carnivora > Mustelidae > Meles > Meles meles. The sequence goes on from NC_060085.1 coordinate 14,172,057, forward strand.
GAACCTCAAGGTGGGCTGTGGGAGATGTTCTGTAATGGGATGGAGAGACAGTGACTCTGGGGTGGTCCCTTGCTCACCGCCACCTCCCGCAGGCCATGCATGGGGACCCAGGACCTTTTCCTTCCCTCCCTTGAAACACAGGATTCCCACAGGTTGTTAAGAAGTTTTCAAAATCGGAAACATGGAGATCTGGTCTATGACGATGTGACTATACTTAATGCCATAAAACTATCCACTTTGGGGGCTCCTGGGTGGCATTGGACTCTTGATTTCAGCTCAGGTCACGGTCTTGGAGTCATGGGATTAGGCTCCGGGCTTGACGGGGAGTCAGCTTGGAATTCTCTCTCCCTCTGTCCCTCCCCCTGCCGTGCATGTGCGCTCTCTCTCTCTCTCTCTCTCATAAATAAATACTGTCCTAAAAAACAAACAAACAAACAAACAAAGCCCTACGCTTTAAAATGGCTAAAATGGTTGATCTTATATAATGCATTTTCTACTACAATTTTCGTTTTAAAGTCTGAAAAGAACTCTTGGAGCTGTTTCTTAGTGGATAATGCACCGGGGGCAGGAAGAGACCCCCGGGTCACAAGGTCAGGGGCAAAAAGTTGACAATCACCTCATCCTTCCTTGCCTCTTGGGTCCCATCTCCACTTTGGAGCTGCCCAAACCCCAGCTTCCTCTGTCCTTCGGGAAGCTGTGTCTTCATGACACGGCCATTTCCCCCTGCCGACTCCCTGTGTGGCTTTAAAGAACAAAGCCAACAGGACACATGGGAAGGAAAGAAAGACTGGGAAATGTTTCTTTTCAGATTATGGATTCTCCACATTTTACAAAGTGAAACTCGCTCCACCTCTTTTTTTTTTTTTAAGATTTTATTTATTGATTTGCGAGAGAGAGCACGCATGAGTGAGGGTGGGGGTTGGGGGATGGAGGAGCTGAGAGAGATGGACAGAAGCCAACTCCCCGCTGAGCAGGAAGCCCAAGGCCAGGCTCAGTCCCAGGACCCTGAGATCATGAACTGAGCTAAAAGCAGACGCTTAGCCCACTGAGCCACCCAGGTCCCCTGCCCTAGCACCTTTTATTAATTTCCCCAAATTTCTCTTGCCACTTTATTTTTAACACCCGCGCCTTATTTCTAATACCCACTGCTATATTTCTAATGCCTGCCCCGGTTCCAGTGGCTCTGGAGTGCTCTCACCAGGGGGGACACACACGGGGCTGCTCCAGCTGCTCCAGGGGTCTCCTGGGTCTCCTGGGGCTGCTGGCCTGAGTCGCCGCCTACGGAGCTGGAATTCCTGGGCTGCGTCCGTCCGCAGGGGGCAGAGGCAGGACTCTGGCGGGGAAATAGGCTGAACTTCAAGCTGAAGGACTGTCTCACACCTGGGGGTGCCTGGGGCTTGGCACTCATCATTTAGCCATCAGACACTTAATTGAGTGCCAACTGTGTGCTGGGCCTGGGACCACTGTGGGAATAGGCCAGGCCCTGTCCTCTTGGGGACAAGTTGTCCCATTCTTGACCTGGCCCTAGGTCGGAGTCGTGGCAAGGCCACCCATTGGGATGTGAGAGCCTGGTCAGTGGCTTCTCACCCCCAAGCCCGTTTCCTCACCTGAGAAATGGGAATAATCTGATACAGAACTAAGGATGGGCCAGCAAGCATACAAGGAAATTAGCACTGGGCCTGGCACACAGTAGGTGCTCAATTAATGCTAGCACACTGCAGCTGTTGTTGGTACTATTATTCTCACCGAAGCCGGCATCCTCCTGAGGTCCGCAGTTGCCCTAAGACCAGATCATATATACATAGTTTTACCTTTTGGTAAAAGGTTAAAAAAAAGGGGGGGGTTTGAAAGAAATATTAACTCTTTTACAATTTTAAACAATTACTCTAAGTGCAATGTGGAAGCTTGGGTTAGAAACAGAAAGAAACAGGAACAGAAAGAGGACATTTGTTTTTTGTTTTGTTTTTTAAAGATTATTTATTTATTTATTTGACAGAGAGAGAGAGAGTACAAGTAGGCAGAGAGGCAGGCAGATACGGAGGGAGAAGCAGACTCCCCGCTGAGCAGAGAGCCTGATGTGGGGCTCGATCCCAGGACCCTGAGACTATGACCTGAGCCGAAGGCAGGGGCTTAACCGACTGAGCCACCCAGGTGCCCTGAGGACATTTGTTTAAAAAAAAAAAAAAGAGAGAGGACTTTCATGGAAAAACAGGTGGGTCAGAATAAGCCCAGGGATTTAGTCCCCAGCAACGTGGCAACGTTTATCTTGGTTATGGACAGACATGCTCGAGAAGGTAAAATGTTCGCATGTGGGGCACCTGGGGGGCCTTTCTAGGGGAGCTGGCTACTTCTTTGTAACTTTTCTGAAAATCCAAGATTATTCCCAAGGTTAAAGTTGGCTTAAAAGATTTTCAGAGGCAAAATTATTATTCTGTACTTTCCTACGAAAATTATTTTAGGAGGGAAAACCTGTATGTCAGTGGTGTTGGGGGTCAGGAGAGTCAGGTGTAGGACACGACCTGCCCCCCACACCCTGTGTCATGCAGAGAGGTCCCCCAACATCCAGAGCTTCAAATCAAACGGACAGAGATGCCCCTCCCCCAGCAAGGGTCATATCACCTGCCTCTGAGGGATCCCATTCATCGGATGGGGTCACTGAGGCTCAGGGGACCCCAACATTTGGAAGGGAGGTGGGGCTGAAGCTGGGGTTGCTCCCTGGCCTGACAATGCTGCCAGTCTGAGGGAGGAGGAGATGCCACGATGCAGAGGCTGGAGGTCTCTGTCTCTCCCCATCTAGGGGCTTCTTGGGCCCGAAGCAAGGGCTGAGGTTCCTTGCAGACACAGCTTGCTCTGCGTGGGGGCGACAGAAGGGACAGCAGAAGGTAGCTGGAGAATGAACGAAGGTCCGCAGAAGACATACAGACAGCCAACAGGTAGAAAAACCATGCTCGACATCACTCGTCATCAGGGAAGAGCAAATCAAAACCATAATGAGATACCACCTCAGTCCGAATGACGATCATTAAGAAGACACAAGACAGGGGCACCTGGGTAGCTCAGTCAGTTGAGTATCTGCCTTCATGATCCCAGGGTCCTGGGATCGAGCCCCACATCGGACTCCCTGCTCGGCGGGAAGCCTGCTTCTCTCTCTCCAATTCTCCCTGCTTGTGTTCCACACACTGCCCCCAACAAATAAATAAATAGTCTTTTAAAAAATGTTTACTGTAGCCTCATGTACAATAGCCAAGATACGGAAGCAACCAAAGTGTCCATTCATCAGCGGATGAATGGATAAAGAACATGGGGTACACACACACACACACACACACACACACAATGGGATATTATTCAGCTGTAAAAGAAGGACACCCTGACATGTGTGATGATGTGGACGGGCCTCGAGGGCACTATACTAAGGGAAATAATTCAGAGAAGGACAAATACCATAGGATCTCTCACACACATGGAATCCAAAGCAAAGTAAAATGGAACTCATGGACACGGAGAACAGATTGGTGGTCACCAGAGGCAGGGGGTTGGGGGGTAGGAGGAATGGGGGTCAAAAGGTACACACTTCAGTTATAGAATAAATAAGTCCCAGGATGTGATGTACCACATGGTGACTATAGTTCGTAATACTGTATGATGTACTTGGACGTGCCTAGGAGAGCAGATCTTACAAGTTCTTACAAGACATAAGGTTTGTATCGCAGGTGGTGATGGACAGTAGCTAGACTGATTGTGATCGTTTCACAATACATACAAATATCAAATAATGATGTTGTACACCTACAGCCAACATAATGTTACATGTCACTTGTATCTCAAAAAAAAAAAAAAAAAACAGAAGAAGAAAAAGGAAGGGAGGAAGGAAAGAAAGAAGGAAAGAGGAGAGTGGAAGGGGAGCTTCCTAGAGAGGCTGCCCTTGAGCTAGACCCTGAATATCAACCGGATTTTCAGCCACTCATAGAGAAGAAGGCGTGAAGATGGAGGAGACTGCATGGGCAAAGGTAGAGTTTGGAAATTCAGGGCATGGGCAGAGAATGATGGCCATTCAGTGGGGGCCAGAGGAAACACGAGGCAGGTGAGGGTGCCTGGGGCCAGCTGAGGAAAGGATGCTCTCCCAAGGGTAATAGGGAGCTATGGAGGGTGTGTGCGCAAGGGAGATCCTGATGAGATCTGAGTGTCAACGAGACTCCAGAGGCTAGATGCAGGGCAAGAGTGGAAACCAGGCAGGAAGGTTGATGGATGTAGAGATGGTGAAACTGATTTGGGGGTCATGTTCCCCGGGGAGAAGCCTGATTTCTCTCCTGACCTGGGGAATAAACTCACCGACTCCCACAGGCTGCTAGATGTCCGGTGCCGGAACTGCACCTCGGCGCCATCCTGGCGGGCTGGGTTCTCCCACTTCAAGAGCACCTGCCCCGAGGACCTAGACACGGTGATGTCTCCAACCGGCGGAGGGTCATATTTAACTGGGAACAGAGGTGGAGATTGGGGAGGGGAGCCAGCATACGTGAAAGTTATTGATACTTAAAAGTTTGGAAAATCCGCCCCACCCAGCCCAGGGCAACCGACTGAGTCTCCAGAATGTGCATCAGGGAAACCCTTACACATTCCATCTAAGCCTAGGACTCTATGATTCAAAGATTCAAGACTGACACTCCTTGTAGCAACATTGTGGTGAGATGGGAACTTTTGTGAGTTGCTGATAAGAGGATAATTAATTGAATCTATTTTTTAGAAGACTATTAGGGAAATCTTACTGATTTTTTAAACCCTGACTTGAAGAGAAGCATCCATTTTTCTTTCTGCATCTTGGTCATACCATGTCTGATTCTACCTCAGGACCTTTGCACTTGCTGTGCCCTTATGCCCTCTGCCTGGAACACACTTCTCTACCCCTGATTCTTGTTGGATCCTTTTTATCCTTCCAGGCTCAGCTTGACCTCCCAGCAGCATTTCCTCATATGTAATAGTCCTTCCTGATCATCACTTCCTCTTGACTCTGGCCTCCATGAGGGACAGTCAGATCCTGCCTTCATCTTAAAATCTGATACATTGCTCATCATGGATTTTTTTGGCATTAATTTTGATTTTTCAAAAAACATCTCTTTACAAAGTTATTTATATTGACTCCTGAGTTTTCTGGCATCCCTTACAATTTCGTGCCCAAGGCAGGTTCCTCCCTCACCTTACCCTAATGCCAGCCCGGAGCGGCCAACTTTGTTGGCCTCACCCATGTCCCCTATGACTCAGCGTAGCACACAGGAGCATCTCAAACACTAGGTGTTAAATGTCCGTGGTTGCATCGTGAAAAAAGATTTTATTTTTATTTTTTTTAAATATTTTATTTATTTGACAGAGAGAAATCACAACTAGGCAGAGAGGCAGGCAGAGAGAGAGGAGGAAGCAGGCTCCCTGCGGGCACAGAGCCCAATGCGGGGCTTGATCCCAGGACCCCGGGATCATGACCTGAGCCGAAGGCAGGGGCTTTAACCCACTGAGCCACCCAGTCACCCTGAAAACAGATTTTAAAGACCCAACGAGGTCCCAGTGGTATTACAGTTTCGGGGAGAAACCAGAAGTAACCTAAGTGCCCAGCAGATGGGGATTGGTGAAGAACTCTACCATGAAGAAGTCTACCAAGTCCCACAACAGGGTTTGATGTGAAAATCACTGGCATTATCAAGCCCCTGGCCCAAATCCCTGCGGGTCTAGGCTCAGGGACCCGAGGCCTCTCTGGGTGAGGAAGGGGTGGCAGGGAGGAGGAGGAGAACGGGGTGCTGACCTGCACTATGAAGTTTCAGCGTGATCTTAGGTGACTTCTGTGTCTGGTTCTCGGCTCGAGATTCCACCCAGAGCGTGACAGCCTGGAGCACAGCTACACCGTCCTGGTCAGAGAACTGCAGGCTGGTGGCTGAGCCCGCGGCAAAGTAGCAGCAGCGCCCGGACCTGAGGCTGCGTGAGGGGAGCACTGGGGCTGAGTTTGGGGCCACAGGACCCACAGGGGGGCTCAGCAGCCCCAGTAGATGGGCCGTGTCGCATTCCAGGGTCTTCTTCTGACCCTTTGACTCCCCTTCCCCAGCCTGGGGACTCTAGGGGGATCAGCCTGCCACTGAGCGTCTGGGGGAACCCCAGAATCTCACGATATAGATGAAGAAATGAATGGTTGGAAGGATGGACAAATGAGTGAGCGGGTGAGGAGGAAGGAAGGATGAGAGGGACCCTAATTGCCACCCAACTTAGATGCCCACCTACGCTGACACGCCCCCCCCCCAAATAGAGTCCCCACCCTCCCTTCTCACATAAGACACTGAGCCACCAGGAAGGGCAAGGACCTTGCTAAGATCACACCTCTGAGAGTAGAGGCATGGGGGCAGGAGCAAGTGTGGGATGACGGGTGAAGGTTTGGGGACCGGGGCAGGGTCCTTACCAGCACCTCAGGAAGTGGCTGACCCCAGCCGTGGGGCCCTCATACTGCCAGGAGCATTCATAACCAGCACTGACTATCCGGTAGCAGTTCAGGTCCCTGGGGCCTGAAGCCGAGCCTGGAGGAGATCCAGGAAGGTTTTACAAGGAACCAAGAGCTGGGAGGGGGCCCCCCCTTGCTGGTGCGCACTTGGGATGAATCTTTGTGACATTTAAGTAAACCAGTGTCAACCTCAGCCTTGGCACACTCCCAGCACCCTCCCTGTGCCCTTCCCTCCTGTCTCCTGCCTTCTCCCCTGCTCACCCTCCTCCAGCCACACCAACCTCCTCACCAGTCCTCAAACACAGCAGGCTCACTCCCACCTCAGGGCCTTTGCACATGCTGTGCCATCTGCCTGGAATGCTTTTCCCACAGATCTTGACTTTCTAGTTTCTCCTTCAGCGTCACCTCCTTGACCACCAGCCAACCTGGAGCCACCCCTCCTCCATCCTCCCTCCCCTTCCTCTGGTTTCTCATAGCACATTCTGGCATGCTGTCTGTGCATTTGTTTGCCTGTTATCCACCTCCCACACTAGGCTGTGGCCCCAGGAAGTCAGTCGGGCTTGCGGCTGATTCTTTCACGCCTAGAACTGGGTCTGCATGCAGTAGGAGCTTGGTAAATAGTTCTTGCACGAAAGGAAGGATGAAACACCTGTTTGGTGGCAGACCCCGGGACACCGGAGCTTGGTGAGGACAGGAGAGTAGGCTGTCAGGCTGCTCCCAAGACCTCAGATCACCTGAATCTTTGGCTGGGCGGGAGGGAGCTGAGGGAGGAGCGGCTAGGGAAGGGGCAGTCAGACCCCAGCATGACCTCTCCCCACAAGAAGGAACTGTCCCAGACCTGCACCTCCGTCCGGATACGGCGGGTCCTGAAAACAGCACCCACTGGTACTGCAGGCTTCAGCTGCAAAGACAACGAAGAGAGAATGACGTTTCCAGTCTTTCACTGCAGGGCGGAGGCGCTCGGGCCGGGGGGCTTGCCAAGAGATCATCCATCCACCCACCCACTCTCCCATCTATGGATCCACCCACCCATCCATCCACACATCCAATCTTCCATCCAGCCACCCATCAGGCATGCACGCATTCATCTGTCCTACTCTCCATCTATCCATCCATCCATCCAACCTTCCATCCATCCATCCACTGCTCATTCATCCACTCTCCATCCATTCATCCAACCTTCCAACCATCCATCCATCCATCCATCCATCCACCGCTCATTCATCAACCTCTGAGGCTGTTCTTCCAAGGCAAGCTAGGGCCCCCTGTCCTCTTCTCAGTCTCTGGTCTCCAGTCCTGCCTGATCCCTGCAGGCCCTGAAACTTTGCTGATTCTCAGTTTACAGAGACACACAGAGAGGCAAAGTCGTGGCTTGAGGTCACAGAGCAACAACAGCAGAGCTGGAATTAGATTTCAAACCCAGTCATCTGCAGGGGTCTGGGCTCCTTCCCATCCGATCCCACGGAGATGGAGAGATAGTATGTACATATATTTTGTCTAATAATATAATAAAACTATAAACATGTGTATCCATTATATGCATACTTGTTCCTTATCCTTTTTCTTTTTTTCTTAAAGATTTTATTTATTTATTTGAGAGAGAGAGAGAGAGAAAACACAATCAGGGGGAGGGGCAGAGGGAGAAGCAGGCTCCCCACTGAGCAAGGAGCCTGATGTGGGACTTGATCCCAGGACCCTGGGATCATGACCTGAACTGAAGGCAGACGCTCAACCGACTGAGCAACCCAGGCGTCCCACTTTTTCTTTTTTTAAAGATTTTATTTATTTTACAGAGAGAGAAAACACAAGCAGGCAGAACGGCAGGCAAAGGGAGAGGGAGAAGCAGGCTCTCCGCCGACACGGGGCTCCATCCCGGGACCCTGGGATCACGACCTGAGCCAAAAGCAGATACCCAACCAACGGAGCCACTCAGGTGCCCCTCCTTATCGTTTTTGGATTTTAGCATTTCTCACAGAACCCCAGGGAGTGGGAAAGATTCAGAGATTTAGCCCATTCCACAGAAGACAATGTCAAGACCAGAGCAGAGATGCCCAAGTTTGACAGAGGGAAAGACTGAGGCCCAGAGACACAGAAGCCTGGTCCACCGCCCTACACGCACATGCCCCGCAGCAAGAAAAGCCATGGTGTCAAGGTGGGGAACTCACCGCCTTGCCCTCGGAGCAGGAGCAGAAGGAGCGGGACCAGCCTGGCCCACAGCTGTCCCATGGAGCCCACGCTGAAGCTCACAGCCCCAGATGAACTTCTGCCAGCCACCCCGTCCTTGCCCCTGAACGTGTTGAAGCTGAGTAAGAAGGAGGACTTAAAAGATCAAAAAAAAAAAAAAGTAGTTAGATGTCACGGCCCCTCCTGGCACAAGTCAAACTGAAAGAGAAACTAAGAAGTCAGCGTGGTGGTGGCGGCCTCATGCCGGCCACAAACCCACCTAGAGTCACGGATCTGGGAGTCTACACTGCCGGCCCAAGCCTTAGCTGGACACAGGGTACCAACCCCTTGAGTGGCCAGCTGCTCTGAGCCCTTGCTCTGGTTTCCGGCCCTCTCTAGCTGACCTCTGAGACTCAGGTGCCAAACGGGAGCCCAGTGTTCTCGAATGTCTGTGTTCACTCTCCCAACAAATCGCTATGAAGTGTTTGCTCTATGCTGCCCCCTCCCCAAACGCCCACCTCTCCGTTTCCCAAACTCCACCCCAGAGCACCCTGGGTCCCAGCTCCTGAAGAGCCCTTTGCTTCCTCAGACTAAGCTTTGTCTCTCTCTGCGTCTGTTTCTTGGCATCGGGGGCGGGCGGGTCTCAGTTTCTGAATCTTTCTCCTCGCTGTCTACAAAGGCCCAAAATGTCCTTGGAGAAGGACAGACTCATGCTAAAAAGTGGGTGAACCTCAAAAAAGTCCTGCTGAGTGAGAACAGCCAGATACAGCAGCCCACATGTTGTATGGTCCCATGTACGTGAAATGTCCAGAACCGGCAGATTCAAAGAGACAGAAAGATGAGTGGTTGCCAGGGGCTGGGAGATGGGGTTTGGGGAGTGACTGCTAATGGGGACGAGTGTCCATTTGGGGTGATGAGAATGTTCTGGGACTGGACAGAGGAGATGGCTGCAGAACACTGTGAAAGTTCTAAATGTCACTGAACTGTAGATTTTAAAATGGTTTATTTTAGGTTATGTGATTTTCACCTTAAAGAAAAATGTTCCTGGAGCACAGGGGGCCTGAGCAGCATGGTGGGAGTCTCTTCCGGAAGAGCATCTGAGGACTGGGACCCAGGTGGGCTGGGAGGAAGCCCAGTCTCAGAGGCTCCCTGTCCCTCTGGGCAGCTGAACTAGTCAGGGTCAGGCGCCCAGAAGGCCATGAGGTCAGAGACATGGGAACAAAGAGGTAGTGTCCCAGGCCTGGCACAGTGGGGACGGGGACCCCGTGACCCCGCACAGAGCAGCCTTCACTGGCAATAGGGCCCAGGCCAGGCCAGGGGGTGGAGTGGGCTGCAGGACGGATGTGGGAGACCTGAGGGAGGGGTAGAGACAGAGAGAGACAGAGACAGAGACAGATAACGAGAAACATAAAGAAAGATGGAAGGGACAGACAGAGATGGGGCCAAATCCTTGGTCTCCTCTCGAAGATCCTGAAACCCCTAACCCAGGAGACACCATCTCTGTGTCCCATTTCACAGATGGAGAAACTGAGCCCTGAGGTGCCCAGACCCCTCGAGTCTGCACATGAAGAGATGGATTCAGACAGAGGCTCCCCCTTTCCCCCAAGCTAGGGTGAGCTTTGCATCTTCGGGAGCAAGGCTCGTGCCCCAGGGCTGCCCCCACCCCACCAAGGCTTGCCCCGTCTAGGCTTCAGCTACACCACCTGCAAAATAGACTGTTGTGAGAGGCTAAAGGAGGGCGGGCTCCCGGCAGGTAATGCCCACCAGACAGCCAGTGTAATGAATCGTTCTTTGGGGGGCCCCCAGCGGCCTCTGCTCTTGTTGCAGCTCTTTCCCAGCCCCCCCCCCCAAAGTCACCGGACTTTCCAGAGCAGCCACTGGAAAGACATTGAGGGAGGGAGAGGAGCGGAGGAGGGAACAGAGCTGGACACAGGTGCTCACAGCTCCTTGGCAGCAGGGGTGGGTGCAGGGAGTGGCAGAGGCTGGGGGGATGTCCCAAGGGAGAGTCGGGAGGGATGCCCAGAGAAAGGGGCTCTTGAACTCAGTTTATAGAAAAAACATTCCTGGCAGAGGGCACAGCAGAAGCCAAGTTCAGGGACATGCTTTGGGGAATATCAAAATGAACATGGCAATCATGGCTCCACAGGAGAGATGCAGGTGGTAAGGCAGATGAGGACCTCAAGTGCCAGGCCAGAGGGCTGGACTTTCTCCTAAGGGGACTGGGGAGCCATAGCAGGTGTGTGAGCACGACACCAGCTACAGGTGAGGTGGTGTTTCTACCCTTATCATAGTCGGGATCTGAAGTTTGCCCCAAGATTCACTGCACTTCACCTTTCCCGTGCCAAATCTGCACACCCATCTCCCCTTGTCTGCCTGCCCCCTACGCCAGGAAGCCCTCAGGGTGCCCTTATGGGTCCCTCCCTGCTGCCCCAGAAATACAGCCAGGATATGCTTCTAGGGCTGCCCCACTTTCAGGTGCCTCACTAGCTGTGGGGAGGGTAAGACAGGAAGGACTGGGTTAAAAGGGGCCCGGGAAATGGAAATCATGATGGGAGGGACCACAGAATTTCCCCACCCCCTCGGTTTCCGTTTTCTTCCAGGGTGAGTGACCTGCAGCCCGAGGAGGGCTGAGCTTCTCTCCATGTGGCCACGAGACCCTAATGCCTCCAGAGGGCATCTAAGGAGAATGTTGAAGGATAAGTAGGAGTTTGCAAGGAGAAAATCTTAGTTTACAAACACATTTGTGGTTTCTTATTCACCAATAAGATCAGTTTTCATTCATTCAACCAGAACTTTCAGATGCCTCCAGGGATCATTTAAGGATGTTTTAAAGAATACCCAAAGGGGCGCGCCTGGGTAGCTAAGTCGTTAAGCATCTGCCTTCGACTCAGGTCGTGATCCCAGAGTCCTGGGATCAAGCCCAGCATTGAGTCCCCCACCAAGCCCTCCATCACGCCCCCCATCAGCTTCTCTGCTCAGCAAGGAGCCTGCTTCTCCCTCTCCCTCTGCCTGCTGCTCCCTCTACTTGTGCTCCTTGCTCTCTGTCAAATGAATAAATAAAATCTTTAACAAGGAAGAAAAAAAGAAGGGATGTCTGTGTGGCTCAGTTGGTTGAGCATCTGACTCTTAATTTCAGCTCAGTATAGCAATCTTGGGGTCATGGGATCAAGCCCTGCATACAGCTCTGCCCTGGGCATGGAGACTTCTTGTCCCTCTCCCTCTGCTCCTCCCACTGCTTGCTTGCTTTCTTGCTTTCTTTCTTTCTCTCTCTCTCTCTCAGATAAATAAATAAATAAAATCTGGGTGGCTCAGTCGTTAAGCGTCTGCCTTCAGCTCAGGTCATGATACCAGGGTCCTGGGCTCGACCCCTGAATCGGGCTCTCTGGTCAGCAGGAAGCCAGCTTCTCCCTCTCCCACTCCCCCTGCTTGTGTTTCCTCTCTCACTGTGTTTCTCACTGTCAAATAAATAAAATCTTTAAAAACCAACACAGAAGGTTATTAGGAAAATAAACTCTCGTGTTCATTCAACAATCACACTCCCTGATGCCCTCTAGAGACATATGAAGAGGGTTTTGATGGATGTGTAGAAGTTCACAGGAAAAAATTTATTCATTCAATAAGTGTTCTCTGATGCTTCTCAAAGAAAACTTGAAGTGGGTTTTGAAGGATGCATAGGTGTTCACCATGGGAAAATTTCACTCATTGATTCATGTGTTTAGTCAGTCAGTGAGTCAGATGTCCCTTGTAGCCCATTGAAGGGCCATCTTGAAAGTTCTTGTATAAGTTCTTGTCATCTTGGAAGTTCTATGTATTCTCCAGATGGAGCAGGGGCATTTGATACAGCCCTGATGGCCCCTCCAGCAGGTTCCAATTTACCTGGTCCAACCACCTCTGGTTCAGGGATCCTGTCTTTCTCCAGGATTCCAGACCAAGTCCCCAAGGAAGACTGATTGGCTGAGCTTGAGTTATCTTTCCTCCATGAGCTAATCACAGTGGCTGAAGTGGACGATCTCTAGGGGCGCCTGGGTGGCTCAATCGGTAAAGTGTCTGCCTTCAGCTCAGGTCATGATCCCAGGGTCCTGGGATAGAGCTCTGAGTCAGGCTCCCTGCTCAGCGGGATGTCTGCTTCTCCCTCTTCCTCTGCCCACACCCCACCCCCACTCGTACTCTGTCTCCCAAATAAATAAATAAATGTTTCTCCCTCTCCCTGTGCCGCCCCGTTGTGTGCGCTCTCTCTCTCAAATAAATAAATAACATCTTTAAAAAAAAAAACATAAAGGCCTTATCTCCAATTGCAGCCACATTCTGAAGTACGAATTGTAAGGATTTCAACATACAAGTTTTGGAAAGACACTACTCAGACCATGACAGTGACTGCTTTGGACTGCCCGTAACAGTCTGGCAATTCTGGAAAAGCTGAAATAGAGAATTACCATATGAGCCAGGGATTCTCCTCCTAAGGGTAAAAACCCAAGAGCATTGAAAGCATATGTCCACACAATAACTTGTGCGTGAATGTTCAGAACAAAACAATTCACAATTCACTTTTCAATTTTGTGAAAACAATTCACAAAAGGTGGGAAAACTCCGATGCCTATTAACAGATGAATGAGGAAACAAAATGTGGTCCATCCACACAACGGAATACTATTTGGCCAAAAAAAAAAAAAAAAAAAAAAAAAGGAAGGAGGCCCTGATTCAAGCTATGATACAGATGAACTTTGAAAACGTACTGAGTATGCCTGGGTGGCTCAGTGGGTTAAGCCTCTTCCTTCGGCTCAGGTCATGGTCTCGGGGTCCTGGGATGGAGCCCCGCATCAGGCTCTCTGCTCAGTGGGGAGCCTGCTTCTCCCACTCTCTCTGCCTGCCTCTCTGCTTACTTTTGATCTTTCTCTCTGTCAAATAAATAAATAAAATCTTAAAAACATAATGAGCAAAAGAAGCCAGACACACAATGCCATGTGTTGTGTGGGTCCATATATAGGAATGGTCTAGAACAGGCAAATCCATAGAGAGAGAAAGCAGATTGGTGGTTGCCAGGGGCTGGGGAAGGAGGACAGGGACTCCTCCTGGGTCAAGGTTTTCTTTTAGGGTTGATGTAATATTCTGGGGTTAGATAGTGGTGATGATTACACAACTCTGAGAATATGCTAAAAACCACTGAATGGTACTCTTTAAAAAGCTGTATTTAGAAAAATAAAAAATTGGGGCACCTGGGTGGCTCAGTTGTTAAGCGTCTGCCTTCGGCTCAGGGCATGATCCCAGGGTCCTGGGATCAAGCCCTACATCGGGCTCCCTGCTTAGTGAGAAGCCTGCTTCTCCCTCTCCCACTCCTCCGGCTTGTGTTCCCTCTCTCACTGTCTCTCTCTGTCAAGTAAATAAATAAAATCTTTTTTAAAAAATTTACAAAGAGTGTATTTTACCGTGTGTGAATTATATGTCAATTTTTAAATGTGCGTAAGAAAAACAAGTGCTGTCAGGGATTTTTCTGTGTTTTTTTAATGTATTTTTATGTGCTCAATCTGACCATTGTGATTCAGTAGGAGCCTATAGAACGTCAAAGGCAAGTGAACCCTCCCTAGGGTCTCCTCCAGCCTGAGAAGATACTGTTAATGCCCAGGTCCAACAGTGGAGTAGCCAAGGGAACCTGAAGCTGCAGAGACCAGAGAATGGAAGTCCCAGTGAAAGAGAGAACACGGATATCATCTTGGGACTTTGGGATTTTTCCCTGCCTCAGTTTCCCTTCTGCAAAGTGGAGCTGACCCAATTATCATCAGATAACCTGTGAAAGGTGGTCCTCGTGAGGCCCTTAGCCAGGTGCCCAGTTGGCTCAGCAAAAGCAGCCGTCCTCAAAACAGAAACTGGCAACAACAGTGGCTGCCTGTTCTTGTAAATAAAGTTTTATTGGAACTAAGGCAAGGATTAGGGTGAAAAAAAAGAGAGGCAGGGTCACATATGGGCAGAGTTTGGTACTGTCTTTATTTGAAATTGTGATATTTAGTTCATCACGCCTCTTTTGCATTAGTTTAAATTCTTTAAACTAGCCTCTTACGATCTTGGGTATCTTAATTACTGATGTTTGTGGGCCCTCTTGTTTGGTACTGTCTTTATTTGAAATTGTGATATTTAGTTCATCACGCCTCTTTTGCATTAGTTTAAATTCTTTAAACTAGCCTCTTACGATCTTGGGTATCTTAATTACTGATGTTTGTGGGCCCTCTTAAATTTTGAATGGAACTGGGTGCTTCATTCACCTCACCCTAGAACCAGCCTGCTGTGTGCCCTGGTTATATGAACTAACTTCTAGGAGCCTCAGTTTCTTCATCTGCAAAATGGGGATGATAACGTTCCCTTACTTCTGGGAGGATTCATTGAAAAAAAAAATGTTTTCATCTTGGCTGGTGGGTAGGGTGGGGCCTGGAAGGCGGTCCGGCCATCCGATGGAGGCGGGGCCCTGCCAGGAGGGTTCCGAGGGAGGGGCGGGGCCAGACCCATCAGCTGACCGGCTTGACCAATGGCGCGGGGTGGCGGAGCTTGGCAGGTTGGGGCGGGGCCGGGGGCGGGCCGGGCGGTGCGGACTAGCGGGCCATGGACGAACCGAGCCTCCTGCGGCGCCGAGGGCTCCAGGTGAGGCCCCTGCGTGGGCGGGCGGAGGGCACGGCAGAGTAGACCTGGACTGGGTGCCAGGGGCGGAGCTTCGATGTCCGGAGAAACTGAGGCGGAAGGCGGGACGCGCGCTCCGGTCTTTCCTTCTGCCCAGCCGCTTCTCAAAGTGCTTTTTGCCTGGTGGGAAGGGGCTATACCCCGTTTGACATATGGGGAAACTGAGGCTCCAAGCGCTAGCGTGGGAAAAAGTGGTTGAAGGCTGCGCCCCTTCCCACCAGCTGCTCTAATAATAATATGACCAACAGCAGCCTTTGAGCGCTCACCATATGTTCATCCTTGAATTAATCTTTTTACTAGTGATAAATATTAATTAATGTGTATTATTACCTGCCTCTTGGTTTCGCTGCGCCACCGCACCCCAGACTCAGATCACCCCTAAGGTGAGCCTGGGAGGTTGGGGCTGTCCAGGCGCCCATTTGTCAGATAAGGAAAGTGAGGCTCGAATCTGGAAAAGTCACCAACTCGAGGTGGCCCAAAAGGGATTCAATCCGACGGCTTTAACTAGCTCTCTCGTGCACAGGGCACTGCCAACTGGCTGCGGCGGTGGAGGGTGGGGAGAAGAGGGAGGGCGGGAGCCACTTTTGCTTCTCCGGACCTCAGTTTCCCCATTTGCTGTAAGGGCTCTCCTTTTGTGACCTCTAGCCCTGGGTTTGTGTTTGGGAGGCTTAGTTACCAGGAGGTAAGAACATGAGTGTCAGAATTCGAACCCACGAAGGGGGCCCTGTGACCCCGGTGGGCAAAGTCTTTGACTTTTCTGGACCTCTGTGCAAAGGGAATTGAAGCGATTTAGCCAATTCCCTCTGGGGGCTTAGACCACACCCTTAACTAGCTCCCAGGTTGCAGGTCGGGAATCTGAGATGCATCATTTACACAACAAACATTTATTGAGTGCCTGCTGTGTGCCCGGCAGTGGAGAGGCAACTGGGTGCTGACCCTCTAAAACCGCTCTTCGGGATCTCCCAGCCTGTTGGGGGAAACAGTGGGCAGCAGCGACCCCAAGGAGTGGTCAGCTGCACCGTGGGACGCTCGGGCACACTTGGGGAAGGCGCCTGAACCGAGCGTGGCTGGGTGGCCTCGGAGCGGAGGAAGCAGCCGCGGGTGGCAGGGCAGGTGGGGGTGGGTGTATGGGGAAAGAGAAGCGTCTGGGAGAAGCTAAAACCTAGAAAGGACGGGGTGGGCGGTGGGTCAGGGAGGGCAGGGCCAGAGCTGCGGGCAGAAACACCCCCATTCTCGCTCGGCGTTGTGGGGAGGGGGCTGAAAGACGAAAGTCCGAGGCCAGAGGCAGGAGTGAGAGGCCTGGGCCTAGAGGAGGGGGCGGTGAGCAGTGGGGTGTTGTGGGGGGACAGGCCCCGCCCGGAGCCCCAGTTAGACTCGAGCCCCGCCCGCGGCCTCTTAAAATAGAGAAACTGCCATCGGGTAGGCGAATGGGGGCGCTGCTGACGTCAGGAAGTGGGGGCCTGTTCCATGGGGGGGGCATCCGTACCCTGATGGCGAGCCCCATGCTACAAAAGGGGAAACTGAGGCTTTGAGAAGCGTAGCCACTGTTCAGGTGTCACAGCATGTAGGTGACAGAGTCAGGATTTGAACCCAGACAGGTTTGGCTCCCCCTCCAGACCAGCGCTGCACTAGCAGTCCTTCCCCATGGAGGCAGAGGAAACGTAGGGACACCCCCAGGTGGGTGCGGGAATTCTGGGCCCAGAAGCATGTAACTCTATGTGTTGTTTGGGAAAACTAGAAGCCATTTCTTAGCTCCAGAGCTGGGGATGTCAGAGGGGAACTGTCTGCTTCAGGGGCTTCCAGCGCTGATTTAGAAGAGGTTAGACTTTCCCCCTAGGGTGACTGGGAGCTACGGAAAGTGCTGGAGCAGGGGAGAACACACCGGGGGTATGAAGGACTCCCCTGGAGCCGGTGGAGGGCAAAGAGGTGGCCCGAAGCCAGGGAGGGGCCTGGAGTGAACGACCAAGTAGGAGACAAAATTAAGAAGAAGAAGAAAAAAAAAATATATATATATATATGCACACACATATATATACATATATATATATTTTTAAGATTTTATTTGTTCATTTGGCAAAGAGAGGGAACACAAGTAGGCAGAGAGGCAGGCAGAGGGAGAGGGAGAAGCAGGCTCCCCGCTGAGCAGAGAGCCCAACATGGGGCTCCATCTCAGGACCCTGGGATCACAACCCGGGCCAAAAGCAGATGCTTAACCGACTGAGCCACCCAGGTGCCCCGAAAATATATTTAATAATCAAATTAAATTTATTAAATTTAATTAAATAAAATCTTTTTTTAAGATTTTATTTATTTATTTGATAGAGAGAGATCACAAGTAGATAGAGAGGCAGGCAGAGAGAGAGAGAGGGAAGCAGGCTCCCTGCAGAGCAGAGAGCCCGATGCGGAACTCGATCCCAGGACCCTGAGATCATGACCTGAGCCGAAGGCAGCGGCTTAACCCACTGAGCCACCCAGGCACCCTAAATAAATAAAATCTTTAAAAAAAGGGGGGGGCACCCGGGTGGCTCAGTCAGTTAAGCGTCAGCCATCAGCTCAGGTCATGATCTCAGGGTCCTGGGATCGAGCCCCCAAATCGGACTCCCTGCTCAGTGGGGAGCCTGCTTCCCCTTTCCCACTTCCCCTGCTTGTGTTCTCTCTCTCGCTGTCTTTCTGTCAAACAAATAAATAAAATCTTTAAAGTTATTTATTTATTTATTTATTTATTTTAGAGCGAGAAAGAGAGAGCATGAATGGGGGAGGAGCACAGAGAGAGGGTCAAACAGACTCCACGCTGGAATGGGATGCAGGGCTCCACGCCACCGCCCAGAAATCCTGACCTGAGCCAAAATCAAGAGTCAGACGTTCAACCCACGGAGCCACCCAAGTGCCCCAGACAATGAAAATAATTTGAAAAGAATAATATTAGTTTAAATAACGGCTCACATGAACAGGCACCTATAAATGCTAAACACTAATCGTACATTTAATTCTCCTAACATCGCAAGAGATCAGTGCTATTATTAGTCTCCTTTTTCACAGGCGGAAACTGAGGATCAGAGAGGGAGAGTAAGAGATTTGGAATTCTAGCCAGTCTGGCTCCTGTGGGTACAAAGATGTTGAGGACCTCAGTTTGGGCCATTAAGGTATACAGTCCCTTAACTGGAGCTTCGTTAATGGGCCCAGGAGCACCACCTCCCGGCCAATCAGGGGGCAGCCTACTGATCAGAGCCAATCAGATACTCTGGAGGCTGACTTGCTGAAGGTCAGAGAGTCAATTCATAAAAGCTTTAGGAAGCAGTGGCGAGGACTCGGGTCAGTTGCTGACCGAGCAGTCCAGGCAGTGGCTCTGGGCACACTGGCCAGTCTGCTTGTGCCGGTGTAGGCCGCGCAGCTGGCTGTGCGCTGGGAGGTGGTGCACAGGACCTGGTCTTGCCCTCCGACCACCAGTTTGCGTTCGGTCAAGGCAGGAGCCGGCATCTGGGCCTTCTGGGTTTGGCTTCGGCTCCCTCTTCTGTGCGGTGATTTTAGGGGCTAGTTCGTGGAAGCCGTTGTTGCTACAAATGCTATTCTTATTATTTTATCATTATTTTTATCATCTCCCACTTGGCCCTTTGCTTCACAAAGGACAGAATTTTTTTTTTAAGTTTTATTTATTTATTTATTTATTTGGCAGAGAGATGCAGAGAGCACAAGTAGAGTGGCAGGGAGAGGGAGAAGCAGGCTCTCTGCTGAGCTGGGAGCCAGAGGCGGGGCTCTATCCCAGACCCTGGGATCATGACCTGAGCTGAAGACAGAGGCTTAACCAGTTAACTGAGCCACCCAGGCACCCCAGGACAGAATTTTAAAACCCCAGGTGCCTAAATCCAGGCGTCAGGGAGGTGGCCAGAGCTGGTATCTGTACTTTGTCTCTCCCGCAGCTATTGGAGGGCTTCCCTGGAAGGTCCAGCCTTTCTCCTCGTGGCCCATTTCCACTTACTCTATTCCTCCCCAAAGTCCTCAGGCTGGTGCTATGTGGTCCCTGCTGACTTCTCTCCCTTCATTGCAGCTGCCAACTTCCCATGGGGCTTGGTGCCAGGCGGGCTGAGTCCCACCTCCATCCTACAGTTTCCCACTAGCCTGACAGCCCCTCCAGGAAGCCTCTTGGCTCCCTCCAGCCCCACCTCCAACCCTTCTCTCCCTCTGGGTCCCCCCTGTTGCCTCCAGTATGGGGGTGTCCATGTTCTGCTCTGTCTTCTTCAGATTGAGGGTTCCTCAGGATGGAGCTGAGGCTTCTGGCTGGAAGACAGCATTGCCCAGCCCCTCCAAGAACACAAGAGGATGCCGTAAATATTATCTTTAAAGGGCAGCTTTAAGGGATCGGAGCCCCCACCCACCCTGTCTACACGGGAGTCACTCCTTGGGGAACAGCCTGCAAAGAGGGGGCTGAAGGCGGAAGCAGATGGCTCTGGGAGCAGAGGGTCCGGGGGCGGTGCCAGGAGAGTTCCATGTGGTCCTAGCTTTCCACAGAGCCTTTGCAGGGGGCTGCCGACCTTCCCTCGCTTCTCTCTGCCACTTCACATCTTTCTGTATTTTGGAAGCAAATTAAAATATGTGGTTCAATTGGTGGTTATTATTAATCTCACGAAATCACTGTCTTGGCTCTGATTTATCAAAACCTCCCCTGGTGCCAAGCCTTTGGCTTGCTACTCGATTCCTTCCAGGACCTTGTGTCACCAGGAGGCTTTCCAAATGAAGAAACTGAGGCACAGAGGTGTGAGATTGCTTGGAGGGGGTCACACAGCTCAGATGAGGGGGAGCTTGCCAGAACCCAGGACTGCCGGGCTTTGGAAGGAGATGGTTGGGATGGGGGGAGGGGTGCAGCTAGCAGCCCTGGGCTCAGACGCCAGCTCCTCACTCTTTCACAGGTTAGAGGAGAAGGGTAAGCTGGCATAAGATCCCAAAACAATTGGAGGGGGCCGAAGGAGGTCTTAATGGTGGTGGTGGTGGTGGTAGTTCTGGGACTATGATCCGTTGCCCTGAATGATATTAAGCTCCCGGCCCCCAGAGGTATTCATTCAGGCAGACAGAAACATCTTAGGATGGCAGGTTAGCCTCTTCCCATCTTGCATGGCTCCGTTTTGTCTTGTGGGCTCAAGGTAGTTGGTGTCAGCCCTTGGGGTGATACCCCAATCCTGTGGGCCCTCCCCTTCCCTAGCTAGGGGACCCAGCCAGCCTCTCCCAGCCGAGTCCTGCGCGGGGCAGCTTCCGGCCCTCTGGAATTGGCTGCGGAGGCTGATGACGTCAGTGGTTGCCATGGTGAACGCCCCGCTCTGGATGTGGGCAGCCCAGAGCCCACCTGGGTAAAAATAGTCATGTGTCCTCTATGCGACCGCCCTGGTGTGTGTGTGTGTATGTGTGTGTTTGTTGGTGGTGGGGACGGGGAGTGGGGGGAGGAGGAATGTCCAGAGACCCGGATTCCCCACCTTCTCCCTGCCAAGAGACATGGGCGGCAGGCTTCCCTCTGCGCCTCAGTTTCCCAGCCTGTGAAATGGCCCTGCTCCTGGTCTGTAGTAGGCGGCTCGGTAAATGTAAAATGTATCAGGTATTATAACAGTCCGCCTAGGCCCTGGCCGAGCTCAACAATAGCACAGCGAAACACAACAGCAACAGTAATACTAACTGATCCTTATTACCCTGGACCCCTCCTGACGTTACCTCCACATTATAGATGAGAAAATCAAAGCACAGATAATACAAGTTACTTGCTCAAGGTCCCACAGCCAGGAAGGAACAGATAATAAGTAGATCCTGACCCAGGTCTGAGTATCCGCAGATTCTAAACTGGTGCTACATGACCTTTTGAGAATTTAAAAACCTTCTTGGGTGAGCCACATTTGAGGATGGATTCAGGTCACCCTGGAGGTCACAAGTTCAGGGCTTTTTGCCCTGGTGAGGACACCCAGGGTTCATGCAAGTCAGCTTGTTGAGCTCTAAAAGGGTCTTCAATAGGGAGTCACAGATCAGGGTCCCCACCCTCCAATGGCTCCCAGGACACAAAATCCGCATAGGTAAGGGGGGAAGGGCTTTCAGATCATGCAGGGGACAGGGTGAGGAAGAGTCAAGGATCTCCCTTTCTGGGGCATCTGGGTGGCTCAGTCATTAAGCATCTGCCTTCGGCTCAGATCATGATCCCAGGGTCCTGGGATCGAGCCCCCCAGCATTGGGCTCCCTGCTCAGCAGGGAGCCTGCTTCTCCTTCTCCCACTCCCCTTGCTTATATTCCCTCTCTCTCTGTCTCTCTCTGTCAAATATATAAAATCTTAAAAAAAAAAAAAGAGAGAATCTCCCATTCCTCAGCAGATCGTTAGTATTTAGCCACTATTGGCATACTTCTTTATAAATATAACTAATTTGTTATTTAAAGTTACGAAGCTGTTTTTGGTGCAGGTAGGGTATGAGCTGGGCAGGGAAGTGACTGGGAGTCTGGGAGGGCTTCCGGGAGGAAGGGATGCCTGAGCTGAGGAAGGATGTGCAATTAACTAGCACAAAAGGAGAGGGAAGGCAGTCCTGGCAGAAGACACAGCAGGTGCAAAGGCTCTGAGGCAGGGCAGAGCCCAGCATATGGGGCAGTAGAAAGGAGGCATTGGCTGGAGTTGGGTGATCAAGGGGCCAACAGGGGGTGTGGGGGGGGGTGAGCTGGGAGGAGGGCCAGGGATGTGAAGGCCTTGCCACCTCAGGAATGACCTTTGTTTCCTCTCATTTCAGAAGGAGCTGAGCCTGCCACGCCGGGGACGTGGGTGAGTTCATCTAAGGCCAGTGGGCTGGGCCCTATGGTCCTGGATACAGATTTTTTCAGCAGCAGCCTCCAAACTGTGAATATATTTAATAATTATAACAAAGCTTCTCACTTTGATCCTTTCCCCCAGTGTTTGCAAAATGTTTCAGAAGTGCTTTACTTGGTGGTCACAAACTGGGAGGCCCAGGCTAGTTTGCAATTGAGGAAACAACTGACAAGTGCAGCAGGGTTTACCGCTGACACAAGGACATCCAGCCCGGAAAAGGGAAAATTGTCTCACACCTAGAGTCCAAACTATAAAATTCCAGCCAAGTATCCCAGAACCAGCTTTCATGCCTACCGTGATGGGGTGCTCACTCTCAGGAAACACAGGTAGAAAAGTGTATGCTTCAGGGTCTCATTAGTGTTTGTCTGTAGGTTGGCATTTTTGGATCCCAAAAGCTCAGAGAACATTTTGATCCATGCCTTTGCCGGCATGTGGATGGGAAACCAAAGCCCAAGACAGGGAGGGGTTTGCCTTGTGCTGGTGGTCCGGAAGTGTGTGAGTGCAAGACACCCCCTTTTGGGGGGCTGTGTTGGCCTGAGGAATGGGAATTCTCTTGCCTTGCAGTGAAATCACCCACTTAACAAACCTTTTTTAGGTTCCTACTGTGTGTCAGGCCCTGTTCCGGGCAAGGGGGAGCCAGAAATGGGGTCCAATGCTGAACCCTGCCCATGAGCTCATACTCTCTTGGGGAGAGTGATGGTGAAGTGATACTATGCAGGGGAAAAATTAAACAGAGATAGACAGAGGGACTAGGGGGACAGCTTTAGCCCTGAAGATAAGGGGTCTCTTGAAGGAGGTCACATTTGAGCCTAGATCTGGAAAAGGAGGCGGAGGCAAGGGGGAAAGTTCGAGGGGAATGGCCTTCCAGCTAGAGGGAATAGCATGGGCAAAGGTCCTGGGGTGCAAACCAGCTTGACGTTGGAAGAACACCGAGAAAACAGGGGTAGCTGGAGTGAAGACAGCACAGGGGAGGTGGAGGGTGAGCAGAAGGGGGAGGAGGTCCTGGGGGTTGGATGAGAATTTCAAATCTGATGGTGGGGATGGGGTCAAACTGGCCCCCAAGCCCAGACCATCTGTTCTTGTTAGGCTGGGGATAGTGCAGCTGGTGGGGAGGAGCCTGAGGGGCCCAGTAGGGGCAGGGCTCCAACACTGACCAGAAGGCGGGCACTGTTTCTGGCCTTTGCCCAGTTTGGGGGCGGGGTAGTGGGCAGGAAAAAGTCAGAACCAAAGAGGGCAAAGTCCTGGGCTACTGGGGCAGGACGAGGACAAAGACTCCCTGAGAGTTGTCTACTCTGCTACCTACCGTGTTCCTGACTGGGTCCAAGTGGGGTGTCAAGGGGGCCATAGCCAGACACAAACAACCCCGGACTCCTGGGATCTGCACTGGGCAAAAGGGAGGATGGGACTCAGGGAGCCACGCGTCGTTGTGTAGGGACGGCTCCGCGAAAGAGGGGCCCGCGGGACTGAATTCGGATGTGGGTGAGGGGGACGACGCTCTCATGGAGAGGGAACCCGGTGAAGCAAAGGCCTGGAGGTGTCGACCCGGCCCCTGGTAACCGCCGGGATGCTGAGACCGCCAGGAGGGGCTCCGAATGCTGTGCTGAGCTGCTGGGGATGGGGAAGAGGGTCAAGACGCGCTCAGATCCCGGGTGCGAGTGACAACCCTCCCCACCCCACCCCCACCCCCGCAACCCCCGGAACCCCCAGGGGGGGTGGGGCGGGGCGAGGGCAGAGAACCGGCTGGAGCCGGGAGGGGCGGGGCCGGGCGATGGAGCAATATTGCCAATCTGGGAGACAGTGACCGCCCTTCCTTTCCGGCGGCGCAGCCTGGGGGCTCGAGACCTGGCAGCCTTGGCGTCGCTCTCCGGGAGGGGGTGGCGCCCGCGACTCCAGCCTCCCGCAACCCGACTTTTCCTGCTGGGCTGGGCCTGCGCGCAGGTGCGGGGCTCCGAGCCCCGCCCCGAGGAGGAGAGAGCCCGCCCCCCGCGCCCCCAGCGGCCCAGCCTCCGCACGGCGTCGGTAGCGCCTGCCAGGCGTGCTGTCCCCACGTCCGCGTCTGTGGGTCTGTCCGATCACACGGTGATCGGAGTTCAGGGGGCCACAAAGGTGGTTTTGACACCCGGCCACGTAGACACAGCCCCGGCCTCGGCATGAAGTCTCGCAGAGACAAGCTGCACATCCCGGCGCTGACCCTTGAGTGAGTGCTTGTCGGAGAAGGGGGGAAATAGGGTGGGGGGGAGAGAAGTAGACAGATAACCACCCTTACCCGTGTCTCAGTTTAAGTCGCCCAGAGTCGCACCGCCGCCTCCGGGGAGCCCTCCGGGGTCATCAGTCAGGCCCCGCCCTCGCGGCCTGCCAGAGACCCAGAATCCCGGGCCTTGGGTCCCCTTCTCCCTAAGGGAACTGAAGTCCCTGTCCATCTCCGGATTTGGCCACACGCAGGGGCCACCACCAGGTTCACCGTCCCTGGCCTCTTTCTTTGCAGTCTGTCTCCGAGCAGCCAGAGCCCATCTTTGCTGAGCCCCAGCAGCCCCTGCAGCCCCTGCAGCCCCTCACTGGGCCTGCACCCCTGGAGGTAAGTGACAGCATATGGGGGCAGGACTTGGACATTGCCCTGGCACCCCCAGAGCCTCAGAAGCCTCCTAGACCCTCCTCGCCAAGGTACTGTGGGCTGGTGACATTGCCTCTCTGGGCCTCAGTTTACCCTTCCATAAAATGAAAGTGCTATCCACACTAGGACCTTCATGGGAAATTCCATTTTCAGTCCTAGCCAACAGGTCCTCCATCCGACAGGTAGCCAAGGTGAGGCCAGAACTTGAGCTCTTGCCCAAGGACATCCCTGAGACAGGTGTTGGGTTCCCAGCCTACCCCCTACTGAGTCAGCCTCGCCTTCCAGGCTAGGACCTCAGGGACCCTCCCCACACCCAGGTCAGCTGGTCGGAAAGCTCCTCCCTCAGAGTTTATAGACACACACACTCAGGCGCGTGCACACACACACACACACACACACACACACCCACAAGGCTGAGAGTTCACCATGATACCCTCATGCACTGAACCAAGCAAAGTGGTGTCAGGAGAGAATCAACCTGACTGGGGCCAGCTCTACCAAATGCCTTCTGTTTCCTCCCCCAGGAGGGAGGAAAGGTGCCCCCAGAGGGAGGTGCCCTTCCTGACCGCATTTCTCAGCTGGAGAAACCAAGGCTCAGAGAGGAGACACCAGTTCTCCTCGTTTAGTACATCTGGAGACTAAGCATCAGGGCCAGCTTGGTTGCCCAAATCTGTTGAGGGTCTGAGCCACCCTCTGTGACTGGAGCATCTCAGGGCCCCCCCCCCCCCCACCCGCGGTACAGGAGGGAATATAAGGGTTATCTCGGGCTCTTCACACAGCTTGGGAAAAGTTCAGGGAGGCGACAGATGTGTGAGTCAGTGATGTCTAGAATTCGAGGGCCCATCAATCATTTATACCTTAGTGTGAATGAGCTGCTTAGATTCCTTCCACAGACCTTTAATGGGGAGAAGAGAAAACAATTTGGAGCCCACACTGGGTTCTGGGTAACAGACAGTTAACATTAAGTAGGCTCCTACTGCAAGCCAGGTGCTAAGGGCATAGATGTGAACAGGACTGAAATAGCCCCTTCTTCAAGGGGCTCTCAGTCAGCTCTAGGGAGGTGGGCAGTAAAGGAGTGAGTGGACAAACAGGATACATTGAGATAGTGACCTCTTGGGGGAGGTGGTGTTTTATTTTATTTAAGATTTTATTTATTTGTTTGTTTGACAGAGAGCACAAGCAGGGGGAGTGGGAGAGGGAGAAGCAGACACCCCACTAAGCAGGGAGCCTAACGTGGGGCTCGATCCCAGGACTCTGGGCTTGTGACCTGAGCCGATGGCGGATGCTTAACCACCTGAGTCACCCAGGCACCCCAGGGAGGTGGGTTTTAGTCAAGGCCTAGGCAGAGCCAGGGGCAGGGGGGCACCAGACAATGGGAACTGCACATGCAAAGGTCCTGAGGCAGGGCCAGGGTTTTTGTGGGTTTTGGGGAAGATTTTATTTATTTGAGAGAGAGAGAGATAGACAGAAATAGTGACAGAGAGCATGAGTGGGGAGGAGAGGGAGAAGCAGGTTCCCCGCCGAGCAGGGAACCCAGTGTGGGGCTCGACCCCAGGACCCCAGGACCACGACCTGAGCCGAAGGCAGATGCTAACCAGCTGAGCCACCCAGGCGCCCCAGGACCAAGATTTTTAAAGCCTCTGCGGCTGTTTTGGGGGGAAGAGTGTCTGCTGGGGCATGTGACAGTAACGGAGGTGGCAGTCAGGGAGGTGGCTAGGACAACATCTGGGTAGGAGATGGTGGGGGCTGGACCAGGTGGGGGTGTCCTGTGGGAGGCAGGGACTGCTGTACCCCCTGTTTAGGAGAGGAGGAAACTCAGGATTTAAGAGTGTCTTGTCCAGGGCCACCCTGGGAGAGAATGTCAGGCCAAATCTGACCCTGACTCTTTGGCCTCTCCCACCTCCTTGGCCTCCACACCGGGTGAGGACCAGAGGAGGGGAGGAACCTGTTGTGAACTGCTGAGCCAGTTTTACCAGGAGCAAATGGAGGCAGTGTTTGGGGTTCTGAGCAGAAAAGTCTCCTCACCCACCACCAGAGGGCAGCAGAACCACATCACTTGGGGCCAGGAAAGTAAAAGGGTCTCTACCTCCCCTGCCCCAAGCACCCTAGGAATAAGCCCACATTTGTTCCCTCAGCTTCTGAGGCCCCATCAGTCTGGCCCCTGCAACCCCCACCTCCTCCCCGTCTATCTCCCCATCTGGCTCAGCCTAGCCATGAGACTTCCTGGCCTGCCAGAACACGAGCTGGTCCAACCTCAGGGCATGTGCTGCTTGTCTGCCCAGAGCTCCATTTCCTCCATTTCTTCATTTCTTCATTTGTCAAATCTCTATCAAGTCCCCATATAGGAAGCTTTTCCAAACCACAGCCCCCCATTCAGGGTCTCCCAAGCCCGGATTATGTCCATTACACCTGTCCCTTTCCCTCATGGACACTGCATTATAGCTGTGATTTCCATGTTTTCTTGTGTGATTATTGGGTTGTTTTTCTCACCCAGAGGCTTGGGAACCCCTTGAGGACCAGACCTGGATCTGTCCTCTATCCTAGGGCAGGGCTTGGTCTATAACTGATGCTCGGTTTAATGCTTGTGGCATGGACACATGGGAAGCAGGTAGGGCTCTGCCTGTGGTGGTGGTGCTGGTGGTGGGTGGGAGGTAATCGAAGAAAGCTGTGAGTCTGGTCCTTTCTGACAGGGTCACAGCAAAAGGCTTTGTCAGAAGAGTGTTCCCTCTGGGGCCTTGAGTGCCAAAGACAGGAAGAATTTGCATTTTTCTCTCCAGGGTACTAAGAACTGCACAGCATCCTTGACTGGGAGGGATGTGGACGGACAGGGCCTGGGCAGGTGGGAAGGGCAGTCAGACCAAGGAAGAGTTGGGGGTAGGGGTCTGTGTGCTCCCTGTGGCTTTGCCATTTGGGCAGTCACGAGTACAAGCAGAGGGAGACAGATCCCGAGTCGCAGACGGGGTTAGGATCTGAGCCCTTGGAGACGAATTCACCCAGAAGTGTGGTTTGGCTGTAAAAGCAATGAGGAGCCATGGAGAATGTGTGAGCTGGGGAGGGACGATCTGCTGGGCAGCGAGCTGGCGCCAGAGCTCAGCGGCTTGGTCAGGCTTTCATGGGAGGCCTTTGCCGTGGCCATGGGCATTCTGGATTGTCAGCTGCATCCCTGTTCTGCAGAGGAGGAAACTGAGGCCAGATGGCCGTGGGAGAAGTGGCTGCTGGGGATGCCAGAGCAGTGGGCGTAATGGGGCGCATGTAGATGGTGCGGGGTGTGGCCACAGCTGGGATTAAGCAGGGTAGTTCCTTTCCTATGTGCACAGCATTGTCCCTAGCACACGTGGACATAGCATGTCAGCAGAGGGTGATGCGAGACCATGACTCCGTCCCTACTTGGGTCTACAGACCTGTGGGAATTTGCATTTCCCATGAGCAGGAAGCTCTGTCCCTGACCCATGGCTCAGATGGAACACCTAAGGGTCAGAAGTGACTGCTTCCATCCTCCCTTCCACATCTCGCCCTACAGCAGGGCCCATCCATTGGCCTCAAAACAATTCCAGAATCTCCCCCACTTTTCTCCACAGCGTCCCCCTGGTCTAGGCCTCAGTGTCTCCCCTCCCAGACCCCATCACAGCCTCTCATTGGCCTAATGCCATCTGCATTCCTGTCCCTGATAACTCCTGTTCCACATGGCAGACATGGGAGGGCGGTGACCGTTCTGATGGTGCCCCACCCCTGCCCACACACCCTTCATGGCACCCCTTTGATTCTACTGTCCAGCTGCACTCCTCTTACAATGCACAAGGCTTACATGGTAAGCCCTGCTGGCATCCTTCCCTCAGTCCTGTCTCAGGACCTTTGCACAAGCTGTGCCCTCTGCCTGGAACACTGTTTCCATGACTGGCTCCTCTTCCTTCTCAATGTCTCTGCTGGCTTTAGTGTCATCTCCCCACCGAGGCCTCTGGGCTAAAGTCATCCTTTGCCATTGTTACCTCTGTTCCTTCCTTTCCTTGACTTCAGTGTTCGAAACTACCTTGATCATTTCATTGTTTCCGGTTTACTCTCTGCCTCCCCCTCCAGACTTGGGGCCTCTTGAGGGCACGGTCTTCAGGGTTCAGCACAGGGTCAGGCACACAGTAGGTACTCAATAAATGTCGAGTGAGTGAATGACCAGTTATGGGCGTTTGAGACCCAGGCTTGGGGGAACCTAGAGATGGAGCGCGTTCTGGGGGACACACCCAGGAGATACCTGAGAGTGACACTGGCCGGGAAGACAGGGTGGGGAGTCTCTTGGGAGACCTGAGAAGCAAAATTGGTGGCAAGAGGGTTGGGGAGAGTTAGTATTACATATCAGGCAAGGGTGCCTTTCTGTGCCTTCCCTTCTCAGATGTGGGGTCTGGGCTTCAGGGTCAGGCCCCTTGGGTTAGTTCCCAAATGTGTCCTGTGGCCTGTGAAGGGGCCACTCTTAAGGTGACACTGTCCCTGTCTTCTTGGGACTGTCACGAGCAGAAGCAGCATTAATTCTGCCTACTGCCTACTGTGTGAGACAGTCCTATTCCCATGGTGAGCATGTGCCATACTCCCAGCACTTTCTGTCCCTCTGATTCGATTCCATTTTCATGAGGGGACATTTGTAGATGGAGAAGCAGAGGTGTGGAAGTTAGCCTGATGCTAACATTGATCAAACATGTATCGGGCACTGTGGGTGCCACCTTGCATCTTATTCGTGTAATCATCCCGTTGGCCTGGTTTCCCTCCCATTTTACAGTCGAGAAGACAGGCCTGAGGCACCTGTTAGGTGTCCTCTGAGTCCTGACTGTAGCCAGGTTGGTGGCCTTTCCATCACATAGACAGGCAGAGCGTGTCAGATGCCCTGACTCGATTAATCATGCCCTTTCTGCCAGTCCAGTGCTGGGAGGTGCTGGGACCCCCAGGAGCCGAAGCCTGGGGAAGACAGAGCCAGACACAAGAAAAGGCTGCCTGGGAGAGGGGACGCTAGATTTTGCCAGGCAGGAAGGACTGAAGAGAACTGAAGCCAGCGTGGGCGCGGTAGCATGAGCCAGGCCAGGCCATTGGAGAGTTCTCAAGTGCCACACTCCGAAGGGGTTAGCGCGGGGGAGTGGGGGGAAAGAGAGAGAGGGAAACAGGGACGTGAACAGATTTACATTTCGAGGAAAGGGGCCAAGTTCCAGGGCCTAACCTACTAGGCGCCAACGCCCCGCCTCCGCTGCTCGCAGCCCTGGCAACGCCCCTCCCCTCCGCCCGCGGCCCTGGCAACGCCCAGCCCACTAGCCTGAACGCGGGTCCGCCAGCCTAGCTTCCTCGTCGCTCGCCCCGCCCCGCAAGGCCCCGCCCCCGCAAAGCCCCGCCCCCGCGCTTGCCTGGGCGGGGTTCCCGGCCGCGCTGCGGGGAGCGCGCTTCCTCCTCGCCCCCTACCCCAGCCCCGCAGCGCGCACCCTCTGCCCCGCTCCGCGGGGCTCCCGGGGCCAATCCGGCCGCGGAGGTTCGCGCCCCGCCGCCGCCGGCTGCGCCCCCGCGCCTCCCGGGTCTCCGACGGCGGCGGCGGCACAAAGAGAAGCAGCATGTCCGACCCCAGCTACTGGACGGCGGTGGCTGCGCCAGGCCACCGGAGCCGCCTTGCCAAGGGCGCGCTGCTGCAGCGCTCCAAGAGGTAGGGGCACCGTGCGGGCAAAGGCTCGGCGGCCGGCCAAGCAAACACGAGTTGCCAGAAGTATATCCCGGCAGCGTGGCGAGGGCCGCTGTGTGCGACAGTAGGGGGAAGGGGGAGGACGCTTTGGGATCAGGGTATTCGTTAGGGGTCCAGACACCCTCCTTTCGCCCTTCGTTACCCGGAGTTGGATGTCTGCCTGCCGGGGTCGCAGTTAGGGTGCGGGACCGAGCCAGGATTCAAACCCGGGTCTCTAGGCCTGGGCAGACCTGGGGAGGATCTTCTTGGAAAAACTGAAGCTCGTCTGTCCCTGGGGCCCCCCGTCAGCGGAAATATTGTTTCAGAAGCAGATATTTGCCGCACGAGGCTGGGGTGCAGGTGGTGTGGCAGGAGCGGGTAAATCGGGTAAAATACTGAGTTTAACCACAGCAAAGCTTCGCCTGTCTTGGAGTCTCCGTTTACCTTTCTGAAAAGCAAAGGCCAAGTAAGGGCTGTGGACTTTAGAAGCCAGGATTCGGCTTCAAATTCCAGCTCCGCCACTCCCTGGCTGTGTGACCTCAGGCAGTTCCTTAACCTCTCTGTTTTCTGGCCTTTTACTGGTGCTGGGTTGGGGCATTCCTAGAGGGGAGCACAGGCAAAGGCCGGGCAGGGACGGCAGCTGCTAAAGGACCTGGAGTACTAGGGTCAGGACTTAGACCCTTCTCCCAGGTCCTGTGGAGTGCCAGAGGGCTTAGGGGCACCTCAGGGATCAGGTGTAGGCAGCTGGCCTCAGGCCAGTGTTTTCTGCCATATTCTCACTCTGTGTTGTCCCACGTGGGTGT
This sequence comes from Meles meles, assembly GCF_922984935.1. Lineage (NCBI taxonomy): Eukaryota > Metazoa > Chordata > Mammalia > Carnivora > Mustelidae > Meles > Meles meles. The sequence goes on from NC_060085.1 coordinate 14,203,272, forward strand.
TTATTGAATGGCCAGGCAGCCTCTCAGGGTCGTGGGTCTTCTCCAGGGAGGCTGAGCGAGTGGACACTGGACAGATGCTAGGCAGTGAACAAATGATGCCCAGGTTCCCCTTGAGACATCAAATATGGCTGTGTTTTCAAGAAGGCCCCGCCTGAGTGCAAGATGGAGGTGGGGCAAGTGTTTTTCCCAAAGGCTGCGGCTGGCGTCAAATGCTGCAGCATGGGGCTGAGGACCCAGATGAGGGCTGGGAGAGGATGTGGCACCAGCGGCTATATGGGTGGGGGGCTGGGTGTTGGCAGGAAGTTTTGCAGGAACCTGTGGGTTTCACTTTTGCTTCTGCACATCAGCCTACAGGCAGTTCCCTGTGGCTGTTGACATCTGTGGCCTCAGTTTCCTAGACTGGGAAATGGGTGCAGGTGGTCTCTCCCACCTCTGGGGCTGTTGGGATGGGCAGCTGGTGACTGAATTCACTGGGGAGGCATTGCCTGGCCTCCCGCTGCACGTCCCAGGCCCTGCAGGACTTGTGGGGAGAGAGACAACACCGCCCATGCCTACTGCTGTCTACCCAGTGCTGGGCCCAGACCTGAACACTGTGTATATACTTCATCAAATCTTCCTGGTGCCTTGCAAGGTATACAGATTGGGAAACTGAAGCTCAGGAGGGCAGCTGCTCATGGAGCCTCCCTGCCTGTCTTGATGCCTCAGTCGGTGGCTGACCATGCCGTCCCATGCCTTAACCTGCACTGTGCCTTCTGTCTGGGACACCATTCCTGGCCCCATGAGGCCCTGAGGTTTCATCTCTCCCTCCCTGAGCCACTGAGCTGCGTTGGCGGCTGGGAGTCTGTGGGCTGATGCACTTCCAGAGCCGTTGCTGGGCGACTGCACCGGGGAGGGAGGGGAGATGATGTTGCTCTCAATTTCCCTCTGCCAGGGCGGGGGCTGGAGCCGGGGCACAGGTGGGAGAGGATGGGCCAGGGTGGGAGTGGCTTGGGCCAGGGGGTTCTGGAAGAAGGGAATTGGGATGGAGGGAGGGATATGCATGGACAAAAGTTAAGAAGGATGGGACCTTCTGCAAGGTGCTGACTTGAGGGTTTAAAAACCTTAAAAGGGTCAGTTGGCCTTTTGGGGAGGTCCAGGGGAGGAGGGGTTGCCAAGACACTTGGGGCCATGGGCCTGGGAAAGGGTGCATGGGATGGAGTGGACACCTGCCTCAGTTCCCCAGTGGACTCCAGGGTCCTCTCTGCCATCTGCTTTATTTGCCAGTGCTCCTGGCAGCGGGCAGGGCATAGGCAAACGTGTGGGGGTGAGATCATGAACACGGAAGCCCGAGAAGGCGAGCCAGGGGGCTCCTGGCCACGGGCAGGGTTCACTAGGAGCCCGGAAGTGCTCAATGCCACCGCTGATAATAACCACAGTAATCTTAATAATAGGTAATATTTGTCCAAAAGGGCTACCCAGGCCTCAAAGGTGGTGTGAGCAAGGGGCCATGCCGGCGTCCAGCTGGGATCAGAGGGGTAGTGGTCACGCCTAGCTTCCCGTCCTGCCCCAAAGCTGGCCAGATGTATTCTCCGGCCTGGGCATGCAGGTCTCTGTGCCCGGAGGCCTGGGCCAGTGCCTGACCCTGTCCCCTTGTCTCCCGACAGCTGCCGCAGTGGGAACCGCAAAAGCCTGGTGGTAGGAACGCCCTCGCCGACCCTCTCCCGGCCCCTGTCTCCACTTTCCGTGCCCACAGGTGAGTGTGGGAGCAAGCACGCAGGGGCGGCGTCCTATCTTCACCCGCTCTGACTCATTGTCCCCCACCTCGTCCCCAGCAGGCAACAGCCCCCTGGACAGTCCTCGGAACTTCTCAGCGGCATCTGCTGTGAACTTCCCCTTTGCCCGAAGGTGAGTGGTCACTGGCTTTGAGGGTTGGTGTCAGCACAGCTGGGGAGGGGACAGGCAGGAGCATGTGCTTGGTGGCTGGGCCTGCCTCCTCATTCACTTTTTCCCCCTCCCCTATCCCCTGCCCTGTGGTGGTCTCTCCCTCTGGCTTCTGCCCCTGGCAAACATGCACGGCCTTCTGCAGCCACATCCCACGCGTGGAAAGGTAATTTCAGGGAGCCCTTGGGGAGGAGGAGGGCACACCTTCCAGTCTAAAAGCCATTAACTCACTAAAAGCCACGAACTCACTTAATGAGAATTGATGAAGGACCTATTGGGTAGCAGATGCTTAAATGTCGCTCATTCACTCCGTAACATTTACTCGGTATTTGCCACATGCCGTACCCTATGCTGGGGGCCGAGGAAGGGGAGGCCAGATTCTGGCCCCTGAGGAGTCCTCAGTATGGCGGGGTTGGGGGGGGGGTGACTAGCATGTGTCCCAGCAGCTGCAACTCAGAGAAGTCAGAGTTTTGACGGGGTATGCTTTGACAGCTGGGTCAGGGAGGACTTCCTGGAGGAGGTGTCTGAAGGATGAGGAGAAAACATGTCGCGGACCTGTTGACCTTGAATCTCTGTTCTCAGCCTTTTCAGAAGATTCTTCCTCCAACAGAGCCAGAATCTGCCAGCCATGGTATCTGTCTTTTGTCCCCGCATACCACAGGGGCCATGCCTTCCTTCTAACTCTTCTGGTTCTCCTCTCTAGGGCTGACGGCAGAAGATGGTCCCTTGCATCCCTCCCATCTTCTGGCTACGGAACCAACACGCCCAGCTCCACCGTCTCGGTACCCACAGTCCCACCTTGGCCAGCAGACAGGCGGGTGCGAGGTGGGGCGGGACACGTCTTTGGTTTTTATCAAGGTGTTGGATAGTTGTCCAGTCAGCCAACATCCTGGCTGCCCCCTTTGTGCCCCATTCTGGGCAACATAGGCGTCCCTGAAAAGACCCAGCCTCAGTCCCAAAGAGCCCCCAGTCTGGAGGACACAGACATCCTCATCCCGTGGAGTTAGTGCCCAGCCAGAGGGAGTCTTGGGGTTGCCTAGGGAGCAGGCGGGAGGATTGCTGGAGGAGGGGGCATCGGAGCTGGGGTTTTGAGGGATGCATAGGAGCCAGGCAGGAGCATATTACCATCCAGTGACAGCAGGCAGCCTAGGCCTTGACGGGTAATGCTGGGGTTCTTGCTTTGGCGCTGACTGTGAACTCGTGGTCCTGGTACCCCCTCCTGCCAGTCGAGCTCATCCTCCCGGGAGCGTCTCCACCAGCTTCCTTTCCAACCGACGCCGGATGAACTATGCTTCCTGTCCAAGCATTTCCGCAGCTCAGAGAGCGTGGTTGATGAGGAGGGTGGCCACCGCTCACCCCACCTTCGCCCCCGTTCCCGCAGCCTCAGGTGGGTCTTGACCTCGGACTCCAGCCCCTCCCTGGGCTGGCTTTGGGGCCCACATTGTGACTCCTCCTCCATCTCTGCCCCCGACCCTGTCCAAGCTTGAACTCTGATCCTCGACCCTCCCCTGAACTGGGTCTCTGGTCTCACGTCGCAAGCTGACTGTGTGTCGTCGTCCCCCTCGCCCCGCCCCGCCGCAGCCCGGGACGCACCACAGGGACCTTCGACAATGAGATCGTCATGATGAATCACGTGTACCGGGAGCGGTTCCCGAAGGTGGGCAGTGCCGGTGCCTGCACCGGCCCTAAGTCTCCTCCATGTCATTGTTCCTCCGTGGCACTCTGTCTTCCTGGCTCTGTCACCCCTCTCTGTCCCTTTCCTGCCTGTCCTTATCTGTCTGTCTCAAACCGCCCCTCCCACAACCTAGGCATATTGTTCCCCGTCCCGCCCCCAATTCCCTGACCCCATCACCACGTCTCTCTCCCCAACTGTCTCTCTTGCCCCCATCTGTGTGTTGCTCCCCAGCCCCATCCAATGACCAGGTTGCCCCATCCACCCTGCCCAGGCCACGGCACAGATGGAAGGCCGTCTGCGGGAGTTCCTGGCTGCCTTTGCGCCTGGCGCTCGGCTGGCACTGGCCGATGGCGTCCTGGGCTTCATCCACCACCAGATCATCGAGCTGGCCCGCGACTGCCTGGCCAAGTCCGGAGAGGCGCTCGTCACCTCCCGCTACTTTCTGGAGATGCAGGAGAAGCTGGAGAGGCTGCTTCAAGATGTGTGTGGGCAGTGGGGGGAGATCAGGGGTTCAGGGGTCCCCAGGCTGGCCAGGGCCCAGGGCTTGCGGGTGACGCCATCACCCACCTGTCCCCTCCGCCCCCCCACAGGCCCACGAGCGCTCAGACAGTGAGGAGGTCGGCTTCATTGTCCAGCTTGTCCGGAAGCTGCTCATCATCATCTCGAGGCCGGCGAGGCTCCTCGAGTGCCTGGTGAGTCTCTGCACACGGCCAGGTGACAGTCCCGCTGACGTACAGGAGATGGTGCCTGTGGGGGTGGAGGTTTGAGGGGCACCCAGGGCGCCTCCGGGCTGGGGTGGGCTTCCTTCCCCAGGGAAGGGTCAGGCGCTGAGACTTAGGGGAGAGCTGGAACCGCCCCTCAGGCTGCTCCAGGCAGAGGGAGCACCACGTGCAAAGGCCTGGGGGTGAGACCAAGCCCCGCTGACCAGCCTCTCTGCACCTCCAGGAGTTTGACCCCGAGGAGTTTTATCACCTGCTGGAGGCTGCTGAGGGCCAGGCCCGAGAGGGCCAAGGCATCAAGACGGACCTGCCACAGTACATCATTGGGCAGCTGGGCCTGGCTAAGGACCCCCTCGAGGGTGAGCTGACAGGGGAGTGGCGTGGAAAGGGAAAACCCAAGGCAAGGCGGGAGCAGACCGGTGGTTCGAGCCCAGGCCCGTTGACTTCACAGCTGCCATATTGTCCTTCATCCCTCTGGGGCCCTGCCCTCAGCCACCTGCGGGGCCCACTGTAGGGAAGTGTCTGGGGTTCCTTCGTCGGACAGCCACACGTCAGACCCCCTGACCTGCCAGGGCCTAGGAGCCGCAGTGTTTTCCAGTGCAAGGTTAAGATGAGCCAGGGAGGCACCATTAACAATAGCATTCCCATCATCCCGCGGACTCAAGAAATACTTCCCTGAAGTCATCTGACTGTGGCCCAGGAGGTAGACTCGGAGTCAGACAGGGCGACCCATGGGCTGGACCAAGCTGGCCAGGAACTACCCCCACCGCCCACCCCCCCACCCCCGATAGCTGAGGCAGGAGAACTGAGACTTGGTACTAGGCGAGCATCGAACTTGGACCTGGCCTGGTCCAGGTGTGGTCACAGGTGGCTCTGGGGAAAGGTGACATGTAAGCTGAGTGCTCGCAGATGGAGAGGTGACCAAGTATAGCTCTGGGGAAGAGAAGGGGTGAACCAGGCAGGGGGAAGGGCGAACGCAAAGGCCCTGAGGTGGACCCGTGCCTGGTGCGTGGGCAGAACAGTGGGACGAGGGGTGTGGCTAGAGCCGAGGAAGGAAGGAAGCTAGGAGGAAGGCAATGGGGTTGGCAGGGCTCCATGCCGTGGCCGGTGTCCACCAGCATCATTGCTATGTTAACCTTGGGACTGGGCTGCCATCGTCCCCATTTAAAGCTGGAACGACTGAGGCTCTGGGTAGATGAGATCGAGCAGGGGTCAGACCTCAGTGGGCCCAAGGCCAGACCGCTTAAAGACTTGCTGTGTGGCCATGGCCAGACCCGGCCCTCCAGTGGAGATAACGTGGTGCTGGGGGTGGCCCCAGTGTCAGAGGAGACAGAAAGTGGCCAGGTGGTTGGCGGCTGACACTGTGGGGCAGATCATCTGTCCTGTGCCCCCGGCAGGGAACCTTCAGCATGGAAGGGAAGTGGAAGGGGTTACATTCAAACCCAGGCTTCCCTCGCCTGTGAGATTCCACTGTCCCATCCCAGCCATGCCCTGTGATCATGAGACACTGTCTTCGTTGCTATCCTCACATCTCATGTTCACCAACCACTCAGTTGGGGCCACCCCTCTGCCAAGCCCTAGGGCCAGAAAATGGCGGGGGCTCCCTCTGGGCCACACCCCAAACTGACGAGGATATTCGGAGCCAAAACCCAGAGGGCCCATGTCACAGCCTGTGTTAACAGGCTCAAGGCTGGGAGCCAGGATGACAGCTGTGCCGTTCAGAGGCTGGGCTTCCCGCTGGTCCTTCTAGAAGGTTTCCTGGTTATTGCTTCATTTGGCCTCGTGGGTTTGGCCAAGAATTGGATGTAGTAGGGGCTCAATGAATCTGGAATCTGGTCAGGGAATCTGGTCAGGGAAGCACCATGTCCCCAGCCCAGGATGAGCCTTGGAAGCCATAGGAGATCTCTAGGGGATCGAGGGGCAGGGCATGGAGGCCACATTTCAGCCTCCTCCCTTGTCTTACAGAGATGGTGCCTCTGAGTCACCTGGAAGAGGAAGGACAGCCTCCAGCTCCTGAGTCCCCAGAAGTAAGTCACACAGCTTTGATGCTCCCACGACCAGGCGGCCATGGGAAGGGTTGGGTTTGTTAAGCTTTTGCATATAGTAGGTACTTAATAAATGCCTGTGACTTCAGGGAGAAAGTAGAGGCAAATGAGACTACCCTGCCATGGTGGTTGGGCAGGGTCAGACTGGAGGGGGCATCAGAAAGGGGAGTTTTGGAGGATGTAGAGGAGTTTTCTGGAAGGAGGACATTGCTTGAGCCAAAGCTTAGAAACTCAGAAGCTGAGCTGAAGAAGTTGAGGAGGAGGAAATAACACCAGGCCCAGTGGTTGGGACTTGAGGGCAGGGACCCTGACCCCTTCTTGCCCTCTAGAGCCGTGCCCTCATCGGCCCATCACGGAGGAAGCCATGTGAGAATGACTTCGAGACCATCAAACTCATTAGCAACGGGGCCTACGGGTAAGTCCTCGGGTCCCCCATAGACCCATTTCTCAGATGCCCATGGGGCTGCCTGGGATCCAGCAGTGGCCCCTGAATGTGGGGACGGGGAAACCGAGGCCTGACGAGGAAAGTAGAAGCACAGTACAGCCAGGCCAGAGCCTCAGACGGTCTCGTCCATGGTCTAGGCCGTAACCTGCCCCAGGTAACTCTCCAGGTATAGGGAGTCATAGGCATTTCAGGGCCACACAAGCCAGCAGATGGCTGCACGGCGGCAGGAGCGTGCAGCAAGCATTATCTGAGCGCCCCCCCACTCATGGATTTGTGCGGAGGTGGGGGGGGAGGGGCCATCCTCACAGCATCAGACTATGGAGCAGGTGGCCGGAGAGGGGTGCTTCTCGTCTGGGTGACGTCACTCAGCAGCGTGGCCAGCAGTCCGGGTCAGACAGCTCCAGAAGGCTGTAGTGGCTCTGGGGTCTTCATAGCCCCCTGGAGGATCTTATGGTTGGCTAGTCAGTTCGAAGCACTTTTACTAGATACACAAACCTGGCAAGCTCTAAACGGGTCAAAATCTGCTCATTTAGGCTCGCATAAAGCAGTTTGAGCCTGGTGCTGGGGCTTTTTTTTTTTTTTTAAAAGATTTTATTTATTTATTTGACAGAGAGAGATCACAAGTAGATAGAGAGGCAGGCAGAGAGAGAGAGGGAAGCAGGCTCCCTGCTGAGCAGAGAGCCCGATGTGGGACTCGATCCCAGGATCCCGAGATCATGACCTGAGCCGAAGGCAGCGGCTTAACCCACTGAGCCACCCACGCGCCCCGTGCTGGGGCTTTTGATCTAAAAGGTCGCCGTCTGCTATGAAGAAGTAACCTAGAGGCCATCTTGGGCTTCTCTGTGACACCAGGGAGAGCGGCTGAGACCCATAGCAGGGCTGTTTTCGGAGAGGGGCTGGGGAAAGAGAGAGGCTGTCCCAGATGTAGGGCTGGATGGCTTGGGTGAAGTCCTGGCCCCACTGAATGTGGGGGCCTCAGCGTCCGGCCTCAGCAACCCCGGCTCCCCCAGGGCCGTCTACCTGGTGCGGCACCGAGACACACGGCAGCGCTTTGCCATCAAGAAGATCAACAAGCAGAACCTGATTCTGCGCAACCAGATCCAACAGGTCTTTGTGGAGCGTGACATCCTCACCTTTGCCGAGAACCCGTTTGTGGTCAGCATGTTCTGCTCCTTCGAGACCCGGCGCCACTTGTGTATGGTCATGGAGTATGTGGAAGGTGCGGTCACAAGGGCTTTGTATGCCTCTGGTGATGGGGAGCTCACCCTCTACCCTAAAAGAGAGTCCCTCCTTTGACCATGCCGGGGTTTGCTCTGTCCTCCAAGGGGTCCCAGCCTGCCTTGGGGGACCCTCGGTCTGTGGTGGGGGGCCCATCCTCAGGGCTTGGGGCTGAGGGAGCTCAAAGAGGAGTGTGAGAGTAGAACCTTGCGGGGTAGGGTGAGGATGGGCATCTTCGGCAGGGGGGACCTGATGAGCAGAGGCCTGAAGGCCAGGAGTTAAAGCAGGGAAGGAAGGGAGATGTGGAGTGTAAGGGCCAGCATGGTTGGGGGCTAGGGAGAGGAGTTTGGGGAGCAAGTTTGCAGTTTAAGAATGAGCAGGCCCTCCAGGTGAGCGCAGGGGTTTTAGGCAAGGACAGGGAATGACCACTTAGGAGGCACCAGCTGTGTACAGGGCAGGGGACTGGTGCCCTTCTGGAGCTGCTGTCCTGCCAGCGGGAGAATCAGGAGTCAAGGTCTGCCCTCCCTCCTGCCCCTCTTGGTTCCCTGCCTTGGTTCGGTCCAGACTGGGGACGTTCTGCAGGAGGTTGGAGTGGTCCTGTAGGCCCGGGCGAGGCTGTAGAGCCCAGGGCCTCTGTGAATGCGTCTGCGCCCCCCACAGGCGGCGACTGCGCCACGCTCCTGAAGAACATGGGCCCGCTGCCCGTGGACATGGCCCGCATGTACTTCGCAGAGACGGTGCTGGCGCTCGAATACTTGCACAACTATGGCATCGTGCACCGTGACCTCAAGCCCGACAAGTGAGCAGCCTGGGGGCCTTGGAGGTGTGGGGGCAGGGCCTCTGATTGGGGTCTGGGGCTGCTCAGAGCCCCGCCTGCCCGGATTCTTCTGGCCCCGGGGCCCCTGGTGACAAGAAGACACAGAACAGTGGCAATCTTGGGCAGCTGGTGCATACAGAGGCGAGCAGGTACTTAATAGGTACCTGCTGTATGCAAGGGAGAGACAGTACATTTATAGAGGGGCTGCCAAGCAAAGAGAGAATGGATGCACAAAATATACAGGGGAAGGAACTGTGCACTCACAGAGCTGCTGCTCCAGGGGAAGAGAGAGCGTGCACTTAGGAGACAATATCTGTATACTGGGAATAGGGATAGGCCCTCTGCAAGACCTTACATGTGAAGGAAGGGACTGTGCATATCTTGAGCACGTGTTCTCAGGGAAGAAAGGAAAAGTTCATGCAGGGAAGAAAGGAAAAGAATATGTTTCTTGAGAGCCTCGGGAGGTTTACTTTACTCTAGCACCTAAGAAGCACCTACTGCATACCAGGTTCTCTATGGGTGACACGTGTGTGAATAATCCTTCATGCTCTGTAAGCCATACATAATTTGCAAGCCACTCTCCCCTGCATTAATTGAGCACCTTCTGTTTATAGAGCCAGGGGCTGTTTTTATATCAAGTGCCCTGTGGCTACTAGGCAAGAAGCAGTAAGAGCCCTGCCTGGTTCCAGGGCATCTCATAGTTTGCCAGTGGCTCAGAAGATGAAGTGTGTATTTGGCACCTGCTGTATACCTGGGCCTCTATGCTCAACCCTCTAAGGAAGCCCTGTGCCCGGCAAAACTCACTGGATCATCCTAGAGTGGGGTGGGGTCTCCCAAGGGTCTCAGGTCACACCCCAAGGCAGGACCTGCCCCTTCCAGGCGCAGGACCATCATCTGCAAAAAGGCGCAGGCAAGTGTCCAGCCCCAGAGGGCTCAGGGAGATAGGCACACATAACAGGTGCTTGAGAAAAATAGATATTTTTTTCACGTTGGAAAATTTCAAATACATCCCAAAGTCAGGAGAAGGTGCATTCCTTGGCGAGGGCCATCAGAGCAGAGTAGCACAGACTAGGCCGCTAAAGCCACCGAAATGTGTTCTCAGGGTCCCGGAGTCCAGAAGTCGAAGATCAGGGTATTAGCAAGGGCTGCCTCTGGAGGTGCCAGGAAGCGATCTCTTCCAGGTCTTTCCCCAAGGTTCTGGTGATTTCGTGGCTTGTGACAGCATCGCTCCAGCCTTCATGTGGTATCCTCCCTCTGCACATCTGTGTCCACGTGTCCCCTCTTCATAAGGATACTAGTCCTGTTGGATGAGGGGCCGCCATGCTCTAGCATTTATTTATTTATTAATAATGTTAATATGTTTATATATTTTTATAATAATTTTAAATAATATAAAATAAATATTGGGGTTTTTTAAAGATTTTATTTACTTATTGGACAGAGAGAGACACAGCAAGAGAGGGAACACAAGCAGGGGGAGTGGGAGGGGGAGAAGCAGACTCCCCGCTGAGCACGGAGCCTGATGTGGGGCTCGAACCCAGGACCCTGTGATCGTGACCTGAGCTGAAGGCAGACGCTTAACCGACTGAGCCACCCAGGCGCCCCAAGCCCTTGGTGTTAACTGCGCCTGGTGGCTACACCAAAATGGTTTTCCTCAGCTGGTATACAGAGTAGTTGCTCAGGAAATGTCCCTTATGTTTAAAAATAGTGTCTGCACATAGTCGGTGTACGGAGTTTTTTCTTCATAGAGTCGAGGTATACAGGATGTGCCAAATGAAGGGTTTATCAGACCGCTTGGATCTACACAGTGAGTTCTCTAGAAATGAACCAGCCCGTGTACCAGGAGGTAATGAAAATGTGACTTTATAAAGATGGTGCGGGGGCGGGGGCGTTCTATGACCCAGCAAAACGTGTATGTACTTCAGCTGATGGGAAAACTACAACAGCAGCATACGCAGTAGGTGTACAAGTTTTCAAAGGTGGGTCCTCTTAGGAAGTGCACAGAAAGATTTCTGTATACAGCAGCTGCTCAAGCTATGTTCACTGTTCAACAGGGAATGTAAACAATAAGTGCCTGAAAGGGTTTAGTTTGTTAAAAAGAACAGACACATGTACAAAAATACATTGTAGATCCCTCCAGTAGGGGTGCAGGTGTTTTAACACACGGTGGGGAAACAGAGTGATTCTCAGGAAGTTTATATTTGAAAAGTGGCGTATACAGTAGGTGCTCAGTAGCGACAGCAGAAGCATGCAGTAGGTGCACCAAGATGTTTGCCAGATTTGAAATACCGCCTAAGAACCTACTGGTTATTATGAGAACGTGCCAGCATTCGGGAAGCTTCCCTGGCTGGACCTTCGCTCAGCTGGGGTGGCACCAGGGTTCTGGGGTGGCGTGAGCAGGCACCAGGCACCTCAGGGGGGTCCCCCCCACCCGGCCCTGAGCATACCACTTACCCGCCCGCAGCCTGCTCATCACCTCGCTTGGCCACATCAAGCTGACTGACTTCGGCCTGTCCAAGATTGGGCTCATGAGCATGGCCACCAACCTCTACGAGGGTCACATCGAGAAGGACACCCGGGAGTTCGTGGACAAGCAGGTGTGTGGGTGGGCCAGTGGCCCCAGGGGTGAGACCACCTCCCTCTGTCTGGACCCCGACCCTTGGGATATGGGGAGACCCTGCAGCACCTCCACGCCTGTGCACAGCCTGGCCTTGGCCGTTGCCATCTCTCTCGCAGCCTTTCTGGAGTTGGAGGCCATCCTCCTTTTCCCCCTTCTGCCTGACCCAGGTGTGCGGGACGCCTGAGTACATCGCGCCCGAGGTGATCTTCCGCCAGGGCTATGGGAAGCCAGTGGACTGGTGGGCCATGGGCGTGGTCCTCTATGAATTCCTGGTGGGCTGTGTGCCTTTCTTCGGAGACACCCCTGAGGAACTCTTTGGCCAGGTGGTCAGTGGTGCGTTTCCCCCCCGCATGGCCGTGGTTCGAGTCTTGGCCCCCCATCCCGGGGCTCTGGGCTGCAGTCCCCCACCCCCTTCAGGGTGCCTTGCCCCAGCCAGATACTGGGGACATGGCCAAGGGCAAGACAGACAGGGAGATCAGTATGCAAATTATGGGACATCGGATACCAAAAATGCCAAGGAAAAGAAGCAGGAAGAGGGGAAGGGATGGGGTACCAGACGTGATGGGAGGCTGCCTTAAATAGGGGGTCACAGAGGTCTCGCTGAGGTAACAGTGTGAGCAAAGCCTGAAGGAGCAAGAGGGAGCCACAGAAGTAGAAGAAGGGTACAGCCCTGGTAGAGGGGCACAGCCAGAGCAAAGGCTGTGGGCAGGACTGAGCCTGGTGGTGTTGAGGGGACAGAGGAGTCTGCTGGTTTGGTGTGCAGTGGGTGAGGGGAGGTGGGGGGGGTTGCTACGATGGGCTATCCTCACGCTCTCACTTCCTCTCTTATTTTATTCTATTTTATTTCATTTTATTAATTATTTTTTTTCCTCACTCCTGATTTTAGATGAGATCATGTGGCCCGAAGGGGATGAGGCCCTCCCAGCTGATGCCCAGGACCTCATCACCAGGCTGCTCCGACAGAGCCCATTGGACCGTCTGGGCACTGGTATGTGAATGTGGAGGGCAGGGGCCCAGGTGGGGGGTAAGCAAGAACTCTACTTGAGAGGCTGCATGGAGGAGGGGGACTTGGGGCTGGGGTTTTGAAGGATACATAGGAGTTCACCAGGAACTTGTAGACAAGGGGCACTGAGGCCAAGTATGGGAGCCTGTAAGGTCACCATAGGCTATGTCCTAAGGTCCTCAGAGGCCAGCCCACTGGATCCCACTGTTTGGATTTCCCTAGCCATCTAATTAATGGTTAAGGGACTGTTTGAGATTCTTGGAGCCACTATAGGTCATGTTCATGATGAAGCTTAGCCACTGGGGAGGAGCATAGGGGCTGAGGCTGGGGAACAGGATACCTTCACGCAGTCAGCTCTACTCCATGGAGTCGAAATACATGGAAAAGGCCTGGGAAGGAAGCCCTCCTGGGGCTCAGGGGTTTCTCCAGGTGGTGGGATCTCAGAATCCAGCAGAGACAAGAGCAAGGCCTGGGTTCTAGGCCCAGCTCTGTCCCTCTTCAGGCTCTGAAACAGTGGCTGCTCCCATCACTGTCTTCATGGTTCTGTGTTGGCCAAGTTTGGGCTCACAGCTGGCCAGGGGGCAGTGGGGACGGGGACCCACAGGGCTAAGCTGGGCATGTCTGCAGGGGGCACCCATGAGGTAAAGCAGCACCCCTTCTTCTGGACACTGGACTGGGCCGGGCTTCTGCGACACAAAGCTGAATTTGTGCCACAGCTTGAAGCCGAGGACGACACGAGCTACTTTGACAGTAAGTGGGGCTTGAGGGGGTGGGCTCTGCCATCCCACATTCTCCTGAGACAGGGAGGAGGGTGTCTGCCAGGGTCTCCACCCAAGTGCCTCACCCTGAGCCTGGAGCTTCTGACGACTTCCTGAGCTTTCTGAGAAATTAGAGCATGTCTGCTGGCAGCTGCTCCCCACTTGACTGGTTTCCTGTGCATCCTGTGGGTTCAGGACGCCACGGCATCCTCCCGGTTGCGGGAGGGGAAGCCGAGGTGCTGAGTGTGGCAGACCCTTGCCTAGCAGGTTCAGCCTCCTCAGTGTCCAGCCCTGACCAGGCAGGGAGCCCTGTCTGTCACACAGGAGGGCAGGGCGCTCTGCTGTGCCCCTCTGCCACTGTGAACGGGCTCAGACACGTCTTCCTCTGCCTACTTGGGGTTCCAGCCAAATAGATGAAATGCCGTCGGTCTCCAGCGCCTCTTCCAGATCTTGCGGTGTGATCTTGGGCCTGTCAGAGGTCCTCTCTGAGCATCTGTTTCCTCTTCTGTAAAATGGGGAGCATCCTTTTAAGATGCATAGTATTCCCTAATTCTGGGTGACCCATCCCAAGGGTGAGGATACGGAGGGCTAGACACAAGAATTCCCACCCGCGATCCCATAGATCATAGGGACTCAGCTGGGGTTTATTGCCGTGTACTCTGCCACTCAAGCCTCCTGTGGTCCCTGAGTACACCAGATACGGTCCCACTTCAATGCCTTTGCTCTGACAGTGTCTCCCTGCCTAGGACGCCCTCTCCACATCACCCCCACGGCCTTTGCAGCCACCTCTGGGCATCGGGTGGGCTGCACGTGCCTTTCCCTCCCGCAGCACGCTCAGAACGGTACCGCCACCTGGGCTCGGAGGATGAGGAAACCAACGACGAGGAATCATCCACAGAGATCCCTCAGTTCTCGTCTTGTTCCCACCGGTTCAGCAAGGTGGGCAGGGGCCCCGGACACTGCTAGCCCTCTGGAAGCCTGGTGAGATGTTCATTCTGGGGGCGCAACGGTGTTCTTTAATACGTTCAGAATGTTGGACCCCCATCACCTCTGGTCTAGCTCTAGAACCTTCCTGTCACCCCAGAGGGAGACCCCTGTCCTCAGGAGCAGTCACTCCCCTGCCCTCCTCCTCTGGCCCCTTGCCCCTGCAACCACAAATCTGCTTTCTGTCTCTGGATCTGCCTGTTCTGGATCTGTCACCGAGGCAGAATCCCACAACACGTCTGGGCCCTTGCGTTCTCAGTCCGACATCTTCCAGGCTCATCCGCGGTATAGACCGCATATCAGCTTCGTTCCTCTTTATGGCCCAGTAATATTCCGCTGTATGGATGGGCCCCACCGTGTTCCCCCCTCCAACGATGGACATTTGGGATGTGTCCGCGTTGGGGTCGTCGTGAGCAGTGCTGCTCTGCTGGGTCTCACCTTAGAGCCTCACCAGCTTCAGTACCTCCTTCCTTCGTAACTGGATGAAAAAAACCTGTGTTGCTCATGGGCCTGAGCCCCCTACCATGAGCGCCCTGATCAGCAGCAGAAACCCCCAGCTGTGGCCCCATTGGTAGCCAGGCCCCTCTGAACCTCAGTTTCTTCATCTGTACAGTGGGCTAAAGACTCTTCTGTTCTTAGGGATGTGGCGGGTAGGGATGGAAGGAAATGACTCACGAGGAAGCATGGGGAATACAGGAAGCTTTTGACTCAGCGGGCTCTTCTTTCCTGGGGGTGTGGTTGCCTGTCTCCTTGTCCTTACTGGTTTGTTCTCTTGCCGCCAGGTCTACAGCAGCTCCGAGTTCCTGGCTGCCCAGCCCACTCCAACCTTCGCCGAACGCAGCTTCAGCGAGGACCGGGAGGAAGGCTGGGAGCGCAGTGGCGAGGTGGACTACGGCCGCCGCTTGAGCTTGAGCAGTGTCTTGAGCACTGGCTTGAGCACTGGCTTGAGCACTGGCTTGAGCACTGGCTTGAGCACCGGCTTGAGCACAGAGATCCGGTAGGTGGGCTGGGGAGCATGCGCAGATCCAGCCTTCCAGCCCGCCGGGGGCTGGAGCCACTAGAAAGCTTCCCAGTGGCCCAGTCGAAAAGGGTCAAACCCATGGGCCAGCGTGTTCAAGCCCCGCCAACGTGGCCGGGGGCTTTGCGTCTCTAACCATACCAAGCATAGCGCGGCGGTGCGACCATACCGTGTTGGCCCTGTTCCCTCCACTAGAATATCCTTTGCTAACGAACTCCTGTTCATTCCTCAAACACCAGACTCAACAGAAAAATATTCAATGTCTGCTAAAGGAAGAGTGTTGGAAGCTGGATTTTAATAAAAGACAGAAATTCCTTGGGCAGACAGAAGACCCAGCATGCAGAGGGAACTCACTTGCATTTACAGATTACCTCTGTTTCTAAGCTGGGCGTTAAAATATGGCCTCTAGGGGTGACTGACTGGGTGTCCTGGGGCCAGGGTACCTGGAAAGTGTGACTTTAGCTCTTCTCTGCTGCAGACTGCGGTCCTGGACATCCTCTGGTTCTTCCTGCCAGTCGACGTCTTCCCAGCCTGAGCGGGGGCCCAGCCCATCCCTCTTGAATACTATTAGCCTGGACACAATGCCTAAGTTTGCCTTCTCGTCAGAGGATGAAGGAGCCAGTACAGCCTCTGCGGGCCCCAAGAGGCCCATCTTCATTCTGGGGGAGCCTGATCCACCCCCAGCAGCCACCCCTGTGATGCCCAAGCCCTCAAGCCTTTCTGGTAGGTGAGGTCCCGGATGGGAGGGGTAGCATTGTAGAAAGTTACCCAGAGGAGGGACTATTTGAGATGGGCTTTGAAGGCTGAATAGGAGCTCTCCAGAGAGACCATTCACTTGCCTAACAAAGGCTTTAAGATAGGAAAGGCCAGGGCTTCAGAGAGACCTCAGGTCTCAGTGTTACTCTCGCGTGATACCCCCAGCTTCATGGGGTCAGGATGGGACTGGAGACGGAGAGGAGGCTGGGGAGTTCTGAGAGGGATGTAGGGGTGTGAGGGGTAGGGGAAGGCTTCTCAGAGGAGGGGACTTGAAGAGTGGAGCTTTCCAGGGAGAGCAGGGCAGGAAGGAAGTGTAGGAAGAGGGAACTGCCCGAAGAAAGGCCAGGAGGAGGCTGAACGGTGTACACGCCGACTGGAGAGGAAGGGGCTTTGCCCCCTGAGGGCAGAGGGGCAGAGTGGCGAGACTGGCCAGGCTAACCCCCAACCGTGCTGACCCCCAGCTGACACAGCCGCCCTCAGCCACGCGCGCCTGCGAAGCAACAGCACCGGAGCCCGACACTCGACGCCGCGGGCCCTGGATGCTGGGCGGGGCCGCCGCCTTGGGGGCTCAAGAGAGCCAGCTCCTGAGAAGTCCCGGGTCTCCCCCAGCGGGGGCCGCGTGCCCAAGTCTGCCTCAGTGTCCGCCCTGTCCCTCATCATCACAGCCGGTACCGCGCATGGCCCAGCCTTGTCTTTCTTTGCCTGCCCACGTCTATTTCGACCTCTGGGTTGGGGCCATGCCATGGGACAGGGAGGCGCAGCTAGACCCAGGGAGCGCTGGGGGACTGGCATTCCTGTGCAGAGGCCAGATGGGGAGACCGTGCGTGGGGCACTGGAACAGCAGCAAAGCAGCCAGAGTGATCAGCTTGGTGGGGGCTGGGGGGTGCCCTCCCAACCCTGGTCTCTGCAAGGGAGTGACTCGCTCCCAACCCTGGTCCTGCAGATGACGGCAGCGGCGGCCCCCTCATGAGCCCTCTGTCCCCACGCTCACTGTCCTCAAACCCGTCATCCCGAGACTCCTCTCCAAGCCGAGACCCGTCCCCCGTGTGTGGCAGCCTGCGGCCCCCCATTGTCATCCACAGCTCAGGCAAGAAGTACGGCTTCAGCCTGCGGGCCATCCGCGTCTACATGGGCGATAGCGATGTCTACACTGTGCACCACGTCGTCTGGGTAGGTTGGCCGCGGGGTGAGCAGGAAGAGCGGGACCTGGTTTGAGTCTAGCTTCCCCCTGGCAAGGCACCTCACTTTTGGAGCTGCCCTCTCTAGTCTCGGGAAGGCAGGCTCATTCTCTGCAAGGTTTGGAGTCCAGGGCAGGAATCTGGGGCCACCTGGGCCTTTGCTGTCCCTCTTCCTTATGGGTAGGGGGTTGGGCAAGACAGACAGGGACAGACAGAGAGATAGAGACCTCAGTGGGGCACGAAACTCCCACCCCATGTCTGCAGGTGCAGAGTGGGGTGTCGTCCTGCCTCCCCCCAGCCCAGGGCCTGTTCCCTCCCCACTGGTCACTCTCTGAACAGCCCCCAAGGTCAAGGAAACAGCATGGGCAGCAGCAACTCGCTGAGCTCCCGCGGCTGACTCAGGTGTCATGGGGTCTCCAGCCGCGGGGCCCCAGACCACTGACGCTGCCATCCACCCTCACCCCCAGAACGTGGAGGAGGGAAGCCCCGCCCAGGAGGCGGGCCTGCGAGCTGGAGACCTCATCACACACATCAACGGGGAGTCCGTCCTGGGGCTGGTGCACATGGACGTCGTCGAGCTGCTGCTGAAGGTGCAGCCCCCTACCGCTGCCCACCCTTGGGGCTCCCAGAACCCCTGCCCCTGACCTCGACACTCTGGTTTGCTCCTGTGACCCCCTGACGGCTCCAGACTCTGAGGTTCTTGCTCCAGAACCACACCTTTCCACACTTGGTCCTGCCTCCAGGCCTTGCAGGTCCCCTCCCCTCTGCCCAGGTTGTACCGCCGCCTTTGTCCCCCTTCCCCACGTCCCATGCCCCTGCGTTTGGCTCTCCCTCTGGCTTACCCCAACCATTTGAGGCTGGGGGTATCTGTACTGTCTTTGTCTTCCTCAAACCATGGGTCCTTTGGGGCTGAGGCCTGGGGGTGGGGAGGCGGGCCCAGGCCAGGAGGCAAGGCCTTGCTTGGATAGCTCCTAGGACCAGCAGGTGGGGGGGCGGGCGGCTGATTGCGTGGGCAGACAGATAACGGACATGTACCTTTGGTCCACCGGGTGGTGGGCATTAGGCGAAAAGTGGGTAGATAAGATCGGGAGCTTCAGTGGATGAGGAGGGAGGCAGGTGGGCAGGTGGCTCCCTAGATGGGAGGCACCCAGGTCACCCCTCGCTATCCGGCCTGCAGAGCGGCAACAAGATCGCCCTCCGGACCACCGCCCTGGAGAACACCTCCATCAAGGTGGGCCCCGCCCGGAAGAATGTGGCCAAGGGCCGCATGGCTCGCCGGAGCAAGCGGAGCCGCCGGCGGGAGACCCAGGACCGGTGAGCGGCGGGTGGGCCCTCCACCGAGTGTTGGTGGAGGACCTGGGGCCGCTCCCGGGGCTGCTGGGTGTGGGGAGGTGAGGGTGGGTTCTGAAGCATCAGGGCCTCTCACCCTCAGGCGGAAGTCGCTCTTCAAGAAGATCTCAAAACAGTCCTCTGTGCTGCATACCAGCCGCAGCTTCTCTTCCGGCCTCCACCACTCCCTATCGTCCAGCGAGAGCCTCCCAGGGTCGCCCACCCACAGCCTCTCCCCCAGCCCCACCACGCCTTGCCGCAGCCCAGCTCCCGATGTCCCAGCAGGTACAGGTACGTGTGCTCCCCGGGGGCGGCTCAGGTCTGTGGTGCCTGGGCCACTGAGGGAGCCAGCTGGGATTAAAGGAGGGAATGACGTGAGGTGGGAAATGAGGCCCCCAGAAGGGCCTTTCCAGGCAGCCTGGCGGTGGTAGGAGACAGGTGTGAGAGCAAAGGAGAGTGTACCCAGCCAAGGGAGCATCGCGAACAGCAGACACAAGGGTTGTGAAAACGGGAAGGCTGGGGAGGGAGGAAGCTGGGAGATGGGTCAGGTCAAAGAGCTGGGCTTATGTTGGTGGGCAGTTGGGAGCCATGGAGGGTATGTGAACAGAAGAGGGCATGTTTTCGATGGATCTGAGTGTTAGAAAGATCATTCTGGGGTAGGAAAGGGTGACTTGGCCCAATGATGAGCACCCCAGTCCATGAGACAGCCAAACACAGACACCCCCAGCCTCACTGGGTTCGCATTCGGCTGAAGGGAGGAACAGGCTGGGGCAACCCAAAGGGGAAGCAGGGAAGGCCTCCAGGGAGCCAAGGCACCCCAGCTGCTACCCCTCTGGCTCACTCTGACTTCATATGGTGGAGCATATCTTTGGCCTTTTGAGAGATAGGTCATTAGATGGGAAGTGGGTGGATAGGAACTAGGGCTTTGATGGATGAGTAGGAGTTCACCATATCCAAGACATGGGAACAACTTGCACACAGAACAGGAGACAAGAGAAGCAGACATACTGGGTGGCCATGGGGAAGGATGTGGGCTTCGGCAGGTGCGCTCAGCCCCACCTCTAGGCTAGAGACATTGATGCTGGTGGCCCTGACCCTCATCTGTCCCCACAGACACCACATCCCCTCCCAGTGTCTCCCCGAGCTCCAGCAGCCCTGCCTCTCCTGCCGCCGGTGGCCACACCCGCCCTAGCTCCCTGCATGGCCTGGCTGCCAAGCTTGGGCCCCCCCGCCCCAAGACCGGCCGCCGCAAGTCTACCAGCAGCATCCCGCCCTCGCCACTGGCCTGCCCACCCGTGCCTGTGCCCCCACCCCGCTCACCCTCACCCCTCCCCGGGCACCCGCCGGCGCCGGCCCGATCTCCGCGGTTACGCCGGGGGCAGTCAGCTGACAAGCTGGGTTCTGGCGAACGGCTGGATGGGGAGTCGGGGCGCCGCGGCCGTGGGCCAGACTCAGAGCTGGTGGTCATGCGGCGGCTACACCTGTCTGAGCGCCGAGACTCCTTCAAGAAGCAGGAGGCTGTGCAGGAGGTGAGCTTTGATGAGCCACCCGAGGAGGCCACCGGACCGCTCACCTCTGTACCACAGATTGCCGTGGAGGGCGCTGAGGCTGTGCTGGGAACTCTTGGACCTGCCGGGAGGGAGTGATCCCTCCCACCTGGCCTCTCCCTGGCCTAGGAGTTGGGCTTTTTTTTGTGCAATGTGTTTTCCATAAAGTGACTTCTGGATGGAGACTGAGCCACCAGACTAAGACACCTGGAAGGCGAGAACCCATCTCGGTCCTTACTGGAAGGCAGAGACTGCACCTCCCTCGTGTTCTGGTGCAGATCAGGGGCCGTAGGGACCGGAATGGGGGACGAGGGTGGCATTGTAAATAGCAGCAAATCCCTACGACTAATTTATTACTTTTTATAAGCGCTGGGTAGACTGAGCTGCCACTGTGAAGGCGGCTGCCCGGGTCCTGCCCCTTGCACCTGGGACCCCATTTGCAGACGCTGCCCCCTGGGCTGAGAAGGAAGCACTTTGGACAAGTCATGTATGTTCATGTTTTCTAGGTTTCCTGTATTTTTTTAGTTTTGTGTGTGTGTGTGTGACTTGATCCCATCCTGGCCCAAGACCCACTGATTTGAGGGGATACAGGCAAGCTTACTTGTCCGGGCCCAGTTTGGAGAGTCTACAAATGATTCCCCTCTATCACAAAACAAGCAATGGCGATGATGGACTGGATTCTGGAAGCTACTTCTCACTATCATAGCCTCCATCCTTAGGCCAGTCTTGCTAGAGTTTGCTTCTAGTCCTGAAGGCTTCAGCTTAGAGGAGGGGGTGTGGGAACTGGGACTTTGATGGATGAGTAGGAGTTTGCCAGATCTAGGCAGAGGGGTCATCCATCCCACAGGGTGACACAGATGCTCTGGGAGGGAGGCTCAGGACTCCAAGGGTACTGCCAGGGCAGAAGACTGTCCGCCCTGCACAAGATTTCATGTGCTTGATGCCCACCAGGGTGAACCCTTGACCATGATGTGTCTGAAACACCCCATGGCAGAGGGTGGTCCCTCCATGTGTCACAGCCTTCCTAGATTGAAATTCAAGTGAGAAAACCCAACTGGGGGTCAGTGGGGCCCAAGTTTGAATCTTGGCTTCCATGTGTGGCTCTGGGAAAATGGCTTTCCCGCTTTGTGCCTCAGTTTCCTTGTGTTTACAAAACTAATCCCAATGACTATTTATTCAGCATCTACTCTATGCCAAACGCTTTTACTCATGGCTTCTTCCTCAGCCAGCCTTGAGAAGGCTGCAGGTGGTGTCGTCATCCCCATTTTCCAGTCAAGTAACTGAGGCCTGGTGAGGAGTGGAGACTTGTCCCACAAATCACCTGGTAAAAATCATGCAGCCAGGCCCTTTGATGGGCCTAGTCGACAAGGGAGCTTGAATGGAGAGTCTGGTGCCAGATACAGCTGACTCCCATCTCCAGCTTTCTTCCCTAGGATGCTATGTGACCCACTGGGCATGTGAGACAGAACCTCCATTTCCTATTTGGAGGTGCCTGGCAAGATCACTGTGCCCCACATGGTGAGGGCACTTTCCAGGCACTGCAGCCCACTCTGCATCCCTCCCAGAGACCCCCACCCAGCACTGGCTGGTGTTGGAGCTAGACCAAGGCTGTGCATGACTTGCTCCCTCTTTCCATCCTGGAGCTGACCGTGAATAAAAGCCCACATTTACAAAGAGGTCCGGTGTCTGGATTTGTGAGGGGCAAAGGAAGGGGTAAGGGAAGAGTGCGGTGGGGACCGGGTGAAAACTGACTTCATTTACAAGGGTTTTGAAGGCTGCATAGGAGTTCCCCAATGAGGTATCTCCCTGATGCCTTCTCAGGTCCCTGGCCTCCTGCTGCCCTCTCCCTGAATACCCATCATAGGCTCTGCCCTTAAAATCTTCATCCAGACACCAATCTGGGGCCCTGAAGCTATGTTAATTAAATAAATAAATCATCTTTGTGCCCTTTCTATACAGGTTTTTGTTTGGACTGTACCCCACCACCCCACCCCCGCCCAAACCCCCCCCCCCCCCCCCCCCCCCACTCAGCTCTAATGCTTTGGGTTCCTTCCTGAGCTCTGGGTAGTACCAGAAACCTTTGGCCACGCCCCCGTCCCCGAGTGTCTTCGGCTATTTCCGGAAACACTCGTCCTCATCTAGGCTCTTGGGCGTGTTCTCGCGCTCCCACGGCTGCGTTCGTTCAGCTGTTTCCGCAAGCTCTGGCTGCCATGGAAACGCTTTCAAACCCGGCCTGTTCCGCTTTCCTGAAAAGCTCAGCTTTCTGTGGCGAGCTCCTCTTCCACCCGACGTCCCTTCCCTGAACTCCGAGCCGCCTCAATCGCCCTCTGGAGTTATCCATTCTTGGCAAGTTCCGGAAGTTAGTGGTCAGCCTGTGGATCTAAACTTCCAGGGCCTCTATCTGGGTCCAAGCACACTCGGTTCTTTTCAAAACTCTCCGCAGTCTGGAGGCTCAGCCTCTGTTCCATCAATCCTGCTGGAAGGCGCTCGGCGATTTCCGGAATTGCTCCGTCATCTCAAAGCCCAGTCGAGCAGGGGAAAGGCTTAGGGGACCCGATTGCACTCGGCTGTTTCCGGAAATGATCGGCGATCTCGTGGCTGCCTCTACCCGCCAGTCCCGCGGGAGTATGTTCGGCTCTTTCCGGAAATACTCGGCCGTCCCGAGGCTCCGCCTCCGCCGCGTTTCGCCCGCCCGGCCCGAATGCGCTCGGCCATTTCCGCCGGGGGCGGGCCCGGCTGTTCGGAACCGCGGCGGCGGTGGCGGAGGCGGGGATCCCGGGGCTGCGGCGACGGCGGCCGCGGTGGAGCCACGGGTCGGCCTCTGCTCGGTGTGACGGCGGCCTCGGCGGCGGTGGCGGCCGCGACCAGGTAAGTCCAGGCCGGCCGGCGTGGCAGGCTGGGCTGGCGTGCGCTCAGATGCGGGGCTCCTAAGCAGAATGTGGGGCCGAGGTGGAAGTCAGAACGCGAGCGCCGAGCTGCATCGCGCCCCGCGGGAACTGGGGGCCTCAGGGGACGGGAGGGAGGCCTTGGGCTCGACCTGGCAGCGGTGTTGCCTGCCCGGGACTGTGGGAGGGGAACGGAGTGCTCGCAGGCCGAGATAAGGGGCTGGGGCTGCGGCCCCGAATGGAAGGAGGCCCTGCCTGGAGTGGGGCGTCGAGCAGTAATGAGGGGCACCCAGGCATTGTGTGGGACATAGTGGGATGCAGGAGGGTCGGGGGTCGACTCCGCTTGCGTTCCCCGGGCTAGGCTGCTGGGTCCACGGAGGCCCGCGTGCGCGTCTGAACACGCATGAGCGCGCGCGGGCCCTGCGTCCAGCCGCCAAGCCCCTGGCCAGGCCTAGCCCCTCCACCCCGCCTTTTGGATTCGGGGAGCGCTGGTTCCCGGGCGCACACACCGGGGCGTGTGCAAACCTGTGCATGCTGGAGCGCGGAGGCGGGCAGGCAAGCGGATCCGGGCGCTTTCCTGGATGTCCCCTGGCTGGGCCTCAGTTTCCCCACCTGTAGAATGGGCGTACGGGGCGGGGGGGGAGACCAGGAAGCGGGTAAGTTTGGGCACCCCGAATGTGGAGCCTCTGCTCCCTGCTCCGACACCTTCTGAGGCTCTCGTGGCCGGGGGTGGGGGGGAGTAAAGCCCCCAACCCGCTGTCTGGTACTCGAGCACCAGCGTGGTCCACGCTTGGTGGCTTTATAAAAGCCAGCCTGAACTCTTGGCAAGCAACTTCCCGCTGTTAAGCCTTTGCAGGGACTATTTCCTCTAGCCGGTGCTGTCTCCTTGCCTCTGTGAAGACCTACCCTCTAAAAAAGCACGCCCTCCCCCACTACCCAGTCTCGGGAGAACTGAATCGGCAGGGCGGAGGCTGGGAATGCTATCTGTGGTGGCTGTTTCCCCAGAAGTTGGGACTCCTGGGGCTTGAGCATCGCCCTGCACCCAGCAGCCTCCCCCATTGGCAGCTGTGATGCCCTCCTCCCATTCACGCTCTCCTGGCTCCATGTCTCCCTTGGGGCCAAGATCCCCTTGATCTCCCATGACACCCCCCCCCCGCCATGTTTTGAGATCCTCCTCTAGGCCCCTGGTTTAGCCAAGCCGGGACATGGTTTCCCCCTCTTCATTTCTCCCCTGCAGAGACCTTGGACTCACTTCTTAGTCCTTTGACTGTGCTGGGGCCTCTGCCTGGACCGGCTTTCCTACCTCTTTGCTTCCTGGCTACTTCCTCCTGTGCTTAAGTGGCCCAGCCCCTCCTCAGGCTCCCACAGTACCCTGAGAATTCCCCATCACACTCCACCCACTGTGGGTATAACCACCTGGCCATGTGGCTGCTGCGTCCTGCCTCCTGCAATCCATTCTGGGCCTTGAGGTTGGGTGGATCCCGGTCTTTGAGTCCTGGCTTCCTGGTGCACTGAGTGGTCCAACAAAGACCTCCAGCTCTGAGCCTCAGTTTCTCCATCTGTAATAAAGGGGCAAGGAAGAGCTGGTTTACTGAGCATGCATTATGCCTGGGGCAGGTTCCTCAAAGCTCTGCTCGCAGGGACCCCCAAGGTAGGACTGTTGTTACACCCATTTTACAGCTGGGGAAACAAGCCTGGAGAGGGGCTGGGACTGCCCTAGTGAGTCAGGGGATTGCGACCCCGTATTGGGGCCCATCACTGGGGCGGGGGTGGGAGGAACCCAACCTGGCTGATGCCACCATGCCCATCTCCCCCTAGGTCGGCGTCCTGGCCAAGCATGGTGACAGCCTGTGCCCTCGGCCCCCTCGTCTGGCGCAGCCGGAAGAGCCGCCAGCCTCGGGCGCCGATGGCCCCCCATGTGAGGGAGTGAGCAGCCTGGCATTGCCCTACGGATTGAGGGGGGACGCAGCGGCTGAGTGAGCTGAGACCACGCTGCCGACCCCCTCCCACCAGCTGACGAATGGTGGACCGAGCAATGAGTGACCCATGTCAGGGTCATGGAATAATGGTGGGTAGCAAGGCATGAGTGACCCCCGCGGTCACCTGTAACTTCTCAGTAGAAATAGTGGTCCCAGTGCCCCAGGCCGGCTCAGCGGACCCTCCCAGCCCTCGGCCCAGCTGATGGGGCCACTGGGGCCCCGAGCAGCAGCTTGACCGTCCAGACCCCACCCGGCCCAGCCATGGCCGGTGCCGAGGGCTTCCAGTACCGTGCACTGTACCCGTTCCGCCGGGAGCGGCCGGAGGACCTGGAGCTGCTGCCGGGCGACGTGCTGGTGGTGAGCCGGGCAGCCCTACAGGTGCTGGGCGTGGCGGAGGGCAACGAGCGCTGCCCACAGAGCGTGGGCTGGATGCCTGGCCTCAATGAGCGCACGCGGCAACGAGGCGACTTCCCCGGCACCTACGTCGAGTTCCTGGGTCCTGTAGCCCTGGCCCGGCCTGGCCCTCGACCACGTGGCCCCCGCCCACTGCCCGCCAGGCCCCGGGATGGGCCCCCTGAGCCAGGTGAGCAGCAGGCAGGGGCTCTGGCAGGGACGGGTCCCCTCAGACCCTCAGTTTCCTCTTCTTTCTAGTGAGGCAATGGCACGTCTTCCAGGGGAGGAGGAATAAGCTCATTTGGTCAGTTGACAAGTGTTGACTGTGCTGCTGTCAGGGCTGGGCTCAATTCATGGCACTGGGAACACAGTGGCGGGCACAGGCCTGGCCCCGCCCTTGCGGGGCTCCCTGTTCAAGAAGTGACAAGGATAAGGTTAGGTGATGAAAGATGCTGTGAGGAAGGAGCCTTACATGGGGAGAACTGAGGGTGAAGGGCTCCAGGCTGCGAGGTAGGAATGTAATGGCAGGTTCGGGGAACAGCCAGCAGTGGAGTGGGAAGGGAAGGGCAGTGGGGGCTGTGCCTCAGGGACTCCTTGGGATTGATTTTGATGACAGTGGGGAGCGTTCAGTAGGATTCAGAGGTTCAACTTAGCTTCATCCCTCAGTTTGCAGATAGGGTCCCTTGAGAAACGCCCTTTGTTACCTGGTTTCCAAAGTGAAGGGAGCCACAAGGCCAAAAAGGATGGACTGATCCCTCGAGGCCATGCAGCGTGAGGACCCCATATCCCTCCCCGAAGATCCTTGGC
The DNA here is from genome assembly GCF_922984935.1 of Meles meles. Classification (NCBI taxonomy): domain Eukaryota; kingdom Metazoa; phylum Chordata; class Mammalia; order Carnivora; family Mustelidae; genus Meles; species Meles meles. The sequence goes on from NC_060085.1 coordinate 14,229,368, forward strand.
CATCTGCACTTCCAAGGGACGTGCTGGGAGGGAAGAATTGAGGGCACTCGGGGTATGCGGAAGTTTCTGTATGCCGGGCAGAGTGCATGGGTTCCAGCCAGGGAAACTGAGGCTCAGCTTATGGGGAGGAGGCCAAGTTCCCAGTGCCTGGTAGTCTGCACCAACCTTCACAACAACCCAGGGAGGCCCCGTGTACAGATGGGGAGACCGAGGTGCAAAGGGGTCAAACCACGCATTCGGGGTCCATCCCCCAGTGAAGGCCAAGGCCCTGGGAAGCACCATGGCCCTGACCTTGGCCTGCCTGGTTTTGTGCCAGAGGGACCCTGGTGCCCCAAGAGGGTCATGCCAGAGCCCCACAGCGTGGGGTCGGATGGGAGGCATGGAGGCGACGGGTTTGCAGCATCTGGTGCCTCCAGGGCTGGGGCCTATGTCCCGCCTCAGCCTGGAGGAGCAGGAGGCGGCCCCATCCGGGCTCCCAGCCAAAATCTGCCTCTCCCCCTGGTAACAGCCGCCTCCCTCCTCTGCCTGGCCTCCTTCCAGCCTCCACACACATGCCCACTCCGGGTGGCTGCCTGGCCCTGCCCTCCAAATCCTCCAGGGCTGTGTGACAGCCGCCGGGGCCAGCCCTCCCAGGGCCTCAGTTTCCTCATCTGGCAACTAGAAGGCTTGGTCCTTTGCACGCTCAGGCCCGGCCGCTTCAGATCCTAGGACCACCCAGCAACATGGTGTGGCTGCCTGTGTTTCCTCCACTCAACCCCACACCCAGAGCTGAGAGCAGAACGGTGTCACCTGGGTCCCCAGAGGGAGGTTGCTCCCTCTCTCAGCCTCAGTCCCGATCCACAAAATGGGCGTGACACATGTTCTGATGAGTCTTCCCTCCCTGCTTCGCAAACTCATCGCAGGCAGATTTTAGAACTGTGCCTTCCCCTCCGTCACCCACCTCCTCTCCCCTTGTTCTCTCGCTCCTTTTTTTTTTTTTTTTTTTCTCTTCAGCGTTTTGGACTTAGCTGGGCCTTTCTCCAGCTTGAGGCACCACCTGGCCCGTCACTCAGGGACGCCCCGCAGGCCTGGGCTTGCCCCTGCTCTATGCCAGGGCGTCCCTGCCGAGGGCCAAGCCGCATCAGACGGTGGCCGGGCAAGCAGAGCGCGCCTGCACACAAAGGGCCCGGTGGAGCGAGAAACACAGGGCCATGGAGGCCCCCGGCACCCGCTGGGAGGGCTTTCAGCATCATTAAAAGGGGGGAAATACTTTTTTTTTTTTAAGACAAGATGACCTAGAGAATGAAGGAAGGTCCTCAGAATGAGGTGTTCTGACCTGCAGAGGGATTTCGTTGTTTTATTCTTTTCAACCACTTTGTTGTTCACACTGAGGAGGGAGAGAGGACACCGTGAGCAAGTTTCTTACTTGAGGAGACTGAGGCACAGAGAGGGCGAGTACGGGGCCCCAGGTTGCACAGCAGAGCCCTGGCAGGCCCCTGAACCTGCTTTCCTGAACACCCACAAGCTCGATGGCTTCAAGCAATAGTTTACTTCCTCGATGTTCTGGAGGCCGGAAGCCCAAGATCCAGGTGTCGGCGGGGCCCTGCTCCCTCTGGAGGTTCTCGGAGTGCTTCCTCTGGCTTCTAGTACCTCCAGGTGTCCCTCGGCTTGCGGCCGCATCACCCCAATCTCTGCCTCTGTCCTCATGTGGCCTTCTCTTCTTATAAAGATACCAGTCATTGGATTGAGAGCCCAAAATCTAAGATCTTGCCTCAGAATTCTTACTTCATTATATCTGCATAGTAAGGTCTTAGTCACAGGAATCAGATTAAGATGTGGACATATCATTTTGAGGGACACTAATCAACCCACTATACCTAGTCTCTGAAGTTGTGTAAACTGATTTTTTTTTAAGATTTTATTTATTTATTCGACAGAGAGATCACAAGCAGGCAGAGAGGCAGGCAGAGAGAGAGGGGGAAGCAGGCTCCCTGCCGAGCAGAGAGCCCAATGTGGGACTCAATCCCAGGACCCTGAGATCATGACCTGAGCCAAAGGCAGAGGCCTAAACCACTGAGCCACCCGGGTGCCCTGTAAATTGATATTTTAACCCAGAAAATTGCTGACCACCAACTCAGCCCTCCCAGCCCCTCCAGCCAGGTTTTGGCTTCCCTAGGATGGTGGTACAGATGTCAGGCACTTGCTTAGACCAGACCCTACCTGGAGCTGCCCAAGCTGAGGTCCACCAGGCAAAGAAAGGGGCTGGGGTTCTTCCAGGGACCCCACCAACATGCTGTCCCCTTCTGCCAGGCCTCACTCTCCCCGACCTGCCAGAGCAATTTTCCCCACCTGATGTGGCTCCCCCGATCCTGGTGAAGCTGGTGGAGGCCATTGAGCGGACAGGTGAGCCTCAGCCCCCTTACAACCCCTGTATGCTGCTTGCTTACCTCTGGTGATGGGCAACTCATTCCTTTAGGGGGCTGCCAGACACTCTGCATGGAAAGAAGCTGAACTTGGATGCTCTGGGTCTCCATGTTGAGTTGGGGCAGTAGTGACTCCTAGGGTGTGGATGGGAATGTCACCAGGCCCTCCATTGCATGTACTGTGCCATCTGGCACCATCTTTCTCTCCTCCCTCCCCCCCCAACCCCCCCCCCCCCCCCGGCCAATTATCTCCGGGAGGTTGAATAGCCATCCCAGGCCCCACAAGGGGTCCAGGAACCATCTGCGAGCTGGGCTTGCCACCTGGGGTAGAGCTGATCCACCCCTTCCCCTTTCTCCCCAGGTTTAGACAGTGAATCCCCCTACAGGCCCGAGCTGCCTGCCCCGCGCACAGGTGAGGGGAAGCTTCGATGGTCAGGGGTGGGGGGACAGCTGGCCCCGACATCACGGCCGACATGCCCCCCTGCACCTGCAGACTGGTCCCTGAGCGATGTGGAGCAGTGGGACTCCGCAGCCCTGACAGACGGTGTCAAGAGCTTCCTGCTGGCACTGCCCGCGCCCCTCGTGACTCCCGAGGCCGCGGCCGAGGCGCGCCGGGCCCTTCGGGGTGAGCCTGGCGGGAAGCCCGGTTGGGGAGGGGGCCCCGGCAGACAGGAGCCGACTCTGGCTCACCCTGCTCCGGTCGTCTGTCCGCAGAGGCCGCGGGGCCAGTGGGGCCGGCGCTGGAGCCCCCGACACTGCCACTGCACCGCGCGCTCACACTGCGGTTCCTGCTCCAGCACCTGGGCCGGGTGGCCCGACGCGCCCCCGCTCCGGGCCCGGCTGTGCGAGCCCTGGGCGCCACCTTCGGGCCGCTGCTGCTGCGTGCGCCGCCTCCCTCGCCGCCGCCAGGGGGCGCGCCCGACGGGTGAGCTGCCAGGGGGGTGGGGCCTCGGCCCGATTAGCAAGGGGTGGGGCTTAAGTGGAGGAAGGGCCGAGAGCTCTGCCTGGCAGGAGTCCCGACCGAGTTAAAGGAGTGTGAACAGGGCCCTGGGGGGAAAGAGGCCAGAGCTGTTCTGATAGCAGGCCAGGAAGGATAGCGAGGCTGGGACCTGGGCCCCAGGAAGACCCCAGCAGGCCTGAGAGGGAGTGATGGGACCCAGCCCAGAGGGAAGGCACATGGGTGGTACGTGTCCCATCGCTTCTGCTCCCCGCCACCCGAGGTGCTGGACTCCTGTGCGTTTGTTGTAGGAACGTTTATTGAGTGCTTGCTGCATATACATAAACAGGAGTTGGCCTCCCACACCTGCCTGTCATCTGCCCTTCTTCCCTACACCTGCTTTCCCGTCCAGCCGCCCCAGGCGCGCAGACACGGTGCAGGACCAGGCGCGCGTCAGGCCCTACCCACTGCACTCCCCTTCCCCCCAGGACTGAGTCCAGCCCTGACTTCCCGGTGCTGCTGGTGGAGAAGTTGCTTCAGGAACATTTGGAGGAGCAGGAGGTTGCACCCCCAGGTGACCCCTGTTCCCATATTATCTCTTATTGTTGGGAGTCTCGAATGCTGACTCGGGGTCTTGGGGATACCCACAAGGTCTGTTGGAGTAGGAGCTGGCCACAGTATACAGTCGGTACTCAGTGTGCATTTTTTCCTGTCCCTCAGCGCTGCCTCCAAAACCCCCCAAGGCAAAGCCTGCCCCTTCAGGCCTGGCCAATGGGGGAAGCCCACCCTCCCTGCAGGACGCGGAGTGGTACTGGGGTGACATCTCCAGGTAGGGTTTGGGGATGGGCCACGTGGCGGGAAGGGCAGGGTCTCTGGGCGTGCGCCCCCAATCCTGGGTGTCGCCACAGGGAGGAAGTGAATGAGAAGCTCCGGGACACACCTGATGGCACCTTTCTGGTCCGAGATGCATCTAGCAAGATCCAAGGGGAGTACACGCTGACCCTCAGGTGGGGGCCTGTCCCTTCAGGGGTGACTGGGTGTGAAAACTGCAAGGGAGGCTACCAGGTCACGAGGACTGGGGGTGGCGTGGGGAGCAGGACATGTACAGTTATCAGGATGGCCGGGGGTCCCCCTGGCTGCTGACGCCCCCTCCTTGCCCCCAGGAAAGGCGGGAACAACAAGCTGATCAAAGTCTTCCACCGCGACGGGCACTACGGCTTCTCGGAGCCGCTCACCTTCTGCTCCGTTGTGGACCTCATCACCCACTACCGCCATGAGTCGCTGGCCCAGTACAATGCCAAGCTGGACACCCGGCTCCTCTACCCCGTGTCCAAGTACCAGCAGGTCTGTGGCCAGGGAGGGCGGCTTCAGCCTCGGGCCTAAGTGTCCCCGGCAGCTTCTCTGATGATGCTGGCTCTCCCCAGGACCAGATCGTCAAGGAGGACAGTGTGGAGGCGGTGGGTGCCCAGCTCAAAGTCTACCACCAGCAGTATCAGGACAAGAGCCGCGAGTATGACCAGCTCTATGAGGAGTACACCCGCACCTCCCAGGTACCACAGGCACCAAGGGGCAGTGGCGAGGCCCTGGGGACAGACATCTGCTTCCAGGTCACAAAACAGCCACGTAGTGCCCAGGACTCCCCTACAAACAGAAATCAACATTTTCAAAAAAATACAAAAGAACTGATCAGAAGGCACCAGCCAACGCCCTGGGGAACAGCCAAGTCAGGACCTTGGAGTGTCTGCTTGAGCCTCTGTGTCTCCCTGGGCCTCACTTTCCCCATCTGGAACTGTAAACTGGGGCCACAGGTCTATTTCTCCTGGCCCTTCAACCTGGATGTTATTCAAAGTGCTAGCTAGTGACCTGATGCGAGTTGACAGAGACAGAGAGTCAGGAGGTCATGGGAAAGGGCAGGGTCTTTTAAAACAGGGAAGGGGGAGGACGGTTTTGTCATACGAGGACTTTGTTAACAAATTACTTTCAAAAGCTGGGATGTAGCTTATTCAGACCAGACATCACATCTCAGGCAGAGAATATTTCTGTCTCCCCTGTTATCCCCTAGAAATTTCTTTTTTGTGCCCATTTTATGTGATGGATCACCTGAGGCTCTGAGTGGACAAGACGCCTGTCCAAGATTGGTTATGAACATCAGGATCTTGGAAGTGACTTAGGGTCCCTGAGTCTGTTTCCCCATGAATAGTTCTGACTTTGTAGGAGGCTGTTGGCAGGTTCTACAAGATGATGTATAGGAAGTACTCGGCAAAGCATCTACCCTGAGGGGGAGCCCCGTGAACTGTATGTTGCAACTAGATCTGTCTGTAATTCTTAGCAGTGCTAAGGAGGAGTGGGTTTGGGGAGTGGGGTTCTGAAGGCTGAATAGGAGTTTGTTGAGTACAGTAGGGGCGAAAGGAGTGAGGCACCTGATAGAGGGAACAGCATGAGCAAAGTCTCCATATCAGAGTTGGGATCTGCCTTTGCCCCTCATGAGGGGCTTGTCAGGAGTCTCAGCAGAAACTGAGATTCGCCCCCGTTCCCACAGGAGCTGCAGATGAAGCGCACAGCTATAGAGGCTTTCAATGAGACCATCAAGATCTTTGAAGAGCAGGGCCAGACGCAAGAGAAGTGTAGCAAGGAGTATCTGGAGCGCTTCCGACGTGAGGGCAATGAGAAGGAGATGCAGAGGTGAGTTGCCTCCTCTGCCCTACCCTGCCCCACCTGATCTGGCATGGGCAAGTGGGGAAAGAAAGGAAACAGTGGGCAGCCCGAGTTCCAGGAAGAGGGGCGTCATTTAAAAATGGACTTTGGTGTGCCTGGGTGCCTCAGTGGGTTATGCCTCTGCCTTCGACTCGGGTCATGATCTCAGGGTTCTGGGATCGAGCCCCACATCGGGCTCTCTGCTCAGCGGGGAGCCTGCTTCCCCCTCTCTCTCTGCCTGCTACTCTGCCGACTTGTGATGTCTCTCTATCAAATATATAAATAAAATCTTAAAAGTAAATAAAAATGGGCTTTGAAGGATGAATAGGAGTTCACTAGCAAGCAATCAGAGAAATCGGCATGTGCCAAGGCTTGGAGGCTAGGAGCCTTCTAAGGCCTCAGAGCTGCTCCTCTGCCAGGATCCTGCTGAACTCAGAGCGCCTCAAGTCTCGCATCGCCGAGATCCACGAGAGCCGCACAAAGCTGGAGCAGGAGCTGCGGGCGCAGGCCTCAGACAATCGGGAGATCGACAAGCGCATGAACAGCCTCAAGCCAGACCTCATGCAGCTGCGCAAGATCCGAGACCAGTACCTTGTGTGAGTGCCCGGCCCTGTGCTCACCGGCAGGCCCCTTGGTTCGGGGACATCTGGTGAGGTGATCTCTGCCGCTGTCACACTTGCGTTTTCTCCACCGAGTGGTCCCACCTTGCCCCTGAGACCCCTCCGCTGTCCAGGAGCCCCCTCCCTCTCTATCAGGTCCTTCCTGGCCCCCTCAGCAGGGCTCCCTGTGGGTGGGTCTCAGCCTCCCAGGTGTCTGTGCCATGGGAGCACTGCTCCCCTGGGGCTGGGTCACTGGGAGCCTCCCACAGGATGGACTCCGTGAATGCTAACTGGATGCCCTTGCATGTGCTGGGGCCGCAGCAGCCCCAGTCTGGGCTCAAGTCCTGCCTCGGCCCGCTGGGAACCTCCCTGCCTTAGGTGCTCCCATGTACCTGCCGTGTACCAGGCACTGTGCTGAGCACCCCGTGCACGTGAGCTCACTCTGTCTTCTCAAAGTTCTTTGCAAAGTTGCCCCTTAATAGCTGAGGGAAACTGAGGTACAGAACAGACAGCTGCCCTGTGTGAAGTCACACTGCCATTCAACCCTCAGGTGAGACTGGTGGTGATAAGACCTTGCTGGAATGGTGCATTCTGGGGGTTCAGTAAGAGTGAGCAGACACATAATAGTACGTAGTAAGTCAAGCTTTCCTCGACCAAGCCAAGGCTGACCCCTTGTGGCAACTGGCGTCATTGCACCGAGAACCGGCCCTCGGAGGTTCCCCACCCCGCCCCCCTGCCTCCAGCCAGGCCCACTGGGGGCTAGTCAGCCTGTGCAATGGCTGATGTTCCCCTACCAGCAGTGTGGAACAAGCCCACCTTTCCTCTTCCTCCAGGTGGCTCACTCAGAAAGGCGCCCGGCAGAAGAAAATCAACGAGTGGTTGGGGATCAAAAATGAGACTGAGGAGTAAGTGAACCCCTATCTGCTGGGGGCCAGGGAAGGCTTCCCAGAGGAGGGACTGTTTTCAGGGGGTTTTGCAGAACGAGTAGGAGTTCGCCATGGAGCGCTGTCCAGGCGGCAGGGGAGCCTCAGAGGCTTGAGGATGGGTGACCAGGTACCCTCCCTGCTTCCTCCACAGCCAGTATGCGCTGATGGAGGATGAGGACGACCTGCCCCACCATGAGGAACGCACGTGGTATGTGGGCAAGATCAACCGGACACAGGCCGAGGAAATGCTGAGCGGCAAGCGGGACGGCACCTTCCTCATCCGCGAGAGCAGCCAGCGTGGCTGCTACGCCTGCTCCGTGGTGTGAGTGCCTGGTGGGGGCTCCGGGAGTGAGCTGAGGGGTGGAGGGATCTGCCCTCTGGGAAGACCTGCCTGGAAGGAGTCCTGCCCCCCATGGCTGCCACAGGCAGAAGGGATTGTTGGGGGGCAAGGGAGGAAGCTAGGGCCACGTTTGGGCAGGAGGTGGTGGCATCTGGGCCGGGTTAGGGTCCTGGGCGGAGGTCACCGGAAAGAAACGGCAGGAACTCAGGGGAACCTTGCAGGAGCGCCCCCCACCCCCTGACCGCCGGCCCCTCCGCCCATGCCTGCAGGGTGGACGGCGACACCAAGCACTGCGTCATCTACCGCACGGCCACAGGCTTCGGCTTCGCGGAGCCCTACAACCTGTACGGGTCGCTGAAGGAGCTGGTGCTGCACTACCAGCACGCCTCACTCGTGCAGCACAACGACGCGCTCACGGTCACGCTCGCCCACCCGGTGCGCGCCCCCGGCCCTGGACCCCCGCCCCCTGCCCGCTGAGCGCTGGGCGCAGGACAGCGCAGAGCGGATATACCCCAGGGCCTGGAGGCTGGGGTGGCAAACCCCCCCACCACCACCACCACCGAGGGCTCCATCATTCGGGTTTTCTGTCTGCCTCTCTCCTTTGGGAGTCTCTTCCTGTCTCTTTCTCTCCATTACTGTCTTTCTGAGCCTCTCTCTCAGTCTCTCCCTGTCTCTTTCCCTCCCCATCCATCTGTCCTTTTCTCTGTCCCTCCATGTCTCTGGGTTGGGACTCCTGCCTCCCCTGCCCCATATGCCCCTCTCCTGTAGACACTGCCCTCAGGCCACCCTGAACCCTGTGCCCTGCCCTCCCGAGGCCCCCCCTCCCCAAGGTCCCCGAAGACCCACCTGGCTGCACCTGCCATGTTTACAGAGGCCCCTGGGCTGTGCGGCCCCAGCCTGGTGCCCCAATTTTTAAGCCATAGACCTGGGGTCACGGCAGGAAGGAACTTTACTTGGCCACGTCCAAGAACCACCTTGGCCGGGACATTCTGGGCCGGGCGGGACCCGCCCCACAGACCCCAACTTCCTCTCCAAACCCTGAAGTGAAACCACCACTTGGTCGTCCCCACATAGGGGCCACTGCCAAGAAGTACCCCCCCCAAAAAAGAAAAGAATTAAAAATAAACAGACGAGCCGGCCCCACCCGGCAGCAGGCCTCCCAGAAGCAGAGGTGGCCCGGCCGCACCGCTGCCCACGGCACTTCTACCCCGTGCAGAGTCAAGGCTTCTCCTCGATCATCTGGGTTCTGATTTTATTTCTTCTTGACTGTAAAGCCCTTTTTTCTCTCCTCTTTTGGGACGAGAGCCCTGGTTTTCTACACTGCCCGCGGACCCCCACCCCCCCCTCCTGCCTGCCCAGCTAGGCTGGCGGGCCAGTTTTGTATGGTACGTTGATACTGATACGGATATAAAACACAGAACATGTGGACGCTTCTGTTGGTGGGGGGGGGGGTGCTTCTCTATGGCCGCGGTGTGCTGGGGACCCCGGCATTCCCAGGGTCACACGCACATCTGGCCCCTGGGTTTATAATTCCAGGGAGCCAAGGAAGGCTGACGACCCTCCCCAAGCACCACCCAGTTTAGCTGCCGGTGACCAGAGAAGGTGGGAGACTTGCCCAACCAAGGTCACACAGCAAAGAGGTTCAAACCCTGAGCTCTGCTCTACAGTACGGCCTGCTCAGGGCACCCCAGACATCAGCCCAGCTTCTCACCAGTACCTGGGCTGCCCCCTACCCTGGCCCCAGCCCCCCAGGCTTGAGTCACAGCACTCAGACACCACCAGCCAGGCCCTTCGGAAAGTCCCCTCCCCTCTGACATGCAGCTTCATCATGGTCGGGTGGAGGCAAGAGCACGACACCTTCCCGAGCACCCGGAGAGGTCCCCCAACGTCCTTAATGCCTTCAGTGCCACCCCTCCCTGCCGACTCTCTTCTGACCTCCCCCCATACCAGTCCCTGACGTGCAGGCCACCAGGTCCCAGGAGGACATTGACTTGGGGCCTCATGGCTTCTTTGACCTGGAACATTCGTCATCCACCCCTGCCCAGAGTCCCTGTGTCTTGACCCTTACGTTCTTAGAAGACTAAACCTTCTGCCCCCTCCTCTCCCCATACGGCACCTGTCAGGGCCCAGCATGCCCACAACAGCCGGAGGTGAACGAACAAAGCTGCCCTCTAATCTTTTCTCCTCCGCTGGAATCTCAGAATGGCCCCCTCACCCCCGGACTCAGAGACCGCAGGCATTTCCCAAGTGCTGTCCCTGCTGTGTGCCCAAGTCAGGAACTGCCCCATGAGGAACCCCAGCCCAGATGCTATCTCCCCTGCGGTCTTCACCCACTCCAAGGAGGGCACAGGGTAAAGGTCACTTTCTAGATCCCATGACCCCAGCCGGTGGAGCTTGGAGACAGAAGATAACAGCCCACGTGGCCTCACATGGCCTCTACAGGTGTCTGTCCCCCACCACCGGCCTGGGCATGTCACCTCGGGGAAAGTCACCCCCCACCTCTGATCCTCAAACTCCTCTTATCAAATACGGTCAATATCTGCTTCCCCCACCCCCCCAAGGGGAAGTCGCTCGAGGATCAAGGATCGGACAATCCAATGAGTGAGGTTACCTTTGAAGCCATTCGTCAGGGCCCTGCTTAGTGAGCCCTGGGAAAACTGTAGCCACCGATGACGGCTTCTGTCCCGCCCAGCAACGGGGCAAGCATGGGCTAACTGTGGTCGGGCTGCTTAGTCTTAGACGCATCGCAGAGGATCTGGGGTTTGCAAAGGAGGGCAGGACCCTCTGGCCGTGGGGACTTCAGTAAAACCCCAGTCTGGGGCTGCTGCTCTGGACAGCAGGCTGAGGCTTCCCCCAAACCGGAAGAAGACAGGAGCGCGGGACTTGCCTGTAATCTGGGCCAGGCGTGGGTGTTTCCTCCCAGGGGATCAGGTGCCGGGTAATGCCTGGCATTTGAGGCCCTGCAAATTCTGAACATCTGGGTTATTCCCTCACCAGCCCAGCCTCCACGCCTAGGCCCTTCTCTGCCTGCCTTACCCTGGGCTGTCGACACCTCTCCACTGGCTTCCCCCACCCCCACCCCAGCCTGGGGCAACTCTGCTTCTGCCTCTGAGCCTTCCCTGTAGCTTCCCTCCCCAAGCTTCACTCTTGTGCCCACGGACAGAAGGAGAAGCTGAGGGTCCAGCGCTTGAGGTGCCTGGTGCAATCCCGAAGCAAACCTGGTGACTCCAGGAGGTCTGGGTCCCACATCACCAACCCCCAGTCTACAAGACATGCACAGTATAGGCTTCGCTCCAACCCGGGCTTCCCTCTCCCGTGGGAGTACCCTGCGGGCCTGGATGCCCTCCATCCCACCCCAACCACCACCTCGAGCTCTGGATGCTGGAAAGAAGCAGCCCGGCTTTCCTTTTACCCCACCCCCACCCCAGACAGGGCTGGGGAGACCAAGAGAAGTCAGGCGCCCTCCCCGCGCTGCCTTCTGCTTTCTGGCCTAGCAGTGACGACGCCTGAGTCAGCCCCACGCGACCACGCTTGGTGGGACTGGAGCGTCGGGGCGGAGGACCCTGAAAGGAGGACCGGGCGCCCAGGGCAGCTCCGATGGGTTGAGCGGGAGGGGGTGGGAGAGGGCCGGGTCGGGTCGCCGCAGTCCCTGCCCACTATCCGGCAGGGGATCAGCCGCCGTAAGAGGTCGGGGTAGGGAGGCGAGGTTCCCAAGCTAGGAACCGGGGATTTGGATCACCCCGGCCGCCCCCAGATCGATCCGCGGGGCGTGCGCGCGTGGAGACCCGTCTCAGTCTGCCTGCCCGTGTCTCCCTGTCTCCGAATCCGCCACCTAATCTCTGCTCTTGCCCCTGGCTCACATGACCTGGCGGCCCTGACGGCCCGGAGGCGGGGGGGGGGGGGGGGGGCGGGGGAGGGGGAGGGCGGCCCCACGCCCCACGGCCCCGTGACTGCGGGCCGCGCTCCTGGCGGGAGTGCGGATGGGGACCAGGTTGCAAGAGGACCCAGGCCGGCCAGTAGACACCGAGAGACGCCCGCCCCAGCCCCCAGGGGCGTGGGCACCAGGAGGCGGGTCCGGCCCGGGGGCTGGGCCACCGCCGGGTTAAAGGCGGCTCCTTCCCGAGCCGCTGCTCCCGCCTCCGCACCCTGGCCCCGCTGTGATGGCCTCGTCGCCACTCCTGCCGGTCCTGCCGCCCCTGTTCTTGCTGCTGCTGCTGCTGCTACTGCCGCCGGAGGTCCCCGCGGCGGCGCGGGCGTCCCCGCTGGGGACACTCCCCGAGGGGGCGGCCCCTTGCAAGGTAGGGACGGCAACGCGGTGGGAGGGCCAGCGGGACGGGCGACCAGGCAGCGGGTGCTGCGGGACCGGCGCCTCCTCCCCTCTCCCCAGGTTTTGCCGCGAAAGACCGGTTCGGAGACGGGGACGCTGTCCCGCTCGGGACTGAAAACCCCCCCGCACTGTGGCCTCGCGCCGAGTCGTTTCACTTCCCCATCTCGCGTCTGACACTCTCAGCTGTCCTCTACCCCATCCCCGTCCGCCCCACGCGGGGGTGCATTGAACTCCTGCTGTGTACGTCTGGGGCGGGAATGGAGTCTCCTCTCGGAGTCCAGGGGAAGCCCAGAGAAGTCGGGCCGTGGCACCGACCCTCTAGGTGCTGCTTACTGGGTACCTCTCGGCCAGGGAAGAGCTCACTTGTTTCTGGTGCGGGGAGCAAGCAGATGCCCCGGAGGCTGAGCCACTTGCTCACGGCTGCACAGACACTGACTGCCTGCTGCCAGGCAGCTGCAACCGGAAGTCGGCACATATTAGGCGCCGCCTCAGCAACAGGGCTCGGGAGGGGTTCACCTGGGCCCCTTGAGAGGAAGAATAAATAAGGGCTCAGCGCGAGTGTAGGGCCTTGCTCAGGTCAGGGCCAAGGCTCTGGGGATGAAGTGGCAACAAATGAGCATGCATTAGTCTCCAGTGGTATGCACCTTGGGAAGGCAGGATGGAGAGCAGTGACCCGAAATGTGCATGTGTTGAGTCCTTACTGCGTACATTTCCCCGGGGGTTGGGGGGGGGGGGGCGAGGGGTTTCACCTCAACTGAAAGAAAGCAAGAGCTGTTCATAAATTAAGTGCCTACTGTTTGCAAATCTTTGTCACATCCGTTTTGCAGAAAAACTGAGATCAAGGAAGATTAAGGGATGCAATAAAATCTTAGAGTCAGGATTCCACCTGGCCTTGTCTGGAAAGAGTGCATGATAGACCACCTACAGTTTGTAGCTGCCAGAGAACCAAGCAGGGCTAAACTCCCTTCACACCCCTTCCTCCCGCATAGGCTGGGGGCCTGTGCCTGCCAGTGCCCCTCAGGAAGTCACAAGCACCTCCTGTCAACGTAAGCCTCTACTACGAGGCACTGTGCCCCGGCTGCCGGGCCTTCCTGGTCCGAGAACTTTTCCCGACCTGGCTGATGGTGCTGGAGATCCTCAATGTCACACTGGTGCCCTATGGAAATGCCCAGGTATGTTGGCACTGGGGAAACCGAGGCATTAGGCCAGGGAGGGGGGCACCTGATGGGCTGGCCAGCACTCACCTAGCTGCCTTGCAGGAACAGAATGTCAGCGGCCGGTGGGAGTTCACCTGCCAGCACGGGGAGCTGGAATGCAAGCTCAACAAGGTGGAGGTGAGCGGCCCCCCGGGAACCTGAGCGGTGGCGGGGCACAGAGGCTGGGAGGCCTGCCCATCGTTGAGAAAGGCTAAAGCCAGGCTCAGAAGGGACTGGAAGCAGCCCCATCCTCTGCCTCTTCAATCACCTCTTCATTCGCTGCTTCATTAGGGAACACCCGTGATCACTCCCAGAGCGGTCTAGGGCTGCCCTGGGCCCACTTTCTGCCCTTGCTTATCCACCCACTATCCCACAGGCCTGCCTGTGGGACCAGCTGGAGAAGGACACAGCCTTCCTGACCATTGTCTGCATTGAGGAAATGGATGACATGGAGAAAAATCTGAAACCGGTGAGCAGCACCCCTCACTTGGCCCTGGGTTGGGAGACCCTGATCTTCCCTGTCCCCAGACAGACCCACCCAGGTTCATGTCCTGGCCTGACCACCACTCTCTGTGTAGCCCCAGGAAAATGGCATTCCCTCTGGAAGCCTCTGATCTCTGAAGCAAGGGAACAAAGATCTTTGGGAAGCATGAGTAGATCAAGGAGGGCTTCCTGGAGGAGGTGCCTCTGAGCTGGGCTTGGTTGAACCAGAAACATACAGGGACGTAGATGATGATCCTCACCTGGGGTATGGGGACGGCAGGACAGGCCCGCCTGCTTCTTTGGAGGGTTATGAAAAACAACTCCCAGTGGAGTGACTCATTGACACCAATAGCTTATTCATTCGTCAAACATCTGGACCACCCAAAAGGCTCACCCTGGGACACCCCCAGGAGCCCTGCAGAGTCATAGAGGGGCCAGAGGCGGGAAGAGGAGGAGGGACCACTGGAAAGAATCTGAGGGAAGGAAGTGGAAGGGTGTTCCTGGTGGAGGGAATAGCACGGACGGAAACTCTGAGGAAAATGAGATCCCTGTAAGGGGTCCGGGGCTGCGGTCTTCTGAAAACCAAGAGCAGCCTGAGCCCCTGCCTTGGGGGAGTCCACTCAGGTAAGTGTTAAGCATGTGCTGTGTATGCTGTGGACCCGACTGTCTCCTGTTGCCTGGGAGGTACAAGCTTGGCCCTGGTGGCAGGGGGAGGGGGTGGCTGGAGGAGGGAACACTGGGGAGACAACGCCTAGGAAGCTGAGGCAATGCTCCCACTCACCAGGCACCCTTGTCCGCCCTCAGTGCCTGCAGATCTATGCCCCAGAGGTGTCCCCGGACACCATCATGGAGTGCGCAATGGGGGACCGTGGCATGCAGCTTTTGCATGTCAATGCCCAGCTTACCGATGCCCTGCAGCCGCCCCACGAGTATGTGCCCTGGGTCGTCGTCAATGGGGTAAGAGCTCTTACAGCCCTCGCTCTGGCCACCGGGCCAGCAGCAGCATGAGGGGTGTGCCCTCTGGCAGGAGGCCAGCCATGGGGCCATGTGCCGCCCTTCTGGGCCGGGCATGGGTTGGCTGGGGGCGGGAGGCAAAGGAGACTGTGTGACTTCCTGACTTGCTTTCTGCAGAAACCCCTGAAAAATCCAAGTCAGCTCCTAAGTCTCGTGTGCCACCTGTACCAGGCAAGCCGGAAGGGGAACAGAGGGATCCACTGGGGGCAGGGGTGGGCAGCGGCTGCTTTCAGGAACCCCAGCTCATGGCCCTCTCCTCCAGGGTGAGAAGCCAGACATCTGCCAACCCGTGGCCAGCTCCCAGAGGGAAGTCTGCTTCAAGTGACAGCTAGTGCCCCGGGAGGGACCTGCTGGAGGAAAAGTAGGAGCGCACCTGTCCCTGCTTGTCCGGTCCCCGACTCTCAGCAGCCCCTGCCTACCATCCAGATAACTTCTACACATTCCATGAAAGCCCAGACTCAGACTTCTGCCCCAAGATCAAACATCTCGCCCCACTGAGAATGGTGCTACATTGAAACGAGTTTAATAAACACTTCTGGATTTTGTGACTCATTTGATAAGTTAACAAATTCCCCCTGGACCACAACACGCTGCTGCAACCCTCGGGAAGGCAGAGGCCGACAGACACCCCTCATCCCACGGGGAGCAGATATGGGCCAGAGGGAGGCACCAGGACTGGAGGCTCCCAGAGATCAAGTGAAGACTCTGCTTAGGGAATAGGAGCACAGGGGTTGGGGTTTTGAAGGGTGACTAGGAGTTCCTGAGGCAGAAGACATACTCAGTAATTCAACAAACAACCCTAACTACTCCCTTTTGCAGACCCCACACTGGGTGATAGGAGTTGAGCCAGAAGATGGAGCTGGGGATCTTGGCTGGGAGTTTCAAAGAATGTGTTCACTGGTGGTGGGGGATGGGTCACAGAGTTCCAGGAAAGAGGAACAGAGTGCCCAAAAGACAAGCCAGCAGCAAAATCTGAAGCTAGAATGTGGAGCTGAGACATCTGAGAATACCAGGGCATGTTAAGGGGTACTATAAAAAAAAAAAATCATGATTCTTAAACTGATCTAGAATGATTACATGCCAAAGATTTTATTTAACCCATGACTAATGAGGAAAACTGGTCAAATGTTTCAAAGAACAGATAGATTTATAAATGAGAAATCTTGAAATGATGGTGCAAAGAGAAACAAAATTGATACACTTTTTCACAAAGCAGTGGGTAGCACTTTCTTCACTCCCAGCTTGTTTTTTTTTCTTTCAAATTTTAATAATAGGCTTTATTGGGGTAGCGCAGCCGGTTAAGTGCCCAACTTGATTTTGGCTCGGGTTGTGACCTCCAAGTCATGCGATCAAGTCCCGCTTCGGGCTCCACAGTCAGCAGGGAATCTGCTTGAGGTTCTCTCTCCCTCTCCCTTTGCCCCTCCCACCACTCTCCATATAAATCTTTGCCCCTCCTCCCCCCCAAAAATAGATTTTCTTTAACCTGATACAAATCTGATACATTATCATTTCAACCCGTAGGCAATACGAAAAAACTTAATGAGAGCCTCCTCATTCTTTTTTTCTTCCTGAGTCTTTTTCTCATACTAAGTCTTAACTGCTGTGTATTTTATAGCATCTCTCAACTCAGATTAACTACACTGCAAGTGCGCACGAGCCCAGTTGGTGACTGATTACCGTACAGGGCAGGAAACATCACTGCCCCCATCCTGGGCTCTGCAGCGAGACTCCTGTAAGAAAGATTAACAAGAGAAAGACGAATTTAATAATACGCGTATGTCATGAATATATGGGAAATCCCCACTAAAACTGGGTAAACTCCCCAAAGTGGCCAAAGCCACCACTTTAATTTTTTTTTTTTTTTAGATGTTTTATTTTGGGGGCACTTGGGTGGCTCAGTCATTAAGTGTCTGCCTTCAGCTCAGGTCATGATCCCAGCGTCATGGGATCGAGCCCCGCATTGGGCTTCCTGCTCGTGGCAGAGCCTGCTTCTCCCTCTTCAGCTCCTTCCTGCTGTGTTCCCTCTCTTCCTGTTTCTCTCTGTCAAATAAAATCTTTTAAAAAAATTTTTAAATTTTTTTATTTTAGATTTTATTTGAGCAAGCGAAAGACAGAGCATGCGCAGGCATGAGCAGGGGGAAGGGCAGAGGGAGACCCAGGCTACCCGCTGAGCAAGGAGCGCAACATGGGACTGGATCCCAGGACCCTGGGGTCACGACCTGAGCCAAAAGCAGACCCCTTTTAACTGACTGAGCCACCCACACGCCTCTTTGTTTTTCTCAGTCATCTCCACACCCAATGTGGGGCTGAATTCGCAGCCTGGAGATCAAGAGTAGCTCTACCAGGAGAGGGAGCCAGGTGCCCCCTGAGTTGCTATTTTAAATACCACCCTCTGGGGGCGCCTGGGTGGCTCAGTGGGTTAAACCTCAGCCTTCAGGTCAGGTCATGATCTCAGAGTCCTGGGATGGAGCCCCGAGTTGGGCTCTCTGCTCACCAGGGGGCCTGCTTTCCCCTTCCCCTCTGTCTGCCTCTCTGCCTATTTGTGATCTCTCTCTGTCACATAAATAAAATCTTTTAAAAAAATAAATAACTAAATAAATACCATCCTCAGCTAAAGCAAAGGGAGGGGTGTTCCCAGGTTTATTGAGGTATAATTGAGAAATCTGTATATATTTGAGGTCTACAGTGTGATGATTGGGTATGTGTATATCCTGATCAATCACACCACCAAGTTGATGCCCCTATCAGCTCACACGGCTACCTTTTCGTGTGTGTGATGAGAACACTTCAGAGCTCTTGGCTTAGCTACTTTCAAGTATACAATATGATACGGGTACCTAGAGTCACCCTGCTGTATGTTGGATCCTCAGAAAGCACTCCTCTTATAATAAAAGTTTGTACCCCTTAACCAACCCACTTCCCCGATTCCCGCTGTCCCCGGCAGCCAATGTTCTTCCGTTTCTGTGAGTCTGTCCTTTTAGATTCCACACATAAATGAGATCACATAGTACTTGCCCCTCTCTGTGTGGCTTATTCCCAGCATAACGTCCTCCAGGTTCCTCTCTTGTTATCATAATTAGCTGGATTTCCTTCCTTTTCTTTTTTCTTTTTTTTTTTTTAAGATTTTATTTATTTATTTGACACAGAGAGAGATCACAAGTAGGCAGAGAGGCAGGCAGAGAGAGAGGAGGAAGCAGGCTCCCTGCGGAGCAGAGAGCCCGATGCGGGGCTCGATCCCAGGACCCTGAGATCATGACCTGAGCCGAAGGCAGCGGCTTAATCCACTGAGCCACCCAGGCGCCCGGATTTCCTTCCCTTTCTTAACGGCGGAGTAATATTTGAGTTGACCCCTTTTGTTCCAAGTCATCTCAAAGGAAGACCTCCCTTGGCAGGTCTCACTGGATTTGCCCTGGTTCTCTACACAAGGGCAGCAGGCATCCAATTGGGTTTGCTGGAAGTTTCCATAAGGAATTTCAAGTTTGGACTCTTGAAAACCTCTAACATCCGTTCACTCCAGGCAAGAAACTTCACCATGCCACCGGGTTTCATCTGCAGTATCTCTTCCTTCTGGAAAATTCTTCTACTCTGGACATCCCTAAAACAGCCCAAGAATCTTGGTTGACCAAGACCAACCTGTAAGACTGACCCTGCCAGCCAGGCACAAGCCAGTTTTCCCATGAGGATTTTGTAAGCATTAGTTCCCAAAAGCCGAACTTAGTTTCTCGAAATTGGCGGGTCAAATCAAGTATATGGATAAAGCGCTTTCGACTTCAGGAGGAGCCTAATTCTAACCCCTCCCCCACCCGCAGAACCTTGAGAGTGGACTGGATTTTGTTACTTGATTCCGAAGAGCAGAGAAAGGGAAAAAGAATAACTGGATGGGAGCACCTGGTGGCTCAGGGGGTTAAACCTCTGCCTTCTGCTCAGGTCACGATCTCAGGGTCCTGGGATCAAGCCCTGCATCAGGGAGCCTGCTTCTCTCTCTCCCTGCTCATGCGTGCTCTCTCTCTCAAATAAATAAAATCTTAAAAAAAAAAAGAAGAAGAAGAAGAAGACACTCCATCTCTGTAGGACTCTCCCCCAAAACCCAGAACACGGGGCGCCTGGGTGGCTCAGTGGGTTAAAGCCTCTGCCTTTGGCTCAGGTCATGATCTCAGGGTCCTGGAATCGAGCTCTGCTCAGCGGGAAGCCTGCTTCCTCCTCTCTCTCTGCCTGCCTCTCTGCCTACTTGTGATCTCTGTCAAATAAATAAATAAAATCTTTAAAAAAAAAAACACAAAAACCCAGAACACCAGTCCAACCATGAGAAAACATCATCCCAACCCAGACTGAGGGACATTCTACGAGATATCTCACCAGTACTCCTCCAAAGTGCCAAGGTCATGACCAAGAGAAAATGGAGAAAGTGTCACTGACCGGAGGAAACTAACTTAGCGGGATCCTGGCTAAAGGAACATTTTAAGGAATAACTGGAATTATGACTAATATGGTACTATTCTTCTTTTCTTTCTTAAGATTTTATTTATTTGACACAGAGAGAGAGAGAGACAGCGAGAAAGGGAACACAAGCAGGGGGTAGTGGGAGAGTGAGAAGCAGGCTCCCACCTGAGCAGGGAGCCTGATGCAGGGCTCGATCCCAGAACTCTGGGATCATGACCTGAGCTGAAGACGGACGCTTAATGACTGAGCCACCCAGGTGCCCCAAACACGGAACTATTCTTGCCTCAAATCAGCCAAGGCTCCTCTAGGAATCTGACAGATAGAAATGCATCACAGATAGTGAGGGCATTAACCAAACCCCCTTTAGAGGAACTGATTAGGATAATTATGCCTGCAAAATCCTTCCTGGAATATCACCTATTATCACATTCACATTCTATCATACCGACAAGATCTACCTGCGCTGGAGGCAGGCACGCAGGTGCACACCTGCGGTAGAAACCCCGGGGCCATCCTAGACTCCTGCCTCTCACACCTCCTGACGTAGAAAAAGATGACCGACTCACACAGCGAGAAGACCTCTCTGAATTACAGACCAGTATATGGGCAGAGAGAGTTTATGGCTTCAATTCTAAAAATTTTCAGCCACTGGGGCGCCTGGCTGGCTCAGTCGGTAGAGCGTGGGACTCTTGATCTCAGGGCTGTGAGTCAAGTCCCATGTTGGGTGTGGAACCTGCTTACATAAATAAGTAATTAATTAAACAAAATAAAATAATATTTCAACCATGGGCGAAAACAATACACGGTGAAGGCAAGGCAAAATTTAGAATTTGATTTGGGGAACTTGGTTGAAAATGTCAATGGTTTGAACATTTGATTAAATAGGAGGGCAGGGGGCGCCTGGGAGGCTCAGTGGGTTAAAGCCTCTGCCTTCGGCTCAGGTCATGATCCCAGGGTCCTGGGATCAAGCCCCGCATCGAGCTCTCTGCTCAGCCGGGAGCCTGCTTCTCCCTCTCTCTCTACCTGCCTCTCTACCTACTTGTGATCTCTGTTTGTCAATAGATAGATAGAGAGGAGGGCAGAAGCCTGGCTTACCCAGTCAGTGAAACATGTGACTCTCAGTCTCAGGGTTGTGAGTTCGAACCCCAGCTACGAAACAATACTGGATTATTTATTGTTTTTTATTTTATTTATTTATTTAAGAGAGAGAGCTTGAGCAGGGGGAGGGGCGGAGGGAGATAGGAGCAAATTCCCAGCTGAGCAAGAAGCAGGAGGTGGGTCTCGATCCCAGGACCCTGGGATCATGACAACAACCTGAGCAGAAGGCAGACTCTTAATCAACTGAGCCACCCAGGTGCCCCTTAATCTGTTACTTATATAACCAAAGTGACAACAAAAGGCTTTAAAGACAAAAACAGTAAGTTCTACAGTTGGGGGTGAGGGGAAGACTTAGCTCTTTTAATATTGAGGACACTCAGTTTTCCTAAGTAATCAAAGAGCTCCGAGCAACAGCATTTTGGTAAAACATAAAGAATCTTTGTTTTCCGCATGAATCACACTCAACAGGTAAAGAAAAGCCTTTTACCATAATCCAAGATCATATCATCCTTTTAACAGAGAAAGCAGATCAAATTCTAGTCTGCACAGTTACACTTTTTTTTTTTTTAAAGATTTTATTTATTTATTTGACAGAGAGAGAGATCACAAGTAGGCAGAGACGCAGGCAGAGAGAGAGGCAGAGAGAGAGGCAGAGAGAGAGGAGGAAGCAGGTTCCCCGCGGAGCAGAGAGCCCGATGCAGGGCTTGATCCCAGGACCCTGAGATCATGACCTGAGCCGAAGGCAGCGGCTTAATCCACTGAGCCACCCAGGCGCCCCTGCACAGTTACACTTGATATTGAAGCTCATTGTTAAAACCCTTATAATAAATCCATGTGATTGGCACGACCTTGCCCGCACAAGATAAAATTTTCTCTCTCTTTCTCCCTCCCCGACTTTCTCTACCTGCTTAGATTTGGGTCCTTTGTTTTCCTCATTCTTATTTTGAACCAGTCTTTAAATACCGTTAAGTTAAGACAAAATTACTCACCTTCCACCCTTCATATTTCCTTCATTTCCTACCAAAACACACCCTATTTTCCTTGCATATTTTATGAGTTTTTTCCCTGAACCCTGATTCGTAATAATAGTTTCATTTTCTTATATTGATTCGAATATATAACACTTATTTCCAGTAAAACCAGGAAGCCAGCAATTGTAAACTGCAGACATGCCAACATTCCGCCCTAGGTCAGCAAATCTTTGAGTCCACAGTTTTGTCATTCCTGAAGGCATACGCTTTCTTATAGTGCAATATTTCAATGTGTCAGGGGCCCCTGGATGGCTCAGTCAGTTACGCATCTGCGTCCGGCTCAGGTCATGATCCCGGGGTCCTGGGATCCAGCCCTGCATCTCCCTGGTCAGCAGGCAGTCTGCTTCTCCCTCTCCTTCTGCCCCTCCCAGCACTCCCCCCAACCCCCTCCGGCTCATGCTCTCTCCCTCGCTCTCTCAAATAAATAAATAAGATCTTTAAAAAATTTTTTTCAAAAAAGAAAAAACAATATTTCAATGTGCCAAAGGACACGTTCACAAACTAACCAAATATCTTTTAGTCCATCTGTAAAAATCAAGAAGCCAAAGGAGAGAAACTTCAACTTATGTTTAGCAAGCATGTTTTGGCATTTTATCTTATTTGGAAAGGATCTAGATATTCAACGATTATCCATCATCTAACTTAGCCAAACTTCAAGGTTCCAAGTTTCCCAAAGGATCTGGCAAACTATTTTTGAGCCGAGTTTTTTTTTTAATATTTATTTATTTATTTATTTGACAGACAGAGATCACAAGTAGGCTGGGAGGCAGGCAGAGAGAGGGGAGGGGGGAAGCAGGCTCCCTGCGGAGCAGAGAGCCCAATTTGGGGCTCCATCCCAGGACCCTGGGATCATGACTTTAGCCGAAGGCAGAGGCTTAACCAACTGAGCCACCCAGGCACTCAAACAATTCACTTTTAACATAGGTTTTGTTCTTAGGGTTGAATTTATAGTTTCATAATCGTAA
Organism: Meles meles; assembly: GCF_922984935.1. Classification (NCBI taxonomy): domain Eukaryota; kingdom Metazoa; phylum Chordata; class Mammalia; order Carnivora; family Mustelidae; genus Meles; species Meles meles. The sequence continues at coordinate 14,251,820 of NC_060085.1, forward strand.
ACAGAGAGATAATGTGTTTGACTAATCTTATGTAAGCACCTTTTTAACAAGTCAATTAAATATTTAGAGCTCTTGACAATGACTTTTTAGCAATAGCTTCTGGAGGTAGAAAAATATTACATAAACATGAGAGACACATACAATCACAGATCATAGTCCTGCATCGGGCCCCTTGCTCAGCGGGGAGCCTGCTTCTCTCTCTGCCTCTGCCTGCATGTGCGTGCTCTCTCTCTCTCTCTGTCTCTGTCTCTGACAAATAAATAAATAAATAAAATCTTTAAAAAGAAAATGCATTCTTCCCAAGATCCAGAGCCACTTCCAAAGACAGCCAAAGGACAGACAGACAGAGAGTCGGCATATAGTAAATAGTTTAGTTACAGACCATACGGTCTTTGTTGCAATCACTCATTGTAGTAAGAGAGGAGACAATACAGAAACTAATGGGCAAGGCTCTGTTCCAATTATAGCTTTATTTATGGATTCAAAAATTTGATTTTCATGTCATAGAATATTATTCTATTTCCCCCCAACCTTTTCTCAACTAAGAAAAGGAGGCAAAACTGAAAAGGAACAAATGCTTCTTTTGGGGGCTCAGAATCACAATTGGGAGCCCAGATTCCAGAGTAACCAGAAAAGTGTGTCCTTCATGGAGGGAAAGGTTTTTTTTTTTTTTAATTTATTTATTTGACAGACAGCGAACACAAGTAGGCAGAGAAGCAGGCAGAGAGAGAGGAGGAAGCAGGCTCCCTACTGAGCAGAGAGCCGGATGCGGGGCTCAATCCCAGGACCCTGGGATCATGACCTGAGCCGAAAGCAGAGGCTTTAACCCACTGAGCCACCCAGGCGCCCCGAGGGAAAGGGTTTTTATGAGAAAGAAAGAAGGGGTAATTACCTGATTTAGATAAAGAAGAAAGAAACCCTACTAATTTGGTGCTGACTGATGTTGGAAAGATGTTAGGGTTCCAAGCTGACGGCCAAGAAGGAATTCTTGAGACATCTTTGGTGCAAAAAGGTGGTTTTATTACAGGAAGAGCACAGGACCCAGGGGCAGAAGGAGCTGCACTGTGGTCATAAGGAGTGGCCAGTTACATACTTTCAGGTTGGGAGGGGGTTAGGGAGAGCGTAAGTCCCTAAGCAATTCTGGAAGCAAGGTTTCCAGGACCTCCAAGGGGCTAGCTCTTGTTGGGAAAAGGTCATTTATTACTGTCTAGTAAAACCTGAGTCATGAGAACATTCTGATACATATCGGTGGGTCATTGGCTTGGGGGATGATTGCCAACATGTATGGGGTGGGGAGTAGAGATAAAGGAAGTTTCCGAAGGAATTTTTATGTTAAAGTAGACTGACAGGATCCTGGGGGTCAGGTTAAGATTGCCTTTTGCCCTTAGCAAAGTATTATCATCAATGCAGCTGAGTCCCTAGAGGAATGTCACTTTGCCTGTTTCAAGGACTTGTCAGTGGGCTGTAGGTAGTAAAGAAATTACATTTTCTTTTACCTTTGTTTCCCACATCACTGACCAGCTGAGTCACTTCTGAGTATTATAATTTTATTGGTGCTATCAAATGAAACTGTCCCTGATATTATTAACTTTACTTGTCCATATGATCCCAACGCCAATTGCTCTGTTGAAATTTTATGAGCAACTGCTTGTAAAATTATTGCTGCTTCTGGCCAGTCCATGAGCTCATCCGTTGTAAAGGAAACTGGGGATTCAAAACGGATTCGCTCATGTCCAGAAATTTTATACTATTTCACACATTTAAAAAATATAAGAAACATTTTTACCTCTTGAACCTCACAAGAACAGCAAAGGGATTTGGACCTCTGGCCACAGTTTGCGACACCCTAGTTCCCTGTAAATAACGCACAGGTTTCCATGGAAACTCCTATTTTCCGCTACAGGAACAGAGGAGGTAAAGTAGAGATATAGCTGTTTGCAGAGGTGCCTGTGGGGTAAGTTAATGCACGCCACGTGCCCAGATCAGCGCCTAGCGTTTTAACTATTACTTTTTTGGAACCGAGGTCAAATACCCAGCTAAAGGTCAACGGCTGGGCCCGATCCTACGAGGCCGCGGGCGCAGCCAGACCGTAACCCCGACTTCCGTGAGTCTTTGAGAGATTAGACTTCCGCCGGGGGTGAGCCGCCAAGGCCACAGCTCAGATCCTTTTTTTAGAATTCCGGAAGAATTGGAGAATCTGGAGGGCAACTAGTCTGGAGGGAGCAAGATTGGCCACCTCCACAAGGGGAGGCGGGACAAGAGGCGGTCGCTGGCTTAAGGCTAGCCTGCGATTGGTCAGTGCTGTATCGGGCTGGTTGGTTAGAGGCCGGCGGCGCTTGTCCATAGGCCGGCGCAGAAAGGGGCGGGGAAACAAGGTGGCGAGGCGGCCATTGATCCGTGCGCCGTGGTGAGACGCTTGTTTGCGATTGGCCCGTTAATAGGGAAGGCAGCGTTTGGCCTCGTTCAGCGATTGGCCCGGGGATGGGATGCCGGCCTTTTATTGGCTACTGCGTCTCGAGCCCGGCAAAGTGGAGCGCCGAGCGGTCAGCGATCGGCTGGCGGGGGCTGGAGCGGGCGTGCAGACCGCGAAGACAGAGTGCGATTGGCCAGCGCTGGGAGGGCATCCCCGGTGCGGAGTCCTGCGGCTATGGCTTCTGGCGGCTGGCGCTGGCTGCGCGCCCTGCGGGCGGTGGGGCAGCCCCTGTTCCAAGGCCGTGCGCTGCTCGTCACCAACACGCTGGGCTGTGGTGTTCTCATGGCGGTCGGGGACGGTGTGCGCCAATCCTGGGAGGTCCGCGCCCGGCCTGGCCAGAAGTTCAACCCCCGGCGTTCAGGTGAGCAAGTCTGGCGCCACTGGCCCTTGACCCCGGGGGACCTTTGAGCCCAGTCTCAGAATCGGAGACCCCTGACCTGTGACCTCAATTCCCGGAGGGACCCTTGACCATGGTGTGCATCCAAGATCCTCATAGCCCACGCTCGGGTCTCCATCCCTCCTCCTCACCCCGAGGTCTCAGTCCGCTTCCCACCTCAGGTCTCCATCTCCTACTTCCTGGTCCCTGTCCCCTCCCGGCCCCAGTTTCCGCCCACCCCCTCGTCCGCTTCTTTACTCCAACACTGAGACCAAGCACTGAGCACTAAAAACTGCACCGAGGAGAGTCAAGGGCTCAGCGTCTGGACCCAGCCAGCCTGGGATTGTACCTTGGCCCCACACTTCCCAACCTGTTGTGCCTGTTTCCGCCTCCGGAAAGCAGAGCAGTGGTAGAACCCGCTCACAGGGTGGTGAAGGGGATGAGGAGAGAAAACGGGAGAGGAGCCACTGAAACGGTGCCTGGCAGTGGGGCTTGTAATGGAAGAACTTATAGGTGGGCTCGGGGAGGGCTTCAGGTTTATCAGGGAGGGAGGGTACCTAGGGACGGCATGGATTGGGGTCTTGCTGGCCTGGCCTGACTTTTGAACTGCTCTCAGCGAGCATGTTTGCAGTGGGCTGCAGTATGGGTCCCTTCCTGCACTACTGGTACCTCTGGCTGGACCACCTGCTCCCAGCGTCTGGCCTCCCTGGCCTCCCAAACGTCCTCAGGAAGGTCCTCATCGACCAGCTGGTGGCCTCTCCCATGCTAGGCGTCTGGTACTTCTTGGGTAAGGAGCCTTGTGAGCTTGGGCTCTGCCCCCCCCATGTCCGGAGGGGCAGAGCCAGCTTTGTGTTAAGAGGGGTGCTGAGTTGGCATTTCTGATGGGCCTCTTCTGTGTGAGGCTCTGGACTGGGTGCTGGGTCACAGTAGCGCCAGGACAGAGACCCACTGGGGGCAGGTATGAATGGCAGAGTCGGACAGTGGTGCTTTGTGTAGGAGGGATGAAGCGGTGTTGGGTGGGGCTGCCCTGGGCAGTGGTTGGGAGGACTGCCCAGAGGAGAGGCCACTCAGCTGAGACTTGAAGAAGGAGCCTGCAGGCATGAAGAATGGCCCATGCAGGGGCCATGAGGCTGAAAGAAGAGTTGCTGAGGCTAGGGTTGATGGGCTACGATCATCTAGCCCTTGGCTCCGAGAAGAGTGTCAGCCCCTCCCCCCTAAGCTCAGTTTCCTCCTTTGTGAAAGAAAGGAAATAAAACAGCCTCAGCCTCAGGAAGGGTGCATCTACCTTGGGGTGCCTGTGTGTCTGTTTGTCTGTTTGTTTGTTTTTAGAGTAAGGGAAGTGGGAGGGGCAAAAGGGAGAGGGAGAGAGAGAATCCTAAGCAGGCTCCATGCCCAGTGTGGAGTCCAACTTGGGCTCAGTCCCAGAACCCTGAGATCATGACCTGAGCCAAAAACCAAGGGCCAGTCGCTTAAACTACTAAACCATCCAGGTGCCCCTAAGGGGGTGTGTGTTTATTTCTGACCTCTCCCTCACTGGAACCAACTTGTTCTGCCTTGTTCCTCCTCACCAGCCACTCTGCTGTGTGTGGCCCTTCCCACCACAAGGCTTTTAAACTTCTTGGTCTGTCTGCCTGGGATACCACTGTCCCTCAGGGTTTCCTGCCCCATCTGCTCCATCACCGGTACTCCCCAGCCTCTGACACTCTGAATTTCTTGGTCTCCTTCCCAGGCCTGGGCTGCCTGGAGGGCCAAACCCTGGATGAGAGCTGCCAGGAGCTGCGGGACAAGTTCTGGGAATTCTACAAGGTGGGCCCCACCCACCCGTTCTCTCCCTTGCCCCGCCCTTCGCAGCTCCCCTGCTCCCCCCCCTCCACCTTCCCCCCCCCAAGCCCCTGGCAAGGCCCCAGTCCCTCACCACACTCCGCCCCTCCCCGCAGGCCGACTGGTGCGTTTGGCCAGCAGCCCAGCTGGTGAACTTCCTCTTCGTGCCCCCGCAGTTCCGAGTCACCTACATCAATGGCCTGACGCTGGGCTGGGACACGTACCTCTCCTACCTGAAGTACCGGGTGAGCTCGGTGGGTGGACCGGACACCCAGGGGGCTCCTCAGGGGCCACATGTGTAAACTCCAAGAGGCAGTTCAGCTGCGCTCTAGGGTGAGGTCCTCCTGGGCCTGTGATAATCTGCCAAGCACAGCAGGTGGGCGGGGAGCTGATCCCCAGCAGGGTGAACACCCAGCCTCTCTGCTATTTGATGACTTGGCCAGGTCCCTGCTGCATCTGTCCCACAAGACTGAGCCCAGCCAGAAGACAGGTGGGTGAGGACTTGCTTGGGTGAAGAGGAGTCCACAGGGGTGGAACGGGTGTGTGACCAGACCCTTTTTGCACAGACAGATCCGGGGCCATCCACCCCTGGCTGTGTGGCCCTGGGCACTGTGCGGACTGAGCTGCCCCCGCCCTCCCAGCTGGGTGCCAGACAGGGCGAGACTGACTCTGAGCACAACAGGCCTGGTCCTGGCCCCTCCCCAACCCCTGGGCATCTGGCTGGGCTGCCCCTTCCAAGCCCAGTATAAGACCTCAGTTTCCCCATCTGGAACACAACCGTGAAGATGGTCATCCAGGAGCCCCTCTCACCACAGGCCCTCCGTGAACCAGTGACAGAGGTGTTCCCATCCGCAGCACCTGGCCCAAGCCAGCCAGTCCCAAGCCCCAGCCCCTCAACACTGTTACGAGCTGGGCGCTGGGCATAAGGTGGGGACACAGCCTGGAGTTAGCCCCCAGAATCCAGAGCCTAAGGCAAGGCCCAGTGGCCTCCAGTCTCATACTCAGATCACAGACTGTAGAAATTCTATTAAATTCTCTCATCATTGCAATTCCTGTGGGTGACCAAGGCCACCGTGGCAGGCTGGCACTCGTAGGGACACAGTGTCATCCATTCGCTTTATTGGGTGTGTGTAGTGTTGTCACGACATCTCCTGGGGATCTGGGGGGCACGTTTGACACTCATGACGTCAGAACAGGTCTGGTGTTGGGGGGGAGTCCCAGGGTGGCGAGTACCCACAGCAGCCCTCACCTCCAAATAAGGGTAAAACGTAGGGGGTGAGGAGCCAGGCAGGCCATTACCTGGCTCTGGTCCGCCCCGTGGTCCATGCTGAGATCCCCCCCACAGTGGCCTTGGCCCACCAAGTCACAGCCGACAGGCTTGCTGACCTGACTACCTCCCCTCACCCAATCAGCCTGCCCTGGGGGGGGGGGTCATCGGGCCCCCTCTGCAAAACTGGTAACTGTTGATAGGGGTGAATTTTTAAAAAAGGTGGGGTCTTGAGAGGAGGGGGAGCAGTGAGTTCACAGGGCCACGACACGCCACGGCAGAGTGGGGACAGGGCTGTATGTACAGGGCGGGACGGGGAAGGGGGTGGGCAGGGAGCCTGAGCCCCTGGGGGACCTCTCCAATAAATAAATAAATAACTACGATAATAAATAAGGGTGAGGGACTAAGTTGGGGGTGGGGGGGGGGTCTCACGCCCTGGGCCGGTACGGGGCTGGATCGGGCCCAGGGGGTGGGCAAGGGTGGGGCTGGGAGGGGGCAAGGGCAGCTCTCAGCAGGCGCAGTCCTGGTGTGGGGGCGCCTGCTGGTCCGTGAGCTGTGGGCCCTGCTTGGCGCCCGTGACTGCGGGGTCGGCGGTGTCCAGGGACTCGGACATCTTCTCACAGATGACATCCACCAGGCGCTCAAAGGTCTGCTTGACGTTAATGTTGTCCTTGGCGCTTGCCTCAAAGAACTCAAAGCCTGTAGGTGGGGAGGAGAGGGGTGAGGACCCCGGCCCCACCCCCAGCCCATCCCAGAGACGCTTCTCAGAGGGCAGGGAACATCTGCAGATTCCCGGTGCCGACCACTCGTTAGACCTGCCAACAAGTCCTGCAGGGAGGCCGCTCAGCCCTGTTTCTCATACTCTTTCCTTTGCTCTAAAACTGTCCCCATCTCGTCTCCAGGCCACCCCCCCCCCCCCCCGGCCCGGCAAGACCTATTTCCCTGCTCCTGCCACCAGCTGTAAGGTCTGCACAGGCCCCTGGCAGCATCTGACACTCCCATTTGCCTGGGCCCTCCCTTGCCTACACACCCTGTGGCTCCCAGTCGCACTCACAGGAGTCCCAGATCTTCACCATATTGTTCAGGCCCTGCGTGATCAGCCAGGTTTTCCCCGAAGTGTCCCTTGTGTTCCAGCCATAGAAAATTACCTGCCAGGACACCCAGGATCTTCCCCACCTCTGGTCTTTACCTTCAGTTTCCTCTGCGTGAGAGGCCACCCTTTGCCTGAGCTCTAGATCCAGCACCTTCCTCCAGGTCTTATCTACACCAGGCAGAGCGGCTCGCCGCCCCCATCAGTGCATTCCCCCAGCCCCGGAGGAATGAGGCCTCTTGGGCCTAGCAAACCAACACAAGGCTGGCAGTGAGGGTGTCAGAGTGAGTCAGTAACTTAACTGCACAGCGAACTCCTATGCATCCTTCAAGATCCAGCTCCTGGCTCCAGGCCATTTGCAGAAAGTGTGAATTATCTGGATTCAAATCCAGGCCCTGTCCTGGCTTTGCTGGGAGGTCTTAGGGGTGTCCCCTCCCCGTACAGGGCCTCAGTGTTCCTTTCACAGCCTGTTGGTGTGCAGCCCTGCTAGGCACTCACCGAGGTGGTCAGCCAACTGCCGGCCACGCTCCGATGACACCACCCGTTCATCCTCCATGTCGCACTTGTTCCCCACTAGCAGCACCTGGGCGTTGTCCCATGAGTATGTCTTGATCTGGGTCGACCTGGGGGAAGCAGCGGTGAGTGGGTTAGGCCTGGGAAGATTCAAGCTTCACTGATCTCTGTCTCCCCCTCCCTTGCCGCCCTCTAGCCCCCCACCTCCCGATTATTGCTTGAACTTGGCAGGCTTGGTCCTTCCTCCCGGCCTCTGTCCTGCCAGGAACACGGTCCCACGGCTCCCTGATCTTCAAAAATCCCTTTCACGCAGGCTTGCCCACCCTTCCCACATCCCCATCCCCCAGACACAAGACCTTCTCCCTCTGCTAATTCAGAAATTTCCCTAAAATGTATCATTACTTTCGGCAGAAATGTAAACGTTTCTGTCCTTTCATCCAATACAAACTGACCTTATATTTTCTGCCCCTTCCCTGATTTTTTTTTTAACCTATAAATTTTTTCTTAACCTATAAATTGACAGCAAGCTCCTTTATTCCCCTTAGTGGGAACCAGTGCCGCCACGTTGTTGTTACTACAGAGCAGGTCAGAATCCAGCTCTGAAGACCGTCTGGGAGGGCGCGAGGCTGTGCTCACCAGTCCTGCACGGCGTTGAAGGACTCTTCATTGGTAATGTCATACATGAGGATAAAACCCATGGCTCCCCGGTAGTAGGCAGTGGTGATGGTCCTGTACCGCTCTTGTCCTGCTGTGTCCTGGGAGGAAGAAAAGACGGGGGTCAGAGAGGCCCCACACGTGAGCTCCAACTCTGAAATTGTCCAGTCCAGCCCCGGTGAGAACCTGAGAGGAGCAGGGGCCAGCCCAAAGGCACAGTGGGTCAGGAAAGCCGGCTGGTCACCTACACGGAGAACATGGGGCTCAACCACCCTCTGGAGGCAGGTACCTACAGAATCATTCCGTCACTCATTCAACATACCTGCGCGTTGACCTGTGTGCCACACCCCGTGCTGGGCACCGGGGACATGGCTGTTAACAAAACGGACAAGAATCACTGCCTCGTGGAAACAACTATCCAGTATAGGAAACAGACAATAAACATGTAAAAAGGAAGAAAATGTATCCCGTGTTGGAGGGTGATGTAGACAGAGGAGAAAAATAAAGTTGGACAGAGAAGGCCGGGCAGTGGGGGAGGGTATGGTTTTAGAAGCTGAATGGAGTGAGGAGGGAACCATGGGGGAGATCTGGGGAAAGACAATCCGGCCCAAGGCAGGGGCCAAGGCGCTGAAGTGGGTCTGTGCCGGGTGCATCTGAGAAACAGGGAGTTGGTGGAGGTAGGAGGAGGCAGACCAGGCAAGGTCTCCCAGGCCAGGGGACGGGTGAAGTTGGAGCCATGGGAACACAGTGAGCACAGGAAGGGTCAGTTCCAGCTTGGGATTTAACAGGTTCCTTCAGGCCTCTATGGGGTTAAGGGAGGTGGCCAGTAGACCCTATGGAAGGTGCTTGCTCCTGTCCCAGAGGATGAGGTTAGGGCCAAGATCCTGATGAAACCTCACGCAGACTCACAAGAAAGAACATAAAGGGGGACACAGGTACCGAGCTAAGTGATGCTCTCCATGACAGCAGGCAGAAGAGAGGACCCAGCCTTTGTTCCTTCCTCACTCCTGGAGAGCAGTGATGAGGCACCCATGGGAGAACAGGGCACTGTCTTCTGGGCCTCTAGCCCCTGATACACAGTAGGCACCCAATAAATGCCCAGTGTGTGAATGAATGAATGGAGACAGGAAAGAGGCAAAGCAGGGGCTGCTTTTCTGGGAAGGTGAACTGGTAAGAGACAGGAGCTCTCCAGCTGGACCCACCCAGATCTGCAGCTTGATCCTCTTGTCGTTGCGGTAGATGGTCTTGACCTTGAAGTCGATGCCCACAGTGCTGACGAAAGCAGGCGTGAAGGAGTCGTCTGCATAGCGGAATAGGAAGGATGTCTTGCCCACGCTGCTGTTGCCAATGATGAGGATCTTGAACATGTAGTCAAAGTTCTGGTCCGAGGACTCCTTCTGCCCATAGCGTGAGTCTGTGGCGGATGCCATCTGGGTGTGCAAGGTGTAGGTAAGCCTGAGAAGTCCCCTTCCAGACCCCAACTGCCCAAGCCCCAGGCACAGGGTGCAGATAACTCCAGAGCTCTTGAGAAGGACTAGTGTTTATAGAGATTACCCTCATCTGGTCAGGAGCCCCAGTATCAATGGTGGGGTTCACGGCAAAGGGTGGGCCATGACCTTGAAAGACCGGAAGTGTCAAAGGAGGAGCTCAGAGAGATGGGGATGGGGACACCCCTGTAGCCCCCTCCAGCACGCCTTTCCCCCCAGATGCGGTTGTAATCCTACACTCTAAGGCTGAGCAGGTAGGGGTGACTGCGGCCGGCCCCGCCCCCCATCAATCATTCATGTTGCTCAGAACGGAGCCGCGCGGGCGCAAGTGCACACGCGTGTACATTCCCGCGGGGATGTGCGTCGCAGCTCGCAAGCAGGGAAAGATCGGGCCGAGACAGCTGGTCATGTGATAGGGGCGGGGCGTGCACACGCTCACGTGCACGCAGTAGGGAACACACCCGTACACGCCTGTGCTCATCAGAGTCGAATACACTCGGTGCACAGGAAAGAGACACAAACACTTGTCCGCACACCCACACACATATGCAAATGTACAAACCCACCCGTGCTCAAAGCCTCCCCCACCCATGCAGGCGTGTACACGTCACCCACGCGGACACGCATTCCCGTGCACGCACACGCACAGTCCATGCGTCTCCTTCCACCCGCGTGCGGCACGCACTCCCCGGGGTCGGGACACCCAAGGGTCACACGAGCATACCCCGGTACATAAGCAAAAGGGTATGCACACAGACCCGCTGGCACAGGCGGGCGCGCACACGCGTGTTCACACCATACGCACGCGCACGCACAGAGCCTCCCGCGCGCACAGCTTCCCGCAAGGCACTAGCCTCCCCTCCCCCTCCGCCGCAGAGGCCAGGGGTCGGGGGGTGGGGGTGAGGAGCGGGCAGTTAGGGGGAGCCAGGGCCCTACCCCTACTGGGGCTGTGACCGCCGCATCCTTCCCCCATTTAACCCTAGCCAACCTCGTCCCCTACTCGGGCAAGCCCATCAGTCAAATGAAGGTTATGTAGGTGTTCGGAGAGGCGGCGACCCAGGCCGCCCCGGAACTCACCTTGCCCCGCACCAATGCGGTCGTGACCCTAGCGGCAGCGACTCTTTGGCGGCGGAGGTGCCGGGGCCCCCTGCGTTGATGTGGGGCTGCGCGACAGGGGCAGCGGCGGCGGCAGCAGCGGCTCAGGCCCCTGCAGTCCGCGGTGACGTCCTGCAAAGAGTGAGGCGGGGCCTCACATGCAGATACAGCCGTGACGCCATCCTGGGGAGGAGCCGCGCCTGGAGAAGAAGCCCGCTGACGCACTTAGAGCCAGGAAGGGCGGGGCTCCTGCGCAGATTGACGTACGAATGGGGCGGGAGCCAGTGTACTTATCCAGTAGCGCGCGGGGGAGGTGCCTACTTGCTCCGCCTCCTTCCTGTGTCAGGGAGGCGGAACTGAGTGCCAACCTCTCACTGGCTTAAACGCCCGAGCGACGGACTGACTAGCCAATCAGAGATCACCACCTTTCTGTTCTTGTCCAATGATGGCTCCCAAGTGGTTGCGGGAATGAAGGGTTGAGGCCTTCACTGAGCCTGGGTCTTCAGGGGGCGTTCCCTTTCCCCGCCCCCTCCCACCTTTGGTGTGGGACTTCCGCGGTCCCCGCCCTGTTTTGGGTGCAAAGACCTCTGGTTAAAAGCGCTCCCAACTCCCAATCTCAGAAAAGAGGAGCAGGCATCAGAGAGACGTTCCCTGCCCCCAAATTACGGGTTCAAAATAAGGATAAATGAAGAAAAAGCGACAGTAGGGGTCAAGAGAGACCCCTTGCAATTTCTGAGGTTTAAGATCTCCAAAGGGGACCGGGTTGGTAGATGCCCGATCCTGTTTCTGAAACGAAAAAAAAAAGAAGAAAAAATTGGGATCAAGGGAACTAATTTCTAGAAAAGAAGGAAAGGGTTAACCGACACAAGAACCCCACCTCTCCCTGAGCCCCACTTTCCGGAGAAAAATTCGAAGATAATGCTGAAGTAGGGCAGAGAAACGGCTCACCTCCTAAATCCCCGCAAACCTGCAGGAAACAGGGAGGCTCTTAGCGAGGTTCAAAGACCCCAAAATAAAGATGGGGCCGGGAGATGCTTAGCCGATCCTGGTTCCTGACTTAAATGACAGGGAACCCATTCCCCCCATCCTGGGTAAACAAGACTCAGAGAGTGGAGACTTTGGGGGCTGAGGGGCTCAGTCGTTTATTTCCCCAAATCTTGAGGGGGGAAATGTCAGAATGGCGGAGGGGGGCGGGAGAATGAGATCCTTACCCCCTTTTTGGATCCCTCCCCCTCAACTCCGGTCCCCAGGCCCCGCAGGAGGAGCGTGGCCCCCAGAGAATCCTGATCTCCTTGCTTCCTCCCCAGGCGCGGGGCGGGGAGGGCGGGGGGGGGGGGGCGTGTTCGTCCTGTTTATAAAAAGCTCGCCAGCTGCGGAGGCGCCTGGAGACCAGAATAACTTAGCGCCTCGAGCCCGCCTCCTCCCCTCGCCCCCTGGAAGTGCGGGACGTCCCTCACTTTTCCGCAAGCGTTTGGGAAACCTATTTTTATTAAGGGCAATATTTTTGTCCCTCTCCTCCACTCGAGACTATAAAAGTATTAAGAACCCACTGCGGAGAATTGGAAAATTGAGAAAAACATAAAAAATAAACAAAAATACATTCACCCCCAATCTCCCCCTCCAGGGAGACCGGCAGTGGGTGGCGCCCTAAACACGGCTGGCCCAGGAGCCCGCCCGCATCCCGGTGGAGGTGAGGACGTGTAAGGCTGCTCAGCTTCCTCACTTCCCAAACGCTTGTTTTGGGGTTTGTACGTGGGTGGCACTCAGAAATACCTGTTTTGGTGCCCCCCCAAAGGGGAAAAGGCCTACAACAATGCATCTCAGTTGCTGAACAGAGGGATTTTAAAAATTTTATTATTTTTTTAATGTATTTATTTGAGAGAGAGAGCACAAGCAGGGGAAGGGGCAGAGGGAGAGGGAGAAGCAGACTCCCCACTGAGCATGGAGCTCCACACGGGACCGATCCAGGAGCCCTGGGATTATGGCCTGAGCCAAAGGCAGACCCTGAACCACCTGAGCCACCCAGGCGCCCTGGGATTTGTATTTTAAAGCAAAAATAAGGAAAGGTCTTTATTGTTAAGAATCAACATTCCACTCCAGAATTAAGGACGGCTGAATGGGGACTGTTGCGCAGGGGTGGTCGCCAGAGCTGGTGAGAGAAAGGGATTAAACCCTTCTAAGTCCCATCCCACTCAGAGTAAAGCCCAGACTCCATCGCACAGCCCAGGCCCCCTAGCCACCCACTTCCCACCAGTTACCTCCCCATCTCATCTTTCTCCTCCAGTGAGATGCTCCCTTTGGTTCCAGGGGCAATCCTGCCTCAGGACCGTCTACCTGTTGTTCCCGCTGCCTGGAGCACTGTTTGCCCAGCGTCCTTCTAAACCTGGCTCTCTCATCCCCTTCAGATCTCTGATGGACACCCACCTCCTTCCAGAGGTTCCAGTTTCATGTCACCTCCTATTGCATCATCATATTTTTCCTTCCTGGCACATCCCCTATCAGAAATAATTATTTGAGGGGAGCCTGAGTGGCTCCATCAGTTGAGAGTCCCACTTGATCTCAGCTCAGGTCTTGATCTCAGAGTTGTGAGTTCAAGCTTCTCATTGGGCTCCACGTTGGATGTGGAGTCTAATTAGAAGGAAGGAAGGAAAGAAAAATGAAATAATTATTTGACTTATTTATCCATTAGCCATCTGAGACCTCTGTTAGGAATTGGTGTCCCTAACACCTAGACCTGTGGACACAGTAAGTGCCCTGTGATGGTATGACATGTATGAATGAATAATCGGAGAGAGGGTAACTTTGGTCAGGGAGGTTAGGGCAGACCTCCCTGGAGAAATTACATTGAGCAGGAACCTGAAGGAGAAGGAGCTGGCCAGAGGAAGAGGCGGGGGAACAATGCTCCAGAAAGGGGGAACAGCAATGCGGCTCAGTGCCTGGCTCAGGACGCACTCTTCTCAGATGTTACCTGTTGCAATTATGTGATCCTTAAAAAGCGCCCATGTTACCCATGAAACAATAAAAGCTCAAAGAGGTTAAGAGACTTGAAATTGTCCATATCCATCTCTAGGGGATACCAAGGATGGTGTGGTGGACATGGCCCAGACCTATGGGGATCAGGGTGTGGGGAGGGTAGTGGACATGAATTAAAAGAATCCCCGAGAACTTCTACTAGTTCCAGCCTGGGATGAGGGTGGGGGTCAAAGAGGACTTTGCAGGGGAGCAGATGCTGAGCTGAGACTCAACAGGTGAGGATGAGTGGAGAAGAGCAATCCAGGTGGTGGGGACAGCATGTGCAAAGGCCCTAAGTTGGGGCCACAGCTTGAGGTATGGAAAGCCACCAGCATGGGTGGAGTGCAGTCAATAAGGAGACAGACAGAGGCCTGCGGCCCAAATTAAAGAGGCACATAAGAAAGAAACAGCGAAATAAGGTGAAATGCTGAAGGCAGATGATCTACAGGGAGGTTATAGCAGAATTTTCTTTTCTTTCTGTTTGCATTATTTCCAAATTCTCTACAGTAAACACGTATTACTTGTAGCAAAAGGGGGAGGGAGAAAAATTATAAGTAAAAATCCCCTAAATCTCTGCCTTTTTTTTTTAAGCTTTTTTTTTTTTTTTTTTTTTTTTTAAGCTTTTATTATTTATTGGGGGGGGGTGTGCACGCGCAGTGGGGAGGCGGGGCAGAGGCAGAGGGAGAGAGAGAATGTCAAGCCGACTCCATACTGAGCGTGAGCCCGACGCCGGGCGGCTCAGTCCTAGGACCCTGAGATCAGGACCTGAACCAAAATCAAGAGTCCCATGCTTAACCGACTGAGCCACCCAGACACCCCTAAATCTTTGCCTTTTAAAAGTCTGGAAGGAAATGCACTAAGCTTGTGACCCAGATGAATTTTAATTCTCCTTCTGTGGAATTTGATCATTACTTGTGATGATGCTGAATTATCAGTGGAATGAAATTATCAATGGAATTATTCAGGAATGAAACCGGCTGTTCTTGAAGCGAGGGGCTGCTCTATGACTTGAGTCCCATTATAATTCTTCAGGCACGGGGCAAGCCGGTGGGGGAGATACTGAGGCTTCTGGAAGCGGGAATAGAACCCGATACTTAAGCAGAGGCGCCTCTTTTACTGTGGGCGAGGAAAGCCCCTCCAGCGCTAGCCGCTAGCCGGGAGCCTGAGGAAAAGCGAGTAAGGCAAGGAGAATCCCGGGGTTCACCCCGCCTCCCCTCCGCACCTCCGTCCGCCAGGGGGCGCTGCTGGCTAATGTCCTGCTCCTAAGCCGCATGGCCTTGACCGAGCAACACGGCCTATTGGCACTCAGTTTCCCCATCCCTGAGGTGGGCATGGTATTAATTTTGGGTAATAGGGTTTATTTAATCCCAGAGACACGTCCAATGCCCCCACGTTTCTAAGATATTTCAGAAAAGTCGCAGGCACCACCCTCCAACCACAATTTACCCAAGTACAAGGATCAGGCTGTAGAGGAGAAACTGAGGCCCAAAAGGGCTATGACTGGGAAGAAAGCCTCAGAGGCCTCCTTTCCCTTATTGGGAGTCTGGGGGCAGCCTCAGAAACAGAGACCTGCCGGGGGGGAGGTGTGGTGAGAAGGCTGTGCTTTTGTTGCTGTTCTAGAAGAGGGAGAAACAGGGAGGGGGACCCAGCAGGGAGTCCTGGGGCTCGGGAGAACAGAACCAGAGACCCCCAAGGCAGAAACTACAGTGACTTAGAGCAAGAACCCGTACACAGGCAGCCACAAGCTAAGTCAGTCTTGAGAGACAGTTCCCGACACAGAGCTCTGTCTTTCCTGCCCCTTCCTGCTCCGCATCAGAGCTCTTGAGCCAGGTTCGGCTCTGGACAAAGCTTTGGTGCTAAAAATTCTCCAATTCAAGTTTCCATTCTCTCGCATGGAGCTGCCTGGCAGATGAAGGGGCGGTACCTGGGGGGGGGGTAGCAGGTAGGTCTCCTGGGAGCTGACTTGCTACCACCTAGTGCAGGGCAACCCTAGAAGCACATGACAGGCGCGAGCCTGGCACATAGTAGGTGCTCAATAAATACGGGATCAAGACTGAAAAGATAAAGTGATGGCTGTGCCTCCAGAATGATCGCTGGAGAAGGTGGACAAGGGGCCTGGCAGACACACCCTCTTTCCACACCGAGGGTAGAAGTCCAGGAAGAAGATCCCAAGGGCGCTGGAAGAGGCTGCCTGCTGTCCAGCCCCTTGGAGATCTCTCTCGGCAAAGCCCGGGGTCAGACTGGACCCCAGCCAACTGCCTCCAATTTGATCCTAAGGTCTGCCTCTAACTAAAATCCTGGTTGTCTCCCTTGGTGGAGACGGGGATGGAAGTGGGGGAGGCAAGGCAAGGGCCACCTGGGACCTCTTTCTGGAAGGTCCACTCATCCACCAGGAGCCATTAGGTGCCAAAGGGATTGGCCATCACATTGGCCTCATGGTCCACGCAGGGCTTGCCCCCAGTCCTCTGGTTATCCAGGAGTAGGGCCCCAGGGTCTGGGCTGGCTTCTGGGGCCGGAAGCTCAGTGTCAGGTGTCTCCGAGACCTCTGTGTCTAAAGCTCCTTCCTCCTCCTCCTCTTCTTCCGCCTCCTCCAGAGTCAGCTCAAAGCAGAATCGGTCAGGGCTCCCCTGCTCGGGACTGGTGAGATCCACAGGACTGCGGGGGATCTTGCTCTGGTACCACTCACGGTTGTCCTCCAGCGTGTCCAGCAGGTCCTGTGCATCTGGGTGCACCAGATCAGCCCATGTCTCCCACAGTGGGTGTGCAATGTAGTCAATGAAACCCACCTATGGGTTGATATGGGGGGGTAGCTGTGTGGTGAGTCACCATGGAATCTAGACCTAGAACAGCCTCCAGGCCTTTGCCCAGCTTGTTCCCTCTGTCTGGAATCCCATTTCCCAACTCCTACTCATTCCTCAAAACCCTCTTCAAACAACCCTTCCTCTAGGGAACGTCCCCGGCCCCTTCTGGACTCCCCTAACTACTAAATCTTTCCTTGTATCCCAGCCCTGACCCCCACACCACCCAAAACAGACATTTCCAAGCTCCAGGAGGGCAGATCCCTCCCCCTGCAGCCCAGAGAGAAAGCGTCCCAGGCCTGACTCCGCCCAGCCCAGGGCAGACCTCATGCTGAGGCCACGCCCCTTCCCTGGCCAGCTGTGGTCAAGCCAAGACTCCTGGGGGTTGGTTCACCCGTCATTTCCCTCCCCTTTCCCCCCTTGTCTGCTGGTGGCTCAGCCTGGGGGCCCTCAGACCTGGGACTTCTCCACTGAGGCAGTGTGCTTATCACACATGGGGCTGATATCCAGGCCTGATTCGCGCTCCCGGTCACCCTGCTGGAAGAATTCGGCCATGATGCGGTCCGTCCACTGGCGGTACAGCTCCAGTGGCTTGGTGGGGTTGCTGAGGTCTGCACAGTGCACCAGGTTCTGCAAGACCTGGGGAGACCAAGGTTCAGGAGGGCTCTGGCCATAGCACCCCATCCCCAAGAGACTGGGACCATGAACATACCCATCTTACAACTGGGGCTGGGGAAGGCATGGCTAAGGCACAGGCATGGGACTCTAGGTGCCTCCATTTCTTCAAGTTGGGTGCACAGTTGGTGTTTCAGAAATAAATGAAGTGAGAGCCATGGGCACCAGGGCGGCGGGGGCCAGGGGTTTGGTGTTCCTGGGCCCCGCCTGGCCACACACCTGGATGCGGTCAGAGTAGTTGTCCAAAAGCAGGACTCCAAGGCTTGTCACTTTCTTGGTCTCCACCATGGTCTTGAGGTCAGCCAGGAGGTTCATGTGTTTGGACATGTCTGTGGCCAGGACCTGGAGGGCAGACAAGGGAGGATGACAAGTACGAGGACAGTGCCTGCTCCACCCCTCACTCCCCACCTTCCAGACACCACACCTACTCTGACCCTTAGCCCTCTGAGCCTCAGTTTCCTCATCTGTGAAATGGGGGGATGTCACAAGATTCACAAGGGGGACTGAGTTATGGTCCCTTCTCTGGGGTTGTTGGGATCACAGGGAGCATCCCACATATGGGACAGGGCGAGGGAGAGGGAGATTAAACTGGGGACTGAGGTGAGTTGTGCCTGATGGCAGGGGTGAGGCCCAGCAGAGGGTACGGCCTATGCAAAGGCCCTGGGGCTGGATGTGCTGAGGAACGTAGAGGAGGCAGTTGTAGCTGGAGCAAGTGAGTGCGCAGTAGTAACAGACGGTGAGGAGTGCAGTGGGTCTCA
This sequence comes from Meles meles, assembly GCF_922984935.1. Classification (NCBI taxonomy): domain Eukaryota; kingdom Metazoa; phylum Chordata; class Mammalia; order Carnivora; family Mustelidae; genus Meles; species Meles meles. The sequence continues at coordinate 14,269,839 of NC_060085.1, forward strand.
GAGGGGACTGGGGGGCTTATCCAGAGGGCCATGGGAGCCACAGATGGATCTAAAGTCAGAAAGGACCTGCCTTGGTGCTCTCCAACCACCTTCCTGTGGCCACAGTGTGGCCAAAAGGGCTGTTTTCAGCCATTTGGAAGGAAATTCAGCTCTAAACACCATTTGAAACTCAACTGAAAAAAAAAATTAACTGGGCGCACCCAAGCAGAGCCAGCCCAGGAATGATCCACAGGCAGCCCAAGGGTTTCTCTGAGGATCAGATAAAAATCTCAAAAATTCTCCCTAAATCTCCCATTTGCCTCAACATTGCACCCACTAGGGGTACCTATTGCCCAAGTCCCTAATTCCACCTCCTCAAACCTTTAATTCCTCGGCACTCAGAGCCTTGGTTTCCTCTGAGCTAACCCCATGTGCTGTTCCCTCTGCTGGGAACACTCCTCCCCACCTCATGGCCCTCCACACCATGCAGGCCCCACTGACTGCGGTGTTCCCTCCAGGGAGTGGGGGGGGGACCCCTCCCCAGCTATGAACAGCCCTGTTCAGCCCTCTGTCTCCAGGTTTCCCATCATGACTCTGCCTGTGGTTCCATCTCCCCCACAGTCCATGAGTCTTATAAAGGCCATAACTCTACTGGTCGTTGGCGCACAGCAAGCACACGATAGGGGTCCAGTAAATGCGTGTTAGGTTAATGAATGAGGGGCACCTGGCTGGCTCAGTTGCTAGAGCATGTGACTCTTGATCTCAGGGTCATGAGTTCAAGCCCCATGTTGGATGTGGAGCCTTTTTAATTAAAATAATAATGATATTCTGGGGTGCCTGGGTGGCTCAGTGGGTTAAGCCTCTGCCTTCAGCTCAGGTCATGATCTCAGGGTCGTGGGATCGAGCCCTGCATCAGGCTCTCTGCTCAGCAGGGGGCCTGCTTCCCCCTTCCCCTCTGTCTGCCTCTCTGCCTACTTGTGATCTCTGTCTGTCAAATAAATAAAATCTTTAAAAAATAATAATAATATTCTATATTATTATATAATAATAACATAATAATACATAATAAATATATAATAACAAATATATTATTATTATTATTAATGAATTGAGGCACAAAACACCAAAACTTACTCTTGTCTTCGAATCTGAAAAATATCAAATGGGCAGACTTATGTTTCAGGAAATAACTGTACCTGAAACCCCAGAAACTTGGTGTATGAAGGACAGCCAGGACCTAATTCTGGCGAGCCTCACCCAGGGCTTGGATGGTCATTACCCCATTTTACAGAGGAGGAAACTCAGGTTCAGAGAGGAGACATGGTCGGTCCAGCTGAACCTGCGCCAGCCCAAGATTACCCCGTCCGGTTCCTAGCTGTGGCCTCACCATGTCGATGACCATCCTGCGCAGACTCAGCCGCTGCTTGGCGCTGAGGTTCTGGAAGATGTCGCAGTTCTCAGCTTGCAGCAGCTTGAAGCCCACGGCCAGGTGGTGGTTCTCCAGCACGGAGGCATCGTTGTACATAAGAGCAAGCTCTGAGTCTTCGGGGGGAGGCGGAGAGCATCAAGACCTGTCCACCTGCCCACTCCACCCAGTGGTAGGTTTCGCAAGCCCTCGGCAAACTCCTACTCATCTGTGGAGGCCCCGCCTCTAATGCCTTTCTACACTGGGAAGCCTTCTAGAATTCTGTCTTTCCCCTCGGCTAGCCCAGCCCTGGCATCTGTGTTCGGCTCTTCTTCCTTGAGATTGGGGGACTCCTCAAGGTCTTGGCATGGCCAAGGAGACCGTGTGTACTGAGAGCTCTGGTTGACTGAACAACTGAGTCATCATCTTATTAGACTCTGGGGTCGTCGAGTAAGAAGTCTCTACTTTTGCCCCAGCTCTCCGAGGATGTACACATGAGACACCCAATGAGTGTCTCATGTTCTTCAGAAACCTCAAAGGACTCTGAGCTTTAAAATCTTTGTGGCCCCAGGTCCGTTCTTCCACATTGGTTATTTTCTCATTTATTGAGCACCTACTGTGTACCTGGAACCGCTCTGAGCACCTAAGGGAGGGATGGTCTCAGCCCTTTCAACAAACAGGGAAACTGGGCTCACAACAGGAATGGGTGGGCCCGAGATCACATGACTGACAGGGGAGGTAGGGCCCCACCCCATGACTCACTGGTGTTGATGAGAAACTGGTTGGAGACCCCGGGATGGTCCACATCATGGATGGCACTTGCAAAGATGGCAGCCAGGATTTCCAGGTCTGTGAAAACAGCCTGCGCAGGCGCGTGGCATAAGAGGTAAGGGGCAGGCTCTCTGCCCCCAGCACCCACCCTGGCTGCCTCTAGGCTCAGGGTAGTACCTCGAGGGCGGGTGTGGCCAGCAGCACATGCGTGGACTGGGCCACATCAGCGGCATGTAGACTGTTGTGGTAGGCCACATCGGCATGATAGTGACTCTCCAAGGTCAGAAGGTAGGTGACAAGTGTGTCCGCTGGGATCTGAAATGTCTTGAGCAGGTCCCGTTCCTGGTCCATCACAGGCCTCCAGTCAAGGCCTTGGCCTCTGGGCAGTAGCATGCACTATCCCTTCTCTCCTTCTGAACTCCTCTCCATCCCTCAAATACCCCCCCTTCCAAGATGCCCTCCCATCTCTCCCTTTGAACTCCCTTGGTCTCTGTCCGTCCCCTCTGGTCTAGCCCTGACCTCACAAGGCTGAGGGTATCTTTGTCCAGCTGTTTCCTCCAAGACTGGGTCTTTTCAGGGCCAGGCTCAGGGCTGAGGTTTGTTGACAATGAATTTTTCAACCCAGTGACCTCCTGTCCGACCTTCAATACGCAGCTTAAATTATGCCATTCAGGGGTATCAGGGAGGATTTGAAAACGAGTGTCCCTGGAGGTCTTGGGGTAGGAAGATGAGAAGGAAAGAAACTCCAGATGCACTGGAAGCCAAGGGCAGGTAGGTACCTGAAAGATGCTGAACATGACGGTTGTGAGGGGACGGTTTCCACTTAGCGCTGCCACCTTGAACACATCAAGGCCCCACTTGTTGGTGTCTTCCAGTTCCTAGAATGTGCAGAACTGGAGCTTAACTCCAGCTCCCCTTCCTCAGCCCCTGGACCACTGACACCCCCCAGCACGCCCAGGTCCTACACGGAGCCCCACCTGCCCAGTAGACAAGCGGGCAAACTGAGGCCCCAAACAGGGCACCCATCCAAGCAGAGTCATGACTCAGACTCGAGTCTCAGGATTCCAGCTGGGGACCCACCTTGGCCAGCTGCCCCTCTTGGTCAGTCTGGACCCCAAAGCGTGGGACGGTGGCTGCAGAGAGGCTGGCCCTGTGGGGGAGCCCACGGAGGCTGCTGATCTGGGACATGGGCCTTGGGCCCTCCATGGGGGTCACCCTGGGCAACTCCATCTCAGTCTGCTGGTCTGTAGACAGAGAAGAATAGGGCTCAGGGAAACTGATTCAGATCTGCTGGGTTCATCCTGCCTAGAGTCAGGTCCCAGACCTTCCCAAGCCTCAGGGTCAACCTATTGCCTTTTTACCTAGATCAAAGTAAGCTTGGGGTAAAGTCTCTCTCGCCTGTAACTACCTTTCTCCTCTGTTCAGGGCTGACCTCAGGGACCCCCTTCTGTTTGACATTGCCCTTGGGTACCTGGGGTTCAGTAGTTCCCCCAAACAGCCAAATGTTCTTTCCATCTCCCAAACTGGAGACCTAGCTGTCTCCATGTTCACTCCATGTCCCCCTTGGAAAACTTCTACACATGCTTCAGAACCCTAGCTTTAATCTCCTCCTCCTCCTGAAAGTTCCCTCTCTTCTTCCCTGTGGTCCATCTCTGACCCGTGGGGCCGGAGGTGTCCATGTCTGGCTCTGTCTTCCCCAGACTGAGATCTGTAATACAAATCTTTCTTTTTCTTCCTCCTTCCTACCTCTACGATCTTGCCTAAGCAGTGACCCACCACAGCTCACCCAGGAAGGTTTGAGAGATGTACTCGGACACCTGGTTCCCAGAGCGGCTGGTTTCGGACAGGTGAGTTAACTCCCGGTTCAGCATCCGCTTGAACTGCAGGGGAAGGTGAGGGCAGTGATGATGGGGACACTGTGGGCAGAGGCAAATGATCTCGGCTATCTGGTCCTCCTCACCTTGTTGGAGGCCATTTCCCCCACTGAGTGCCGTGTCTGCAGTGTCTCCAGCTGATCCAGACACCAGTCCAGCTCGTCCAGTGTCTCCAAAGCCAGCTTCTGCCCAGTGTCCTCTGGGGGCCAAGCTCGTCAGGGGCTGCCTCAACCCCCCTGGGGAACCCTGCGCCCCTCATGCCTCTATCTCTACATCTGGACCCTGGAGCCCTTCCCAATAAGGCCATTAAGGACCCCACGATCTGAATGATAGATCTATCCCCAAGTAGCTGTGTGACCGTGAGCAGGTCTCTGCCCTCCCTGGGCCTCGGCCTCCCCATCTGTAATATGGGCTTGGAAGACTCCATCCCCAAGGGTGTTTTGGGGACTACAATTAGCAAAGCCTAAGGACTCATGCGCGGAGTAGGTCACCATGGAGAGGAGGTTCACAGCTGTCCAGCAGTGGGAGGAGGGAGTGGGAGCAGGCACATTACCTGTAGGTGGAGGGGGCTGACTGCCAGTTGGGGGATTCTCAGCCGATGCCTGCCTGCGGTAGGGATGGCCTTCGTCACTCATACAGCCCCGCCTTCAAGTGTCCCAGGCCCCGCCCCCACCCAGCATACCCCATCCCTTCCCCCCCAGAGTCGGGCCCTGCCTCAGCCTGTCTTACAATGTCTTCAGGCCCCGCCCCTCTAGGCCTGGTCCCACCCCTCCTCCAGCCCCGCCCGTTTCTTCTGCAGGCCCCCGCCCCACCCCGCCCCCTGCGTACTTGACTGCCCCGCGGCCTTGCAGGTGGGCGAGGGCTGCGACGTTGCTCCGAACTGTCCTCAGACTGGCTAGGACCTGTCGGAAGGGTCGTGATCAGCGTTGGAAAGCGGGGGTCGGCTCTGCCAGCTTGGCTCACGGGAGGAGGGACAAAGGGTGGGCACCCACCTGGGCAAAGGGCGTCACAATCATGTCTTCTGCGTGTCTGTGGGGAGACGGGACATCAGGAAGGGCGGCCAGGAGAAGCCCTCACGCTGGTTCCCATCTTCCAGCTTTTACCCATACTATGCCCTCCGCTGAGCGCGTCCTCCCCTCATGACTCCTCCTTTGGGTGTCCTTTTAGTCCCTGAGCTCCCCTCACCTAACTTCTCTGAAAGCAGCTCCTCTGGCCAATCCCCATCTCACAACTAGGGAACCAGGGGCGGTAGAGATCTTAATAGAGGCAGAGCGGAAATTATTGTATTTCTCTTTTCATTATGACTACCAAGAATCTCAGACCAAGGTGTTTTTCGGTTGCCTCCAACTGGATTTAATGTCTCGGGATCGCCACCCAACCCCAGCTGCAAGTCAAGCACAGATAATTCTCGGATATCATTCTCCCCATATTCCGTGGCATGAGTGAGCTGTCTGGAAAACGCCTCCTTAAACCTCAAAGCCCAGTTCAAATGACCACTTGAAGGAGGTGTGCAGAGTGGAGGACTTAAGGAAGGAGAGAGGAACCGGGGGGTGTCATCCCGCCAGGCTTGGACTCACAGATCGCTAGCTGCAGAGGAGTTCCGGGACATGGCCTTGGGCGAGAGTTCGTAGTCGCTGTCTGAGCGGTACAGGAAGGACTCTCGCCTCTGGCTGTGCTGAGCAGTGGCCTGGATGACCCGGCCAAGGCCAGGCCCAGCCTGAGGGTCCAGGGTGCTTCTCCCACATGAGAATCCATTTTCCAGGTCAAAGCTGAAGGCAGATTAGGCTTGGTCAGAGCCGCAGGTCCTGGCGTGCAGATGCCTGGCTGTGGCTCACATCCTCCCTGAGGCTTTGGTGGGTTGGACGGAAGTAGCCTCCAGGTTGTCCCCCCCGCCCCACAGTCGCACACCCACCCAGGGACCCTGTGCCCCTCATTCCTCTGTCTCCACATCTGTACCCCAGAGCCCTTCCCCCTGGGACCAATTTGGACCCCAGAACATGAGTTTCAGGTCTGTCCCCAAGTGGCTGTGTGACCATGGGTAGGTTTAGGCCTTTCTCTGGACATCAACCACTTGCTTTCTAATATGGATGTGGCAGGCTCCTTCCCCGAGAGCGCTTTTAGACAAGCAGACTGCCACTGTGGGCCTGTACTACTGAGCAAACTAAGATCTATATCACATGATAAATTCACCGAGACTGGAAACGACTTCCTGGGCTTTCCCTTCTAGAGGGGGCCTGGGTCCAGCTTGGATCTGACATGTTCCAAGGCTCCCCCAGCCACCTTTGGCCACGTTCCGGATCACTTGTCCTCTCCCCGAGCTTCCAGGCCCCCACACTCATTCTGTATGGCCCTGTCCCAATTTTGTCACCACGCTCCCAGCTCACTTGACCTTGTCCTCAGTTTCCCCACCTCTGCTTCATTTTAGGCCCAAAGGATCTGCCTACTATCTTTTACCTCTGGGCCTTTCACAGGCTGTGCCCTCTGCCCGCAGCTCTATCCTCCCCCCAGTGTCCCCTGTTGCCATAATCCCTGACACCCCTTCCCAGCTCTCAGCCCAGTGTCTCTGTCAGGCCACACCACACCCGAACTGGGGAAGGGGGACTATACCCCTATCCTCTGGGATTACAGATCAGAGAAAAAGTGGGAGGGGCGGGAGGAAATAGAAGTTCAGGAGAGGAGTGAGTAGGAGAGAAAAAACTTAGCAACCGCGGAGAGGAGCTGCCTGTGTGGGAGTCATTGGCTTTTGAGAAGGGAGAAGGGGATAGACAGGAGAGGCGAAATCAGCAAGACACCTGGGACTGCCCAAGACACAGGGCTCCTGGCCAAGGGCCAGTGTCCCCCTGGTCCCCTGTCAAGTGACCCCATCCCAGTCCACCGGCCGCGATCGGCACCTGCCAGAAGACTCGGGGCAGGGGATTTGGCTCAGATGGCAGTGGGAGTGGGGGATTCGACAGGATTCTGTCCAGTTCGGCTGGATTCGGTCCGTCTCGGTCACGTACAGCCACGTTTGATCTGAGCTGGCTCTGATCCTGACAGGTTCGGTCTCGCGAATTGGGTAAGGGCCGGCTAGGTCGCCCGACGGCGCTCGGGCAGGTTCGGATGCACACGGGCATCTTCGCCGAAATCCGGCCGCGCTAGGTTTCCGAGCAAGCCTGTGTAGCCCTCGGCCCCAGTCGGGCATATTCGGCTTCGTCCGGCCTCACTCGGGTATCTTCGGAAGTAGTTGGCTATGCCCCGCCGCTCTCGAGCCTTTTCGAATTCGGCGCTTCCCAGAGAATCCCCTGACAGCTGGGGCTTCCGAGCCCGCTTCCTGACGTCACCCTGAAGAGCGGGTGCCTCTTAACCCTACCCTGCCCAGGCCGGGGCTCGGAAGCTAGCAAAGAGACGCTCAGGAGGGCTAGCGGCAGCGGATACCAAACCTGCTCGGAGGGGGAGCCCTGGGAGTGGCGACTCCCTACACCTCCCTTGCCTCTCCCCAAAGTTTCCGGAAGAGCAAACCTATGGATCAATAGGGAAACTGAGGCCAGGAGAGGCAACAGGGTGCTGGATTAGAATCCAGGTAATGGGTGCGGAGGGTTAAGGGCCAGGCAGGGATTTTCGCGCCGCGAGAGAAGCTGTTTTTCTTTCTGCTCTAAACTTAGCCGGGAGCGGTGGGGTCAGACCATGGTTCCATGACGCGGGCGGCGCGGGTCGAGGTCGCGCGGACTGTGGGAACCGTGCGTCTGTCTACCGACTGGATAGGTAAACTGAGGCAAGGGGGCCTCGGAGGGACCCACCCTCTTCCAGCCTCACCTTCTGGGACCGAGGGCTCACCACCGACGCCCCTGAACTCTCTCCGGAACCCTCCGCAGGGACCCCTCTTCGCAGGTGTCTGGTGCCCTGGCGGCGCTCTCTGGGACCTGGGACAGCGCGCCCCTCCCGGACTGAAAGGGCGCCATCAAGGACCACCATCACGACTTCCTCCACCCTGCCAGCTGTCACTGGCCGTGTGACCTTGGTGAAGGGACCTTCAGTCCCTGAGCCGGCAGGTGCCAAATTATCAAGTGGATGCCAATGTGGCACGAATCCAGAGCAAAGCGCCAGACACGGTCGGTGCCCACAAGGCCACACCTCCGACCCCAGCCTCACCCCCGCGCCCCACGAGGTCACAGCTTCCTGAAGGGGTCGGGATTAGAACCCAGAACGATGGATGGAGTCTTTCTAGGATGCAACCGAGTGGGGCTGCGAGGAACCGGCTCCCAGTCAACGCGGGTCCACTTTCTGCGTGGGACACGCAACTTCGCGCTCTTACACTGCGAACAGCCTGCTTCGAAGGCCCCCAGTCAAATCCGGTCCTCCCCTGTGGACACCGGAGGTTTAGTGTTTGGCCCCCGGGGCCATCTCCTTGCTGGCTCCGGGATTGATTGGGGAGCGAGAACAAGGGGAGGAGTCACTCCCTCCTCCCCTCACTCGCAGGGCGTTCAGCCCGCCTGCCCCCCGCGGGCTAAGGGTCAGGAGGAGACGTGAGCCTCAGCCCGTCCTGCCCTGGGCTACACAGCTGGAAGGGGACAGACGCTGGTCCCCCGGGCATTTGTACAAGCAGCCGGTGGAGGGAGGTGAAGGGGTGGAGGGAGACAGAGAAAGACAGAGTCTCCAAGTAGGGGAGACGGAGAGAGGCAGGAGGAGAGAGATACTGAGAAAGAGAGGGCAGGGCAGAGCGTCCCTACCCTGATTCGCGACCCGGCTCCAGCTATCCCCGACTTTGCCCTTCCCACCTCCAGCCTAGCCGTTCTGGTGACCCCCAGCGGGCCCTCCGTCTCGCCTCACCACAGCGGATGGGCCACAGTGAAGCGCCGCTGCAGGCGGATGCTCTGGTTCACCAGGAGTTTCCTGAAGAGCCCGGGGGACCCGCGCGGGGAGCCCCGAGGGGAGCTGGGCCCGGGGGCCGGGGCAGGCGCGGGGGGTCCCTGCATCGTCAAGACCGCGTGGAGGCTGAACCCAGCGCAGGCTGCGCGGGACCTTTTCTGGACGGCCGCGGGGGCGGGGCCCGGCAGGGAGGGGGCAGAGGGCGCACCGGCTCCGCCTCGCCGCTGGACCTCTCCTGGACGCCCCTACCGGCACAAATGGGGAAACTGAGGCACTGGGCTGGACGCGACTCTTTGCTCCCTCCCTTGCGGGGTGGCCCCGTGGGTCCCAGAACCCGGATCTTGGACACTTCCCTCTGTCAACATGGCCCTAATTAGGGCAGCTTGTTGGGTTGACAACTTGGCTAGAGAGTGAAATGCGGAAGTCAGAAAGGGAAGTGGCTTCCATTGCGAGAGGGTCACGGAGGCACGGAGTTTGCCGAGGGGCTGCCCAGATCCCACGCAGTGTTTCCAATATCCCTCTGCCCATTTTCCATATGGAGAAAATGAGGCCTGAAGCCACCAGGGGCTGCCCCCCAAACTACAAACCCTTAACCCTTTACCAGGTGGGGAAACTGAGGCTGGAGAGAGGTAGTAACAGGCACGTACGTGGCTTTGCTGCAGGACAGCAGGGGTTTGAACCCAGCTCCCCCTCTCCCAGTCCCCCTCCACAAGTCCTCACGTAACACCCCCCCCCCCCCCCCCCCCCGCTCTGACATTCCCCAGGCCCTGTCTCTGGATCCTTTTCCCTCTCCCGCTGTCTCTACTGCACAAACATCCGCACTCCACTCCCGCCAGCTCTTCCGTCTGTGAAGCATCAGCTGCCTCTCCCCCTGCCCCGGGAAGGACCCAGGGGGCCTGGAAAGGGAGATTCTGGAGGGTTTCTGGGGTCTGTAGCAGGTGCTCTATCATCTGAATGGCGTTGGGGTGGCCCTGCCCCATGCCACAGAAAAGGAAACCAAGTCTCAGGGTGTCACACCTGAAGTCAGGACCTTGAGTGCCTATGTCTTAGGCAGAGGCAGCTGAGGCCCAAGGAGGCTTGGCCCCTGAGCTGAGGCCACACAGAAGCTCTAAGTCCAACTATGTCCCTGCTGTAAGATGATACCCCCTCCCCAGCCTGGACTTTGTCCCAGGGGACTTCATGCATTTTGGGGTCCCTAGGCAAATGGCACCCACACTTCTGCCACTCTGAGGGGAATGTGATATACAATGGGGGTGATTAGAGCTTCAGTGGGGGAACCTGAGATGCCACAGGGAGGAGACTCTGACTCTCTCCTGACTCCCAATAATCCCACTGTCCCCATTGTACAGGTGAGAAAATGGAGGCTCAGAGAAGGGGCACGCTGGGGCCCAGGAGTGCAGACAGTCTCAAGGACCTGGCTGGGAACCCCCTTCTGCCCCCATGGCCCTGCAACCAGACACCTGGTGGGAACCAGACTCGCTGTCCCAAAGTCAAAAATACCATCTCTAGTTGCTGTGGCTGGACCTAATTATAGCCAGTCCCCAGGGGATAGAGGCTGCCAGGATCCGCCTGGTGGAGGCACTGGGGACAGGGTCAGAGGAGCCTCCATACCACCTCAGCCCCATGGGAGGGGCTTGTAAGGGTCCCATGTCCCCAAGGAGAAACTGAGGTACGGAGAGATTCAGTCGCTTCCTGGAAGTCACAGATATGAAATGGAAAACTAAGACAAAATGCATCCATACAGACCGCTTCCCACTTGCCTGGAGCTGAGCCCAAGGCAGAGCATGTAAAAGTCATTTGATTTTCAGAGCAACTCTACAAAGTGGGGACTATCAGGCTCATTTTGTGGATGGGGAAATTGAGGCACAGGGAGGTGGTGGTCACTCGCTCGGGGTCGCATAACCCTGAGTGGCAGGGCCAGGGTCATTCAAGCGTAGCCTGGAGGGCTCCCTAGCCTGACCCCTCTCCCACTTAATGCTTAACTGACTCCATCCCCTCTGAAGTCCCAGAGCCTACTCTGATATTAATCTTTTATCAAGAGTTTTAATAGTTTAATGGTTTGAAACATTAATAGATTCAACTTTAAATATTTTATTAAAAGTTTTAACAGTAATGTTCTATTAATAACTTTTGGGATGGAGAAAATGAGCCACAGAGCCAAGACTCAGCATTTGAAGCCTGGTCTGCTTGACTCTGGGAGGCCCCAAACCCAGCCAAGGAAGGGGCTAAGGCTGAAGGAGGGGTGGAAAGAGGACCCCCATCTCGACCTTGTCCCTGTGTCCTGCCTGACCTGAGGAAGTGCCCAGCAGTCTAGTGTCCTTAGCACTGTCTCGAATTTCCATTGAACCAATTCTTCTTTTGGCAGATGCTTTCCCCTTCTGCTACCAAGCGGCCCCAATGAGGCGGGAGGTAGGTGTTGTTATGTCCATTTTACAGACAACTAAACAGGTCTGGAGAGGAGAGATGACTTGCCCAAGTCCCCATGGAGAATCTATTTTTCGATAAGCATTTGTTTATTTGTTTGAGAGAGAGCAACAGAGAGCATGAGCAGCAGGAAGGTGTAGACGGAGAGGAAGAAGGAGAAGCAGACTACCTGCTGAGCAGGGACTGGATCCTATGACCCTGGGATCATGACCTGAACTGAAGGCAGATGCTTAACTGACTGAGCCACCCAGGCTTGCCTCCCTCCCGCCCGCCCCACCCCCATGGAGAATCTAGACAGAGAGGAGAGCAGGGGCTGAGTCAATGTATAGATGCTCACATGGGTCAGATCTCACCCTCCTCTGCTCCAGGCCCTTCCCATGGCTCTCTTTTTTTTTAGTATATGTGCTGCCGAAGCGAGCACTCCCATGGCTCTCTTTTGCCTTCCGTCTCAATCCATACCTCTCTGAGGTTTTGAGGTCTGACCCTCCCTGACCCCTTCCTCTTTGCATACTCTGCTCCAGACTCATCCCCCTCCTTACTTTTCTTTGAAGCAGCCAGGTTCATTCCTATCCCCTGCCCTTGCCCACATGTTCTTCTCCTGCTGACTCTTCATGTTTCAGTCACAGCTGGAGCATGACCCCTCCAGGAAGCCCTCCCTGACTAGCTGGGTAAATATTCTCAGAGCACCCTTCTCTCATGGGCACAATTTCACATTTCCTTGTCATGACTACCTGATCTGGATCTACCTGGCCCACCAGGCCCTCCAAGGCAGGACCTGCATTTGCTCACAGCTGCACCCTCAGTGTCTGACACTCAGTAGGTGCTCAGTAAACCCTTGGAAGTCAATAGAGATCCTCCTCCTCCCACCCTTCAGCCACAGTGATCTGTGTTCAACTCTTTGTATACCTGATCCTCTTGACGCTGACTCTTTGCACATTCTGTTCATTCTGCTTGGTACACCCTTCCCTTCAGTCCTCCTGGATAAATTTTCTTCGGTTCAAATCCTTCTGTTTGGGGTGCCTGGGTGGCTCAGTCTTTAAGTGTCTGCCTTCGGCTCAGGTCATGATCCCAGGGTCCTGGGATAGAGCCCCACATCGGGCTCCCTGCTCAGCAGGAAGCCTGCTTCTCCCTCTCCCACTCCCCCTGCTTGTGTTCCCTCTCTTGCCATGTCTCTCTCTGTCAAATGAATAAATAAAATATAAAATAGTAAATAAAATATTAAAATATAAATAAAATATGAAAAAAATAAATCCTTCAGTTTAAGCTTAGATGTCACTTCTTTCAGTCCATCTTTTCCATCTTTTCCCACCTCCTCCTCGCCCGGTGCTGGATCAGAAACCTCCTCTGGGCTCCCCAGTACCCTGAGCTCTCCCCATCACAACACAGACCACACTGTGCTATCTCCGCCTGCTACAAGCGTCTCCACCATGAACCTGTCCACACCTGCTTGCCCACTGCTGGGTCTCCAGTATAGGGCCTGGCACAGAGTAGATGCTTACTAAGTGCTTGCTGAACAAGATGCTAGGATCCTAGACCACATGATCTGCCTGGGGCAGTGGGGAGGGCAGCCAGATCTGGGAACCAGGCTTCCACGCAGAGAGTTCAAGACAAAATGTAGAAAATACCAGATTCATGTTTGCATCTCACTGTCAACACTGATGTTCAGAGAGGTACTGTCACTTTTTCGGGACCACACAGTAGGTTGTCCTTAAACCCGGCTTCTCTGATGGCTGAGCCCCTCCCCCCACGCCAGCATATACAGGCACACGCACATGTGTGCACACTCACAGGAACACGATCTCCTGCCTTCCAGAGTCACTTGGGGTCTCCCCCTAAGACGGGCGCAAACCTGTCTGTTTGTTCTTTCTTGAAGATGGAAAATCATGAGTCACTGGGAGTGGGGGCAGGAGGAGATGAGGGATGGGGGGGTGGCTGAGGACCAGCCTGGGAGTGTTAGGTCAGGGTTGTTGATTAAGTAAGAAGTCGGTGGCCCCAAAAGGTCCACAGACCAAGGTGGGAGAAATGAAAACCAATATCCAGAGAGGAAAGGAACTTCTCTGACGTCACCCAGCCTAACCTCAGACCCCAGACTCTAGATCTCGCCTAGGTGGCTCCCCCTCCTCTCCAAGGAGGGCCTGGGACTCCTAGATCCAGTCCTCCAGCCCTGGGACTCCCATCTCTGGTCCCTCTAAGGCCCCTGTTTCCCCTCTCTGTGTTTCTTTTTGGTCTCTTATTCCCCCTGTCTGCCCTCCTGGGTTTATATGAAAAAGGAGGTGCAGCCCTCCCCCCCCCTTCTCCATTCCATCCCTTCTGATGTGGAAAAAACATCCTGTGCTCAGCCTCCCCAAGAGGCTTCCACTCCTTCCCAAGTGACAGACCACAGAGAAGGCTCCTTCCCCAGTGCTGTGGATGGCCCACCCTGGTCCTCAAACATCCTCCGCAAGGTGCCCTCAGATACTCATGATGGCCACAAACCCCGCAAACATCCCAGGACATTCCAAGATCTGGAGGACCCTTGGACACCTAACTGGGTCAGAGTGAAGTAACGCCCAGCCACGAGCCCATGGGCACCACAAGCGGAAACACAAAGGAGGTACACAACTGGTGTACACACACCCAGACACATCCAGTCACGCAGAGACACAGCTGGCTGTGGACACTCACACCACGGGGTCGGAGCACACACGGCCGGCAGCTGCTCAGACTCACACACACTCAGAAGCGATAGCACCTCAGCACACCCAATCACATAAGCCATCATGACACCACCACCCGCCAGCTCCACCCCACAGGAAAACAGCTTTCTTCCTCCAAAGAACCGGCTTCCAGCCAAGCGGCAGAGACCCTCCGCCCCGGGAGAAGCGAGGACCCTCCCCCACTCCCGCCAGGCCCCGCGCGCCCCTCCCCCACGGCTCGGGAGTGCCCTGCCCCCGCCCACCTACCGCCTGTAGGAGGTGGGCCAGGAGCGCCGAGACTTCTCGAGCCCCCGCCGCGGGCTCCGGTCCCGCTCACTGCGGCCCGCGGACTTGTCCGGGTCCGAGTAGAAGCGCTGCTGGATGCGGATGGGGCGCCGGGGCTGACGCCACAAGTGCTTCGGGGGTCTGGCTATGCCTTGCCGGCTGCGAGCGCGACTCAGCTCGCTGGATGCCTCCGCCCCTTCTTGGACCCCTGAGGTCTCCATGCGCCAGAAGAACGGAGCGGGGAGAGCAGGGAGCAAAGAGAACGGGGCGCGGGAGCCGTCCCTGGGAACCAAGAGTGTCTGCGCCGGGGTCGGGCCAGGGCCGGGGGTGGAGGCGACAGCGAGGAGCTGTCCGCGCCGGAGGTGCTGAGGCGGGAGAAGGTAGAAACAGGGGCTCAAGGTGGGGCTGACACCGAGGAGCTGTCCGTGCCAGATGGTGCAGAAGGGTGGCAAGGGAAAAAGAACTTGGGGTAGGGGTTGGAAACAGGGGCTAGGGACACCCCCAGAGCAGAGAATGGTTTGCTGTCCCCTGTAGTGCTGGATGAAGGAGGGTCAAGACACGAGCTTGGAGTGGAGACGACAGAATTGTCCTCCCTGTTGATGCCGAATGGAGACCAGGGAGGCAGGGACTCTGAAGACCCCCAGCTCTAAGACTCTGTCCCTGCTCCTGGTGCTGAAAGGGAAGCAGGTAGTAGATTCAGGGGCTCCGGGTGGATGAGACGCGAGAACCTAGCTGCAGGAAGCGCGGAGAGACAGGGGTTCGGGAGCACCTCCACACCAGAGCGTCGTCTGCACAGGAGGTGCTGAAAGCTGAGCAGCGGCGGGTCCTCAACCCTCCCCAGTGACCGTAGCAAGGAGTCTGGAAGCAGAGTCAAGGGCTCTGGTCTTCAGAGGTAGGCACGGATGGTGTTTCTCTGCCAAGCTGAGGAAGGTAGGCTTAGCGATTCAGCCCCAGATGGGGTCTCTTTGGAGCCCTAAAACCCCCACTCACACAGGGCAGGGATCCAGGAAGGGCAGAGAAATGGGGAGGGCTGTAACAGGGTCTTCGCATCCCTAGGGTGGGCACAGAGAATCTGCATCTAGTCGGGGCTGCCAACGGTGGGGGTGGGTAGAGAGGGGCACGCTTTTATAGCCACACCAACGCCCAGACCCTCAGCGGAAATGGCGGGATCTCATTCGTCCCACAGTGCCTTGGGCCCCACCTCACAGGCACGATTCCTGCCCTCAAATCCCAGACGGGCCCCTCCCTTCTCCAGTTCTAGAAACTCAAGGCCCTGCCCACCAGGCATCCTAATCTCAGGGGTAATTTCCTGGTAAGTGGCAAAGGGAGAGTGAGAACATTTTCTATTATGGTTAACAGAAGTAGACGTGCATAGGAGCAGGGCTGGGCGGGTGGGTGTGGGCTCTGGGCTGGGGCAGGGAGGCATTTGGAGACACTTGGTGCAGTAGGTTTGGGGGCAGGAAGAGCCACGATCTCAGAAGGATATTTCAAAACTATTTCTCATGGAGATTATCCACCCTCTACCCTAGTTGTGTCCCCAGGTTGGAGAAATGGGAAATGTTTGGGTCAGGCTGGCTGAGCTCATCTTGTTCAGCAAGGACTGCCACATCTTGCTGGGTGATGGAAAACAAATGACTCTTGCTCTATCCTTTACTTTCATGGCTCAGTCACTGCCCTTCCTCTTAGCCCCCTACCCTCCAAAGATGTGGGAGACCACTTGGTCCACTGGTGGGGAACATGGGTTCTGCCACTGGCTGGTTGTCACTCCCCCCTTCTAAGCCTGTTTTCTATTCTGAAAAATGGGGATAATGATGGTGTCCCACATCTTGGCATTGTTGGAAGGATGAGAAGGGGTGTCACAGCTGAAGGGTCAAAGACCAGGATCTGTCCACACCAGGACCCCCCCTCTTTTACCCCCTGCTCGTGCCCACCAATACTTGCTGTGTCTATCTCATAAATAACTTCTAAATCTGCCTACTTCTCTCCACCTTGATCCATGTACCACCATCTCCTGCCCAGAACTGTCCAAGACTTGACAATCACCATAGTCACAGAGAATTCTTCTAATGCCAATCTGATCATCTCACTCTCTTGAAAACCTACCCATGGCCTCCCATTGCACTCCATAAGGTCTTGTGTGGTCCAGCCCCTGCCCACATCCCCAGGCTCCTCTCCAGTCACACTGATCTGTGTTAAATTCTTCATAAAGCTGATCTTCTTGAGTCCAAGGCTTTGTACAATCTGTTCCTTCTAATTGGCATAGGCTTCCCCGCACTTCTGTGGTTGATTTATCTTCATCCTTCAAGCTAATCTTAGATGCCACCTCTTCTAAGTGGTCCTTTCCTCACCTTATACCCCCCAATGCTGGGCCAGAAGTCCCCTCTGGGTTCCCAAGACACCTTGATCTCTCCACCTGATATGAGTCTCTCTCCATCATCAGCCTCTGAGCACCTGCTTGCCCATGGCTATGATTCTAGTACAGGGCCCAGCACACAGTAGGCGTTTAATAAACATTTTCTGAACAAGTTAGAGAAAAGTTCAGCTAGACAAGGCACTCTCTCTCTCCTAAGACTGGCCCCTTTGGTCCCAATCTGCCTCCTCACCTTCCTGGGTCCGGATTGTGGCTTTGCTCTACCCCTTGAGACTCGATGGTGAACACCACACAGGAACTGGGCTCAACCTCTCCAGGGGTTCCAAGGCGGCTAGACAGCGGTGGCAGCAGTGGTGTCCCTGAAAATCTCCTCCGGATGACGCCACTGCCAAGTGGGCTCATGGGAACCAAGCCAGAATCCACCGACTCCCGGACCCTCTGGGGAGAGACAGTGGCGAGACATAAGCAAGTTCCCAGGCAGGGAGACTCTCTGGGACACGGGGGACCATGGGGAAGTTCCAAGATGCCCTCACCCAGATTCCTAGTCTGGACCAGAGTATCTGAGTCTATCTGTCTTTCTTTCTTTATATTTCATTTATTTATTTATTTGAGAGAGAGAGAGAGCATGAGTGGTGGCAGGGCAGAGGGAAAAGGAGAAGCAAAGTCTCTGCTGAGCAGGGAGTCACGTGGGGCTCAGTGGGGCTCATGGGGCTCTATCCAGGACCATTGAGACCATGACCTGAGCCAAAGGCAGATGCTTAACCAACTGAACCACCCAGGCAACCCTGAGTCCTACTTTCTCCCTAAATGAATTTACCTCTCGAGCCTCAGCTTCCTCATCTATGAAATGGGGATGTGGATCTCAAACTTGCAGGATATGAACAGTGCCTGGCCCACAGTAGGCATTGCAGAAATATTTATTAATCAGTTAGTACATTGTATATTCATATTTATAACATTATATGATATATACTGCTATTTATTACAATAACAGTCCCTCTAACAGTATTGTATCATATTATATTTGTATTAAAATACAAAAATAACGGGCACCTGGGTGGCTCAGTAGGTTAAAGCCCCTGCCTTTGGCTTGGGTCATGATCTCGGGGTCCTGGGATCGAGCCTCAAATCGGGCTCTCTGCTCAGCGGGGAGCCTGCTTCCCCCTCTCTCTCTGCCTGCCTCTCTGCCTACTTGAGATCTCTGTCTGTCAAATAAATAAATAAAATTTTTAAAAAATATAAAAATAAAATATGCCGTAAGTAAGTGGATAATAACAGCAGTACCAACAGCTAACTTTTCTTGCACATGGACGCTCCATCTATGTTCTTCTAGGGAATCCCTCATAGATTAGGTCATAAGGGCACAATAAGGCTATTTTTTTTTTTAAGATTTATTTATTTATTTGACAGAGATCGAAAGTAGGCAGAGAGGCAGGCAGAGAGAGAGGAGGAAGCAGGCTCCCTGCTGAGCAGAGAGCCCATGCGGGGCTTGATCCCAGGACCCTGGGATCATGACCCGAGCTGAAGGCACAGGCTTTAACCCACTGAGCCACCCAGGTGCCCCACAATAAGGCTATTTTATACCATTATCCTCATTTTATCAAAAATTTATTTATTTATTTATTTGACAGACAGAGATCACAACTAGGCAGAGAGGCAGGCAGAGAGAGAGGGAGGAAGCAGGCTCCCTGCTGAGCAGAGAGCCCGATGCGGGGCTTGATCCCAGGACCCTGAGATCATGACCTGAGCCAAAGGCAGAGGCTTTAACCCACTGAGCCACCCAGGCACCCCTTTATCAAAATTTTTGAAAAAGATTTCATTTTTAAAAGTAATCTCGACACCCAGCGTGGGGCTGGAACTCACAATCCCAAGATCAAGAGCCACATCCTCCATCAACTGAGCCAGAAAGAGACTCCCCATTATCCTCAACTTATAAACAAGGAAACTAAGGCTCAGAGCTGAAGACATTGCCCAGGTTTGCTGCTGGTAAGTACATCCTGAATGCCGAGCTTCAGTGCCTCAATTCTTGAAGGAAGAACTGAGCGGGAGACATTAAATAAGATGATGCTGGTAATCGTGCCCTGAGTAAACACTTGAGACATTTGAAAATCAAACAGAATCGGGATGAATTGATGAGTCAGCAACAGGACCTTTCCAGCCCAGCAGAACTGGGTTCATCCCATGCCGTGTGGTGTAGGAAAAGCCCGCCTCAGTTTTCCTGTCTATGAAATGGGATGAAAATGGTACCAGCTACTTGGGGTTGTTAGTAATATAAGGACGGACCCCCAGATGTTTCAGTCCCAGGCTGAGAGCTGTCAGTGGTGCTGACCCTAGGACTTAAAATTCACTGTGTTGGGAAGGGGGCGCAGGGGTGTGCTGGGGGGGGTGCTCAAAGGAGCAAATGGGCTGTGGGAGAGGTGGATCTCAGAGAGGCAGGCCCGCCTTCTCTTGCTCTGCCACTGAACCTTACAAATTAATCTGTCTCAGCAATCAGAACATTCAGATAAGAAAACCGAGGTCCAAAAAAATATGGCTAATTAGGGCCAGAGCTAGGGCAAGGCGGTTCAGCAAAGAAGGTATGAGGAACACATGTCAGTTCAGGCTCCGAGGGGTGTATTTCTACAGGGCATTTCTTCACAGAAGAAGAGGAAATGCTCTGCTGAGAGTCACACAACTGGGAACTACTTAGCTCCCCGCAACCCCTCTTAGCTCTTTGCACGAATCTGATCCTTCTAGGACCCAGGATGCTTAACCAGTCCTCCCACTCCCAACCTCATAGGAACATAACCCTCTTCCAGGAGTAGCTGAGTTCTAATGTAGAAATCTAAGTGTTCAACACTAGACCTCCCCTGGGAGGGTTCCTGGCAGCTGGGAGGATGTGCAGAAAAGCAGAAGGTGGGGTGTGTGGCTACAGGGGGCCCCTCCCAGAACAGGAGGCCCCCTGAGCTATCAACTGCCCGCTGTCTTCTTGCGGAAGGTGAGTTCC
The DNA here is from genome assembly GCF_922984935.1 of Meles meles. NCBI lineage: Eukaryota > Metazoa > Chordata > Mammalia > Carnivora > Mustelidae > Meles > Meles meles. The sequence continues at coordinate 14,289,454 of NC_060085.1, forward strand.
AGATGGGGAAACCACTTCCCTACATTCCTACTCACTTGTTTATTCATGCAACAGATACAAAATAATAGTTCTAGCACATCTTGCTAGAAAGAAAATTAAACTGTGTAGGAGACTGGAGGGTGATGGAAGGGCCACAGATAATGCTGTCCAGGCAGAGTTAGGGGCCTTTCTGAAGAGGTAACTTTGTTTTTTTTGTTTTTGTTTCTCTCTCTTTTTTTTTAAGATTTTATTTATTTATTTGACAGACAGAGATCACACATAGGCAGAGAGGCAGGCAGAGAGAGGAAGGAAGCAGGCTCCCTGCTGAGCAGAGAGCCTGATATGGGGCGAATCCCGGGACCCTGGGATCATGATCTGAGCCAAAAGCAGACACTTAACCAACTGAGCCACCTAGACACCCCAGAGTCCTGGGGTCAAGCCCCGCATCGGGCTCTCTGCTCAGCAGGAAGCCTGGTTCTCCCTCTCCCTCTATCCCTCCCCCCACAAATAAATAAAATCTTTTTTTAAAATTAGGGCTTGTTTTAATCATCATGTGACCCCCAAAAGAGCCAATGGAGGCAGCTGGATGTTTGGATCTGGGCTTGTGGGGGCCAGGCTGGTTTTAGGGTGAAACAGACAAGATAGGCCCTGTGGGGAGCAGATGACCGACCCTCCCCCATCTGGACTGAGGCTGGGGTAAGGATGGGGCACTCTGAGAGTTGCAGGCGGGAGAGGGGAGGGTCCCCCGGCCTCTCAGCGGCAGCATTAATCAATCTGCCACTCCAGACTGATTGCTTCCCCCGTGGAGAGGTTGGAGTGGAGACAGAAAGCCCAGGGGTGGGCGTGGGGGCAGGAGGGGAGGAAGGGGAAGGGCTTGGAGGGAGACTGAGCAGCTGCCTTTTGATTTGTCCATCTTGCCTGTCCCCAAGATCTCCATGTGTGCTAGTCCTGGTTGGGACCCCAAGTCCTGCCTCTAAGACAAACCCTAACTGCCCAGTCCCTGCCCACAGCTGCCTCTCACCTTCCTCCATCTTCCCTAGCTCCACCTCCCCAGCTCCAGCCCCACCTGTACCTGCCTCAGGGCCTTTGCAGGAGCTGTGCCCTCTACAAGGAAAGCCCTTCCCCCAGCTCTTCCCCCTAGCTGGCTGCCTGTTTTCATCTACTCTTTTAAAAGTCACCTAGGGGTGGGGCGCCTGGGTGGCTCAGTGGGTTAAGCCTCTGCCTTCAGCTCAGGTCACGATCTCAGGGTCCTGGGATAGAGCCCTACACCGGTCTCTCTGCTCAGCAGGGATCCTGCTTCCTCTCTCTCTCTCTGCCTGCCTCTCTGCCTACTTGTGATCTCTCTCTGTCAAATAAATAAAATCTTTTAAAAAAATAAATAAATAAAAGTCACGTTCTGGGGCACCTGGGTGGCTCAGTGGGTTAAAGCTTCTGCCTTCGTTTCAGCTCAGGTCAGGATCCCAGGGTCCTGGGATCAAGTCCTGCATTGGGCTCTTTGCTCAGCGGGGAGCCTGCTTCCCCCTCTCTCTCTGCCTGCTTCTCTGCCGACTTGTGATCTCTGTCTGTCAAAAAAAAAAAAAAAAAAAAAAAAAAAACCTTTAAATGTCACCTTCCTGCCCAGCCTGGGCAGCCTCATTCCCACTTACCCATCCCCAGATTTTATCCTTTTCCTGAGTTGAACATCTGTCACCCCAGCCTATGAGCCTCCATGGCCCCCATGCCCAAAGCTGGGCCCCAAACTCAGTGGGTATTCCATGTACAAGTAGAATGACTGATGCTGTAAATTGAGTGTGTTTGAGGGGAGCTCTAAGGGGTCCCCACTTTACAGAGGAAGAAGTTACGGCTCAGAGAAAGAGCTGGCTGCCAGCGCTCATCAGGCTGCCTGACCAGGGCCTCGCAACACACCGCGTTAAAAAGAGGAACGGGGGGCACCTGGGTGGCTCAGTTAAGTGTATGCTTTCGGCTCAGGTCATGATCCCATGGTCCTGGGATTGAGCCCCATATTGGGCTCTGGCTCAGCAGGGAGCCTGCTTCTTCCTCTCCCTCTGCCTGCCTCTCTGCCTGCTTGCACTCTCTCTCTGTCAAATAAATGAAAAAATCTTAAAAAAAAAAAAAAAAAGAGGAACAGAAAGGATCTCGGGTGGTTGAAGCGGTGTGGGGGGGCTCAACAGTGGGGTTCAGAGCACAGACAAGGGTCCTGAAGGCCCAGGCTCAAATCTCCATTGGCCCCTCACTTTGACGGCAGGCTAGCCTCTCTGTGCCTCAGTTTCCTCATCTGTAAACTGGGACTACCCTCATCCTTATTCTCCTCCCATAGATGGCTGGGGTGTGGAGCAATGAGTCAACCAATGCATTTGGGACCTTGCTGGCTGCAGGGTACCAGTGCATCCCGCCCTCCCTCAACCCACACAATGTTAGCTCCTTTTCTTTATATGAGCAAACAGGGCCCCAGAGAGTTTATCAGTTACTCCGGCATTGGTGACCAGCCTGGGCTCCAATTAAAGTCAGCTCCTGCTGGGTTCTCTGCGCACTATCTCAGTTCCCCAGAATGAGGTCGTTGGCTCTGCCCCAAAGGTGTGACCTCATGTGCTCCCTGGACTGCGGGGCATCCAGGCCTCCTCTCGTTGGGCCATCAAAACCTTGCATCCAGACCCCAAAGGGTCCCTGCTGCTCCCTCCTCCTCCACTGCCCCCTCCTGCCCCTAAAAGCTGAGGCTGCAGCCCTGGGCTGGACAGTAGAGTGGGGTTGAGTCCCAGACTCCCAGTAACCTTTCTGGGACTCAGTTTCCCTGCCTGTAAATAGGTCCCCAGACAGCTCTGGATGTTTCCACTAGGAGAGGTACTGTGAGCCCCACCCCCATGGCCTGGACAGCCCAGCCCCATCCCCACTCACCTCGCTTAACAGGAAGGAGAGGGCCGTCCCACTGCGCCGCATGCTGCAGGCATCTCTGAGCCGGTGGGGACAGATGTGAGACCCGTCAGGCCCTGGGAGCTAGCTGTACTCCCGTGAGACGTGAGACTCCCCCTAGACAAGGAGCTCATCCCACACCCTGTACCCTCTCCCGGTACCCACAGATGCTCAATCAAGGGAGCCTGGGCCATACCACAGGCGCCGCTGTGGGACAGCCCCCAGAGCTCTGCAGGGGCTCCACCCAGGGGGGCAGCAGACCCAGGAGCCTACGCACCCTCCCCAAGCTTCTTGCCCCTCTCCATGCCAGGGTCCGCAGCCTTGGAGCATCAGGACCCTCAGGAAGAAATCCCCTGGCCCTGGGCCCCTTTGGGGACTCCATTCACCTTCCAGCCCAGCTCCCAGTGGATTCGGGGACCCCAGCCCACTGCCTCAGAACCTCCTCCCCTGCCCCCAACTCATACAAGATCTGCTGGGCTCAAGCAGGCCTGGCACTCCCTGCCACCGCTGAGTCCGGTCTGAGTCCCGTGACCTCCCTGGGAGCGGAGGAGGGGAGGACTAGACCTGCCCAAGTGGGTGGCCCAAAGTCCCCCCCAGCCGCCCCCCCGTGGAGCCCCTTAACTACCTGAGTGCCAGGCTCGGACAGGACACACCCACATAGCACCCCTAGTTCAGAGTGATGGGGAGGGTGGACGTGTGTCCCCTACATGGGTGGGAGAGCGGCAGGGAGTGTGACGGAGCGTGTGTGTGTGAGAGGGGAGGGAGGCTCAGGGTGGGCAGGTGTTACGTTTAAATGTTCCCTGTGCTTGTAAGAGAGAGAGAGGTGGAAACACGAAGAGCCAAAGAGAAAGAGAGAGAAAGGGAGAGACATGGAGAGACACAAAGAGAGAGAGAGGGAGACAGAGGGAGGTGCAAATTTGAGGTAAGAACGGAAAGATTTTATCAGCTCAGGGTCTGGGACAGGTGCTTCATAGGACAACCCATGAGGTGTGGCCTCAGGAGTTCAGGGGGGGCCGTCTGGGGTCTCTGGAGGCTCCAGGAAAGTTGGTCACCATGCTGTGCCATCCTAGGCAGGTAGATGACCCTCTCTGGTCAATGCAGTCCTCACAAACAGCCTCGATTGGAACCACAGGGGATAGGGGGTCGGGGGTGGGGGTCCTGTGACCAGAGGAAAGGGGTTATGTGGCTCTGACCCCTTGGGAGCTACTGAAAGTTAATGTTTCACTGGAATGGCTGCCTGCCCGGGAGGCCCCGCCATCCCTCTGCCCCCGAAAATCACTGGAGCATGACCTCTCCCACCCCAACAGGCTTCATCCCCATGTGCTGTGTGACCTTGACTCCCCCCCACCTCTGTCACCACCCATTTCAAGGAACGGTAAACCCAGCTTTGAAGGGGCAGTTCCGGCCAGAGTCCTGGCCAAGGCACAGCCTGGAGCCTCCATGTCCCACTCCACTGGAGAAGCCTGGAAGGTTCCAGGGGGACAGGGTGGGTGGGAAGCAGGAAGAACCCGCTAACCCAGGCAAAGGCCTGCCCCTCCCTGCACTAGTTTCCTTCCTATGCGATGGGAGGGGAGAAGGTGGGGGACCCAGGCTCAGACCCTGGGAAACAGGACTGAGACAAGGTGGAGGAGCCATTTTGACTCCCTGTTCTCTGTAGGCTTCTGGTGCTTTCCCTGCCTCCTGTACTGCCTTCTCCCCCTGCTGATTTGCCCTCCTGAACACTTGAAGAAAGATCTACTAGATTGTGGAATTTGCTGGCTGGACACTACCCTTTGACATTTGAGCTAAAACCCACGCTCTTTCCCACAGTCAACGTAGCCCCCCACAGTCACCAATCACTCACCCTACTCTGACTCCACTCATTTATTTGTTGTTTCCCAAACATCTCAAGTTCTTCCTACCACAGGGCCTTTACACTTGCTGTCAGGCTCTGCTTCCTGGGACACCCTCCTAGCTTTCCTTTACACTTGCTGTCAGGCTCTGCTTCCTGGGACGCGCTCCTATCTTTCTCCAGGGTGGCTCCTTCCCACCTTTCAGGTCTTGGATAAATATCACCTTCCCAGAGAGACCTCCCTGCCCTCTCAGAAAACCTGGACACGTGGGCCCTTGGGATTTGGCCACCCCAAATCCCAAATCTGTAAACCCCAATCTGTGACTCCACGACCCTCTGTTCCATCCGAAATGATGCCATTTGATCCCCTGGCTATTGTCCATCCCCACCTTTGAGACCGTGGGCCCCATGAGGGTGGAGAAACGGTTCCCACTATGACACCAGCACAAAGTAGACACCCAGAAACATTTGTCACAGGAGCCCATGACTTGGGAGGCCACAGAGGAATGGTACGGGCTTTATTCTGGCAAGCATAGCCCCTCCACAGGTGCTCCTGCCCCATCCAAGCCCCCTTCTCTCTCAGCACCATGGAGATCACTCTGGTGGGCAACAGGCTGAAGATGACGTTCGGTTCACAACTCCCTAGAGGAGGGACACACACAAGACATTCAGGCGCCAGCAGGGTTTACAGCAGGAACTTGGGAAGGCGATCCCTCTAGCCCAGCCCCCACCTCATCATGGAGACGTCATCCAGCTTCTAGAACTCAGACACACCCCGGTGGCGGCACTTCACTGCCATCAGCACAGACCCGATGAGCAAAACAGACACCAGCAGACACACAGCCACCACCACGCCGGGGTTCCTGTGCAACTCAGGAGCCCCAGAGTCACCTGGAGCTGAAGGGAGGAGGCGGAGTCAGCAATGGACCCCACCCCTCCCAAGACTGAAACACCCACCAGGGCCCGGAGCTTTTTTTGAGTCCTTTCCCAGGAAGCTGTGCTCGCCTTTCCCTCCTGCTGGTGCTGTGAAAAAAAATTTTTTTAAAGTAGCTTTGTCCTTTTCCTTGTGAATATCATCCATCTGTAAGGAATTCGTTCAGTGCTCTGTGTTTTCGCTGCCCTCACTGGCCACTCGCAGGGGTTCTTGCAAAGTGAGAAAAATCGAATCTAGAATTCTATTTCCAAATGCAAAAATGCTCTGAGGATACATGTAAAAATTGACACTTCGGGAAGGCAGTTTGCATCCTGTGACTTGTGTTCACACTGTTCTTTGGACATTTTGGAGATGACGTATTATTTGGAAGGACAGATTTTCTAAACTCCCTAATAATACTTGGCTTCTGCTGAACCCCTGGGGGCCCTGTGTGGTCACACTCTGCAACTACTCTACCCTGGCTGCCCCCCATCCACTCGTAACCCACTCATCCACCCCACCCACCCGTTCCAGCCTCTTCGATCTCCCCCAGATCTGCCAGGCACAGTCTGACCTCAGGACATTTTGATGGGCTGTGCCTGGACTGCTCTCCTGCTAGATACCTGTGTGACTCCCTTCTTCACCTCCTTCAAACTGAGACATTTGCTGACCATTCTTTAAAAATTTCAATCCTAGGGGTTCCCGGGTGGCTCAGTCAGTTAAGTGTCTGCCTTTGGCTCAGGTCATGAACCCAGGATTGAGTCCCGAATCAAGCTCCTCGCTCAGCAGGGAGCCTGCTTCTCCCTCTGCTTGGGCTCTTTCTCTCTCCCCCAATAAATAAATGAACATCTTTCAAAAAAAAAAAAAGTCAGTCCTACCATGCACCTCTTGATCTTGGGGTTGTGAGTCAAGCCCCATGTGCAGGTAGAGATTACTTAGTAAATAAAGGTTTAAAAAATATTTTTTTAAAAATTCAATCTACTTATATTGGCATTCTGGCCCCTTATCCTGTTTATTTTGTTATTTTATAAACAAATACATAATTTACTTGTAATCTGTCTTCCGACAAAGCTATCGCTCACAGTACCTGGTGATACACACTAGGTGCTTAATAAATGTGCGTAGGATGAAGGTCTGAAAGGGCTTAGGTGAGACCTGGTAGAGACTGGAGAGAAGCCCTTCTCCACATATTCTCCGGTCTGTGTCTCCCCCTAGTGGCCAATCTCAGAACTGCAGCCTGGTACGCCCAACCATTTCTCCAACCCCCAAACCTCTTGGTACTCACCAGGGTCTTTGGTCACGGAGGTCTCATCACTGGTCGCTGAGGGCATGGAGGAGGGCTCTGTTCTGGGGCTGGGAGAAGTGGAGCTCCAAGGCAGGGTCAGGGTGGAGGAACTTGGGGGGCCGGAGTGGGAGGTAGGGGTAAGCTCTGAACCGGGGGAGACAGGACTCGAGTGAGTGGGTTGTGTGGAGGCAGACATCAGCCCTGAATTTGTGGAGTTGGTGCTGGAGTTGGGTTGGGTGAGGGGCGGTGTCTCTGAACTTAAAGAGTTGTGGGGGTTCGAGTAGTTTTCCCCTGACCTATGGGCTCTGGTCAGTTGAGTCTGTTAAAAAAGAAACAGGTTCAAAATGGAGTCACTTGTGCTAAGCCCCACATCAGCAAACCAAGACTTACTATCTGATCTAATTGCAGTGTCCACCCCTCTCACTGACGTGTGACCTCTAGCCCGTCAATCTGAATGACCCAGTCAGGATTTGGGAGATAATCTGCCTGATAGACTCCCTCTCCTCTGCTTTCCCCCGCTAGGAAGGTACACCTGCTTGAAACAATCCACCGTTTGCCAGAAACTTCCTTTCCCTTCCCCCTTCTGCCTATAAAAGGCTTCCATTTTGTACAGCTCCTCAGAGCTCCTTTCTGTTAAGATGGGCCCCTGCCCAATTTGTGAATCATTGAATAAAGCCATTTAGATCTTCAAATTTACTCTATTGGACTTTGTGTTTTAATAAGCCTGCCTCTAAACTCAGGGTTCTGGGGTAGATGGTAGAGCCTGTCTCTGAACTCAGGGGGCTGAAGTGGTTGGTGGAGGTTTCCACTGAACTTGGGCGGGGGTGGGGGGCTGTAGCGCGGAAGCTGGCTTCTCTATCCTGCTCGCAGAAGCCCCCCAAAAAATAACACTTGGAAGGAAAATGCCACTCACCTAGAGGGGAGGGGATGGTTAGGGATGAGGGGGGAGGCCCCAGCCCCAGCGCCTCTCTGGCTGTCAATTTCCTTATTATCCCAGATAGTAAACACCTGCCGCTCAGCAAGACCGAGATTTAGTGCACCACCATGAGTGCTCAGTGGGAAAGCAAGGCACCCTGTCTGAAGTCCCACAGCCAAGAGTTCCAGGCCAGATCCTCCCAGCCCCCAACCTTGCTTTAGGATTCTAGAGGCCCTCTGAACCCAGGCAGCATACTGGAGAGCTCTTTCTTCCTTCCTTTCTTTCTTTCTTTCAATTCAGCAAACTCTACCCTCCATGTGGGACTTGAACGCATGACCGTGAGATCAAGATTCCCAACCTCCACCAACTGAGCCAGTCAGCAGCTGCCCACCATCCCAGGGAACTCTTTTAAACCTTTGGAGACTCTGTTTGTCTGTAAAATGGACATCGTGGTAAATCAGAGCCTCTGAGCGCTCACACAGTTCTGGTGCCCCATGGGTGCCCAGTGACACTCAGCTGTACAGATCCAGTTCTGAGCTCCCGGGGAGAATCAGCTCCTAATTTTCTTTGCTAGGTACCTGGAAGGTCTCCAGGGCTAAACTCAGAGCCTTAAATAAGGGCCTGGCTCGGAGTCCTGGGCTCTGGGAAGAATCAGTGGATTGGGTCTCTGGAAATCGACCCTACTTTGTTCCAGCCGCTCCCTGGCTCCTACCCCACCCCAGGCACTGACCCCCGGAGCTAGACAGGGTGGGTGAAGGTTTTGTGGGCCACCTCCCACAATGACTTCCCAGTTCTGGGTTCTTTAACAGTTTGCCAGCTCGTTCGTCAGCCACTCCCTGCCCCACCCCATCCACTCTGGCCTGGGCAAAACTCTGCTGCCCCTCTTGCCTAACCCCAGGTAGCAAAAATGAGGAAGTAACATTCAGGGCTCAACCCGGGAGGGAGCTGGGTGTACGCACTGACAACCCCCCACCCCCACCCCAGTTCTCTGTCCCGTCTCCCAGGCTCCCAGGCTCAAGACCAGGAAATCTCGAAGAGGCATCGTGCACTGGCCTGATGTCATTTTCATTTTTCAGATGGGGAACTGAGGCTCAGGAGGGTAGAGAGTCTGGCCCCAGGTGACTGGGAAGGTGGGAAGAGGGCCCCTAAGGGCCCCCGAGGAGTCAGGGACAAAGAGGCCAGCCTCCCCAAACTGCTTCCCACCACTGAGGAATTTCTGCTGAAATCAGAAGACGACTCAGGGCCACGGTGGACCCCCAGCCAACCCAGGACCCTCGGGGAGCCAAACTTTTAAAGTGAACGGAAGCACAGCAGTGGGCCTTGAGAGAGGAGGCGAGGGTGCGGGGGACACCATCTCTGCGGGATGCCAGTAGACAGGTGCTTATGGGCTGCGGGAGACTCGACCAGAAGGTGAAGTGGGGTCCTTTCCATGCGCTGTACCGGGAGTTCGCTTTGCCCCGAGAGTCCTAGACCAGGAAGCTGGCGAGAGCCAAGTCAGCGGGTTCCAATCTGGGGCTGGCACAGATGGGCGACTCGTCTTGCCTAAGCCTGTTTCCCGAGCTCCCCCCTGAAGAGGGAAGTGCGGGGTCTTTGGAACGCAGCTCTTGCCTGCAGGGGGAGTCCCATGCATGGTGGCCCCCAACTCAGAAGAGTCCAGGTTTGGGGCTGGGGGATGGGCCCAGAGAGAGCAATGACTTGGTGGGAGACGGAGAACTCGGGGAGAAGGATCCAAGTTCAACTCCTGCAGTCTGGGAACTGTCTTACAGGGCGGCAAAGGGAAATTAAGCCAGGTGCCAAGAATGTCTCCTGGGAGCCATAAATAGCATAAGTGACCAGGAAGTGAGCCCTTGTGTTCCCCCCCCCCCAACTCCACCACGGCCGCGGGGTCCTCACTCCTCTCCCTGTGGGGGTGGGCTACAAGAAACTGAAGTTTGAAACAAAACCTCGGACTGGGTGTGGAGCCCTCCTAGCCGCTGGCTGGTCCAGCTCCCGCTGGGATTGCAGAATCGGCAGTCTCGGGGCCGGGGCTGGGGGCTACAGGTGTGGTGGCGCTCCAGCTCTTGTCACCAGTGCCCCACTTTGCTTCGGAGAGGAGCGGCCCTCTGGGTTTGGGGGGGGGTTACAGGGAAGACAAGAGGAGGGGCAGGCTGACCAGTGTGGCCTGAGGGAGGCGTGCAGAAGCCAGGTAGGTGTGGAGCTCAGCCACGTGCCCCGCTCCAGCTTCCCGGAAGCCAGGCGTCCTCCTGTTCTTACCTTCCCATGCAGCAGTGAAGAGAAATTCCCGGACAGCAGCACCAGAGCCAGCAGCAGAAGTGGAAGAGGCAGCTGGGAGGCTGCCATTCTGGGACAGGGAGGGCTGAAGGCGGGGTCGGCACAGGTGTGCGGCCGGGTGCCTGCAGTCCAACACCTGCCCGCGCAGGTGCAGGCACACCCTGCTGGTGGCCCGCAGGATTGCGCCCTGGTGGGGCCTCCAGACTCAAGCCCTGGGGGCGGGGAAGCGGGGGGGGGGGGGGGGGGAGGGGGGTGCCCGCACTGCCACTTAGTGCTCACCTTGGTGCCCCGATGCCCTCTCCTGCCGCCCTCTCCACCTGGAACCCCCTACCTCTCCTAAAAACCTCACCTAGACCATGACTCTGAAGCCCTCAAACTCTCCCTCTCCCCTCAAGGCACTGCCTGCCACCCCCAGTTCCCCTTCCCCTCCACTCTGTGGCCCCCTCCACAGCTGCCCCAAACCCATGCCGCCATCCATTTCTTCCCCCCTTCTTCCCCTCCTCTCCCCAGGCTACCCTCCTCTCCCTCCCTCCCTCTCTGCCCTGTTCGTGCCCCTACAGGCTGGCTATATCTGTGTCTGCCTTGATCTCCCCTAGATCGGAGGGGGGGGTGGGTGGGCGGTGAGAGAGAAAGGCAGGGTACACCTCCCAAATGAGGAAGTGGCTGGAACCCCCTAGCATTTCCTGAACGAGGCATGCACCTGTAGGATTTTCTAGGGCCAACGAACTCATGGTAGCCATTCCAGGCCAGGTCCCCAGACACTGGCTTCTGGAATGTGCTGGGAACAGCTTCCATCTGGAACTGACAGGACCCTACTAGCGTGGATAGAGACAGCAACCTAGGTGGGGTCCCACGTTCGGCCCTGACCTCCAGAAAAGGGCTTAGGGTCCCCATCTCAGCCATAGACCCCCATGTATCAAGTGCCTGGTTGGAGGCTCCCATCCAGGCTGTTCCAGACCCTCCCGAATTCCACCCCACGCTCCCCAAACCAGGCCCAAGACACCCCCATGAGCACAGTTGGACCAAGACCCAGGCTGTGGAGGGTTTTATTCGTTAGACCCAGAGAGCCACACTGCCCCTCCCCGGGCGTCCCCCCTGCCGTCCGCCAGTTAGCCAATGTCCTAGACGCCCGGCCACTGCATGTCCTCTGGGTTGTCCCACGCTGCTGCTCCCAAGAGTGCATCTGGAGTGAGGGAGACCCGGGTGTGATGGCCGCGCCAGTTGGCCTGAAGCATCCTTGCGGCCATCTGCTGCTGCCTCAGCTGGCGGCGCACGGCAAAGCCCCTCCAGGCTGCCTGGATGGCCGTGGCTGCCTTATTCTGGCGATGGGACTCTTGGGGGCTCTGGGAGGCCATTGGGGTGTCGCAGCCCCATGGCATGCCGGCTTGGGCCTTGGAGCCCCGACCCATGCCGTGCACCACCCGAGTGGGCAGGGTGTGACCGCACGTGTGGCACGTGCGGGGGCTGGAGCCCACAAGCATCACCACGCTGGGCGGGCTCCCCAGCTGGGGGCTCAGGGACTGGCAGAAGGGACAGACGTGCGGCTGGCAGGACTGGAAACAGCGGTGGTCCGATGTGGACTTGGTCCTGCCGTCCGCCTTGGTCCACACACCGGGGAGCAACTGCAGCTGGGTCTCTATCTGGCGGGTGCGGAAGCCTCGCCACGTGGCCTGGATGGTGGTGGCCGCTTGAGAGAGCCGGGCCAAGTCCCGCCGCACACGGTAGCCGCGCCAGGCGGCCTGGATGACGACAGCCCACTGGTGCCACACCCTGATGGTTCGGCGTACCAGGTAGCCACGGGCGCGCGCCTGGATGGTGACCACGGCACGGGTGACGACCTTCTCCACAGCCTGCAGTGACGCCACCTGTTCCCCCGACCGTCCGGGGTCCACCGCTGCCTCTCTGCCCACGGTGTCCCAGGGCCCCGAAGCCCTGGCCAGATCCCACGCGCCGCCAGGGGCCACGGCGCTGGTCATGGGCCCGGCCGCTCCACTGGGGACGGCGGCAGAGTTCCACGCTTGGCCACCAGCTGTGCCGGCGTCCACAGGGCCCTGGAGTACAGTGGGAGTCAGGGACACCCTCCGACAGCCTGCGGGAGCCACGGCGCTCTGGAAATCCCAGGAGCCTGGCGTTGACTCCGGGATAAAAAGGGGCCTCCGGGAACCATCAGGTGAAGACTCATAGCCCAGAGACACCCTGCGAAACCCTGGGTGCAGCCTAGGGGCGGCCACATTGGGGGCCATATCCATGGTGCGGATGATAGGTGTCACGGCTGGCGGGGTGCTCTCGGCGTGCCCGGGACTCTCCTGAGAGGACCTGGGGACCTGCTCCTGCACGTCGTACAAGGGCACCACCCTGGCGACATTACTGTCTAGCATGTCTGAGACAAGATAACCATGCACGGACCTATAGGATTTTCTAGAGCCAAGACATTTGTGGTTGCTCTGAGCCAGGTCCCCAGGTGCTGGCTTCTGGTGGGCCCTGGGGAGCGCGTCTACCTGGAAGCCACCAGATCCCACCCCGCCAACCGTGGGTGGATACAGCACATGAGAGGCCTTGTAGGTGGTCCCTGATCTCTGGGAAGCGCTTGGGGTCCCCATGCCCACTACAGACCCTGGGTGAACACTGGAGACCCTAGAACAGCTTTGGGCCAGCTTGGGGGACGCTGAGGCTATGGGAGAAGCCCCCATCTTGTGGGGATGGCCCTGGGGCACAACGTGAGTCACCGAGGGGCTCTGGGGCACAATGTGAGCCACCGATGCCCGTCGAGCCAAGGGGGCCCCAACAGCCTTGACAGACTCTATGTGCACACTGGAAGCCGCGCTAGCAGTCACAAAGTGGGAACTGGGAGCCCCCCAGCTGGTTGCTGACCTCGGCGGCAGAGTTGGGGTGGTGCTCCCAGCCATCAAGGGCTTGGCAAAACTCAGGGACTGGGGCAGGACAGGAGCCATGCCACTGGTCAGAGACTTGGTCTGGCTGGGAACCAGCTCCAACAACAGCCTTTGGCCGTCGGGAAAGAATTGCTGGCTGTGGCTGGCGTCAGCTGACAGGGGATCCTGCGGCATCCATGGGGTTGCATCAAGGACCATGGACTCCGCACTGGATACGGACACCTGGGACAGAGCCTGGCTCAGGTTCTCTGGCTTCCTCGTGACCTGGTCATCTGTGGTCTCAAATGACATCATCTCCAGAGCGTGGCTCAACTGGGTGGCCCTTTGTAGAACCGTGGGCGCCCGGTGTACTCTCCTGGTTGTGCCACTAGCTTCCAAGGACCGGGGATGCAGCTGAGCTAGGCCAGCGACATGGGATCCCTGGAAGGGGGCTATAGACCCTTCCCTAGCCGGGGCTCCATGGTAAGGACGGGGAGTGATCCCGATCAACATGGACCCCTGGGGAAGGCTCTGGGCCACATTTCCCATGGTGGACGGCAGGCCAGCTACATTATTCGTGGACTCCAGAATCAGGCCCTGATTCAGTTCCCCAGAATCTACAGCTGGAACCACAGTAGAGGTCACAGGCCTGGGAGACACACCTGGGACCATCCCACCCGCCACTGAACCCGAGATCAGGCTTGGTACAGTGAAACTAAATGAGGGTCTTACAAAGCTTTGTCCCTTCCCGCCAGCCCCAGATGTTGCAATCAGACTAGGGGCCACCCCACTAGCCACAGAACCTGGAGGAAAGTTCTGGGCCACAGCACTGGCCACGGGATCTGGAGGAAGACCCTGGCCCATGCCGCTGATCACAGATCCTGGGGGAAGGCTATGGCTGATACCATAGATCACAGACCCTTCAGGAAGGTTCTGAGGCACACCACTGACCACAAAACTGGGCGGAAGGTAGGGAGGCACACCACTGATCACAGACCCCGGAGGCAGGCTCTGGCCCATGCCCCGGATCACAGATCCTGGGGCAAGCCTGGGGTCCACACCACTGGCCACGGTACCTGGGGCCATGGCTGTGGTCATCCTACTGGGTACAGAACCTGGCACCAGGCCACTAGCTGTGTCCACTACGGGCTCCTGACTGAAATCATTTGCTTGTTCATAACCGGGTGCCACGATTGTGGTCACAGAAGGATGCTGCTGGTTCAAAGATATTGGAAGATCAACATTGACCTGAGACATGCTGGGGCCTGCGTCAGCCCGAGAAAACTTGATCGGACTCGTACCCAGTCTGTTGGGCACTGAAGCCCGAGAGAAACCAGGGCCCACCTCTGAGGCTTGCTCATGAATCAAAGGGGCACCTGCCCCAGAGGCCGGAGATGCATGGGGATCCACGCCACTGGCCCCCTGAAACTGGTTTGGACCCATACCAGTCGCCACACTTCTCTGGCACACACTCCCTGTCATGCCCGGAGACAGAGACCCTGGAGACATACTCGGGAACATACCAGCAGCCAGGGTCCCTCGAGACATATTTGGGAACATGCCAGCAGCCATAGTGCCCGGACCGATGACTGTAGCCACACCCGGGAACAGAGCCCCAGGACATGGATTTGTTCCCTGGTCTAGACAAGAGTCCTCGCCACTAGCCCCAGATGCCTGGAAGAGATTTGGGGCTGAGAGAGGGAGAGCAGAATGTTCAGTGACGCTTGGGTGCCCCCTGCTGACTCCGAGTGGCTGATGACACGTCAGCGACACCTGGCTGAACTCAGGGGCCTGGGGATTCGAGGCTACCCCACCAACCGTTCCGGGATCCTGACAGGGGGCCATGCTGGTGGCCACAGGTGACTGGCTCAGGTCTCGGCTCGTGCTGCTAGTGGCATAAGAATATGATGAACTCAAAGGGACTTCAGTGACCAATGGATGACCCCGACTGGGGGCCACTGCACTCACCCTTGACGGTAGATTTGAACCCACCTTAGGGGCCCAACCTGATTGACCAGCTGCACGACTGGTATCAGCAATTACTGATGGCTGGAAGAGGCTGAGGGGCCCCCGATTGGCCACAAAGGGCTGAGCTAGGCTGGGGGCCACCCCATCAGTCATAGGTGGTGGGTCTAGGCTGGAGACCACCACACAGGCCACTGATGGCTGGCCTAGGCTGGGAGCAACTCCACTGGTCACTGATGGCTGGTGTAGGCTGGGGGCCACTACACAGGCCCCTGGTGCTGGGGCTAGGCTGGGGGTCACCCCACCAGTCACTGATGGCTGCGCTACAGTGGGACCCTCCCCATCAGTCATAGATGGCTTAGTAAAGCTGGGGGTCATCGCATTGGCCACAAATGGCTTAGCTAGGCTGGGCGTTACCCCACTGGACAAGGATGGCCGGGCTAGGCTGGGGGCCACCCCATTCGTCAAAGATGCCTGGGCTAGGCTGGGGGACACTCCACGGGTCACAGATGCCTGGGCTAGGCTGGGGGCCACCCCACCAGTCACAGATGCCCGGGCTAGTCTGGGGGACACCACACTGGTCACTGATGGCCAGGCTAAGCTAGGGGCCACCCCACCGGTCATAGATGCCTGGGCTAGGCTGGGGGACACCCCACCGGTCACAGATGCCTGGGCTAAGCTGGGGGACACCCCACCGGTCATAGATGGCTGGGCTAGGCTGGGGGACACCCCACCGGTCACAGAGGCCTGGGCTAAGCTGGGGGACACCCCACCAGTCACAGATGCCTGGGCTAGTCTGGGGGACACCACACTGGTCACTGATGGCCAGGCTAAGCTAGGGGCCACCCCACCGGTCATAGATGCCTGGGCTAGGCTTGGGGCTACCCCACTGGTCATAGATGCCTGGGCTAGGCTGGGGGGCACCCCACCGGTCACAGATGTCCGAGCCAGGCTGGGGGACACCCCACCAGTCACAGATGCCTGGGCTAGGCTGGGGGACATCCCACCGGTCACAGATGTCCGAGCCAGGCTTGGGGACACCCCACCAGCCACAGATGCCTGGGCTAGGCTGGGAACCACCCCCCCGGTCACAGATGTCTGGGCTAGGCTGGGGGACACACTGGTCACTGATGGCTGGGCTAAGCTAGGGGCCACCCCACCGGTCATAGATGCCTGGGCTAGGCTAGGGGACACCACACTGGTCACTGATGGCTGGGCTAAGCTAGGGGCCACCCCACCGGTCATAGATACCTGGGCTAGGCTGGGGGACACCCCACCGGTCACAGATGCCTGGGCTAGGCTGGGGGACACCACACTGGTCACTGATGGCCAGGCTAAGCTAGGGGCCACCCCACCGGTCATAGATGCCTGGGCTAGTCTGGGAGACACCCCACCGGTCATAGATGCCCGGGCTAGGCTGGGAGACACCCCACCGGTCACAGATGCCTGGGCTAGGCTGGGGGACACCCCACCAGTCACAGATGCCTGGGCTAGTCTGGGGGACACCACACTGGTCACTGATGGCCGGGCTAAGCTAGGGGCCACCCTACCGGTCATAGATGCCTGGGCTAGGCTTGGGGACACCCCACCTGTCATAGATGCTTGGGCTAGGCTGGGGGCCACCCCACCGGTCACAGATGTCTGAGCCAGGCTGGTGGCCACCCCACCGGTCACTGATGGCTGGGCTAGGCTGGGGGCCACCCCATTGGTCACAGATGCCTGGGCTAGGCTGGGGGACACCACACTGGTCACTGATGGCCGGGCTAAGCTAGGGGCCACCCCACCGGTCACAGATGCCTGGGCTAGTCTGGGAGACACCCCACTGGTCATAGATGCCTGGGCTAGGCTGGGGGACACCCCACCAGTCACAGATGCCCGGGTTAGGCTGGGAGACACCCCACCGGTCACAGATGCCTGGGCTAGGCTGGGGGACACCCCACCAGTCACAGATGCCTGGGCTAGTCTGGGGGACACCACACTGGTCACTGATGGCCAGGCTAAGCTAGGGGCCACTCCACCGGTCATGGATGCCTGGGCTAGGCTGGGGGACACCCCACCGGTCATAGATGCCTGGGCTAGTCTGGGGGACACCCCACCAGTCACAGATGCCTGGGCTAGGCTGGGAGACACCCCACCAGTCGTGGATGCCTGGGCTAGGCTGGGGGACACCCCACCGGTCATAGATATCTGGGCTAGGCTGGGGGACACCCCACCGGTCATAGATGCCTGGGCTAACCTGGGGCCCCCCCCACCGGTCACAGATGCCCGGGCTAGGCTGGAGGACACCGCACCGGTCATAGATGTCTGGGCTAGGCTGGGGGATACGCCACCGGTCATAGATGTCTGGGCTAGCCTGGGGGACACCCCACTGGCCATAGATGCCTGGGCTAAGCTGGGGGACACCCCACCGGTCATAGATGCCTGGGCTTGGCTGGGGGCCATCCCACTGGTCATAGATGCCTGGTCTAGGCTGGGGGACAC
This sequence comes from Meles meles, assembly GCF_922984935.1. Classification (NCBI taxonomy): domain Eukaryota; kingdom Metazoa; phylum Chordata; class Mammalia; order Carnivora; family Mustelidae; genus Meles; species Meles meles. The sequence continues at coordinate 14,306,872 of NC_060085.1, forward strand.
CCCACCGGTCATAGATGCCTGGGCTAACCTGGGGCCCTCCCCACTGGTCATAGATGCCTGGGCTAGGCTGGGGGACACCGCACCGGTCATAGATGCCTGGGCTAGGCTGGGGGACACTCCACCGGTCATAGATATCTGGGCTAGCCTGGGGGCCACCCCACCGGTCATAGATGCCTGGGCTAAGCTGGGGGCCACCCCACCGGTCATAGATGCCTGGGCTAGCCTGGGGGACACCCCACCGGTGTCAGATGCCTGGACTAGGCTGGGGGACACCGCACTGGTCATAGATGCCTGGGCTAGGCTGGGGGACACCCCACCGGTCATAGATGTCTGGGCTTGGCTGGGGGCCACCCCACTGGTCACGGATACCCCTGCTAGCCTGGGGACCAGCCCACCTGTCACAGATGGCCAGGCTAAGCTAGGGGCCACCCCACCGGTCACAGATGCTTGGGCTAGGCTGGATGCCACCCCACTGGGCACAGATACCTGTGCTAAGCTGGGGACCACCTCACTGGTCATAGACACCTGAGCTAGGCTGGGGGCCACCACACTGGTCACAGGTGGCTGGGCTGGGCTAGAGGCCACCCCACTGGTCATAGACGCCTGGGCTAGGCTGGGGGCCAACCCACCGGTCACAGATGGCCAGGTTAGGCTAGGAGCCATCCCCCTGGTCACAGATAGCTGGGCTAGGCTAGGGGCCACCGCACCAGTCATAGATGCCTGGGGTAGGCTGAGGGCCACCCCACTGGTCCCTGATGGCCGGGTTAGGCTGGGGGCCACCCCACTGGTCATGGATGCCTGGGCTAGGCTGGAGGCCACCCCACCTGCCACAGATGGCCGGGATAGGTTGGAGACAACGGCACCGGTCACAGATGCCCGGGCTAGGCTGGGGGACACCCCACTGGTCACAGATGCTCGTGTTAGGCTGGGGGCCACCACACCAGTCAGAGATGCCTGGGCTAGGCTGGAGGGTACCCCACCAGTCACAGATGGTCGGGCTAGGCTAGGGTCCACCCCACCAGTCATAGATGCCTGGGCTAGGTTGGGAGCTACGCTACCAATCACAGGTGGCTGGGTTAGGCTGGGAGCTAACGCACTGGTCATAGATGTCTGGGCTAGGTTGGGGGCTAACCCATGGGTCCCTGATGGCTGGGCTAGGCTGGGAGCTACCTCACCGGTCACAGATGGCTGGACTAGGTTTGCGGCTACGCCGCCGGTCATATATGGCTGGGTGAGGCTGGGATTCATCCGACTCGTCCAAGATTTCTGCTCCAGGCCGAGATTCACCGTACTACACACGGATGGCTCAGTTAGGCTGGGGACGACCTTACTGGCCATCGATAATTCAGATGGGTTGGTGGTGACCTTACTGACCACAGATGGCTGGCCTGGGTTTGGGGTCACCTTACTAACTACCAATGGCTGCGATAGGCTTGAGGTCAGCCTGGAGGCCGCAGATGGCTGCTGATACACGGTGGGAACCACATTATCCAAGGACAAACTTCTGGTCAGTCCCATCCTGTAGGATTTCTGGGGCAATGTTTCCGTCAGACCCATGGAGCTTTGGCCTGAGGACGCGTCCCTCTCCTCCTGATCATCTGAGCCCCAGTGGACACTCAAGGTCATGCGGCCAGACACTGAACTATGGTGCAGAATGGGTATCAGCTCTGAGCCTGCAGAGGGCTGGGGGTAGAGGTTTGGAGACGCATGTCCCCGGCTTCCTCTCTCGGTTTTTTCCCTGTCTCTAGGCCCCTGGGGACTCCCCACAGCCTCGCCAGAGAGGGCGGTGTCAAAGCTGGCGTCCCAGGACTCCTCCTCCACCAGGTCCATGGCCGTCAGACTAGCCACAGACATAGCAGAGGGGCTGAGCGAGCTGCCGCTAGGCAACGAGCTCTGGGAATTACTCACGTTTGGGCCGCAGTCTGTGGAGCCCTGGGACAGGCTTCCAGCCATGTCATTGTCTGGACTCTGGGCCAAACCGGTCACTTCACTGAGTATATGGCCAGTCCCTTGCTCCGGAGCGCAGCGCGCCCCGGCACTGGCACCCAGGGTTCGAGTCCTCTCCTGCCTGGGGATGGCTGTGTGGGAAAGGGTGCGTGCCGACCTGCTCCCTGGGGAGGCTGGGGACATGCCGGCCTCCACCTGAGTCTTGAACGCCCAGCGATGACCAGGAGCCATGGAGTTGGGCAAGAGACCCAGGATTACGTCACTGGTCTTGGGGGTCTGGGGTTGGCTTAGGGACACTTTGCTCCCACTGGCACCCCTCAGTGCACCTGGGGTGGCCTTTTTGATCCTCTCCCTAGTGTCTACGGAGGCCCGTTTGTGATTTGGGGACTGTGTTTTCTGCATGGTCTCCTCTTGGAGCACGGATGGCTGTCGGGGAGCTTTGGTAGAAGCTCGGTACATGCTGGAGGGCACCTTGTTGACCCCGGGGTACTGACACCAACAAACAGATCCCCCATAGGCAGCGGCGCACTGGTGGGAGTGTGCGGCGCTCCCCTGACCCGCTGCCCCGACACGCGCACCCGAGGCCGCCCGGCCCTCCCCTGGCGACGCCCACGGATGCGGGGCCACCCTGCTGACCGCATGTGGACTATGGGAGCTCGGGGCTGTGCCACCAGTCACCACCGACTGCTGGCTGGTGCTCGGGCCCACACCATTGGCAATAAGCGGCTGCCACAGACTGGGGGGCGGCTGCAGGTGGGGTGGCTTGGGTAAGCTGGGGCCCGTGTCACTCTCCACGGGGTTGAGATCTAATGCTAATTCACTGGCCCCTGGGGACAGGCGCACGTTTTCCTCACTGACTGCAGGGCTCAGATGTAGGTCTGAGCAGCCGCCCCTGCTGGGGTCCAGGGCAGCGATCAGGGGATGCTGATGAATGGCAGAGATCACTCTACTAGCCAAGGAGGCACCCACAGAGACCACCGGTGAGCAGGGTGACCCCCCGAGCATGGCCCCATCCCCCATCTCTTCCAAGAAGCCAGCAGGCCAGCCTGTGAAGAAGCCCTCCCAGGCCCCGTCCTGGGGAACCCTGACCTTGCTGGGCTGTGGTCTCACGGGGTCTAGGGCGGACCCCCATGCGGCCGCTGGGTTGCCCCTGCAGTCCACCTCCACGGGGGCCGGAGTCACAGTCATCCTGCTTCCTGCTGTTTTCAAGGCGGCCTTGGGGAGGACGACGCCAGTCCTCAGGGCTGCCTGAGACAAAGACTGGCTGAGGACAGCACCCAGCTCCCCCTGACACAGGGCCTGGCTCAGAGCAGCCCACTCCTCCTCTGTCAGGGCCTTGCTGAGCACATCCGCCAGCTTACCCTGCTTGGCCTTGGTGAGTTCTGCCCGCGGCTCACCAGGGGAGAGGGTGCGGGACAGCGCAAGGCCCAGCTCACCCCAGGAGAGCACTTTCATCAGCGCCGTTCCCAGCTTGCCCTGGGGCAGGGCCTTGGCCATCGTGGAGCCCAGGACTTTCTTGGACAGGGCCTGGTTCAGGGCTGCCCTCACTTGCCCCTGGGAGAGGGCTTTGGCCAATAGGGCGCGGAGGTCCTCCTGGGATCCCAGCTCGGCGGCCAGCTCGGCGCACAGGGAGGCCAGCTGGGAGGCAGCCAGCTCTTCTGCACAGGGTGTGGCTGGGCCAGGCATCGGTGACTGGGCCCGGGTGGTCCCACTGTCACCCCAGGATTCAATGTTACAGGTGGGGTGTCCATCAGAGGCCGCCAGAGGCACCAGCATGCTCTGGGTCTCGCAGGGCCCCTGGCTTGGGCCCTGGGTGCCTTTGCCCTGCACATAGCTGTGGGGCTGGATCTGGGTCAGTCTGTCTTCTGGTTTGGCTCCGGGCAGATTGCCAAGGGCACCAGTATGCTTGCAGGGCTGAGTGGAGACCTTGAACCCGGCCAGGAGTGGCTGCGACTGGGTCTTGACGCTGAGCTCGGCCGAGTGCTGGGCTGCGTAGAGGCACTTGGCTGTCTCCATGACCAGCTGGGCCTGGGACTGCGTCTTGGTCAGCTCGGTGGGCAGATGTGCTTTGGACTGGACCTTTATCACTCTGCTGGCCAGATGCGCCTGGGACTGTGCCTTGGTCAGACACGTGCCCAGATGTGCAAAGGACAGGGTCTTGGTTAGCTTGGCAGGCGGATGGGCCTGGGACAGGGTCTTGGACAGACACGTGCCCGGGTGCGCCTGAGCCTGAGTTGGGGTCAGCTTGGTGGGCGGATGGGCCTGGGACAGGGTCTTGGACAGACACGTGCCCGGGTGCGCCTGGGGCACAGCTGCCGTCAGTTCGGCCAGCAGCTGCCCCTGGGATGAGGCTGTTGTCGCACAGGTGACCAGCTGCTCCTGGGGCGGCCCTCGGGCCAGACAGGTCTCCAGATGTGTCTGGGGTGGGACCTTGGCCGGACACGGGGCCAACTGTGCCCCAGGCAGGACCACGGCCGTTTCCATGGGCACGTACACCTGGGACTGAACCTTCACAACGTCTGCCCTTGGGCGTGTCTGTAACGAGGACTTGTTCCTGTCCTCGGCCATTTTCACCCAGGGGGAAGCCTGGGACATTTCGATGGCCACACTGGAACTGGACACTGTTTCTATTTTCACCTGCTTCTTGGAAAAGGCCTTCATTCTTTCAGCTTCCAAAGGAGGCCTGGCTGGAGCCTTGGGGGCCCCAGCCCCCAGATGTTGTGCGTTAAAGTATTTGACCTTTCCCTCAGCCAGGTAGGAGTGAGAAGAGCCCCGGACCATCCCGGCGGTCTGCTTGGCGTTCACCACAACCTTGGCCTTCGGTCCGTTCAGACACGTGTGGGATGAGGCATTGGAAATCCCAGCTGCCGCAGTTGCCGGAGGTGAAGACTTCAGATTTCCGGCTGCTGAAGGTGGCAGGCACAGGGTCTTGAGGATGGCGGCCATGGAGCGAAATTGGGCTGGGGTTTTGGTGACCATGGCTGCCAGACGCGTCTGGGGAGGGGTCTTGGTCACGGAGGCCCCCGGGAGCATCTGAGATGGAGTCTTGGCCATGGCAGCGGCTGGACATGTCTGCAGCAGGGTCTTGGTCATCGGGGCTGCCGGGCGCATCTGGGCCGGAGTCTTGGCCATGGCGGACACTGGGCACGTCTGGGGTAGAGCCTTGCCCATGGCGGCCACGGGCCGTGTTTGGGTTGGGGGCTTGATCAGAGAGGCCAAAAGGCATATCTGTGGTGAGATCTTGGCCATCATGGCTGCTGGTCGTGTCTGGGGTGAAGCGTTGGTCATTGAGGCTGTGGGTCGCATCTGGGTGAGGGTCTTGGACATCGGGGCTACTGGGCATGGCTGGGGTGGGGTCTTGTTCGCCATGCCCCCCAGGCCAGACCGAAGTGGGGTCTTGGTCATGGTGCCTGGCTGGGATGTCTGGGGTGAAGTCTTGGCTATCGCAGCCACCGGGCACGTCTGGGGTGGGCTCTTGGCCATTGGGGCCACCGGGTAAGTCTGGGGTGAGGCCTTGGTTATTGTTACCGTGGGCGCGGAGCACGGTGGCGGCAGGGTCTTGCTCATCATGGCCGCCAGGCACGACTGGAGTGGGCTTTTGGGCATCGGGACAGCAGGATACGGCTGGGGTAGGGTCCTGGTCACGGCAGCCACTGGGTTCATCTGGGTTGGAGTCTTAGTCATCCGGGCTGCTGGGTATACCTGGGGTGGGGTCTTGGCTATTGTCACCGTGGGCACCACACATGGCTGGGGCGGGGTCTTGGTCATCGTGGCCGCCGGATACATCTGGGGCGTGGTCTTATTTATCACAAGGGCTGGGTCTGTATGGGGTGGGGCTTTGAGGACGTCTGTCTCCACGTGGCCCTGGGTCTGTGTCTTGAGGGACCCGTGAACTGCCTGGGCATACCTCCCACATGGGGTTGGCCCCGGGGCACCTGCCTTGTTGGCTCTGGTGGTTACTTGCTTGGTCTTCACTATGTCCCCTTCTACGTGGACAAGGCAAGCATTTCTGACAGTTCTCGTCATCAGGCACGGGTGGCACTTTGCGTCTAGATTCACGGGACATGGCAGTCTGATGGCAATGGTCTGGTGGGGCAGGAAGGTGACGCTGGGGCCCCCAGTGGAGCCAGGCGCCTGCATACCAGGCTGGGGAGCACCCCGGGCCTGAGGCAGGGACAGCTGGTGGGTGCAGGTGTCCAGGCTGTCGGAGGAAGGGAACTGGGTCTCCTTGCTCACCATGACTGGCTGGGCCACGGGAGGCTTGACCTCTCCTGGAGGCTGGAAGCGCACCTGCTGGGGGGCATGGTAAGGGATGTCACCCTCTTCCTCACTCACTTTCTTTTCCACGGGCTTGCCAGAACGGAGGAGCCGCCTGGTGTTGAAGCGTCGCCAGGCCTCCTGGATGGCCTTCGCGGCCTTCATCTGGGAGATCAGCTTCTGCCGGAGCCGGTAGCCCCTCCAGTTGGCTTGGATGAGGGTGGCCGCCCGGGACAGCATCATGTCCATCTCGTCCACCAGCACATTCTTGAAGGCCTGGCTCTCAACCACAGCCCGCAGACGTGGGATGTGACGAGGCACCGTCACGTCCTTGTCATGCTGTTGCAGAAGGGTCTCCCTGGATGCAACTGGCTCAGGCTGAGGCTGCGGACTCAGTGTCCCTGCTTTGTCTTGGAGACTGGAGACGGACTGGGGCTGGTAGAGGCTCTGCCCGCTGGGTGACGACGGTAGCTGTGCTGCTTCCTGCATTGTCTGGGTTCCTGCGCGAATCAGCTCTGTCTGCAGGGAGTGGCATGGAGGGGGACAAGGAGGGGAATCGTACAGACGAGAGGGCTCCTGGCTGGAGCAAGCACTCCGGGGACCTACAGCTCCTCGTTCCTGATGGCTCGTAATCTTCCTCCTCACCTTTACAGGTCCCGCCCTCTCCCAGCCACCTGTCCAGGTGGCCTTCGGCACCTATGTCTCCCTCATGATCCTGTGGCCACTCCGACGTTGGCCACAGTGCGCCTTCTCAGCTGAACAGCCAACCACCTTCTTTTTGAATTTCCTTTGTATCTGGAGCGTACTGTGAATATAGCACGGATCGCACTATTTGGGAAATTTCCTATTTGTGTGTGTGTGTGTGTGTGTGTGTGTGTGTATGCGCGCGTGTGTGTCTCTCCCCATTTACTGTGATTTCCTAGAGGGCAGGAACCAGGCCTGAGTCATTTCCTTGTCCCCATCTCAGTCATAGGGCCTGGTTCCGGGCTGGGAACAAGTACGTGCTGGGTGGGCGTCTAACTTCATAAATGTGTGGCCGAGCTGGGTGGATAGACAGATGAATGGATTAATCTGGATAAATGAATGGTAGATGGGCTGGGAAGATGGGTAAAGGGCTGTGTGGAAGACTAAGTAGGTAGATGGGGTTGGTGAATGAATTGATGAGCAGATCAATGAATAAGGAAATGGACACACGGACGGGTGGATGGATGGATCAATGAATGAATGAGTGGATGGATGAATGGGAGGGAGGGGGACTGGAGGGAGGAATGGATGGATGGACAGACGAGTGCGTAGAGGACGGATGAGATCTGAGTCCATAAAGGAGTATGTGAATGGAGAGAGCTGAAGGATTTGGTGTAGAGATCAACGGATGATTGATGTGTGCTGGATGATCCGTGCACGGATGCTGGAGGACTGAGAGATGACAGGTACATCACTGGCAGATGGATGGGTAGAAGAATGAGGGAGTGACTGTGGTTTCTAGAAGCACCTTGGTTCGGAGGGAACTGGGGCACTGCCAAACAGCCCTGATATGTCACCTAGAGCATAACATGCTTGTTGGGCAGAAGCCCCACCCCCACCCCCACCCCCTTTCTGGCTGAAACAGCCTATTTCTTTCCCAGACATCTTCATACCTTGGAGGGCCATAGAGTTGGAGGAGGAGCAGGAGGAGAAGGTACAATCTCAGAGGCCAGCTTGCAAGAGGATGCAGCCTTCATTCAGCCCTTCATCCCATGCAACATGCAGCAACACTGCCTTTGGCTGGCTCTGTCCTCAAGACCAATGGGAGAAGAGATGTTAAGAGAGAAACAAAAACAAGAACAAAGAAACCCTAACATCTCAAAACAAAAACTAAAAACTTTTAAGTCCACAAAGGTGAATGTACAAAGAAGTTTACCCTTGTGTTCTTTTGTATGTAAAAGCAAAACACCTAGAAATCACCGAAAAGGTGATTGCTAGGGGACCAGTTATACGTGCTTAAAGGAGGATATTCAAAGATGTTCATCACTGTACTGTTTATGAAGAGTAAAAACTGAAAACAACTCAAATGCACAGTGGCTTAAATTAAACAGAACATTCATACAGTGGTATGCTATCCAGCCATTAGAAATGGTGTCCAGATCCACAAAAATAGTTAAAATTGAAAAGTGGACGTATCATGACCAACTGGGGAAATTGTCACTATCTTGGAGGCAACTTGTTAATTCCACCCTGATATTTACACTCAAGAGTTACAAGTGTTGGTACTCACCCCAAACCAGAAACCATCCAAATGCCCACTGACGGAAGATCTAAATCCAACCACATCAGTGATTGACGTGATAATAGACTAAACACTTCAAGGCAAAGATGATCAAAATAGGGGCGCTTGGGTGGCTCAGTGGGTTAAAGCCTCTGCCTTCGGTTCAGGTCATGATCTCAGGGTCCTGGGATCGAGCCCCACATCGGACTCTCTGCTTAGCAGAAAGCCTGCTTCCTCCTCTCTCTCACTGCCTGCCTCTCTGCCTACTTGTGATCTCTGTCTGTCAAATAAATAAATGAAATCTTTAAAAAAAAAAAGATGATCAAAATAGATTTGTTTTCAAAGACCCATGTGCTGCCTCCTTTCACGATAAGCCTTCTAGCTTCACCTACGTGACGGCCTGAATGTCCTGCCCTGCCTTGTCTTCACCCCAAACCCCAAATGGGCTGGGCTCATTCAGAACACGCATCAGTGTGAACTGAATCATAACAGCAAGTGGGCCTGAGGCTGGTTCTCCCGGAGGTAGGCAGTCATTGTCCCCATTTCACAGAGGAGGAACCTGAGGCCCAGAGAAGCCACATATCATATTTCTTACTTTTTTAAAAAAGATTTTATTTATTTATTTGACAGAGAGAGATCACAAGTAGGCAGAGCAGCAGGCAGAGAGAGAGGAGGAAGCAGGCTCCTGCTGAGCAGAAAGCCCTATGCAGGATTTGATCCCAGGACCCTGGGATCATGACCTGAGCTGAAGACAGAGGCTTTAACCCACTGAGCCACCCAGATGCCCCTATTTCTTACTACTTTATTTCTGATTTGTCTCCCCCATTGAACTATGGTAGGACGTGGGTAGGGATGTCTGTCTCTTTTGTTTGCTGTTGAATCTCCAGTGCCTAGAACAGTACACACAATAGATGTTCAATAGATGTTTATTGGTAGATGCATGGGTGGATGGATGAGTGGGTGGATGGATGGACGGATGGATAGATGGATGAGTGAACAGATGGATGGATGGTTGGATGGATGGATGGATGGATGGATGGATGGATGGATGAGTACCATCCAAGCTTCAGATCTTAGAGAGAACAGCCTCAGGATCTGAAGTGGCCTATCCCAGACTGTGGTTCAGTCCTTTCAACGAACTCAACCAGAATGAGCGAACAGACAGCAGAGTGAAAGGAATGTGATTACAGGGGACACGAAAAAGGCATAGGGGCCCCCAGACATGTAAACCGAGTGGCTGGCTTGGCAATTTTGAGTAAAGCCTTCTGAGTCTCGGTTTCCTTGTCACAGTAGCTAAGACCACTTTCCCAGCCTCCCAAGGAAATATCACAGGCTCCCCAGGCTGGGATCCCAGATGGACAAACACACCCTCAGGTTTTGGGGAGCCCCAAGTGCCCCTGCTCTGAGGGGCTGAAAAGCTGACCCACTCCTTGAAGTGGCCTGGAGGGCCCAAGGGGGCTCTGAGGATGCTGGGGGCCAGAGGAGAACAGCCCAGTCTCCGTGTACCCCCCACCAAACCCTCCACCAGCCCCACTCACCTGCCCCTGAAGCTGAACCCACCAGCCTGAATGACCAGCCTTGGGGCCCTGGTGCCACAATGGCTTTGTGACTCACAGCTAAGTTCCAGCCAATCCCTATCAGCTCCTGGGGGATGGGGGTTCTAGAAGGCTGACCCAACATGGGGGGCAGGGCCTAGATCAGCACTGATGGTCATGGCGGTTGCTTCCTACTACCTGCCTGTCCTGAACGGAAAATTAGGGCTCTGAGCAGAGAGGGGGCCCCAAATTCTTTCCCTACATGTGTCTCGAGGTATTTGTTGAACACCTCACTTTTTGTTTTTGTCTTTTTTAAAAGATTTTACTTTTAAGTAATCTCTACACTCAATACGGGGCTCGAACTTATGGCTGCACAATCCAGAGTCATGTGCTCTGCTGACCGCACCTGCCGGGTACCTCTGAACACCTAACTTGGTAGTGGGACCTGATCTGGGCCTGGGGACACACACAACGCAAAGAATTTGGGGGTGTGAAATGGCTAGGCGGGAATCAAAGAAGGGGTAGACGGGCTGAGTTCCATAGGAGGAGAAGGGGAGTCATAGGAGAGCTGGGGGGCGGGGGGGACATCCCGAGTGGAGGACACAGCACAGGCAAAGGGCCCAAGGTGAGAGGAAGTTGGGCACAATTAGGGAATGTGGAGGCTGGTGTGGTTGGAGGCAAGGGACAAGAGAGCCAGGAGGCAGAGTACTGAATAGGTGGGACCTCAGAGAGGTCCCAAGAGCTTGGGTTTTGTGGCTCCTGGGTGACTCCGTCGTTAAGCGCCTGCCTTGGGCTCAGGTCATGATCCCAGCCAGGGTCCTGGGATGGAGCCCCGCATGGGGCCCCCTGCACAGTGAGCCTGCTTCTCCCTCTCCCTCTGCCTGCCACTCCCCCTGCTGTGTTTTCTCTGTGTAAAATAAATAAATAAAAATCTTTTTTAAAAAAGTGTGGGTTTTATTAAGAAGGCCCTGGGGGACCCACGAGAGGGTCCAGAGCAAAAGAGGCACAGTTTGTACTCTGATTCGCATCCGAAAAGTCCAGGCGGGCATCTGTGTCTGGCCCTGAGGATGGGGGCTCCTTAGGGTGGGGCTGGGCCCAAAGTCCCTTGGGATCCCCATATGGGCCTGGCAACAGTAGATATCAACTCTGAGCCACAGTCCTTAAGGGGAAAGTGAGGCCACCATTCCCATCCACCTCCTGGGGCTGGGCTGATGCCTGCTATGAATCACTGCTGGCCAGGCTGGAGCCGACACACTTCTTGGCCTCAGTTCAACAGGGTCCTGCCAAAGCCACACCACCTGGCCTCCAGCCTCAGCCTCGCTTCCCTGGGGAGCCACTGGGAGGCAGCAGAGCAAGAGGCCGGCCAGCAGAGACACCCAGCCTCCCCGGGCAGAGATCCCCTCATCTTCTCCACGCTGTGGCTGTAGCTCGGGGCAAAATCAGAGACGTGACAGTTGGACAGGACTTACGTCCTTGGTTTCAGCAATGACCAGGACAGCTCCCATCCATGCCCTCCTTGAGATAAACACAAATCCAGAGTAGGTCAGGGCGATAATGATGGAACCACAGGGTACTCTGGGAACGCAATAAGGCCCAGCCTGGGGGTTATTGGGGACCCGGAGGACAAAAGCACCTGAGTTTGAGGGAAGATCAGCTGGGTGGTTGAGAGAAGAAGTGTTTATCAGGGTTGTAGCCATGCAAAGGCCCTGAGACCAAAGGGGAAGGAAGTAGAGTTCAGGTAGGGAGATGCCTGGAGCGACAATGATCTTTCCAGGGCTAGATTCACTCAAGGACTTTTTTCCATAAAGGTATCAAGTAGGGGAGTCAGATCTGTGGTTTCCAAAAAGCCCCATGTCACATGCTAGTGAAAACATAGGGCCTCCACTTAGACCCAAGTCTCCTGGTCTTTTTTTTTTTTTTCTGAAGATTGATTTATATGAGAGGAAGTGCATGTGAGAGTTAGCACAAGTGGGGGGGACAGGGGGAGAGGGAGAGAGACTCCCAAGCAAACTCTGAGTGCGGAGCCCAGTGTGGGGTTCCATCTCCCAGCCCTGAGATCATGACCTGAGCCAAAACCCAGCTGGATGCCTAACCAACTGAGCCACCCAGGAGCCCTGGTAAATATCTTTTCTACACTTATGAGTGGTGGCTGGGGACCAGTAGATAGCTTCAGGATAAGGGCTGGTCCCCAGAAAGACAGAGGCATTAGAGGGTAGGAGGTTTCAGCCACACCTCCCAGACCTCCTAAGTGAGAAGAGGGGCTGGAGATTGAACCAATCACCAAAGGCCAGTGAGTTAACCAATCACACCTATGGAATGAGAGCTTCTCAGTTGACGAAAACATGGACAGACTGGAAGTGTGGCCCACCCAGACGGGGCATGGAAGTCCAATGCCCCTTCCACTGTACCTTGCCCTCCCTCTGTGTCTCCTCCACCTGATTGTTCCTGGAGAGTTGTAGCCTTTATAAGCCAGTTATATGGGCGCCTGGGTGGCTCAGTTGGTTAAGCGTCTGCCTTCAGCTCAGATCCCCATCAGGTTCTCTGCTCAGTGGGCAGACTGCTTCTCCCTCTCCCTCTGCCCCTCCCCACCACTCATGCTCTCTTCCCTCTCAAATAAATAATTAAATCTTGAAAGTAAATAAATAAACCAATAATAGTAAATAAAACACTTTCCTAGTTTCTGTGAGCGGTTCTAGCAAATTATCAAGACTGGCGTGGGGGTTGGGGAAATCCTTGGTTTAGGGCTTACTGTTCCAAAATCCGGGTGGCAGCCAGAGACTTCCAAATGGGATTGAAGTGGGGGTGGTGTTGTGGGACTAAGAGCCCCCCGCCTGTAGGGTCCGTGATAACTCCAGGTAGTGTCAGAACTGAATTATAGGACCCCCGGGTGATGTCTAGAATTCGGAACCGGTGAGCGTGGGGAAATTGTCCCCCCACAACATATTTGGCACCATGATTATGAATAAAATGGTTTGGGGGGCCTGATGCAGATCTTCCGACCTCCTGGGCCTCTCCCCTTCTCTGCAGGTTGGGGGTGCACGGAGAGCCCTTCAGTATCATTATTATTCATTCACCAAACTGATATGGGAGATGTTGTTGCCTGGACATGAACCTACCCATTTCATAGCATAGGAAGTAGAGGGGGGAGAGGGGAGAGGGCTGGGTTGAGGTTACACGGTGGCAAATTGGCACCCAAGCTGAGACTCAGACTTCTGAAGAGTGAAGCTGTGGTCCCAAAGCCTGGTTCATGGTCTCCTGTGTCAAGACACCCTCACCTCGGCTTCGGACTGCCACTGCTGGGTCCCTCCCAAAACGTCAGTGTGAGGGCGGTGCAAGGTGAGGTCATGCTGTCAAAAACCAAACCCCAAAGCAGCTCTCAAAGCCTTGAAAAGTAGGCAGTCAGGGTGATCAGGAGGAAGAGGAAACAGGTAGGTGGCGAGTCCCCACCCTTCCAATGGCAAGAGGGACGGTGGGCATGTGCTGTTCCTTCTTTGCACCTCTGTTCTCCCATCTGTAAAACAGGCACAATTCACCTGCCTTCCTTAACAGGGCTGGGTATACAGCTGGTGCTCAACACATGCACCCCAGCTCGACTTGTCCTGTGTCCTTGACCACCGATGCCTAGGTCCTTCCTGGCACCAAGTGAGACAGAGACCCAAGGCCTGGGGTCTTTTGCCCACAAAACTGCAAGGGTCAGGGTAGGCAGGGGCTGAAGGCAGCCCAGAGGTCAAGGCTCTGGAGGTGAACAGCCTAAGGTCCAAATATTCCTGCAAACTCCTAAAAATTTCAGGCTCTGTGACCTCTGATCACTCAACTTCTCTGAACAGGAGTTTCCCCAAAATGGGAGACTAGGATGTTGCGAAGGGAGAGATCTTCAGGAGTACTTGGGAAATCCAGACTCCGAGTGAGTGCCTAGGGAAGGTCCCACGGAGTGTAGCTACACACCCCTACTGGAGGAAGACTGCTCCAGCCGGACCCCAACTGAGCCACATTACTCTGGTCCTGAGACTCAGTATCCCCCACCTGCCTGACAATAATAGAAGCTTACGCTGAGCACCAACTGTAGGCCAAGCGCCGCTCTGGAACAAACTGTTAATCCTCCAACTTTCTGGGGCAAGCTTACAACTGTTCTGCCCATTTTAGACAGGGTAAGTGACGCCCAGAGGTTCAAGTTTCTGCCTTTTCCTACCCGCCTGGGGCTGGGCTGTCCTCTTTCCATCTTGTAGTCTATCTGTCCTAAAGGGGACACCCGTGGGCTCGCTAGTTCCAAACGCTGATTGGAGATCCTAGTATCCCTCACCTAACCTGGACATCGGTGGGCCCCAAGCCCGGGAGCGCCTAGATGGCGCTCGTTGAGCGCCAGATGTTCGGGGCCTCTGCCGTACTCGGGCTCTCCTCCTCCGAGCACAGGCAGAGGGAGGAGGGGCAAGGAGACAAGGGAGGGGGGAGGGGAGCGTGTGAGCCAGGCCCTGCCCAGCCCATCAGGCCCCGGCGGGGGAAGAAGGAGGCAGAGAGCCGAGCTGGCGTAACGAGACTTTACTGAAAACAGAAAACCGGGCGAACCAAGGATTACAAACAGGAATGTGGACTCGTAGCAAAACAAAACAAAACAACAGAACAAAAAGGGCGGGAGGAGGGATGTCGGAAGGACGGAAGGGGGGGTGAGCAAGAGCGAGGAAAGGGAAGGGAGGTTTTTTTTTTTCTTCTTCCCATTTCTTTAAAAAACCAACACAAGAAAACACACACACACACAACCAACGTTTGTTCCCAAGTAGAAACATAAATAGGGCAGAATCGAACACTCCGTTCTTCTCTCTTCCAAAGGCAAAAAAAAAAAAAAAAAAAGTAAAAGGAAAGGCAGGGTTTGAGGCTGCGCCCCTCGGAGCCCCCTTCTGCGGCGGTGTGTACAAAGGGGCTGCCGGGACGCGCGGGTTTGTGCAACACTGGGTGGCCGCGCTCGGGGAACAGAGGCAGCGCGAGGGCGGGGGGGGTCATGCGCTTGCCCCCAGGAGCAGGGGGCCCAGCTTGTCGAGTCCGAGGCGCCCTCTTCGAGTCCTGGGCACCCTCGGGGGGGTCCTCAGGGACCGCGCCCTCTCGGAATCCTGGTACCCTCGGGGTGTGGGGGGGTGTCCCCGGGGCCGCGCCCTCTCCGAGTCCGGGGCGCCCACGTCCACCCCCCACTCGAGCCCGCCTCCCCGGGAGGGGGGCCGCGCATGCGCCCCGCGCGCGGGCTCAGTACGCGGACACCTGGTGCTGGGGCAGCAGCTGGCAGCCGCTGTTGACGTGGCTGAGGACCTTCTGCTTGAGCTGCGCCACCTGCTCCCGCAGCAAACTCGCTGTGGACGCCAGCTCCGTGTTCTGGCTCTTGAGCGTCTTCACTTTCTCCTCGAGGCGCGAGATGCGCTCCAGCTTGCGCTTGCGGCACTTAGAGGCAGCGATGCGGTTGCGCAGCCGCTTGCGCTCCGCCTTAATGCGCTCCTGCGTGTCCATGTCGATGGGCGACAACGGCGGGCTCTCGCCGAAGCTTGGCACGTCGGGCACCGTCTGCGGCTCATCCTTGAGCGCGGTCAGGCGGGGCGGCCCCAGCGCGCCTGGGGGCGGCGGTGGAGGAAAGGGTACAGGCTCGGCGGTGAAGGCGACCGTCGCAGCACCCCCTGAACCCCCGGTGCCGCCCGCGTAGCTGCTCAGGTTCGCGTAGACGGGCGCCTCGGGCGTGGCTGCCGCCGGGGCCAGTTCGCCAGGAGGCGCGGTGCCCGCAGCCGTGCTCGAGGGTCCCCCGGCGGCCGCAGTAGCGGAGGCCGCTCCCGTGCCCAGCTGGTTCTGCTTGTGCAAGTCCTCCAGGGCCTTGACGAAGCCCTCGGCAAACTCCTGCTCCTCGCTGGCCGCCACCTTGGGGTAGAGGAACTGAGTGCTCGTCGGCGTGGTGGTGACCAGCCCGTTGGACTGGATGATGAGGCGCTCGAGCTCGGGCGAGGCGAGCTTGAGCAGCCCCAGGTCGGGCGACGCTAGCAGGCCGTCGGGGGGCGCCGTGCCTGGGGCGCCGTCGGTGCGCAGGGGGGCCGGGGGCGGCGCGGCCGTGGGCTTGAGCGCCGCCGCCACCTGCTCGCTCAGGCTCAGCGTCAGCGCGTCTTTCTTCATCATGCTGCCAGTCGCCGCCGTCGGGGGCGCCCCGGGGAACAGGCGACCCGGGGACGCGAAGCTACCACCGCCGCCACTGCTACTGACGCCGCCGCCCAGGCCGCTCAGCGCCTCATCGCCGTAGAAGGGTGTTTCCATCCTCCGCCTCCCCCGCCGCGCCGGCTCGGGGTGGGGGGGAGGGGGGAGTGGCCGCGGCCGCCCGGGGGGCCTGCGCCCCCCCGTCCGCTCGGCCCTGCGCCCGCCCCGGCCGAGGCCGCTGCGTCCGGCCCTCCACTGGCGGCGGCTCCTGCGCCGCGCACTTCGCGCGCCCTCTTATAGCCTCGGCCCAGCGCGATGAGCTCACTGCCCCCGCTCGCCATTGGGCGTAGGTGACGTCGCTCATTTGCATGATGGGGCGGGGCTAAGCCGCGAACGCCCCCCCCCCCCCCGGCTGCCGTTGCCCCGGTGACGCGCGGTAAACCGCACAACAGCGCGCTGCCTTGTGGGTTGACGTCATGGGGGCGGGTCCCGCAGCCGGACTCGGTTACCCCGCCCCGGGAGCGCAGTGTACGACCAATGCCCCCAGTGCTGCCTCCCGCCAAGGCACGTCCCGGGTGGCGTGATGAGCCCGGCCACCAGCCGCCTGCAGGTCCCCAAGCCCCGCCCCGTATCCGCGCGTGGGTCCCCGGCTGGGCGGGGCCGGGGGCGGGGGCGGTGCCGGCCTCCGGGGACCGGCGGGGGATGGGGCCTGGATGGATAAATATCTCCAAGGCATCTCTCGCTCCACTACGCCTACAAGTGCCTTCCTTAGAGTTCCTCCATCCTGGCTCTATACGGGCTGGCTGCAGAAGGCCTTAGGGGGCTGATCCCGGTGGCTCCCTGGGCGTTTTGGCCAGATCTGCCTCTATCTCACCCTCACCCCTAAATCTGCGGTGGTGTATTTGCCCCAGAAAGACGAGGGAGGGAAAAGGAGAGCTGCCAGAAGTTGCTGAAAACGCTTTGAGCCTGATTCTTCTCACTGAGGAGGCTAAAAGTACGGAGTCCGACTTCCTGACTTTACAGACAGGAAACCGAGGCTCAGCAAGGTGACCCGGCCAGACCTCTTACTCACCTGGTAGAACTCTGGCCTCCTGCTCCTGGGCAGCCGCCTGCATTTTTCACTCTGCATCTGACAGGGCCTGCTGTGGGTTTTGAGGTGAGGGTGGTTGACTACCAGCCCCCCCAGTTTCCTCCTTAGCATCCCTCCCCTTCCCTGTTGTTACAGCCGGAATCCCAGCTGGTAATTGTTAACTATTTAATACTGTTTGGTTATTGTCAGCGTTCAGTGAGCCTCCCTAAAGGCTGGCTGGAGATGGACTATGAGGGAGGAGGGAGGTAACAACTTGTCCAACACTCCCTAGGAATTCTTGGGACACCTGGGTCTGGCTGACAGCGCCTTCACACAGCCCCTCCCTGCCTCCCACCACACTCAGGATAGAGACAATTTCTCAGCCAGATGGTGGAGGCTAAGGACCCTTCTTCCACTGACCTCCCTCTAACCTTTCACCTTCTCTGAGCCTTGGCCTCTCAGCCCATTGGTGCCTCAGGGCCTTTGCATGTGCTATACTGGCTGCATGTTGCTCCCTTCCCCAGGGCAAACTTGTATCCTCGGAGAGGCCCCTCCCACTCACCTTATTTCCATTAGAGCCTTAGAAGCATTCAGAATGACAGGGTGACCAAAAGTTCCCGGAGGGCAAGGACCTTGTCTATCCTGAACCTGCTGGGTCTCCAACTTCTGGTAGAGCACCTGGCTCTGTGTTAAAGGAGAACACTGCCTGGCCTGATTGCTGTGGTCTCTCTGTCCTCCAGACCTGACCTCTCAGGTCCCAGCCTGAGCAAAGGGACCCCTGATAAGAGGTATCCAGCCTCCAGCCTGTTGCTAACTCTGCTCTGAGACCCCCTCTCTAGGCCTATGCAATGGGGCTAGATTGGAGGAAATGGGGCCATGTTTCTCCCCAAGGCAGGACGTGAGTGGGTGGCCTAGGGAGCCTCCACCCTGACCTTGGGCCTTAACCTTTACAAGTGGGTGAATGGTCTGGTAAACTATAGGCAAAACCTGCCTGAGCTGAAAGACTGACCAGCAAACAAGCTTTGGGAAATGGAGGCACCAGGAGTCCAAGGTCTCTCTGACTCAAGTTTTCCTCCTCATGAAAATGGAAGTGAATAATCTCACCCACCTCATGGAGTCTTGTGATTTTTTTTTTTTTCATTAAGTAAACTCTACCCCCATCCTGGGGCTGGGTCCTCAGGACCCTGAGATTCGAGAGTCTGCATGCTCTACTGATGAACCCAGCCAGGTGCCTTGAGTATTGTGATTTGCATTGGATTTGAAAAAATAATAAGAACTCCATGTTTTCTAGAAGTATTTTCCATTATTTTTTTTAAAGACTTTATTTAGGGGCGCCTGGGTGGCTCAGTGGGTTAAAGCCTCTGCCTTCGGCTCAGGTCATGATCCCAGGGTCCTGGGATGGAGTCCCGCATCTGGCCCTCTGCTCCGCAGGGAGCCTGCTTCCTCCTCTCTCTCTTTCTGCCTGCCTCTCTGCCTAGTTGTGATTTCTCTCTGTCAAATAAATAAATAAATATATTTTAAAAAATACTTTATTTATTTATTTGACAGACAGAGATCACAAGTAGGCAGAGAGGCAGGTAGAGAGAGAGGGGAAACAGGCTGCCTGCTGAGCAGAGAGCCTGATGCGAGACTTGATCCTAAGACCCTGGGATCATAACTAGAGCCGAAGGCAGAGCCTTAACCCACTGAGCCACCCAGGCGCCCCTATTATTATTATTATTATTATTATGTTAAGATTTTATTTATTTATTTGACAGAGATCACAAGTAGGGAGAGAGGCAGGCAGAGAGAGAGAGAGGGAGAAGCAAGCTCCCCGCTGAGCAGAGAGCCCGATGTGGGGCTCCATCCCAAGACCCTGGGATCATGACCCGAGCCGGAAGGCAGAGGCTTTAACCCACTGAGCCACCCAGGTGCCCCTATTGTGTATGGTTGTTTGGTCTGGAGTTCCCTTAGCTGGAGTGCCCTTCCTTACCCTCCAGGCAAATTCCTACTCGTGCTTCAAAACCCAGTGTCTCCTCCTCCAAGAAGCCTTCCCTAACCTGACGCCCAAGGAAACCCCTAAGTGAGCCCCCCACCATCTGGCTAAGCCTGCCCACCATCTTTGTCTGGCTCTGTCTACCCCAGGTGGGGGAGGGGAAGGTCCTTGAGGCTGGATAGAGAGGACCTACCTCGGCCCTTGGGTATGGGGAGTGGCCCTGGACAGACTCTGCCAGCGCTACTTTTCAAGGCTTGGCTTCTTCAGTTTCAACTGCTGTGCACTTGCTGTTTCCTCTGACCCAATAGTTTTCCCTACCTTCTCCTTCCTCCTAGCCAAGGAGCACTCTGGGACACCTTAGACCTGCTCTTCCATTTGGACCAACCCTATCCCTACCTAGTCAGGCCAGTCAAGGGGAGCCTAGCTAAATCCACCAACCAATCATACAGAGTGAATTAGGGATAACTCCCATTCTCTCATTCATTCATTCATTCATTCCGTATACACTATCTGAGCTCCTACTGCGAGCCAAGTGATGGGGACACACGGGAATGACAAAAAGACCCTCACCTTCCTAGCACAGGCTCTGAAGGAGGAACCTTCAAACACAATTGCAAGGAGAATGTGCCCGCTCTGTGGATCGGGGAGTATGTTTTAGAGTTGGGTAATTGGGGTGGGGTGCCCCAGAGGTGATGCTGAATGAAGGAGGAGCTGGAGATAATTTGAAGGCCAAACATCCCAGACAGTGGGAACAGCCAATGCAAAAGCCCTGGGGCAGACACCAGCTGGCCACTTCGATGGAGACAGCCTGTAGGGCTGGATTGTGTGAGCCCCGGGAAGCCAGACGGAGAGAGGGAAAGCGGGCTTCCACGGGAGCCTGGGTAGTACATGTCCAGTGTGGTGGCAGTGGCCCTGGAAGATGGGATTGAGGGAGAAATCAGTCACAGAGCTCAGCCTAGACCCTGATTTTTCCACCCTTACTCTCCCAGCGGCTCCACGATATTATCTCACTTTCCAGAGCAGTCCAGGGAGGGTGCGGGACCTGCCCCAGGGGGGTTGCACGGTACCCGCCCAACGAAAACTCGGCCCAGTCCCTAACCCTATCCTGGGTTGGGAAGGAAAGCTGAAATTACACACACACACACACACACACGCCCCAGGCGAGGTTTGAATCTCCTCCGCTTCGCTCTGGGGCCTCTCTGTCTTTCCATCGAGAGTTGAGGTTACGCTTCTTGTTTAAAGCAAACTGCAACTGGGTTTAATGTTAATCTTTATTTGAAGACCCAGGGACCTCAAATCTACTTGATAAAATGCAAAGTCCCAAAGAAAGAGAGAGAGAGAAAAAAAAAAAAAAAAAGGAGTTAAGCAGGAAGCAGAAAGGGGTGAGGCGGCGGAACCTCTCTAGGGGGAGGTTTGCGGGGGGATCGCTCGGGACCCCGCGGGTCTGGGTAGGGCTCATGGGGAGCGTCCTCCGGCGCTTAGGACCCTTGGGCTGGTGGGGGTGGGGCTTGCGGGGACCATCCGCGGGTGGCGGGACCCCGCGAGGGGGCCGGGGAAGGGGTGCCGTCTTGGGGCCGGGGGCGCGTCTGGCCTCCGCGCATTCCTAAGAATCGGGTTACAGGCCAAAACGGTGGCCCCTCCCCTCCCCTCCTGCCGCGCTTCCGCCCTCGCCGGGAGCAGGAACCACAGTCACCTCCCCCGTCCTGTGCAGGTGCTTGGCGGGCCGCGGGGAGGGGACCCACACCCAATCCTCCCCGCGGGCCCTGGCGCTTTCCAGTCTCACGAGACCATTTTACCTACGAGGAAACTGACGCTTCGTCAGCTCCTTTCAGCCCGGATGGAACCAGATTGACAGTGCTTTACGACCGGTGGCCCTGTTGACTGCACCCGGAGGCTGCGGTGTCCCCAGCCTCCCGCAGGCCCGGATGAGCAGCCCAGCCCAGCCCAGCCCGGTGTTCGCTGATCGACCGGCCACAGTGAGCCCGGAAGGGCGCCCGGGCAAAGGAGAAAACAACTTTTCACACCAACACCTTCTTCCCCCATCCCCAGGATGGGCAAGATTCCTGCGCTCATCCAGCGAACATTTAATGTGCATCTGCTGTATACCCAGGCCTGCGTTAGGCCCTTTCCCAGACAGACGTGGGGAAACCTGAAGGTTTGGGGGTGGGAGGGTGGTGAGCTCGACTTTGCTAAACCAACTTGAGAAGCTGATTTGCTTTGGTTTTATCTTTCAGCCAACGTCCAGCACCATCATTCAGCTGTTCACCACCCTCTATGGAGCACCTACTGTGTGCCCTGCCCTGTGTGCTGGGCCAGGGTTTTCCACCATCCATCACCCCTGAGCTGATACTCCAGTAGGAGACAGGAAATACCCACCATAAATGAAGAAGTATGCTTTAGGCTGATGTCACTATTTCTCCTTTAGGTCGACCCCCTTTTCTGTTTTTACTTCAGCAAATATATTTCAAAAGGGAAACTTCCATGTCACCACCAAGAATGGAAAACCAGTTTCTCTTGCCACAAATAGAAACTGAAAAACGAGCAAAACCCAGGAATTCCTTCCTCAGGGATGCTCTGGGATGTCCAAATATCCAGAACGCATTGAAGGCAGGGAAGCCCCAAGCCAAGCCAAGAAGGGGCCACAGGGATCCACTTGGTGTTTTTGTCCCTAAGGGCCTCAGCACACAGCAGGTGCTCGGTAATGTGCCAAGCCTTGGCAGTGAGCACCTACGACACATGGGGTTTGCCGGCATCCCATAGCATGCTTCTGGGGCCTTTAAGTTTACTGACCCACTTTCTGGGACAAATGATGGTGGTGGCGCCAGGTAGCCCCTCCTTGGGGGGTGGGGGGAACCCCCACAGGGCCTCTCTGGGGAGACTACGGGTTGGTTCAGTTAAGTAGAAGCTCCCGCTTCCTCCTCAAGACCTGGGGGGAGTCCCCACCCACGGTCCTGTGGCCCCTGACAGCCTTCTGCAATGAGCGTGGGCCCCTGACGTCCTGCCCAGGCTGCCCAGGGATTGGGGAGGAGAAAATGTGTGAACTTTAATTAATTAATTTAATTAATTGAATGAATTAAATAAGTAAAGGAATTAATGCGTGAACGGTATTAATGGATGATTTGGCGAAGTAATGAATGGATGAGCTAATTAATGGATGAGAGGGTGCATCCATGCCCCCAAAGTGGGAAACCCACTCCCCACATTTTTTCTTAATAGCCCCACGCCAGCACTGCTAAGAGGGACATTTGTCCACGGTTTTCAGAGGGACAGACAGGCTCTGAGCAAGCATGGCTCCATGCCCATTTTCAGAGGGCAGACTGGAATACAGGTGGCCTCGCTGGCTCACCGTGAGCTGCAGGACAGAGGGCCAAGTAGAGGAGCCGGGGGCCCCAGTGGGGGAGTAGATTAAACAGGGCGAGGCAGGCAGCAGACACCCGCAGGGAAGCGGTGGCGGCGGCGGGGCCTCCGGAGCGGGGAGGAGCGGGCAGACTCCCAGTCTATTAGGAAGGGGCTCCAAGTTAAGGGCAAGTTTGGGGGGCCTCCCGGCCGGCGAGACACAGAAACCCCAGCCTTGTGTCTCCTGGGCGTGGGGAGCCAAAGACACTCCCTCCGCCCCACAACACTCGGAACCTGAGGCCGCCACCGTGAACTCCTTCGCCCGCCAGCTTCCCCCCTTCCGTAGCCACCGCCTCTCCCCGGGAGGAAGTGGTGAGGGTGCGGGGGAGGGCCCCCCATTCTCACTTCCCCTGGGGCAGGGCGGGGCCTGCAGGGTCCCCTCCCCCGCCGCAAGGATGGGGGTGCCCACAGGAGTGGGGGCTGGGAACCCCAAGAGCTGGGGCTCGGCAGGGCGGCGCGGACCCTCCTTGGGTGAGCTCTCTAAGTTCTCTGCGTTTTGATAGTTCTCATCTGAAAAGTGGGGGGAAGAAACTCGACCCTGAAACAATGGGTTGCTGGGCGAGAGGACTCCACCCCAGGCCCAAGTAGACCAAA
The DNA here is from genome assembly GCF_922984935.1 of Meles meles. Classification (NCBI taxonomy): domain Eukaryota; kingdom Metazoa; phylum Chordata; class Mammalia; order Carnivora; family Mustelidae; genus Meles; species Meles meles. The sequence continues at coordinate 14,330,046 of NC_060085.1, forward strand.
CCCGATAAGGACACTCCCAGGCCCGGAGGGGTCAGGGCCCCGCAGGAGGGAGAGATGTCGCTGTAAACTTGGACTTGGACCCGGGCGGGAGGCGCATTCCACGCGGAGGGAACCGAGCAGGCCAAAGCCTGGAGGCTGGTCGGGACCTCCCGCCTCGCCAGGCGGCTGGGCCTGCCCAGGACCTGCCCCTCGTCTTTCCCCCCAGCCTGGCCCCTCCTCCGGCGGGGGAAGGATCTGGAGGGCCTCCGCGCCGCCAGCCGCAGCCGCGGAGTTAACCCCGCGATGTGGCCAGACCCGGTGGCGAGGGAGGCGGGTGGCGTCAGCGCCGACGTCAAGGCGAGGCGGGGCCACGTAGATTCGGGCACCCAGCCGGTGCCCCACGCAGCGCTGGAAGTCGTGGGTGTGGTGGTGGGCAGAGTCCGCCCTCCAGCTGTCCTGACGCTGCGCAGAGGGGAAACTGAGGCACGGAGAGGCGAGTGGCCTAGCCGAGACCGAAGCTGGGCCACAGGGCTCCAGGTCCCCCCAGGCTCAGGCCGCTTCTGTCCCACACCGTCGCCCTCTCCCTTTATTTCGCTTGCGTTGGCCTACGTCGCCGTGATAGCCCCAGGGTCAGACGAACTGGTGTTTTGCGTTTTGTTTTGTTTTTCCCGGCACGTAGACAAATCCCTACAAAACCCACCAGTTAAGCGCTGGGCGTTCCGGAGCTGTGCCCTGGCAAGTCACTCCATCTTTGCGGGCCTCAGTTTCCTCAAACGGACCAATGAAGGAAAGCTGACATTGAACTGCCGCTCACAGCTCGGCCTTCGGGAAGCGGTGGGGTGGGGTGGGGTGGGGTGGGGGTGGGGTGGGAGGGGATTCCCATGCCGAGGGGCGGGGGAGACAGCCTAGAGGAGAGAGGTACGAGTCGGGGGACACTAGCGAGACGGGATTCGAATCCACAGCTGGCTCCGGGTCCTCCTTTTGTCCTCCCTACCTCCGCCCTCTCTTGTCCCTCTCCCTCCGTGTCTAACCCCTCCACTTTCCCCGATTCCCTAGTCCCCCCTCTCTCTCCCATCCCCCCCCCCCCCACTGGCCCAGCTCCGCGCCCCTGCGGGGCCGCTAATTAAATGCAGAGCTGGGGGAGGGGGCGGCTCGCAGTTAACCCCTTCCCGTCGGGCCCTGGAGGGCTTCCCGGAGCTGAGGAAGGGAAGCGCCAACGCCGCTCAGCTCCTCTCCGCCCCTGACTCGGGGCCCTGGGACAACCCATTTGATGGATGGGTAATTCGGGGCCCAGGCGCCAGCTGTAGGTCACCCCAAGTCCCCATTCCGTGCCTATAGCTCTGGGTCAGGTGGAGTCAGGTGGAGAGGACCCAGACACAGCCCTTACCCCTGCCTGGCTCCCCCTTCCTTCCACACACCGACCACTGCCCTGGTGGGGATCGGCCAACTGAACATCTGAGAGGCACCCAACATTCTTGGGTGGGAACCCGTAGGTATTCTAACGTCAAGCCCTGGCAGGAGCTATGAAGGAATCTGGGGGCGGGGGAGGGCGAGAGATACCCGCAGACAAAGTGGGCACCAGGAAGGGTAGACTCCTGAGAGCCAGAATAGCAAGCTAAGGCCCCAAGCTGGGAACGCAGGCTGTGCTGGGGAGAATCAAAGAGGAGGCCCGGAGTGGGGTGAGGTGAAGGGGCATGGGGGGAAGGTAAGAGCACGAGGAGCCCAGGGGCACTCAGGCCAACAGCAGCTGGGGTGGGGGCGGGAGTTGGACTCCTTGACAGGCCAGGAGGACCCTGTGACCCTATGTCTCCCTGCCTCGGTTTCCCCACCAGTGCCCATGTTCCAGAGGGCACAGCCTCAGGGCTGCCCAGAGTCACAGGGACCTGTCTTCTGTCCTCTGTGGGTGCCCCGCTGACCTGCCCTTGCCCTCTGTGGCTCCCCATTACTCCCTAGCTCTGCCTGTCCTATTGTCCAGACTCCCTTGACACTGGGCTGTGATGTTCCTTCACTGGCAGTACCCACTTCCTGAGACATTCCGGGGAGGGGAACCCTTCCAGACAGCACCCAGAACCCCTCCCTCAGGTAGCCCTCAAATCCCACCAGGCCCCTCATCAGCCCCAGCCCCGGGCTCCTCAGCAAGGAGGGGGCTGGCTTAAGAGACAGGGCTGGGGGGAATGGGGGAAAGTGGGCAGCACAGTCCTTGAGCCTGGGGGAAAATCGCCGTCCCCTCTGCCCCTCTGCCCCTGCCTCCTTGGAGGAGGCATGACGGTGGCTGCGGTGACGTGAAGGGGGATGTGCCTGGAGGAGCATCCGGCAGGGCCTGCGTTGTCATGGCGACGCTGACTCAGAGGCAGAGGCAGGTAGCAGCATCTAGCCCCCGCCAGCCCGCCCCTGTGCTCCTGGCACCCCACCCAACACCCACCCTGCAGCCTCCACTCTGGGGGAACCTCTTCTGAAACTGGAGAGGGGTGGGTGAGACCCCAGGGCGGCTGGATGAATTCCTTCACCCACCCACCCCCACCCAATCACCTGTTGGAAGGGGGGAGATGCTCTTTTATCACACTTACCTGGGTGCTGGGTACCACGTCTCCCACCCACCTTCAGGACACCCATCTTCCCATTCATCTGTTTATAGATCCATCCATCCATCCATCCCTCCACCCACCCACTAATCGGTCCATCCCTCCATTTACCCATTCATCCAGTAATCATGGAGCACCCACTGTGCGCCCACCTTGCTCTGAGCACAGGACAGTTGTCCCTTGCTCCAGCAGTCAGGGTATCCGTGAGGGATCTGGACTGGAGGGATACAGAGGAGGGTAAGGCCTCTGAGTCCCCTTGGGTCCCGACCTTGAGAACTTGAGGTCCCTTCTCTCCCTCCTGCTCCCAGTCTCTGTCCTCTACCAGTATCTATTTCAGTGTCTGTCTCCATCTCTGAGTACAGCCCAGACCCTTCCCCACCTCTACCCCTGGCCCCAAAGCCACTGTGTAGCCTCCTTCCCCTCTTGCCCTCATTTGTCTCCTCCAGGCACATGAGCTTCTGTGTTTTTCCTCTACACATCAGCTCATTCCCACCTCAGGGCCTTTGCACATGTTGCACTCCCTATCTGGAAAACCCTTAAGGTTTTCACCTCCATTTTCTTGTTTATTTCTTGGTTTCCTTATTATCTGTCTCTAGCCCCATCTCCAGAGTGTAAAGACCCGAGATGGCCTGCGGTTCCTTTAGTGTCCTGTCTTAGCCTCTCTCTGCCTTCATTTTGCCCACTGTGAAATGGGCAGATGGGAATGGTGTTCACAATAAGGCTTTTACAGAGGGGGTTGGGGGGAGGAATTAAACCCTCAGAAATGTACCTGGCACAGAGTAAGTGCTCAACAAACACTTTCTTAGAAATAGTCCAGGCACCCAGCTGGCTCAGTCATTAAGCATCTGCCTTCATCTCAGGTCATGATGCCAGGGTCCTGGGATCAGAGCCCGCATCCTGGCTCCCTGCTCAGCAAGAAGCCTGCTTCTCCCTCTCCCACTACCCCTGGTTGTGTTCCGTCTCTCGCTGTGTCTCTCTCTGTCAAATAAATAAATAAAATCTCTTTTAAAAGAAAGCAACAGAAGGAGGGAGGGAGAGAGGAAGGATGGGAGGGAGGGAGGGAGGGAAGGAAGGAGTCCAAATGTCCACGGTTGTGGAGGATAAAATGTGGTCTGGCTGTTCAGTGGAATAGTACTCAGCCATAATAGTACAGAGCCATACAGACTCTGACACACTCTGCTACGTGGATGAACCTTGAAAATATCACGCCAAGCTAAACAAGCCAGACCCAAGAGATCCACCAAGAGGATCCCATGTATGTGAAATGTCCAGAGCAGGAAAACTCACAGAGACAGAAAGCCAATTCATGGTTGCTCAGGGTCTCAGGGAGAGGGTGGAGGGCGACTGGTCATGGGGAACAGGGTTTCTTTCTGGGGCGCTGAAAATGTTCTGGAACTAAACAGAAGTGCTGGTTTCACAACACTGTAAGGTATCAAACGTCACTGGAGTGTTCACTTAAAAATGGTGAATTTTGGGGTGCCTGGGTGGCTCAGTGTTTAAGCATCTGCCTTCGGCTTCGGTCATGATCCTAGGGTCCTGGGATCGAGCCCCGTGTTGGGCTCCCTGCTCAGTGGGAAGCCTGCTTCTCTCTCTCTCACTCTGCCTGCTTGTGTTACCTCTCTTGCTGTCTCTCTCTCTGTGTCAAATAAATAAATAAAATCTTTTTAAAATAAAAATAAATAAAATGGTGAATTTTGTGTCAGTGGATCTTACCACAATAATAACTTTATAAAAAGCACGTTGCAGGGGCGCCTGGTTGGCTCAATGGGTTAAGTCTCTGCCTTCAGCTCAGGTCATGATCTCAGGGTCCTGGGATCAAGCCCGCATCAGGCTCGCTGCTCAGCAGGAAGCCTGCCTACCCCCTCTCTCTGCCTGCCTCTCTGCCTGCTTGTGATCCCTCTCGCTGTCAAATAAATAAATAAAATCTTAAAAAAAAAAAAAGCAAGCATGGTGGGTACAACCTGAGGACAATCTGAATAAAATGTGCTCTTTAGTCAAAAGCGATCAGCTTACTGCGTCTTCAGGATGCCAGCATGCACCTGCCTCTGGGCATTTGCACCTGCTGCTCCATCGAGCTGAAGGCTTCAGGTAACTGAAAAGCTGGATCAGACCCTGGGTCTGCGACCCCTCCAATTGCAGGAAAGGTCAAGGTGTTTGGTGCTTAGAGATGATGTTGAGGACATTTGAGTGCCTTGGAGGGTCAGTCTGCACTCCCTCAGGGAGGGAAAAAGACTTACAAGCTAGTGGGGTTCAGCAGCAAGTGGGCAGGAGAGGCAATGGATTCTGTCCAGCTGGGGGCCCTGTTCTGTTTCCAGCCGCCTCATGAACACAAACAGCAAGAGGCATTTAAAAAAAATTTTTTTAAGGAAAATTGCTGAGTAATGAAGATCTCCCTGGACAGTATCACTGTGCCCCAGGAACTGAGTCTTCTGGGCGTTTTTGGAAAAGACAGCCTTTCCAGAAGGTTCTGGGGGAAACCGTGTCTAAGTCTCTCCATGGTGACAGGGAGGGTGCAAGGGAGGGAGGAGGGAGGCCACCTTACCATTCATCCACACGCACTTGGGCCTTTCGGGACAGCCCCGAACTCTGCTTGCCAGGGACACTCAACATGCTAGAGGGACACAGGGTGGAAGGCCCTAGGGGTGCTTATGGGGATAGTTTTCAAAAGGAACAGAGAAGGGAATGAGGGAGGGGAAGACGCAGGAGGACGCGCCGAGTATTTTTAGGCGCTGAATGCAGCCCTAAAATATTTCCACGGCCACTCCCGAGGGTGAGCAGGGTGACTATTTCGGTGCCTGGTTCCAGTGGAGGCGGGGCGGGCAAGGGTGAGTCACTGCTGGGTGGCTGGACCCAGACTGGCAGGGGGCTCTTAGGGCAGCACCAGGGGCCTGCAAGGGGACCGCTCACCAGCCGGGGCTAGGCATCCAGGGCTGGCCTCTGGGGCATGGAGGACAGTGGCCCAGCCACTGACCACAGGGCTGGCCAAGCCTGTGGCACCGTCGCCCCGGAGCCTCCCAGACAATGAGCGAGCGGCTCAGGCTGAGCCCAAGAGTGATAGAGATGGAGAGATTCCCAGGAGAGGTTTCGGCCCCTCTACAGGTGATCAACGAAGAATGAAGCAGTGCTCTTCGGGGGGCGCAAGTATGTATGAAGCACTTGTTGTATACCCAGCCTCCCCCACCCCAAGTAATCTTCCCAACAAGATTGGGAAGTGTGAAGTGGAGGCTGCTACTGCCCCCTCTGACCAGCAAGAAAACTGAGGCACAATGGGGTAAAACTTGCCAGGCCCTTGGTGTGTCTCGAATTTTGTCCCTCAACAGGGGAATAAACTTTCAAACCAGTGCCGTCCTCACCTGCCCCCACCCGACGTGACTCCTGTCTCCTGATTCTACACCTGACGCAACTGGACTCAGAGAAGGTAAATGGATCCTTCAAGTTCAAGGAGGCAACAGAGGAAGGAGCTCTGAGGAGGCCTCTGAAGCTGTGTGACCCTGGGCAGGTGGCTCACCCACTCTGTGCCCGAGTGTAGGAGCTGCCAGGCACACACGAGGCTGTTGTTCGGATCATGTTGGGTCTGATGACTCCTGACCTCGTCTCTGCCCGACCTGAGCAGGCCACAGAAGCTCGGGGGCTTTTCACTTGCTGTTCCCTCCACCTGTTTCCTGCTCTCTTCCCACGGACCGTGACTTCTTGACCTTGGAAGTTGCACTGAACACGCCCCGCTCGACGAGGCCTCCCCTTGCACTCTGGAAAGCTCCCTTCTGTAGCATCCTGGGCTTCCTGCCCAGGCCCTCAAGGCACCCCTGCCTCTTCTTTCACCACCTCTTCGACCTCTACCCTGGGCTGAGCCCCCAGCCCCACCTCCTCCTGATCTTCCAGCTTCCACCCTTGTCTTAATCTGTTCCAGAACCTTCTGTGCTTCCCATCTTGCTCAGGGCCTGCACCTGCCCCATTTCCTACCCGTCTCCCAACCTTTGTTCCTGTCACCACTCTGTGTAGGGCCTTGGCACTTTCACAGGCTCTTCCCTTCATCTGAAATGCTCTTCTCCTAGATGGCTACCTCCCTCGCCTTCCTCAAACCCTGTCCTCAAATGTCAGTCATCCCTCTGGCCTGCCCCAACCCCCCTCTTTCTGCCACTCTTGCTTTCTTTTACTCCACATTGATGCACTGGGCTTGTTGGTTGCTAGCTCACCTTGTGGAAGGTAAGGGCCACTGGGCTGGGGCTCTTTGCCTAATTCATGCTGAGTCTCCAGCCCCTGGAATGGGGTTGCGGCCCCAGGTCCTCCGCCTCGAGGCCAGCCCTCTGCTCCACTGAGGTAGGTGGCTTCTCCCAAAGAGGTGGTCTGAGTGGACATCAAGCCATCTCCTATACCCCTCCCTGGCCAAGTGGCCCTTTGTCCTCCGAGGGACAGCAGAGGACACCGGGTCATGCACTGAGCCACTGAAGATACACACGTTGCTGATACCGGGAGAGGCTGGGCCCCGGGGTCCAGATGGATGGGTGGGGAGGACACCTGCCATCATGCCCACGTGGACGCAGCGGGTACAGGGCTTCCCGGCAGAGCTGCTCCGGGAGCAGCAGGTGAGGCCCAGCAGAGGAGGAATCCGAGCACATGTGCGCAGGAAGGGATGACGCAGGATGGCAAGCCAGAGGCCCTCCCTCTGCCGCCAAGTGGGGCTGCTGCTCCTGCTAGCCGGCTGCATCTGGGTCTCCAAAAAGGGCTCTTGGTCCCAGGTTTCACAAGAGTGGGCCAGGGCTGTCCTGGCTGGCCCAGCAGAGCTTGGGCCCCAGGCTAAGTCACACCGCTGCTCGGAGAGGAACTGGAGCAAACTCCGGTTGTAGGAGGTCTCTGGTTGCTGGTTCCAGGGAACCACCTACGTTTAAGCCGTCCTGCACGCCGGAGTCATGAACCAGTCAGCTGATAAGAGCTCAGACCCCAGTCCACAACCATCAGAAGGGTGGAAAGATCGAGGCCTAGGAACCAGATGGGCGATTTTGGTTTCTTTTCTTGTTGAGGGGGCTGGGGTTCGTTTCTCGAAACCAACCAGGAAGAAGACTGAAAAACGGGGCTGTCCCGACAGCCGGCTCAGAGGGACAGAACCTTCCGGAAGCCCACCGCACCTGGGAGGCAAGGGCCAGCGAGGCGGCTCACGTCACCAGCAGGCGAAGAGGGGACTGGGCCACCAGCCCGGGCTGCCTGGCTGAAAGGTCAGGGCCGGCTGGCGTGTCTGGCAACACACGCGGGAAGCCGCGATTACGCATGCAGTCTCACGCAGGCTCCGGGGACCGGTGCTGAGCCCCAGCGCGGAGCAGTGGTGAGGGAGGGAGGGCGGGCGCCGCGGGGGCCCAAGGCCCTGCCCGCGAAAGGCGGGAGGACGCGGGCGATCTCCCAGCAGAGCGGAGCCGGGGAGGAAAACCCGAACCGCCCGAAGCAGGAAGGGGCGGGGCCTCCCCAGGGCTGGCCGTTTGCCCGCCGCCAGGCTGGACACCTGACCCCGGCTTTTATCAGAGCCTCGTCAGACCAGGGCCCCAGTGGCTTTTAGGGGCCGGGCCGTCGAGTCCGGGGCCCTGGGGGAGGGGAGCTGAGGACCCGGTTAGCTCCCTCCCCCCTCCCCCTGTCCCTCCCTTCTAGCTCCTAGCCCCTCCTGTCGCCCCCAGGCCCTCAACCCATCCCTGCCCGCAGCCCGCATCTGAGAGGGGATTTCTCCAGGCCTGGGGCTTTTCAGACGCCCCCAGGTCCCACTCAAACCCCATGCCCTGTCTCCAGCCTGTGCCAGGGAGCCGCTCGGACGCTAGGCAAGCCTTCTGGCTGCAGCAGGTCCCCTGAGAGGTGCCCAGGGGCAGAGCGCATTCTTGAGGCAGGCTGAGTCTTAAATGTGGGTATCTGTAAGACCAGCTGGCTAGCGCTTGGCAGCTCCAACAATGGAGTTCTCCGGCAACACCTTTTATTCTGATCACCCCTCAGAACAGGTCTCAACACAGTGACAATTAGAATCCGCTCCCACGGGAACCAGCTGGCACCCCATCTCGCCTCCCCGCACCCAGCCATCCTGCAGTTCCCCTCACTTATAATAAAAGAGGAAAAGCAGTCCGTAGACAATGTCACAGAAACATTTTGCAGAAGTGCTGGTTCAACGTGCCACGCAAATCACGGCGTGGACAGGCGGCGCCCCAACTCCGAGAGGAGGCGGCAAGAGCCTTCCCAGCACATTCCTTGAGGCAGCTGCTTGTCACAGCTTCTCAGTGAACTCTGGTGTGAATGGTGCTTACAAAGCAGGGATGGCGGGCAGGACACTGGTCACAAGGATGGGCTGCACGGCTATTGCACGGGCTCCTGCCGGGGCCTCCTTTCCCCCCACCCCCCATCAACTCTCTCTACAAAGGGGCAGGGATGACAGGCAAACCTAGTGCAGGAGAGCCACTCCCACTGCCCAGACAAAAGCCTCATAGTTCTTAAAAGGACATCAAGGGACACAGAACCAGTGTCCTGTTGAAATACTTCCCCTTGGCGAGACAGACAGCAACCCTCGAAAGGAAACTTCCCTTACTGGGCTGTGATTTCCTGAGGATACCACACTTGAGATGTGCCCAGTGACTCAAAAGCAATTAGGAATTTGCAGTTTGTAGTTGTATGTGTTTTTATTTTTGTAACACAAACAGGGAGAGAGGAGGCGAAGGGGCAGGGCCCAGCAATGTCCGGGAACAGCTTCTGTGGCACAGGTTCATATGTGTTTGTTTTCAAAAGGCAATCCTGAGGTCCATGTTTCAGGGAACTCCCAAGGCTGTCAATCTCAGTGCAAAGAGCTTAAAATAAAAACCTCCGGTCTGCTCACCACAGGAGGATCCAACTCAAAATGCAAAACAAGCCTGCTTGGAAAGTGCCGGCCCTTAAAACAAGAGCGAGGGCTTTAAAGACACATTAAACACGGAATCTTCCAGGAATCAAGTCAGCTGCGGCTTCAGAAAAACCAAACACACTGAACATATCCAACTGCAGAACTGCTGGCTTAAAAAAAAAGGATCTACGTAAAAAGGATCACAGAATGACAGGCGGAGAAGGGAGGCTCTTCCCCAACACCTGCTTCTTTTTGTTGTGAACACACTTGTGAACCAGAGAGTAGAAACAGCCTCGGCGAGCAGTGTGGCAGCTCAGTCTCTGGGGAATGGAGGGTGGCTCACTGTTTGCCCGCCTGTCTGCCCGGCTTCTTTTCCGGCTGACCTCTGCCTGTGCCAGGGATCCCACCTCGGCCCCGGCCACCAAACACACCTGTGAGACAGAGGAGGGGGCTATAGCAGAGCTGGGTTTGGAGGCCCAGCTGAGAACGTGGGGGTGGTGCTCCAGAAAGTTCTCAGTGTCGACAAGGGACAAAACCAGCTCCCAAGGGCTATGAGGGATGCCAGGGAGGACAGAGGTCAGCTCTAAGTCACACTAGGGCTTGGGGTAGGCTTCCTGGGACAGGGAGTGGGGACAGGAAGTGGGGCCAGGGTAGGGGGCAGTCATCAGAAGGACAAAGCCAGATGGTTTCCCGGAAGAAGAGAGCACGAGGCAGAATAGGGGCAGGACTGAGCCCAGGGGGCCAGCCACAGGCCCCCAGCTCTAAGGACCCAGGTTTCCCTCTTTCTCCAGCACTGTCCACATCCACAGAGAAACAACTGGGAGGCTGTGTATGTCCGGCCGAGGAGTGGGGACAGGGGAGCTCCCTGCCTTCTAACCTCTGCCAGCCAGTGATGGAGCTGTGCTTCTAAGATACGTGGAGCCCAAGGTAGGAGCTGTGTGGGAGGCTGAGTAATCAGGGACAGAACACACCCAGCCCAGGAGGTCCTAGGAGGACCAGGGCGGCATGGGGACACAGAAGGGTGCACACAGTCGCCCTTCCACCACAAACATGGTGTGGGTCCCACAGGGAGGGTGGCCCATCCCTGCCTGCCCTCACCATCCCCGGGGCAAGCCCAGCTTTGCCAAGGGCAGCTCTGCCACACAGGGTGAGATTTTCCACCTGCTGCCGAGGGCCCCATGGCCTCTCTTCAGAGTGGCCCAAGCCATCACTCCTCCCTCCCTCCCTGCTCCTCTGGGCAGCTTACTCAACAGTGGTGGCCCCAGCATGAAGAGCCTGGCCCTTAGATATGGAAAGGGCCCTGCTCACCCCTAGTTCTTGGCAACCTCCCCACCTGCAGTGCCCTCCTGACCCCTCCCTCTATCTCACTCCTGGCTGTCACGTGAGCCTCAGCTCAGGGCCGGCTCTTGTATCCTTCCTGGCCCTGCCTGTGAACCCCCAGGGGGGAGCCTGCGCCTGGCACACGGAAGGCCCCTCCAGATGGAAGAGACAAAGCCGGGGCCCTCCAAGAGGAGGGAGGTGAGGGGGGAGGGAGGGTCTGCAGATGGCCTCTAGGCTCAATCCCCAGCTGACTGCACAACAAACTCAAGTTTATGCCAGATTTATAGTCTCAGTGGCGTGGGGGGGGGGGGCGGGTAGGGTAAGGGGAGTTTATCAAAAAGGCATGAACTTGGCCTTGTGAAAAGGCGTGACAGCAGGGAAGGAGCTCGTGCCAGGCCCTGAGCCAGGATCCCTGCCAGCAGGCTTGGTGAGACGGGGACCACCGGACTCTCCCTGAAGAGGGGCCACGAGCCAGGGAGGTGGCACGCCATGCTCAGAGCACCTGCCAGGAGACACAGGCAGCCATCGGGTGAGGGCTCAAGCCCCAAGTCTGCACGGGCACCGTGTCTGTCTGCTAGGCCAGAGCCAGGCTTTGGGAGCACGGAGGGCTGCTGCTGGGCACCAGGGCCCAGGGGGGTGGGGGAGTCAGCACTGCCTGCCAGGACTACACAAGGCTTCCCGGGCTGGGGCTGCGGGGCCTGGGGCAGGCAGCGAGTGGCAACATGGGCTGCCCCGCACCAGAGGAGGCCTGTGAGTCATAACCCCCAGCTCTGTGGAGGGGGCTCAGAGCCAGGCCTGTGGCACCATGACGGCACCACCCAGGAATGTCAACACTGGGACGGGATGGCTGCCACGTGCTGCAGTCACCCTTCAGCGGCAAGGCCTGGGCAGACTCTGCAGCCTAGCCTGCTGGGCAGGGGGTGGGGTAGGGGGGAGGGAGAGGAGGGGAGAGAAGGACCTACCTCGCCCAGCGCCCCCCATGCCTCGGCCCTTCTGCTGCTTCTGCTGCTGCAGGCCACCGCGGCCGCGGCCCTTGGCCACCACCTCCTCCTTGACCATGTCAATGATCTCGTCCGGGATGCGCAGGTACTTGATGGTGCTGCCGCGGATATAGCACTCTGGCATCCGCCAAAACTTGTCCCCGTCCTGTGTGAGAGGGGGTGAGTCTCGGATCGGGGGTGGGGGGAGGTCCCTGCAGAGTGGGTGCCAAGAGCCAGGGCGCATCTGTCCCCTTGTGCCCCCGTTCCCACCTGGGTCATTGTCCTAGCCCGCTGCGCCTGGCATCCCCCCCTGCACAGTTCTCAGTCCCAGACTTGACATGGGCGTGGGGTAGCTGTCTTCCAGGGGACTCTCTCCAGACTCGTGGTCCCCTGTTACCCAGGAAGGGGCAGAGAATCCCATCAGCTAGTTTCCTCATCCTCAGCCTGTCCTCCAGTGTGAGATGGGGTTTGTTACCTACAGCCCAAAGCCAAGAAAAGGCTGGGGACCTTCACACCAGGCACTGCCACAGCCCAGCCACAGCCCAGCTCCTCCACCCTCCTGCCCCCGGCCTTTGGAACCTACCTTCTGGAACCCTCTCTATGTGCCCTGACTCATTCATTCATCCACTTATCTCCTGATGGACTCTGAGATGGGTGTGGAACAGGTAAGTGGGATAGAGACTGTGTGCGACCAGTGAAGAGGGCAGGAGGCAGATGGGGAGGTGAGCCCACGGCTGGCCAGGGGCAGTGACCAATGATGTCAGTTTTTAGGGGAGCTAGTTAAGGCTGGAGAGATCAGGAGGCTCGCAAAGTCACAGATTCTGGAGCAATGCCAACCCTGAAGGTCCTAGGACGTCAATCGCCTCCCCCCCAACCCCCACCGCCATGTACCCTGTGACCAGCACAAGGCCTTCCTCCATAGCCCCTCCTGCTGCCCTTGGGCAGGAGCCCGGGGCTTCTTCGTTCAGATTAGTTCTCCAGCCCCACCCCTGGTGCCCTGAGCCAGAAGTCTTGGCAGCCCTCTCCGCTCCCCACATCCCTAGAAATCAGACTAAGACATTTCCCTGCTTAGGACCCAATCAGGGCCCCCTTGGCCCAAGGACAAAGTCCAAACTCCTCAGTGTGGTTCCTGAGGGCCTAAGATCCAGCCCCACCCTGGCTGCCCTCGATCAGCTCTCCATGACGTGTTTTCCAGATGGAAATTTCTGGAATACTTACAGTGGGTGTCTTACCCCCAGCACTTTGCACATGCTGTTTCCACTTTTCTGTGTGTGGCTAACTCTGACCCCCAATAGGTCTTGTTCCTAGCCACCCTGAAAGGCCCAGAGTCCTCAAGCATGACACTCGTCGGCAGTGCCTGGCTCAGGCTGGTCTGGCGCAGCAGAGACACTCAACAGGACAAAGGGAAAGCTCAAAGGCCAACTCTTCCCAGGAACATGCATAAGCCCCCAACCTACACTGGAACCCCATGAGGTCTCGAGTACTCCCTTCCCAGGAAGGGTAGGCAAAGGCCCAAGTCCTCGGAGATGCAAACTTACAGCCTGACAGAAACATAATGATTCCATGCAAGCTCAGGGCTTGGCGCTCCCTTTGCCGAGGACGAGCTGGGCCCAGCACACTCCCTGCAGGAACCGGAGCTTACTCTGTGTTCCACGGCAAGAGCCAAGCAACCTGAGCTAACCACTCTCCAACCAACCCTGGCTCTCCAGGGCTTTCTCAGTCCTGCGTGTCTGCGTCCTGCCCAGGCTGCTGCCCTGGGGACGGGCTGCTACCCCGTTTAGGGAGAGGACGCTGGACAGCCCAAGTGACATGGAACCTCACACCAGCCTCTCCTTGCCACCAGCAGGTCAGAGGGTGGACTACCCAGGAGGAGCCACATGTCCAGTCTCCGCTGGCTACGGAGGTCAGCCGACCTTGCTCTGTGAACCCAGGGTTGCTTCCAGGTCCCAGAAGGGGACATAGACCTACTGGCCCCGTGCTCAGCTACGCACTGCAGCGACGGCTGCTACAGTCACACTGGAGCTGCCCAGACCCCTGCCGCCACAAGTGCAGCAGGCAAACCAGGAGGAAGGTTCTAGTGGAAGACCTCGCATAATATACATCACAAGATGCAGGGCACAGAGCCTCACAGGTGAGGGGAGATGGTCACACTTACCAGTCTGCCTGCTGGATGTGGGCCATCCAGGAGGACGGACCAGGGGCGAGATGGGCTGCCTAGGGCTCTGCTATACTCTGGTATGGCAAGCCTCAGGGGCACCTGCCCATGAGCTCAAGACAGCTCCATCTTGGCTGGGCCTGCGTGCATTTTCCTCCCTTGTAATATAGGGGGCTGTCGCCAAGAGGCGACAGGAGACTGGAATCAAGGCAGGAGGCAAGCCCCAGCCCACCCCAGCACAGGTTCACAGGGGGACGCCCTGCCTTCACCACGGTCATTGTCCTCATTGCTCTGAGGGTTTGGAAGGCCTGTGACCCTAGAGAACTGTTCCCCAGCCCTGGCCCACCAGGTGGTGTTCCTGGCCCTACACTTCCTGGTTGCAGGCCTCCAGAGGTAAACAAGTCTCCTGGTCCACAGGGCCACAGGGCTGCCCTCGCCCCCTGGTGGCCTGGGTATCCCACGGCCACACCACCTTGGCCTGGTTGGCTGGTGATGTCCACAACCAGGACCAAAGGCAACAGGGGCTGACAAGGAAGGTCAGGCCTGTCTTGGAGGCCACCCCTACCTGTACACTAGGAATTTGTAGCCAGAAGTGCCCCCCAGGCCTAAGTCCTTGTTTAGGCACTGGCAGCAGCATGGGGGCATGGGGCAGCATCCCCATAGGTGCAAAGTCCAGGGCACTAGAGGGACTTGGAACCCTGCCCTTCTGCACCAACCCCACCCACTCCCCCACTCCCCCACCCCCGTCAGCAGTCCCTCAGGCCCACCCCTCCTAAGCCCCACCCATAAGCCTCACCAAGGTAGGAACACCTGGCTGAGCTATGCCCCTCCCCACTCCTCCCACAACGACAGGGAGGGGCCTTCACTCCACAGAGGATGCTGTGGGACCGAGTTGTACTTGGCGGCCACACCACTCGCAGTCCCTATGCCAGCCTGGCCCTGCCTGACCTGGTGGCTCAGAGGGCCCTCAGGCGGTGGGCACAGGGCACTTACCCTGGATGTGCAGATCACCTCCCGAAGGTTAATGTTCATCCAGTTATCACAGCTCACCAGGTGCCCGTTGTATGTCTCCCCATTTTTTAGTTCCACCAACTGCAAGAGAAATGAACCCCAAGTCAGCCATGGGCCCCCAAGGGAAGGGCAGCCCTAAGTGCTGGGTGACTACCACCTGGGCCTCATCCAGACACGGGACCTCAGGGGACCGGGTGGCCACAGCACATGGTGCCTAGTACTGTCCCCTCCTCCTCAACTGCCCCCAGTGGCCCATTACGGGCGACACGTTTGGCATCCTCTGTACATTTTGCTGGGCACTGTAGTTTTCTATGATGAAACCAGAGTTTTTTTGTGCAAACAAAAAAGTAAAAAACCCACAAAAAAATCCTCTATAAAACTTTAAAGGAAAGAGCGAATTTAGAGGAACAGTGGCCGCTGACTCAGAACAGCCAGGGGGACACATCTCAGTTGGTCCAGACAGGGGCCTGGGGGCAGGTGTTCTCTGACAGCACGTGTACAAGCCTTGTGGTCCGGAAACACCTTTT
The DNA here is from genome assembly GCF_922984935.1 of Meles meles. Taxonomy (NCBI): domain Eukaryota; kingdom Metazoa; phylum Chordata; class Mammalia; order Carnivora; family Mustelidae; genus Meles; species Meles meles. Next base: position 14,345,438 of record NC_060085.1, read on the forward strand.
CAGTCCAAGAGTCACTCATCAATTCTAATGTGTTCTGGGCAAACACAAAGATAGCCCGTCATGTGACGCTCCCCTGAGCCTTGAGAAAGAATCGACTCAGGTGTCTCCCCAAGAGAAATAAAGGCAAACATCTGTGCAAAAATGTGCGCACAAGGGGCGCCTGGGGGGTTCAGTTGGTTAAGCATCTGCCTTGGGCTCAGGTCATGATCCCGGGGTCCAGGGATTGAGCTCCATGTTGGGCTCCTGGCTTAGCAGGGAGTCTGCTTCTCCCTCTGCCCCTCCTCCTGCTTGTGTGCTCTTTTTCTCTATCAAATAAACGAAAAATAAAATTTAAAAAAAAAATGTGTGCACAAATGTTCATGGTGACCAACATATTCACAGACAGGAAGTAAAAACCACCCAAATGTCCATCACCAGCAGACAAGTGGAGACACAAAATGTAGTATTGTCCACACAGTATGGCACCACATGGCCAAGGCCATCAGGAAGGAAGCCCTGACACATACTACAATGCGGCAGAATCTCGAAAAACATGCAGAGTTGAAGAAGCCACACACAAAAGGCCACACACGTACGATCCCATTTACAGGCAATGTTTAGGACAAGCAAATCCACAGATAAAAAGCAGATTAGTGGTTGCCAGGGACTGGGGAAAGGGGTTGGGGACTGCTACTGGGGATGGGGTTTCCTTCTGGGGTGATGGAATGTTCTGGAACTACATCGAGGTGGTGGTCTATGACACTGTGAATGTACTAAATACCCCTGAGTTGTACATGTTAAAAGGCTGAACTGTAAAGGCGCCTGGTGGGCTCGGTGGGAAGAGCATGGGTCTCTTGATCTCGGGATCATGAACTTAAGCCCCATGTTGGGTGCAGAGATCCTTAAATAAAAGAATAAATAAGAACTTCTGTTATCATTAATGGCAAAAGTCATTTAGGGAATAACTTGTGTTACGTGATCCCATTTGTGTTTTTTAAAAAACCACATTTGTGTCTCTTCATTTTTTTAATTTTATTTTTTAAAGATTTTATTTATTTATTTGACAGAGACAGAAACAGCGAGAGAGGAAATACAAGCAGGGGCAGAGGGAGAAGCAGGCTTCCTGCTGAGCAGGGAGCCTGATGTGGGGTTCAATCCCAGGACCCTGGGACCATGACCTGAGCCGAAGGCAGATGCTTAACAACTGACGCACCCAGGCGCCCTCTCACATTCCTGTTTCTACACGTATGTTAAGCCTGGATGTGCAAGGCACCTGGCTGGCTCAGTTGGTGAAGCATGCAACTCTTGATCTTGGCTCTGTGAGTTCAAGCCCCATGCTGGGCACGGAGCTTACTTTAAAAAAAAAAAAAAAGCCAGAACGAGCATGTATCAAAGATATGGTTAATTTGCTGGCAAGAGTAATGACGAGCTTCTAGTTTCTACGCACCTCTCGTGTTTGACATTTTCAATAAGTACGTATTACTTTTATAAGCAGAACTAAAAACAAGTCCTGACACACGTAGGAGGGAGAAGAGGACAAGTGGCTGTTTTGTGGGCAGGAAGGACGCAGGTTTGGCTGGAGGCCCCTCACCCTTGGTCCAGTGTCCCTATCCCTGTGCTGAGGCTGGTCCCCGCTGAAACTCGCTGCCCTTGACAGGCATGTACTCACCATGGGATGATTCTGAGCCGTCTTCAGCAGCGACAAGGGAAGCTATAAGGCAAACAGAGGCCCGTAACTTGTCTGATCAGCACTGAGGGGCCGCAGCCCCCTGGGTGGGGCTGGGACTCCAAGCTCACCAATCTGCCAGCTCAGCGCTGTGCGGGGATACAGGGGCACACAGCTCTAACCCCCTGACAAAAAATGCACGCTCCTAACTCGGCCCAGCCCCAGGACACACACCTGCTTCCCAGTTTAGGACGTAAAGCCTGGAACACTCCCCTACGCCCAATCTCAGAGGCAGCAGTCATCTGGCCTTGGTGCTGCCCGTTCTGGGCATTTCCTTATAACTCGTGTTACCTATATCCACACCCTTGACAGGAGAGGGCCTAGCCTTCCATGCTGGTCGTTAGTGCCACAGCGCACGGGTCCTTCTCCTGCCTGCCTTTTTTGTTCAACCGATGTCCTTGAAATGCACCCACATTAACACATGTAGCTCTTTTGGAACGCCTGGGTGGCTCAGTGGGATAAGCATCTGACTCCAACTCAGGTGGTGATCTTGGGGTACTGGGATAGAGCCCTGTGTCAGGATGTGCGCTCAGTGGGGAGTCTGCAATCCCCTGCCCCCCCCCCCCCATATGCACAGGCCCTCTCTCTCTCATATAAATAAAATCTTTTTTTTTTAAAAGATGCAGCTTTCATTTTCATCCTCATATACATTACTGTCACACCTGCTTTACAGATGGGGATACTCGGGAGACTGAGGAACCCGCCTGGCACTACAGAGTCAGTAAAGAGAACCCCATTGGCTGGAAGTCAGCTCATGCCAAGCCCACGCCTCAAAGGGCAGCCCCAACTGGACCAAAGTGATTCTTCCAGGCAGTGGAGTATCAACCTTGATCTATGGTGGCTACATCTGAGCTGGGGATTCAGAAAGAATTCTTCAGAAAAGGAAAAAAAACATTCCGGGGGGGGGGGGGGAATCTGTCATTACTACAAATGTGATGGCATATAAAAGATACAATTTTTTGGGCGCCTGGGTGGCTCAGTGGGTTAAGCCGCTGCCTTCGGCTCAGGTCATGATCTCAGGGTCCTGGGATCGAGTCCCGCATCGGGCTCTCTGCTCAGCAGCGAGCCTGCTTCCCTCTCTCTCTGCCTGCCTCTCTGTCTACTTGTGATCTCTCTCTGTCAAATAAATAAAATCTTTAAAAAAAAAAAAAAAAAAGATACAATTTTTTAGAACTCACCCACATAAAGTCAGCTTTCAAGATACTAAAAAATCATCTCTTTTCATTTTGGGAACACAAATCACAATCCATACAACACTGGGGCCTGCCTCTCAGCCTCCAGGAGGATGACTCGGGTGGCAGTGCTTAGGTCCAGGATCCAATGACAGCCCATCCAGCAAGGTCAGATGAAAGTTCTGGTCTGAGGGTCCCACAGATGAGACACTCACTGCTTCGGGGAGGACGGGAGCTTCACCACGCCTTGCCCCAGCTTTGGAATTCTCAGTCAGCCTTCCCCCCAGAAGCTCGCTGCAGGGGAATCTCAGCCTGCCCTCACACTCCCAATGCAGGGCGGCTGCTTCTCTAGGTTGGGGGAACTGGAGGCCAGAAATGGCCCTCAACCCCCACAGGACAGCTGCCAAGGAAAGGCTCGAGGGGGATTCCCACATCCCACAGCCTTTCCTGAGAAGAGCTGCCTAGGGGAGGTCCAGTGGCTGCAGGAAGCCAGGCCCATGCCCACTTCCTGCACTGGCTTCCTGGTAAAAAGGAAGAAGGGGCATGTGGAGAAGGGGTGGCTGCTCAAAGGAGGACCAGCAAGCAGGCTGGGGCCCCTGACCTAACCAACCTGAGGCTCCAGCCCTCTCATTTGGAGTTCATCTGTGCGATGGTACCTGGGTGCCTGGGAGCAGAGAGCCATGGAAAACCAGGAGGCTCCCAGTCACGCACTGGGGCTATGAGCCTCAGTCGCCTTTTACTGTGGCGAAGCCTCAGGCTTTCCTGAGCAAGCCTGTTTTCTTGTGTCCAAGACAGGAATGTGGACCAGGGCGATGACACACAGGGGTCTTCCTTCCAGATCACCTGAGAGGGGACGGGACAAGGCCTGGAAGGCGAGAATGAGGACGGATTTAGCGTTGAGCCTCAGAGGAGTATAGCCAAGGCCCCTCTAGACAAAGGACCAATGGCCAGAGTGGGAGGGACCTTCCCAGGGACACCACAGCAAGATCCTGAGAAAGCCGACGAAATTAAGCTGAAGCCTGTCAGCAGGGGCCCCACAGGAGTCCTCTTATGGTGTGTGCAGCTCCTGTGCCCGTGCTGGCCTCTCCCTTGTCCCAGCTACTGGCAGCACAGCCCTGGAGAACCCATGGCTTCCCTGATTGTCACTGGCAGCGCCCTATTCACAGAACAGCTGAAAGGACATCTAAGACACAGAAGTGACCAACACCTGCTCCCAACACTCCCCCAACAGAATCACAAGGCCATGCCAGCTCCAGGAAGTAGCCCCTTCTGATTCTCACTAGCCTCGCCCAATCCTGCCTTCTGACCTTTGTTCCTGCAGTTCCCTCGCCCTGGGCTGTCCTTCCCCAGGCTGGTGGCTGCTCACGTGTCACCTCTTAACTCGCTTGGCCACGCCCTCATAATAACCTCATCTAGGGGCTGAGATTTCCACCTGGGCCACCCCCTGCTGCTTCCATTATAGGACACTGCCAGTCTCTAATTATCTTGTTTATTATGTCTCCCCCGCCAGACTGGAAAACTCAAGAGGGTGTGGACTCTGTCCAGGCACTCCAGGGGGACTCACTAAATATTTGCTGAACAAATACACAAGAAAATGCACACAACATCCAGAGAGGCACATGGCGTGGGTGGGAAACCTGCCCCAACCCACAGATAAGAAAAGGAGAGGCTCAGGGGAGCCCAGATGGCTCAGTCAGTAGAGCATCTGCCTTCAGCCCATGATCCCAGGGCCTTGAGATGAGCCCCAAGTGTGTGTGAGGGAAGGGGGGGGGGGGTCCTTGCTCAGCAGGGAGCCTGCTTCTCCCTCTGCCTTTGCCTGCCACTCTCCATGCTTGTGCTGGCTATCAAATCAAATCAAATCAAAAAGGAGAGGCTCAGATGGGGAGAGGTGGTTTTGGGAGGGACAGTCCTCCAAGGCTGCAACATTCTGGAGCAACATCCACATCTTGCCATTTTCCAGATCGTCATCCCCAAACTGCTGGAGACAAAGGAGACAGGGAGGGGAAGATCCCCAAGAACTTAAAAAAACTTGGTGGGGAAGAAGTTCTTGAAGGTGCTGAGATGGGACTGGCTAGAACACTGTTCAGGAGAAGACAGGGCCATCTGGAGTTGGGAAAATCAAAAGCTTCAGGAAAGAGCAGCCTTTCCTCTGGGCTTTTTCAATGTTTGGGGTCTGGTTGTTAGATCTAGACCAATCTAAGACTAGACCATGTGGCTTCCTGAGGCTCCCAATTCAAGATGTTAGGGAGACCCATCTTCTCTCCACACATACCCTCAGACCCCTATTTCCGACGCCATCATGACCTCGGGGAACTGGAAATGTACCATGCCTTGTCCCTTCCTGGCCATTCTTCAGGCTGACAGAGTCTGTTCTCTGCACAAGCACTGTTCTAGGCTCCAGAACTGTATCAGAGATAAAATCACAGGTCCAGTCTCCAAGGAGCTTAAGGAGGAAGGAACCTTCCAGTTCCGCCCATCCCCTCAGGCCAACTCCCCTCCAGCACAGAGGAACCCACTCCCTCTCTCATTTCCTGCGCCAGCCAGGCAGCAGTATTTAGGACGAATCTCCACTAACCTTCAGCTCTGAAAAATATGTTAATGACCTTCAGAGTGACTCTGGAGCTGATGGGCGAGGCGGCACTCTCCTGAACCTCTCCTACGAGGCCTGGCTCTGAATTTGTGTGGTCCTGTTTCCCTTCCATACATTTTTTTTTTCCTTAAGTAAGTTCCAGGCCCAAGGTGGGGCTTGAACTCACTACGTTGAGATCAAGAGTTCCAGGTTCTACCGACTGAGAGCTAGACGCAACTCCCTGTCTAAACGCTGAAGGCAGAGGCACTCTCTGACCTAAACCTAGAACTTTCAAGATTGGAGAGCAGCATGGTCCTGGAAAGGGTTCCCGTCAGGGCCTCAATTTCTCCTTCACTGAACTGGAAGGATGCAGTTAGTCCACTCCTGGCTCAAAATGCTACTCCTTCTCCTGAAACTACATCCAGTGTGATCCAGGGAGAAGCCAAACCCCCTGTCTAGGTCTGCTTTTTCAGCCTCAGAATGAGAGGCAGAGAAGACTGTGCTAACATTCTAAAGTGCCTTGCAAGGCTTAAAATTCTCAAACTGGTTTGAGAACTCAGATAGGCCCCTTTCCAATAATATGAAGTTAGACTGCTACGGATACACTCGGGGCCACTCCCCTGTCCGAACTCACTCTGCGGCATTTACCGGGCCCTTTGGCAGGTCCCCTCTCTCAGGCCTCAGTTCCCCATCTGCAATGTGGAAAGACTGCAGCTAGGCTAACGCATGATTACACGTTCGTCCAATTCAAAGTCCTTCGGGACTGACAGGCTGGATGCTCTGGGAGACCTCCATGCCCTCTTCGGCCTCAATACGCCCGTCTCATGCCAGGGGGCAGAACCGAGGCCCTGACTGCACGCTAGCTCCGCGTCGCCGCTGCCTCAGCGCCCGCCGCGAGGGTCCCCGGCGGCCGCGTTCCCCGCCTCCCGGAGAGACCTCGCCGCCTCCCTGCCCTCACCATGTTGTCGGCGGGGAGCGGGCTCACCGACCACTTCCGCCGCCGCCGCTCACGCGTCCGCGGGTAGCCGCCCTGCCGCGCGCCACTTCGGCTGAAATGAAGTGGCAGCGACAAGAGCCAGTCAGCGCAGGGCTCTAGGGAAGAGCAACCAATCCACGCGGAGTAGAGAGGGATCAACTAGACACGACGGGCAGGGTTGGCTGCGTTCTCACTGGAGGGATAAGAGAAAGGGCCGTAAAGTGTCGACGTGAATGCTGAAAAGCGGGGGCGGAGCCAGTGGGCCTGCCCCAGAGGCCTTGTGGGTAAGGACGCATGCGCAGGTGAAAATCTCGCAGATCTCCTGGGCTCCACGCTGTGGGCAGAGCCGGATATTGCTACAATTTGCAAAGGAAGGAATTGAGGCTCCGTGGTTATTGCGTTGTGTCTAATGCGTCCCTTAGGGCTCCTACACTTCTGATTTTCATTATTGTAGTTGATCCTTATCCAGGGCATGCCTTTTGGTAGGTTGAAATCCTGACTGTGCTCCTTTGAGCCTCGGTTTGCCCCTCTGTAAAATTGGTTTAATGATAGTGTCTGTGCTAGGGTGTAGTGAAGATGAAATGAGTTAAGCCAGGTAAAATCATTTAGAATAGCGTCTAGCACAAACGGAGCACTTAGAACCCAGGCGTGCAATAGTTATTGAGGACCTGGTATGTTCCTGTTCCTGGAAACTGAGTAAACCAGACAAAACGGGCCCTCCAGGGATTTAGGAGCCCAGTGGGGAGACAGATAGTAAGTAAACTAAATAGGCAAATGTATTCGTTTCCCTGGGCTGCCATAACAAATTACTACAAACTGGGTGGCTTAAAACAATATAACTTGATTCGTGAGTCTGAAATCAAAGTATCACCAGGGTTGGTTCCTTCTGAGGGTTCTGAGGGACAATGTGTCTCCTACGTCTCTCCTAGCTTCTGGTGGCTGTCAGCAGTCCTCACAGTTCTTTGGCTCCCAGAAACATAAATCTCTGCCACTGTCTTCACATGGTTTTCTTTGTGTGTCTCCCTATCTCAAGTCTTTGTTTCACTTTGTTATAAGGACAGTATCTTATTATGTCCACCCTAAGTCCAGGATAGAATCATCTTGAGATCCTTAATTACATTTGCAAAGATTTTATTTCAAAAAAGGTCCTAGTCACAGATGTGGGGGTTAGAGCTTACCTATGTTATGTTAGAACATATCTTTTTAGGGGACACTACTCAACCCATTACATCAAGTAATTAACAATTGGATGACCATCAAGGGTTCCTTCTTTTGCCTTGACCTTCAAGCCCCTAAATAAACAATAGGTGCCCTCCCCCAGTGGCTATCCTTCTCCAGGTCTCCCAAGTGTTAGCATTGGCTTGAGAGCCTTTCTTTCTTCCTTCTTTCCCTCCCTCTTCTCTTTCTTTTTTCCTTCCTTCCTTTTTTTATTTTATTTTATTTTATTTATTTAAGAGAGAGAGAGCGCACAAGAAGGGAAGGCAGAGAAGCAGACTCTCCACTGCTCAGGGAGCCTGATGTGAGGCTTGATCCCAGGATCCTGGGATCATGACCTGAGCCAATGGCAGACGGTTAACTGACTGAGCCACCCAGGTGCCCAGAGAGCCTTCCTTACCAAGACCAGGGCCAAGTTCTTCCAGCTGAAAAAACCCTGTGCTTCTTGGAGCCGGCTTGGGGAGGCCTTCATGCTCACCTTCTCAATAAAAGATACCCCTGCATCAGGCCTCAGAGACCTGAGCTGAAGAAGATGGGAACCCACAGGCCACAGCTGCCTCCCACCAGAAAGGTTTTAGGCACTGATATTTCCCCTCCAGGATCTAGTGAAGAGAGGGCAGTCTGGATGCCCAGCTCTGCTATAAATGAGCTGAGTGACTCAGGCATGTTTCTCTCTTTCCTCCTCCCTAAAAACAGGAAGAATCATCTCCACCAACCAGGGTTACTGTGTGGATTGATCAAATGTGGAACCCACATTAAAAAAAAAAAAAAGTGGAGCCCACATAAAGTGCCAAGCACCCAGTAGGCCTGAAAGGGCTGTTGTCCTTCATATCTTAGTTTGGGGTCTTCCTGCCCCCTGAAACCAACCCTGAAATGAAGACTCAAGGGCATAGAGTATTCAGAGGGTGACCTCAAGAAGCCCCCACTGGAGATGGAGACCTGAGAAAGGGAGGGAAGGATCCCTGCAGGAGGAACCGATGAGTAGGCAACACAGGCAACTGGAGACCTCATAAGGACAGCATAAAAGCTGGTCAGGGCAGCTGGGGTATGTATTCAAGTTCCATCTATCATTGGCTTAGGGTTGCTCTTAGGGGTGCTGGTGAGACCTGGGATGTGTGCAGGACCCTGGTAGATGGCTAAATAGTGATGCCAGCTGGGTTAGAAGGATCGGAAGGACCAGCGAAGCTTAGTTTATAAACAGCAGAAACTGGGTACAGTGAACTGTCACAGCATCCACATGGTGGTGGAAGTAGGAAGAACATCATGCGCTGGTACACTCCTTTCTGACTTTTCTTCATCTGTGCCGTCTTTCTCCTTTAGCTGAGCTAGCAAACTCCTTTTCATCCTTGAAAACTCTGCTTGGGTGACCCCGTGTGGCAGACGGCGGTCACTGCAGTTTTTGTCAGTCCTTTCAACATAGGGGTGGCCAATCAGAGTTCTCCATCCCCCTGGCCCTAGTGATTGGTTAAAGGGGGAGCCTGTGACTACCCAAGGGCAGTTAGGTCTCCCTTGGGAGGGATACTGAGGGGTAGAAGAGGGCTCTCTGAGGAGGTTGTTAGAACTGAGGCAGTGAAAGCCTCCGATTGATGTTCTGGATGAAGCTTTCTGCGGGGTGAATCCAGCGTACATTACAGCTACTTTGTGGAAAGGAGGCATGGTGTGAGCCCCCGGATCCAGCTATACCTGAAGCTGTAGTCGTGCCTTTCCACTTACATGAGCCCAGGAAGTTGTCCTTTATTAATTCTTTTGGAGTCTGGACTCTGTCCCTGGCAATCGGCATAATGTGCACTCATGCGTAGCTGCTCTGACAACACTTCAATGACTGCCCCCAAAATCTAATCATTCCTTCTCTTATCCGTCGAACCTGAGTAGCTTGCACTGATTTTCATCACTACCTGGTTTGTGCCACATTGTCATTGCTTGCTTGCACGCTTAAGCCTTCTCAACTCTGACTTGTAGCAACAGTGCTACTAATACGAGAGTTTGCATGGGCCAGTTTGTGGCTGTCCGCCTAGTTCCTTCCCCCCTCTCATCATGGACACATGACCCAGACTCAACCAGTCAGAGAGGTTCCCTGGGCCGGTTCTGAAACTGCCGAGCTGGAGTAATGTGAGTCAGATACAGATCCTGTCTCTTCAGAATCTTGGCCCTGCTTAATCCTGGATCCAGCCGTACCTGATGTTTCATAAATCCACATCTTACCTTATCCCTTGAACCAGTAGTGCTATTTTTTTTAATCCACTTTAAATTGTATTTCTGACAGCAGAAAGCTCAAGAGTGAAGGTCAATGTACCTATCAAGTTAACAAAAACACCCTACCCTCCACTAAAAAGGGTGTGCGTGTGTGTGTGTGTGTATGTGTGTAAGACCCAATGTTGTCAAAATTGTGGTGAAACTGGTAGACGTATATATCTCTCTTTTTAAGTGGGGGAAACATTGGCATGATCTGCCAATTACGTCTCAAAGTCCATAAAATTGTCATGCCCTTCAACTCAGTAAGCCATTTCTGAAATGTTATACTAAGGAGGTCTTGCAAATGAAGGGAAACATTCTATGCCAAGGCCTTGCAGCAATGTTGCCAATTGTAAAAGAACAGAAAGAACAGCAGTGGACTTGTTGAGTAAGCTATGGTTCACCCACTAGACAGAATATTTTCCATTCATTAAAAATTATATGTAACCTTACCACCATCACCAAGGGTGGGCTGGGCTCAGTGACTCACTTTCAAAGAATAGAGTAGAGAAAGGGGGGAAATAGTGACTTGATAGTGGAGACTTGGGATAGTTACCACATGCACTGGGCTGAGTGGCAGGTCCCTAAAGACATGCCCACGTCCTAGCTCCAGAACCTGTGAATGGGACCTTATTTGGAAAAAGAGTCTTTTCAGATTTAAGTTAAGGATCCTGCGATGAGGTTGTCTGGGGTTTAGGCTGGAAATAAAGCTAAATGACTCATGTCCCTCTAAGAGAAACACAGGGGGAGATTTGAGACACAGAGAAAACAGAGGCAAGGGGTTGGAGCCATGCAAACTTAAGCTAAGGAACCCGCGGAACCTGGAAGATATAAGAAGGTCCCTCCCTGGAGCCTCCAGAGGGAATATGACCCTGATGACACGTTGATGTTGTACTTCTGGCCTTCTGAACTCTGAGAGAATGAACTTGTGTTGTTTTAAGCCACCAAGTCTGTGGTCATTTGTTACAGAAGCCACAGGAAACTCATACACCACCTGCACCAAGGGATCCAGATTACACCACTGTGATAAATTGGGAGGATGTCAGGAACCCCTCATACGGTGAGATAAAAGGAGCATCTCACCTCTGTGGTCTTCCCCAAGCACCCACAACCCCATTCCAATCACAGTAAGAACATCAAACGGACCCAGGTTGGGGGCATCCCGCAGGACACCTGGTCAGGCTTCCTCAAGACAGCTAAAGTCATGGGGTTCCTAGGTGGCTCACTCAGTTAAGCAGCTGACTCTTGATCTTAGCTCAGGCTTGATCTTGGGGTTTTGAGTTCAAGCCTCCAAGCCCAGCATGGAGTCTAGTTAAAAAAAAAGTGGGGGCACCAGGGTGGCTCAGTCAGTTAAGCGTCTGCCTTCGGCTTAGGTCATGATCTCAGGGTCCTGGGTTCGAGCCCTGTGTTGGGCTCCCTGCTCTGTTGGGAGTCTCCTCCCTCTCCCCCTGTTTGGGAGCTCTTTCTCTCTCTCCCAAATAAATAAAATCTTTAAAAAAAAACTGCTAAGGTTATGAACAGCAAGGAAAGATTCAAAATTTCATTCTATTAAAAAAAAAGATTCTCTATTCTGTATGACCACATTGCTATCCATGCTAATATTCCTACTTTATTTTTTTAAAGATTTTATTTATTTATTTGACAGAGATCACAAGTAGGCAGAGAGGCAGGCAGAGAGAGAGGAGGAAGCAGGCTCCCTGCTGAGCAGAGAGCCTGATGCGGGGCTCAATCCCAGGACCCTGAGATCATGACCTGAGCTGAAGGCAGAGGCTTTAACCCACTGAGCCACCCAGGCACCCTTAATATTCCTATTTTAGATTTTATCTTCCCTCCCAGTACTCTCTGGGTAACAACCCTGCAATCTGTAATCCCCATTTTACAGAAGAGGAAACTGAGGCTTGGAATGGGAAAGTAGCTCATCTGAGGGCATGCATTTGAACTCAAGCCAACTGGCTCTAACCACCACACTTACTGTCTTCCATTCTCTCCCTAGGAAAATCGCATAAACATTTTATTTATTTTAAAAAGATTTTATTTATTTATTTATTTATTTATTTATTTTAAAGATTTTATTTACTTATTTGTCAGAGAGAGGGAAAGAGCACAGCAGGGGAAGTGGCAGGCAGAGAGAGAAGCAGGTTCCCTGCTGAGCAAGGAGCTCAATGTGGGATGAGATCCCAGGAGCCTAGAATCATGACCTGAGCTGAAGGCAGACACTTAACCAACTGAGCCACTCAGGGGTCCCTTATTTATTTATTTGACAGAGAGAGAGACATCGAGAGAGGTAATACAAGCAGGGGAATGGGACAGGGAGAACCAGGCTCCCTGCTGAGATGGGAGCCCAATGTGGGGCTTGATCCCAGAGCCCAAGGCAGATGGTTATGGACTGAGCCACCCAGGCGCCCCTTCTATTTATTTCTTAAAATATTTTATTTATTTATTCAAGAGAGAGCAAGAGAGGGCATTAGTAGGGGGAGGCGGAGAGGGAGAAGCAGGTTCCCTGCTAAGAAGGGAGCCTGACATGGGGCTCAACCCCAGTACCCTGCGATCGATCACCATCTGAGCTAAAGGCCACGTTTAACTAACTGACTGAGCCACCCAAGCACCCCTTGCATAAATTTTTTTTTTTTAGTTTTTTTTTTTAAAGATTTAATTTATTTATTTGACAGAGAGATCACAAGTAGGCAGAGAGGCAGGCGGTGGGGGGGGGGAAGCAGGCTCCCTGCTGAGCAGAGAGCCTGATGCAGGGCTTGATCCCAGGACCCAGAGACCATGAGGGGAGCCAAAGGCATAGGCATAAACCACTGAGCCACCTAGGCACCCCCTTGCATAAACATTTTAAAAGAAACAATTATTTACAAATGAAATTGTGTTTTTCTTCCAGCAACTCTGGGAAATTAGGTGGGGTTCCTGAGCCAGTTACATTGTACCAATGTCAATTTCTGGTTTGACAAAAGTTTAGTAAGATAGACCAGTTCACTGGGGGAAGCTGAGTTAATGGAAATGCTATTTTTCCAACTTTGTATTAGTCTTATTAAGCTATTTCATAATAAGAAATTATAAAAGACAAGTGACCCAAAGAATTGAAAGCAGGGTCTTGAAGAGATATTTGTACATCCATGTTCTTAGAAGCTCTATTCATAATGGCCAAAAGGGGGAAGCTACCCAATGTCCAAGAGTGGTTGAGTGGGTAAACTAAATGTGGTATTTTCATGCAAGGGTTTATTATCAGCCTTAAACAGGAAGGAAATTCTGACCCATGCTAAAACGTGGATGAACCTTAACACGTCCTTAAGCTGCTAACTGAAATAAGCCAGTCACAAAAAGAGAAAAACTGCATGATTCTACTTATATGAGGTCCCTAAGGTAGTCAGGTAGAATGGTGGGTGCCTGGGCTGGGGGAGAGGGAATGGGGAATTACTGTTTAACGGGGACAGAGTTTTCGTCTTACAAGATGAAAAGTGTTCTGAAGATTAGTTGCATGACAGCGTGAATGTACTTTTCACACTACTGAATGGTACACTTAAAAATGATAAATTTTATGTGTATTTTACAATTAAAGAAAAAACACCGGGGCACCTGGGTGTCTCAGTCAGTTAAGCATCTGACTTTTGATTTTTGGCTCAGGTCATGATCTCAGGGTTGTGAGATCGAGCCTGGCATCAGGGTCTGCGCTGGGCATGGAATCTGCTTAAGTTTCTCATTCCCCCTTTGCCCCTAAAAATAACAATATCACCAAAAGTCTACTGGCATTTTTTAAAAAAAAGATTTTATTTATTTATTTGACAGAGAGAGCGAGAGAGCACAACCAAGGGAAGCAGCGGAGGGAGAGGGAGAAGCAGGCTCTCCGTGGAGCAGGGAGCCTGACTCAGGGCTCGATCCCAGGACCCTGAGACCATGACCTGAGCTGAAGGCAGAGGCTTAAACTACTGAGCCACCCAGACGTCCCTAGTGGCACTTTTTAAAAGCAAAAAATTTCTGAATTGTATTTATTTCTGAGCACAGATATATCCAAGTTTTTGAAAGTTCACATTAAGCCACTTGCTTTTACAAAATACCTGCACATTAGTACCTGTTTTCCCTAACCAGAAACATCGGAAGGGCCTTTGGCTCTAAGGAAAAGGGTGAGGGGCGATGATAGCCTTCAGAGCTCATTCTTCAGCAAGTCCTGATAGAGGCAGCCTAGGTCCTTCTCTGAGAACTGCACTCAGCATCCCGGCATCAAGCCACCAGAGCACTGAACTGTGGCTGTGAGCGTCTGTGTTTTAACTGATTTTGTGTATCTGTTGACAGGATGCGTCCTCAGGTACCAGAAAAGCCTGAGAAAGGTTAATTTGGCGGGGGGGTGTCTGGGAATGTTCAAAACGTTTCCCATGTAAACGAGTGGCGATTGCTTCCTCGCCATCTCTGCTTACTATAAGGGTTCGCAGAAACGCTCTACGTTCAGACAGCAGCGGACACCTGTAGTGGATGTGTGTACCGCGTGCAAGAAGCGTCGGCAGGGATCCTCTGCTCCCCCACTGCCACACCTCCCCCATCCTGGTTCTCTCCAGGAAAGTCTTATCAAATTTCTTGCTTTTCCTTCCTGAGATATTTTCTGCCTTTTCAAGCACATTTGTGTGTGTCTTTCTAACTTTACGTTTGCTTTTCATTCCACAAATGCTTCCACGCTGGCTTTCCTTTTTCTTTTTAAATATTATTTATTTATTTATTTATAAAGTGAAACTACACCAAATTTGGGGCTTGAGCTTAGGACCCCAAGATCAAGAGTTCCACACTCTACTGATTGAGCCAGCCAGGAGCCCCTCCTTCCCTTTCCTTCTGTTTCCTTCCCTCCCCTTCCCTCCCCTCCCCTCCCCTTCCCTTTCTTTTCTTTTCCTTTCCTTTCTTTCTCTGTCTTTCTTTCTTTCTTTCTTTCCCTTTCTTTCCTTCCTTCCTTCTTTCTATAAAATTCACATAACATAAAACTTAACACTTAACCAATTTTCTTTTTTTTTAAGATTTTATTTATTTATTTGACAAGGAGAGAGATCACAAGTAGGCAAAGGGAGAGGAGGAAGCAGGCCCCCTGCCAAACAGAGAGCCCAATGCGTGGTTTGATCCAGGACCCTGAGGTCATGACCGAAGGCAGAGGCTTAACCCACTGAGCCACCCAGACGCCCCATACTGAAACCGTTTTATTTTATTTTTTTTAAAGATTTTATTTATTTATTTGACAGAAAAATCACAAGTAGGCAAAGAGGCAATCAGAGAGAGAGGAGGAGGAAGCAGGCTCCCTGCAGAGGGATCATGACCTGAGCCGAAGGCAGAGGCTTAACCCACTGAGCCACTCAGGCGCCCCCTGAAACCATTTTATTTTTTATTTTTTTTATTTATTTTTTTAAAGATTTTATTTATTTATTTGACAGAGAGAGATCACAAGTAGGCAAAGAGGCAGGCAGAGAGAGAGAGAGGGAAGCAGGCTCCCCGCTGAGCAGAGAGCCCGATGTGGGACTCGATCCCAGGACCCTGAGATCATGACCTGAGCCGAAGGCAGCGGCTTAATCCACTGAGCCACCCAGGCGCCCCCTGAAACCATTTTAAAGTGTACAATTCATTGGCATTAAATACATCCACCGTGTTGTGCAACCATCACTTCTATCTAGTTCTGGAACATTTTCATCACCTAAGAACAAACACCATCCCCGCGAACGGTCACTTCCTGCCCTCCTCCCCCAGCCGCTGGCGACCATTAACCTCCCTTCTGTTTCTACGGACTTCCCTGTTCTGGAAGATTCACGTAAGTGGAATCTTACACTCCATGGCCTTTTGTAACTGGCTTCCATCACTAAGCATGATGTTTTCAAGGTTCGTCCATGTGTGTATCCAAAAAAACTCCCTTTGTATAACTGAGTAATATTCCATTCCTGGATAGACCAGTTTTTCCCCATTCACCTGTTGATGGACGTTTGTTTGTTTGTACTGACCTTTTTTTTTTTTTAAGATTTAATTTATTTATTTATTGAACAGAGAGAGAGATCACAAGTAGGCAGAGAGGCAGGCAGAGAGAGAGAAGCAGGCAGAGAGCAGAGAGCAGCTGAGCAGAGAGCCCGATGCAGGACTCCATCCCAGGACCCTGAGATCATGACCTGAGCCGAAGGCAGAGGCTTAAGCCACTGAGCCACCCAGGCGCCCCTGTACTGACCTTTTGACAATTAAGTGTTATCATGAACACTCATGTACAAGTATTTGAAAACCTCTTTGCAATTACTTGGGGTTTATGCCTAGGAGTGGAATTGCTGGTCCTCCGGTAAGTATGTTAAACTTGAGGAACTGCCAAGCTTTTCCATGTAGTAGAGGCCCTTTATTGCACTTGGCTTTCCAATACAACCATCTGGTTTTTTTTCAAGACTTATTTATTTGGGAAAGACAGAGAGTGCATGTGAACTGGGGGCTGGGCAAAGAGAGAGGAAGAGAGAGAACCCTCAAGCAGATTTCCTGCTGAACACAGAGTTCTAAGTGGGGCTCGATCCCGGGCCCATGAGATCATGACCTGAACTGAAATCAAGGGTCGGGCACTTAACCAATTGAGCCACCCAGGCACCCTCCTACCCCCACCTTGCTTTTTTAAAAAAACTTTTAAAAATTTTTTATTTATTTTCAAAGATTTTATTTATTTATTTGACAGACAGCAATCATAAGGAGGCAGAGAGGCAGGCAAAGAGAGAAGAGGAAGCAGGTTCCCTGCTGAGCAGAGAGCCCAATCCCAGGACCTTGGACTGGGACCTGAGCTGAAGGCAGAGGCTTTAACTCACTGAGCCACCCAGTGGCCCCTTTAAAAATCTTTTTAAGGTCGGCTCTATCTCTCCCTGTCCCTTCATCTATCCCGCCTCTGTTGCAAAGCAGATCCTGGACTGCGGACCTCGGACACACCAGCCAGGATATTTTGGGGGCTGCTTGTCCTCCCTAAGGACAGGCCTATTTACTCCTGCTCCAAATCCCTGTCCCTCCCACATGTGATCCTGGGACAAGTGACTGAGCTGCTCTGGGCCTCAGTTTCCATACTTGAAAATATGGGATCAGAACAGTCCTCCCTTGAAGGGGTTTGTGAGATTAAGAAAGAAAACCCCAGTGATGTGCTCAGACAGGGCCCAAATGTGGTGTGGGCTACCCGTGTATCTGAGCCTTTCTCCCATCCAGTCTCAGCGGTAGTGTACGACTCAGTTTCTCCCCATCAGCACTCACTCTGGATGTTATATAGGTTTCCTCCCTTTTGTATGGTGGGATGAGGGAAAATGATGTGGCTTCCCTCCCTCCACAACCCTGGTTTCAGGAACATGTGCAGACACTTATTACATGTTGGAGTTATGAAACGTGATCCTTGGTAAGATTTTTGTTCTGTTCTCTTCTCCCACTTGGCTTGGGTCTTGCTCCCAGAGCTGGTTCAGGCTGGCTCTCAGATTTTCTGAATTCTACCTGAAGCTGCCAGAGACCAAAATAGCCACTGAGTATGTGACCTCTGTTCTGTGCTCACAGACCAGGGCTCCAGGCCAGCCCAGTGAACTCTGCCCTGGGTATTCCGAGACCAGGGCCAGAGGCAGATGGCTCTTGAGTTGGTATCCTAGCTAATCCGGGGCCAAGGCTGCTTGGAATGCGATGTCAGTGACCCAGGTCCAAGGCCTAGCCCTGTTTTCTGATGATGTGCCCAGAAACTCAGCCTCATTTTTCTGGCCGTTTTGGGAGAAAACTGACCAACGTTAGTGGGTGACTTACTGAATGCCAGGCACATATTGGGTGCACTGACATGGCTGTAATGGAGACACATCCTTGCTCTGGAAGTCTTAATCTCTATGTCAGAAGAAATGGGAAACAAACCAGAAAAGCAGTGTCTATAATGGAGTGTGATCACTGCGACAAACAGGATGAAATAAGGAAAGGAGATGAGCTGTTTACAGAGGATGAGAAGTGTGGTGGGCGATCTCAGCCAGATAGGGTAAGTAGAGCCCCTAGGAAGAGGGAAGTTCCGCTGACCTTTGAAGGAAGAGAAGCAGCTAGATAACCTGCAAGGCATGCTCCAGGCATAAGCAACAGGAAGTGCAAAGGCCCTGGGGTGGGATCCCGCTAGGCCCTTGAAGTACTATTGGGGCTAGAAGTGAATTGAGTGTTGGGGAGATGGAGAGAGGGGAGGCCGAGGTCTGTGGAGCCACATCAGCCTCCTTCTTTGCAACATGGGAGCCGGCAGAGGACCTCCGGCAACATCTTACTGTGGTGCTGTGGTGGTGGGTTTTCACTTTATTCGGTTCCCCTCTCAAGCTCCGGGTCCACATGCATGTCACTTCTCTGACTCCAGGAGGCTCTAGTCGAGCAGCCCTTAGAACCATGCTTCAGGTTCTTCCTCTGCAAAACGAAGAGAATAACCGAGTCTGACGGGAGGTGGCGGGGCAGGGAGCCAAATAATCCCCAGGAGTGGGCGGACAGCGGCGCTCAGTGAACACGCGGAATAAAATGACGCGCTCGTCGCAGCGCCTGACTCAAGTGAGTTCAAGCGGCCACATCGTACGAAACGAACTGTCCCCATCTTACACGGGGGAAACCGAACTTGGGAAAGGTGCGGGGTCCCGCGATCCTAAGGTGCGTGTCGGAGTCGGGGCGCGCACGCTGCGCCTCGGGCCGCGGGGCGCGCACGCCGAGCGGGCGGCCCGGCCGGGGGCGGGGCCGGGGCCGGGGCTGGGGGCGGGCCTGGGGGCGGGGCGGCGCGGGGTCCCGGCGGCTTCGGCGGCCGACTTGCCAGTCCCGGCAGGAGCGGGTGAGAGGCGGCGCCCGAGCCCGCCATGGAGCAGCCCAGGAAGGCGGTGGTGGTGACGGGTACGCTGATGGCGGCCGCGGCGACAGCGACCGCGGGCGGGGGCGGGTTGGGCGGCTCCAGAGCCTGCGGGGTTGGTAGGGGCGCGGTGGCCCGGGAGGGGCAGGTGCTAGAAGTCGTCCCAGGTTTGAAAGATGTCATCGCCCAGCTCGGTCCGCGCAACACGTAGAAAGTGGAGAAGGGGCGCCCCTATGGCCCCACTGTCAGGGGTCGGGGCAAGCAGGGGTGTGAGGGTCCAGCCAAGTGCCCCGCGCAGAACAGGCCCCTCTGGCGTCCTTCCTTTCCCGGGTGAGGACAGTGGTCCTCTGGGCACCTGTCTGTTCCGTCTGACTAGCCGGTGGGCAGGACTGGACTTCACCCTGCCCCTCCCGAGGTCGGATCTGTCCCCACCCACGGCCCCAGGGGACAAAGGCCGATTTGCGGGCAGGAAGTGCCCCAGTGACAAATGAACCTCCTTCCAGTCACTGCTCCCCCAGCCCTGTGCTAATGGGGGGGGGGGTGTTCTCCCGAGGCAAGAACAGGTGGAGGTCGGGGAACCTCGGGTGGCCAGCTGCTCTCCCTGTTGTCCCCAGGACCGTGTGGGTCAAAAATCTCCACCCCCCCCCACGCCCCGCCCCTAGCTGTTTATGGGTGAGCTCGTGCCTGCTGTCACTAACTCCCCGAAACTGTTCCTCCTCGGGGAAGACTCTGCCTCAGGGCCACGTGAACGTCAACTTCCGCTGGTCTCTGGTTGGAGGGGGGGTCATTTTGACCTGCTGTCTAGAGGGGTCAGAGTGGGAGATCCAGCTAAGCTTCCCACAAGTGTTTTCTGGCCTGGGGAGGGTGAGGCTGATCCTGGAATTTCCAGGAAGGTGGAAGAAGGCACTCACTTAACAGGTGTGTGTAATTGCAGGGAAAGTTGCTGCCACCCCCCCCCCCCCCCCAACCAGCCCTCCTGTATCTGGTTATCTGTTCCTCTAGTGCTGGGCTCTGGAGGCAGCCACCGGACTGGGCATTTTCCTTGCATGAATTCATTACATCTGTACCATCTCCATTTTGCACAGAAGAAACTGAGGCTTACAGAGGTCACCCTGTTTGTAGGTGGCGGAGCTGGGACTCATACTTAGTCTATGCAGGAGAAGAGAAGGGGTGGAGAGGTCCTGCCCCCACTGCGGGGGAGGCTCTGCTCTTCCAAGGCACAGCATCCCTCCCAAGGCCATGACACCACCTGGGACCCTCAGTACAGCTGGAGTGACCCCCAGTTCCAGGGCATCCTCTCTTGGAGATGCTCCTTTCTAGGCAGGGGGACAGGGTGATTAGAAGAGAAGAGTTGTGAACTCTCATGGGTCTGGTTTCGAACCCCAGCTCTTCTGCCTTCTCGGTCTGTGACCCTGGGCAGTGGTTTTCTCCAATCTGTGCCTTAGTCCTGCTCCTGTAAAAGGGGTCCAGGAAACAGCCTTGCCTGAAAGGGGACTCAGGGAGGCCGAAGGCCACAGTACAGGCAGAACCCTTAGCGCATCCTCTGACCACTCCCTCAGTTTGTAAGTGGGACCTGGAGTTCGAGCAAGCAGGGAAGAGGGTGGCAGGAGGTTGTCTGGACAGCCTGGCCTGGGAGACACACACCCATATGGATCCCTTAACGGCCATTCCTCACTTGGTGGTGATTCACGGAGCACAGAAGCCCTGCACAAAGACAGTGATAAAAATAATTATAGATGAGGATCAGGGATAGTGGAAAAAATCGAGAGCCCTTTCTGGGGCAACAGGAGGCCACTGGCCCCTTGGCAGGCACGAGGGTTGGGCAAAGGGGAAGATAAGAAAGGACAGTTAAGAGCAGTTAAGAGGGGCACCTGGGTGGCTCAGTGGGTTAAGCCTCTGCCTTCGGCTCAGGTCATGATCTCAGGGTCCTGGGATCGAGCCCCGCATCAGGCTCTCTGCTTGGCGGGGAGCCTGCTTTTCCCTCTCTCTGCCTGCTGCTCTGCCTACTTGTGATCTCTCCCTCTCTGTCAAATAAATAAATAAATAAATAAAAGCAGTTAAGAGCGAGAAATGGGAGGGGCTCTCTGAAGGGCTCTGGGTGTGCCCCAGATCACAGGACCAGGCCCCTGACATTGGCCCTGGTGGCAGCTGCTGCCCAAGTTCCCTGTTCCATTCTGCCGGGTGGCGGCAGCAACGCAACCCTGGGCAGGCTACAAGAGGTCACTGGGTGGTGATACGGCTTCTCCTGTTTGCTCTTCCAGGATTTGGCCCTTTTGGAGAACACACCGTGAACGCCAGCTGGATTGCAGTCCAGGTAACTCAGATCTGGAGGGTAGGAATCAGACTCAGGGCTGGGCTCCCCATGGAAATATATGGCACCAAAGAGAGGAAGGAACCTACGAAGAGAACGGGTCCCTTGAAGCTTCCTGCAAAACATTTAAGTCTGATATCCACACCTTTCCGGATGGTGACCAGTATAACCACATTTGTTGGCTTGCTGTGTACGAAGCACTCTGAATTTCCCTCACAACCTTTGCATGGTTGGGTGTGCTCATTCTTGTGCCCATGTTCCTGATTGGGCAACCGAGGCCCCCCGGGGAGTTATCTGAGATCACACCATCAGGAAACTGGAGTGGCAGTGACTCAAAGTCTCCCCTGCCACAGCCAGGTTTGGGGGGACCAGGAAGGGATGTTGGGAGGATGTATTAGCCTTTAGAGAAGGTATAGTGACCCTCACTGTTGCCTCCCAGCAGTTGTGGGAGGAGAAGGCTGCAGATTGGAGGGTAGGGGGTGTCTTTTCCACTGTCCTGAGCAGGTTGTCAGCCTGCAAGCCTTCCACTTTCTTTGTCAGATGGGGCATTTGGAGAGACAGACGGGAACAATGGGGAGAGAGAAAGAGAGAACCGTTTTCTTCTTATATAAATCAGGTCTGCAGAGACCGGAGCCAAACTCATGTTAATCCTAGCCCATTAGCTGCTTGATTTAAAGCATTCCCTGCTTTTCACGCCAGAGCCCTGAATTTGGAGAAAAATCCAAGTTGAAACCTCCATGCGTCCACCCCTAGTTTTGCCCTCCCCCATTTTTTATATCACCCCAAGTAGAGACCTCTAAATCTTGGCCACTTTTCTTTTTTTATTAAAAAACATTTCACCCCACTTTGTGAGCGGGACAGAGGGACAGGGTCCCCAGGACCCTGCAGATGGGAGCGTGTCCCAGGCTCTGCTCGTTGTACCCTCTCCCTAGAGCCCCAGACAAAAAGGAAACAGCGTGTTTCTGAAGACGTTGTGTGTCTGGCTTTGTGCGAGTTTCAGACAGGAGCCTTCACGGGGCTGAGTGGACACAAAGCCGTGTGTCTGAATTCCTGGGCCCCAGACACTATGATCTGCATCTAAATAGGAGAAAAATCAATTAAACAATCTTTGGAAATCCCTCTGAGCTTTGGGATGCGGATGGTGGAGGATGGCAGCTTTTTCATTCTGCTGCTGGAGGGGAAATGCCCCTGATATTTTGGTTGCCCGTCTTGCCAGACCTTGCCTCTGGAAGACTTGCCATTTTCTACCTCAAGCCTGTGAAGCAAGAAGAGAGGATTCTCTACCATTCCATGGATTAAAAAAAAAAAAAAAAAAAAAAAGACACCAACTTTCCCAAGATGTGATTGTTCCCCTTAAAACCAAAACCAAAACCAAAAGCTAGAGTTGCGCGTACATACGCTGAGTGATTGCCTCATGTAACTCCATAAAATTTCACGCACGTGCACCTCCGTGCTACCTGTGTCTGGATCAAGATCTAGAACATTCCTAGCCCCTTTCTCATCACAGAAGCTCCTTGTGGCCCTTCTTAGCTATTTCCCCCCGGGTGTAAACATCTCTGCTGACTTTCTCTCTTTTTTTTTCTGCCGTGTGGGTGTCATCTGTTCTAGAACTTGGCATCAGAGGAGTTGTGCTTGGGTCCATCACCTTCCACAAAGTACAGTGTGTGTGGGATCTGTCTGTGGGGTTGCTGGGAGCTGCCCTTGGTGTGTTTTAGTTGACCTGGATGAAACAGACTTGCGCATGAAAAGGCATCCAGTTGGATGGGTCCAATCTGTCCCTCAGGAAAATATGGCTGAGTGTTCTTGGTGGGATCCAGACGGGAGATCAGGCGGTAGTTCACAGTGATCGCCTCAAGCTGAAGATGGGAGTTTTGTTTCCCAGAGTGAGCAACAGTTAACTTCCTGTCCCCATGCATTTTTCAGAAGCCCAAGCTGTCCCCTGTAGAAGGAATGCCTCCTCTCTCAGGGACCCACTAACTTCTCTTTTTTTCTCCCCTTCTCTATCTGTCTTTCTGTCTCTGTCTCTCTGAGCCTCCCTCCAGTCTCTCCCTCTCTCCCCTTATGTCTCCGTAGCACTCTCCATCTCTCTCTCTCCCCTTATGTCTCCATCTTTCAGTTTCGTTTGGTCTTTCTGGGGGTCTCTGTTTCTCTCTTTTCATGTCTCTCTCCCCTTATGTCTCCATCTCTCTCTCTGTCCCTCTCTGTGTCTCTGTCTGTCACTGTCTCCTCTCCCCTGGCTCTCCCGCCTCCTTGGTCCCTCTGTCATCTAACCTTCCTTCTTCACGCCTTGCATGAACTTGTGCTCTAGTGCAGAATGAACTGTCTCCCACCAGCTACATTGGGGAGGTGGGAGTGTGGGGACAGAGGGCACCCCCTTTTCCTCGTTCCCCAGCATGGCACTGCCCCTAAGCACCTCGCACAGGACAGACTTCGTTTTTGGAGCATCCTGTCTTCCTCTAGGTCTAGGGTGGTGAGTGTGGGACGCTGGCCGCAGGTCTCTCTCTTCCTAGGAGGCTCAGGTGGGTGTCAAGGGCCGGGACCCCCTTGTTTGGCCGTCCGGAGTGTTCCCTGCCCAAGCACAGCGAGGAGGAGCTGGGTCACAGGTCCTGGTGACATCACGGGACAATTACTGCCACTGTGAGTCTAGACAGACCTGCTAAGGATATTAACCAGGGAACAAAGGGGGTCTTTGTTGTGGGGTCAAGGGAATCGGTCAGATGCGGCCTCGCGGCGGGGTCTTGTCAGGTAGACTGGGGTATAGACAATGCGCAGTCTGGGGGCACGTGAGCCCTGTTCCTTTCACGATGTGAGTGCGGGGCGGCTGTGCTCGCTGCAGTGTGCTCGCTGCAGTGTCCTGGGACGTGGGGGATGCTGCCACTCGCCTCCTCCCGCAGGAGAACTGCCTAGCTCTCTTGGATCAGAAAGTGTCCAGAGGCTAGATTATGGACCACCCGCTTCTGATAACTCCCCCTGAACTTTTATAGCTTGTTCCTTCCCCTCCGTTGCCTGGTTTAAAATTGGGAAGCAATTTGCATAAAGTGATACAGACGGGTCTCCGTACCCCTGTCACTGCGGGGAAGAGGATTTCTATCCCCATCCCTTCTGCTTCAATGAGGATAGTGAACGATTCCATCAACCTGGAATGTTCCCTCCCACCTCAGCTTCCCCAGCATTCCCCACCCTGCCTGGGACGCAGTTGCTCTCCTGACCTCGGTCATCTTAGATGAGTTTGATGGGTCTCAAGCTGCCAGTGAACAGGCGGGCATGGGGTCTGTGTCCCCCCAGGTGCCGGCTGCTACTTGCTTAGTCAGAATTGGGGTGGGAGGGGCAGCTGGCTCTTTCCCCTACTGACCCCCTACTCCCGCTCCCATTGGCACTGGGGGCGCTTCCAAAATGAACAGGGACACTCCTCTCCGGGTGTTTGATGAACAGGTGGTTTGCCTCACTGTGGGGATGCTGTGGGCGGGAGGTAGCGGGGGGTGGGGTGGGTGGTGCTCGTGTATATTTTTGGAGGCTGTTTCATTTTGTTTTTTTTCTTAAGATTTTAATTTATTTATTTGAGAGAGAGAGTAACAGAGAAAGCAAGAAAGAGAGGGGGAAACATTCTCCCCGCTGAGCAGGGAGCCCCTGGGATCATGACCTGAGTGGAAGGCAGATGCTTAACTCACGGAACCACCCAGGCGCCCCTATGGTGGCAATTTTCTTAGTTTAGATTTTTTTCCCCTGGTGAGGAGAGCATAGCTGAGGGCCCAGAAGATGTGAGGAACAAAGTTTAGGATGAGAAGGTGACTCGCAGGGCACCTGGCTGGCCTTAGCAGTAGGACACGTGACTCTTGATCTCAGAGTCAGGAATTCAAGCCCCAAATGAGGCGTGGAGCCTACTTAAAAAAAAAAAAAAAAAAAGTTGGAAAAAGGTGACTCAGTCTGTGATCTCCTGGTGATGTCAGCTCATTTCCTACTACTGAGAACTGATGTGGGCATGTGGCCATCCCACTAATGCTCAAAGAAATATCACCCAGTGGGGACAGCTGTTAAGTCGCTCCGGTCAAGTGAGGTGGCTCAGCGCCATCGGACTGCCCATTCTGCCAGGCAGAGGGGATCCGTGGCAGGGTTTGCTGTTCCAAGCCAGGCATCCAGCCTTGGCATATCACATGTCTTTTTTTTTTTTTAAGATTTTATTTATTTATTGACACAGAGAGAGAGTGAGCACAAGCAGGGGGAGTGGCAGATAGAGGGAGAAACGGGCTCCCGGTTGAGCAGAGAGCCCGATGCGGGGCTCGATCCCAGGACCCTGGGATCATGACCTGAGCCGAAGGCAGAGGCTTTAACCCACTGAGCCACCCAGGGACCCCAACACATCACGTGTCATAGTGACCTGGGGTGGGGGGGGTGTGTGGCTACCGTGCCCCAGAGGTATCTTGGGTTGGTCACTGATCGAGTTAGCATCCTGAGTCCCCCTGTGCACGGAGGTGGTTTCACGAAGTCCAGTGCCTGGGCTTGTGGGTGGCCTGGTCCGTGGACAGCAGGCTTAGCTGGGGACAGCTCCCCAGCTGGACCCAAACAAGTAAAGGTGATCTGTTGAAGTCCTCGGTGTAAGTCCAGGAGATGGATTCTTTTAATTCTTGGCTTTTTAATGTATTTTCACTTGCCAGAAAAGTCTGCCAGGGCCACAGGAAAATAAAAGGGCGGGGTGGGGGGTAGAATTGGAGTTGGTGGGGGGGAGGGAGAGTCAGAAAGAGTGGAGTGGTGGTGAGAGCAGGTCAAGGTAGACAGATTATTGACCTCATACCAAGATAAAAGTCTTTGCTGGAGACTCTGCCAGCCCTAGGGGCAGAAGCAGCAACTGTCTCATTCCACTGAAAGAACAATTTTGACCAGTTATAAGAAGAGGACAGAGAAGTAGTCCTTCCGTAACCAGATTTCCTCAAATGTTAGCATTGTATTACATTTGCTCTTTCTCTAAGGATAAATGAGGTAGATAGATAAGTATAATGTAAAAAAAAATTTTTTTGACTTCCAAGTCATCTTATTTTATTGTGGTAAAATATATATAACATAACATTTACCATCTTAATCATCTTTAAGTGTACAGTTCGGCAGCACTAAACACATTCACACTGGTGTGCAACCATCACCACGATCCCTCTCCAGAAGTTTCGCGTCTTCCCACACTGGAGTTCGGTCCCCACTAAACGCTGACTTCCCCTTTGCCCTCCCTCAGCCCCAGCCCCTCCCTTCTGTGCTCTGTCGGTAATGCATTTGGCAACTCTCGGGACTCCCATCTGCGGAACCATACAGTGTTTGTCCTCTTGCGACTGGCTGATTTCAGGCAGCGTAATGTCCTCAAGGTTCATCCACGATGTAGCCTCAGTCAGAATTTTTTTTCCTTTTTCAAGACTGAATAATATGCCACTGTGTGGCTATACCACTGTTTGCTTATCCCTGTGCATCCGCTGATGGACACGGGCATGGCTTCCATAGCTTAGCTAGAGTGACGAGCACTGCTGCGAACATGGGCATACAAATATTTCTGTAAGAGGCTGCTCTCTTTTTTTTTTTTTTGAAGATTTTATTTATTTGACAGACAGAGATCACAAGCAGGCAGAGAGGCAGGCAGAGAGAGAGGAGGAAGTAGGCTCCTTGCTGAGCAGAGAGCCCGATGCGGGACTTGATCCCAGGATGCTGGGATCACGACCTGAGCTGAAGGCAGAGGCTTTAACCCCCTGAGCCACCCAGGCGCCCCAAGAGGCTGCTTTCAATTCTTGGGAATATACACCCAGAAATGGAATTGCTGGATCATATTATAATAATGTTTAATTGTTTGAGGAATTGCCCTGTTCCGAGTCATTCATTCATTCATTCATTCATTCATTTATGTATCTATTTAGGTTTATTTATTTATACAGTCTCTACACCCAGTGAGGGGCTCGAACTTAGGACCCTAAGATCAAGACCCACATGCTCCACCCACCAAGCCAGTCAGGCACCCCTGTTCTTAGTCATTTATTTCTTTTTTCTTTCTTTTTTTTTTTTTTAAGATTTTATATATTTGACAGTGAGAGAGAGAAAGAGAGAGCACAAGCAAGGGGGCCTGCAGACAGAGAGTGAGGAAGAAGCAGGCTTCCTGCTGAGCAAAGAGCCAGATGTGGGGCTCGATCCTAGAACCCTGGGATCATGACCTGAGCTGGAGGCAGAGGCTTAACCATCTGAGCCAGTCAGGTGCCCCTGTTCTGAATCACTTAAAGGTCAATTTCAGACATGATACCCCCCTTTTTTTAAATGAAAGATTTTATTTATGTATTTATTTGACAGAGATACAGTGAGAGAGGGAACACAAGCAGGGGCAGAGGGAGAGGGAGAAGCAGGCTCCCCACTGAGCAGGCAGTCCAACATGGGGCTCAATCCCAGAATGCTGGGATCAGGACCTGAACCGAAGGCAGATGCCCAATGACTGAGCCAACCAGACGCCCCACAGACAGGGTACCTCTTGTCCCCCTAAATAATTCATTGTGTTTTCCTAAAACACAGGCTCAGCACAGTGATTAAAATCAGACTCATTTAACATAGATACAATTCTAGAATCTACAAGTCTTCTTCAGATTTTACAACACCTATTTAATATTATTACTGAGTCATTAACAATTAATTATCATAAATGATTAATTATTAATGCATCATTTGATTGTAAATTTATTAATGATAAAGAAAATTCTATCATATGTTGTGTTTAGTTGTTTATCTCTTTAATCCACTGTCATCTGAAAGTTTCTTCAGTCTGTCTTTGTGTCAAACATGACGAAGTTTGCTGGGAACTGCTCACTCCTTGGTCGTGTCTTTCAGGATGGATGGTTTGATGTTTCCTCGTGATTATACTGAGGCTGTTGGTTTTGGCAGGAATCCCACAGAAGTGATGTTGTGTCTTTCTTGGTGCATTGTATCAGGAGGCATCAGAGTTTGAAGTATTGCGGTGTTGTTGCCCTTGATCACTTGCTACAAAAGATGAGATCTGGGGGCGCCTGGGTGGCTCAGTGGTTTAAGTCTCTGCCTTCAGCTCAGGTCATAATCTCAGCGTCCTGGGATCGAGCCCCTCATCGGCCTCTCTGCTCAGTGGGGAGCCTGTTTCTCCCTCTCTCTGTGCCTGCCTCTCTGCCTACTTGTGACCTCTCTCTCTGTCACATAAATAGATAAAATATTTTTTAAAAAAATGAGATCTGGTAGTTTTCTCTTCTTGTGCTTTGTAATTGAAAAGTATCCTGTCGTATGATACTTTGTACCACATAAATACTTCTTTAGACTTCCCCACACTCCTTTTAGCATCTCTCGCTGAGTCTTGCCTGAATCTGTTATATTTTATTGTTCTTAAAGATTTTATTTATTTACTTGACAGAGATCACAAGTAGGCAGAGAAGCAGGCAGAGAGAGAGGAGGAAGGAGGCTCCCTGCTGAGCAGAGAGCCCGATGCGGGGCTCAATCCCAGGACCCTGGGATCATGACCTGAGCCAAAGGCAGAGGCTTTAACCCACTGAGCCACCCAGGCGCCTCTAATTCTATCTTTCCTTTGACACTTTTTATGGCCTTTGCTTTAGGAGCCTATTTGTATCCGTGTGGACTCATGGATACTTACCATCCTCAATATGTGACAATCGCTTGCTGTCCTTATTTTGATGTTCAAATTGTCCCACACTTGGCTCGTGGCAGCCCCTTCCACAGCTCCTGTGTCCTTTTGCTGTGTTCCCATCTTCTTCTGTGCACATCTTTCTTTCTTTGGTCCCAGGCTCACTTTTTGTAAATCAGCTTTACTTCAGAATAATTTTAGAGATGAATTTAGGAATTTGGAAAGGTTACAAAGCGAATACAAAGAGTTCTTGTCTGTGCCTCACTTGATCTCCCCTGGTGTTAACATCTCTCGTAACTACTACATGTCGCAAAATGAAGGACCCGACGCCGCTCCATTACTAAAACTAAAGTCTAGACTTTATTCAGGTTTCATGGATTTTTCCCACCAAAGTCCTTCTGCTCCATGATCCCATCTAGGCTCTTCACGGCATTTATCAGGCATCCCTTTCTTTTGTCTTTTCTGGTTTCTTTCTTTTTCTTTCTTTTTCTTTCTTTCTTTCTTTCTTTCTTTCTTTCTTTCTTTCTTTCTTTCTGGACAGAGATCACAAGTAGGCAGAGAGGCAGGCAGAGAGAGAGAGGAGGAAGCGGGCTCCCCGCCGAGCAGAGAGCAGGATGCGGGGCTTGATCCTAGGACCTTGAGATCATGACATGACCCAAAGGCAGAGGCCCAACCCACTAAGCCACCCAGGCACCCCTCTTTTCTGGTTTCTACCTAAGTGTTGGATATCAGGGGCTTCATGGCATTAAAAAACAAAAACAAAAAACAAGATAGAGGGGGTGCCTGGATGGCTCAGTGGATTAAGCCATTGACCCTTAGTTTTGGCTCAGGGTGTGATCTCAAGGTTGTGACATCGAGCCCCACACCAGGCTCCCTGCTCAGCACGGAGTCTGCTTGAGAATCTTTCTGTCTCATCTTCTCTCTTGAATGAATAAAATCTTTAAAAAGTTAAATAAAAACCAAACTATAATCTAATTGAAATATAATCACATACCATAAAATTCACCCTTTTGAAATAAATAATTTTGTGGGGTTTTTTTAAAGTATATTCACAGAATTGTATAACCATCACCACTAATCTAATTCCAGAACATTTTCATCACTCCAGAATGAAACCCCATGCCATTAACTGTCACTCCCCATTCCTCCTTTCCACCCCGTGCCTGGTAATGACTAATTTACTTTCTGTCTCTATGGATTTGCCGGTTCTGGACATTTTCTGTGGAATCGTATGACATGCACCCTTTTATGTCTGGCTTCTTGCACTCAGCGTCATGTTTTCAAGCCTTGTCCACGCTGTAGTGTGTATGTGTCCAAGCTTCATGCCTTTTTATGGCCGAATAATATTCCATTGTATGGATGTACCGCATTTTGACTAGTCATTCATTCCCTGATGGCTATTTGGGCTCTTTCCACCTTCCGGTTGTTGTGAATGGTGCTGCTGTGGACATTCACGTACAAGTTTTTGTGTGGACATAGGCTTTCATTTCCCTTAGGTATACATATGCCTCGGAAGGGAACTGACGGGTCCTATGGGAACTCCAGGTTCACCCATGTTCTTTCCCAGCTGCGGCCTTGAAATTAGCAATTTTGACATAAAGCCTTCATTTCTGTCTTCGGTAAGAACATTTAAAAACCAAGAGCTGGGAGCTGGGTGTGCGCACTGCTACCGGGCTGTCATTACCTCTTGAGCTCTGTCAGGGGGCAGAGGTGGAAAACACTCACACCCACACACACACTCACACCCCCACACACACACTCACCCCCACACACAGACACATACCCTTACCTATACCCATTTCTGTGTCAAAACCCTGGAGTTTACACAGATACCTCCAATTTTTTTTTTTTTTACCCCAAAGATTTTTTATTTATTTACTCAAAAGAGACAGAGAGAGAGAGAGGCAGAAGCAGAGGGAGAAGCAGGCCCCACAGAGCAGGGAGCCTGACATGGGACTCGATCCTAGGACCCTGGGATCATGATGCGAGCCAAAGGCAGATGCTTAACCGACTGAGACACCCAGGCATCCCCAGGCCACTTCTTAATTAGCATTGATGCCTCACACACAGATGCAAGAAATGTACACAGGATGTTCTCGGTGGCATGGCTTGTAATTGCGGAAACTTGGAAGCCACTTAAATATTCCAGTGTAGCAAAATACTTAAATCCATGGCAGCTCCCAAGGCAGCTCATGTCTGAAATGGAATATTGGGCTCCAGGGAAAAGGGAAGGAAAGAGATCTACATGTAACAATCTAGCTAGACCTCTTCAACCTGTGACTGAGTAGAGAAAACAAGCTGAAGGATACAGTTGATGTACAAATGAATACTGTGTTTTCTCAGGTCTGCACGGGTTTGTGTGCTGTTTACAGTGCTTACCGGTGAAGTCTGGGGATGAGATCTAGACTTGGGGGGGCTTCAGACTTGATCTGTATGGATTTTTAAAATATGCTGCCTTTTTTTTAAAAGATTTTATTTATTTATTTGATAGACAGAGATCACAAGTAGGCAGAGAGGCAGGCAGAGAGAGAAGAGGAAGCAGGCTCCCTGATGAGCAGAGAGCCCGATGCAGGGCTCGATCCCAGGACCCTGAGATCATGACCTGAGCTGAAGGCAGAGGCTTAACCCACTGAGCCACCCAGGCACCCCAATATGCTGCTTTAATATCTTTAAATATTAATTAATTCTAACATCTCTGTTGTTTCTGGGCACGTTTCTAGTAGTTGATTTTTCTCATTATGGGTTTTAATTTTCTGCTTCTTTGCTTGTCTGGTGAGTTTGGGTTTAATGCCAGACCTAGTGGATTTTACCTTGGGGCCCGCCGGGTACTTTTTAATTTCCTCTGCATGTTCTTGAGCTTTGTTCTGGGATACAATTAAGTTGCTGGAAATAGTTTGATCCTTTCCAGCCTTGCTGTTAAGTTTTGCAAGGCAGGACCAGAATAGTCCTTTATTCTGGGGCTAATTTTTCTCCACTTCCTTAGGAAGTTTTTCCACTCTGGCTGGGAGGAACACGAAGTACTTATACCCTGTGTGAACTCTGAGGGTTTTTCCCTCTGCTGCTTTCAAGCGGCTCTGTCCCTGGTCTCGCACTTATATATGCCCATTAGTTCTCAGACCCTCAACAGATCTCTGCATTAACTGACTCTTCCCTCCCTTTCCACTCAGCTGTCTTCTTTCCAGGACTCCACTCTGCAAACTGTAGCCTTCTTACCCTTTCTAGAACCCCAGCTTTAACTCCTCAAGGTCAGAAAAGTGTTATTTTACACAATTTGTCTATTTTATTCCCTAGTTGTTCCAGACCAGGGGTGAGGGGCATGAAAATCTGATTCCTGAGGCTCCATTTTAGCCAGAAGAAATTCCTTTGATTTTTTCTTTTTAAAGGAAGCACATACATGTTTTAAAATATAGTTTAAGTTAACATCTTTGGAGCCATTTTTAGGCACTATGCCTTTTATGTATATTGTTTTATTTTTCTTCCCTGTGACATGGGTACTGCTGTTAATCCCATTTACAGATGAGAAAACTGAGGCACAGAGTAGGTGAATGACTGGCCCAAGGTCACCCAGCCAGTGAGTGGTAGGAAGAAAGAACAAACGTGGTCAACTGGCTCTGGAGGCTATGACTCCTACCTTCCACCATCCATGCAGTTAAGAGCTACTTTTTTCTCTCTTTTCTTTGTTTACTGAGATGAAATTTACATACCATAAAAGTAACTGTTTTAAAATGAACAATTCAGTGGCATTTAGTACGTTCACAATGTTGTCCAACCACCACATCTCTCCAGTTCCAGAACATTTCTGTCACCCCAAAGGAAATCCCATCTCCATCAGCAGCCACTCCCTATCCCGCCTTCTCCAGCCCCTGACAACCACTAGTTTCCTTTCTGTGTCTATGGATTTGGCTGCTCTGGACATTTCATGTACATGAAATCATATACTGTGTGGCCTTTTGTATCTGGCTTCTTTCACTCAGTACACTGTTTTCATGGTTCATCCACATCATAGCATGAATCAGGGCTCCATTCCTTTTCATGGCTGAATAATATTCAATCATGTGGCTAGATTGCATTTTATTTCTTTATGCTTTTATCCACTGATGGGGGCTTGGGCTGTCTCTGTCTCTTCATTATTGTGGATAGCGAGGAGTTACTTTTTAAATTTATTTTAAAAGGTTGCTCAAGTAATCTCTACACCCAGCGTGGGGCTCAAACTCATGACCTTGAGTTTGAGCGTCACATGCCCTTCTGACTGAGCCAGTCTGGCAGCCCAGGAACTACTTTTGAATGTAAGAATGGATGAAAAGAAAAGAGAGTCCAAGGTAGCAGCTAGTCCAAACCCACATTTACAGTTGAGGAAAGTGAGCACTTAGGTCTACATTTTGCCTAGTCTACGCTTGAGCTGGTCAATTGTTCAGCCAATATTCCCAAGCACCTGCTGTGTGCATGTCCTGTCCTGGGACAAGGATACCACCTTGTGGGGCTAGAAATGCTTCTCAGGAGGTTGAGACCTGAAGGCTAAGGAGAGAGTCCACTGACCAGAAAGTGAGGGGAAGAGTGTTCCACGCAACGAGAACAGCCAGTGCAAAGGTCCTAAGGCAGGTGTGAGTCCAGTGTGCGGGAGGCTATGTGGGGAGGCTGGAGGAAGTGAATCAGGGAGGGGGGATGAAGGGAGAGGAGGGCAAGGAAGTTGGCAATGTCCTGCTCCCACAGGGCCTCATGGACCATGGTGGGGAGTTAGGATTTTTATTCTGAATGGGAGTGGGAGCTGGGGAAGGGTGGGATGTGATTTTTGGTTCTGCCTTGGGAGGCAAGAGGTTGGGGCAGTGTCGGGTGGGAGACCATGGGGCTTGGGTCTCCAAATCAATTTGCCAAACAAAACTTGGGGTTCCCCAGACCCTCCTACACTATTGGTGGAAATGCAAACTGGTGCAGCCACTCTGGGAAACAGTATGGAGGTTCCTCAAAAAGTTGAAAATAGAGCTACCCTACAACCCAGCAATCATACTACTGGGTATTTACCCTAAAGATACAAATGTAGTGATCCGAAGGGGCTCGTGCACCCGAATGTTTATAGCAGCAATGTCCATAATAGCCAAACTATGGAAAGAACCTAGATGTCCATCAACAGATGAATAGATAAAGAAGATTGGAGATATATAAAAATATGTATACATACATACAGTGGAATACTATGCAGCCATCAAAAGCGAAACCTTGCCATTTGCAACAACGGGGATGGAACTAGAGGGTATTATGCTGAGCAAAATAAGTCAATCAGAGAAAGACAATTATCATATGCTCTCTCTGATATGAGGAATTTGAGAGGCAGAGTGGGCGGCTCGGGGGGGTAGGGAAGGAAAAAAATGAAACAAGATGGGATCAGGAGGGAGACAAACCATAAGAGACTCTTAATCTCACAAAAGAAACTGAGGGTTGCTGGGGGGTGGTGAGGGGAGGGGCAGAGTGCCTGGGTTATGGACAGTGGGGAGGGTATGTGCTATGGTGAGTACTGTGAAATGTGTAAGCCTGATGATTCACAGACCTGTACTCCTGGGGCAAATAATACATTATATGTTAATTTTTAAAAAGTGGGGTACCCCATAAATCCCACCCATGGATCTCTCTGATATCCACCGGGGTAGCATTTTCAAATCACTGAGTGAGATCTGGGAGTTCTATGAAACAACCCTACTGATAATTATTACTTGGAGTATTCACTTTACTATGAAGAATTCTTGAGCAGAAGGGGGTCTGTCCATGCTTGTGTGGCCATTCGAAACCATCGCTCCAGGCCCACAGCACACAGCAAGCCAGTGAGCATTTATGAATTGGTGGGAATGGAAACAGGGATCCCAGATGTAAAGCCTTCTCGGGGGTTCCACTGGCAAGCCCCCTTGCCCACTTCATCTCCAGGTGCCCACACCCTTTAAAGAATGTCCGCCCTGATCCCACTGCACAGTCCAGGAAGGTGAGGCTTAGATGAGAAGGGAACGTGAAGAGTAAAAATACTGATGACAGAGAAATCATTGTAAGAGAAATGAAACCATTTACAAAGTTTCTCTTAACGTGTGTTTAAATGTCTTGAAATTGACTTCACAGACAATGTCACCCCCCTCGCCTCCCAGCCACGTGCTTTAGCAACGGTCTGCAGCCCACCCAGGCACCAGTGTTGGGGGGGGGCTGGTCTACCCCTGCCCTCATTTGTCTGGCCATGAGCTTTCCTGGGGGGCTGGGCTCTTTCTGATCATGCACATCATTGGGCTTTGTGACAAGAATGGGGTCCCAGTTCCCTGTGTTGGCGTTTGAGACTCCCCCCACACATACACCTCGTCCCACCTACCCTCCAGGTGTCCTTGTCTCCAAGTGACCTTGACGCACTTTCTTGGGGGAGCAATTTGGAATAATCTGTCCATGGGGAGGTGCCTGCCTTGCCAAGTGTTGGCTACTCTCCAGCCACTGCGGTCAAAGGAGCATGGCGTTGGGACAGCGTGGATAGCAAGGTCAAGGCAACCATATAAAGAAATCCTGAAGCCACTTAAGGAGATGCGGGAACTCACCTGCAGTGAATTAATTCAGTGAGGCCAAGTGCATGCGAAAAAGCCTTTGCCTGGGACCCATCCATAGAACCTTCCCGTGACATCCGCCAGCGGTAGCATTTTTGAGCCAGTGCACGAGACTGGAGAATGAAAGGAGACAATCCTGCCAATAATCGTTATTCGGAGTATTAATTTTACTGTGAAAAATACTCAGTGTTTCATGCTGAGCCAAAACCTTCATCGCCCAAAACCCTTCATCTCCCTGCCCCTGGGTGCTGGGGTAGAGGGATCACTGTTCCTACTGTGCCTTGGGCTGTCTGGGGAAGGAGACCTGGTCCTAGGCTCTACCCGCAGGGAGTTAAGAGGTGGACACTTGCTGGACCACATGGAGAATTCAAGGAAAGAAAGCATCAATATTTTCCCCAGAAAGGGGCACATGCAGCCCAGTTTTGTGCACAATTTGTGATGTTTCTAAGCCACCTCATGCTCAAGGTCCTTAGGGTGTCCCTAAGGAGGTAGATCCCTCTGTAAACACATACTGTGAGACCCTGCTATGTAGCAAGCACCAAATCTATAAATAATTCTCTTTTTTAAAAAAGATTTTTATTTATTTATTTGACAGAGATCACAAGTAAGCAGAGAAGCAGGCAGAGAGAGAGGAGGAAGCAGGCTCCCCGCTGAGCAGAGAGCCCGATGCGGGGCTCAATCGCAGGACCCTGGGATCATGACCTGAGCCGAAGGCAGAGGCTTTAACCCACTGAGCCACCCAGGCGCCCGTATAAATAATTCTTAACAGGTGTAACGAGGAGGAAAGTGTAATGACAACAGCAAAAACAAATGTCATAATGGTAGCCAATATTAGTTGAGCACTTGCTATGTGCCGGGCATGGCTTAGGATTCTTCGTGTGAACTTGTTCATTTAATTCTTATAGCTACCTTGTGAGTTAAGTACTTTTTTGTCCTTATTTTATGGATGAGGAAGCTGAGGCTCAGAGAGGGTTAAGTAACTTGCCCAAGGTCACACAGAATTCACACTGGGCTGCTTAGTTCTAAAGACTGCAGAGTTAATGCTGCTGCCCCGGGAGATGTGGAGAGAGTTTGAGATTGGGGGGAGGGGAAGTGGGGGAAGGGAGGAGCTTTGGGGCAGAGCAGCACTTGCACCTTCCGTTCTACTCTACTCGGCACACTGAGTCAGGAGCCCCACCTGGTTTCTGAGGGTGGGTCAGTGTATTCCCTGGGAGCTCATTCACCTTGCAGCACGTGCCTCCTGCCACAACACTCTTGTCTCCTCTCCCTTCCAGGAGCTGGAGAAGCTCGGGCTTGGTGACAGTGTGGACCTGCACGTGTATGAGATTCCCGTCGAGTACCAGACGGTCCAGAGACTCATCCCTGCCCTGTGGGAGAAGCACAGCCCACAGGTGAGTGGGGCGAAGGCAGGTGCTCCCTCATCAGGACCCGCAGGTGGGCACCCCACACATGGATGATTTGTTAGTGGCTTTGTTCCTGCTTCATTCACGTGCCTGATGACATGGCCTTGTCCCCCAAAAGGGCCATACTTTCCTGGGTTACCCATGGATGTCAGAGAGGAGAGCAAATATCTGGGACCTCCCAGAGCCTGGCTCTGTCCCACTGGCCTGTCAGTTTCAGTCATGACATGTTTGGTTATATGTGACAGTCAGAACACACCTTAGCTCAGCTTAAATGCCAGTGTTTGTATGCTTCAGGTATAGCTTAATCCAGGCTATCAGCATTCCCTCCTGGCCATTCAGCTTTGTTTTGCTCTTCGTTTTTGCTTTGGCAAAAACAGATGGCTGCTGGGCGATACCTTCCCGACTGAGCCCCTCAGCGGAAGGAGAACAACCTTCCTTTTGATAATTTCCCAGAGTCCATGGTTGATTCTCACTGGTGCAGCTGGGTCCCACGCCAGCCCCTGAGCCAAGCACTACGGCTCGGGGGTTGGAGGAAGGAAGAAATGCTCTCATTTGTGAGGCCTGGTCACATGCCTACTTTGGTGGCCAGGAAGTGGCATCACCTCCCTCCAAACCTCATGGAAGGAGAAGGGGGACTCAGGGGTTCCACAAAGGGAGCATGAGAATGGCAGGGAACTGGCTATTGCCAGATGTGGTGGAATGGAGACAAGACAGGAGCTACATCCTCCCACCACAGATTCATGCCGCCCTGCCCAGACAATGGACTTGGAGAGCCCCAGGGGGTCAGGAGTGAAAGCTGCCTGGGAAGTTGGAGGGGTGCTGGCCTCGCTGATGGGTGAGGTACTGGTGGCCTGTGGGGGCCCCGCCTAGCTTCCCACGCTAGCCTGCCCTTGCGGATTTTCCAGGGTCAACCCCTGGAAACCTCCTTCCTCAGGAGCTGTTCTGTCGGGTATCAAATGGAATCGGTCCCTTCGTAGAGGTCGACCTGGAGGCTTAGTGAGATGTCTCTGAAGCCTCTGTGAGTGGGCATTTTCCTCTCTGTGTATGCCATCTGGCCTCTTTCTACTTAAACAAACAAAATTACCCTAAAGGATGAACCTGTTCTTTTTTTTTTTTTTTAAAGATTTTTATTTTATTTATTTGACAGAGAGAGAGATCACAAGTAGGCAGAGAGGCAGGCAGAGAGAGAGGAGGAAGCAGGCTCCCTGCAGAGCAGAGAGCCTGATGCGGGGCTCGATCCCAGAACCCCGAGATCATGACCTGAGCCGAAGGCAGCGGCTTAATCCACTGAGCCACCCAGGCGCCCGGAACCTGTTCTTTTTAAAGATTTTGTTTATTTATTTGACAGACAGAGATCACAAGTAGGCAGAGAGGGAGGCAGAGAGAGAGGGAGGAAGCAGGCTCCCCGCTGAGCAGAGAGCCCAAAGCGGGGCCAGATCCCAGGCCGCCCCCCACCCACCATGACCTGAGCCGAAGGCAGAGACTTTAACCCACTGAGCCACCCAGGCGCCCCTGAACGTGTTTTTGTTTTGTTTTGTTTTGTTTTTAAATTTCCACGCATAGAGAGTCAGCCCTGGTGAGTCACCGGGCACCACGGTTACGGCTGTCACTCACACGCGCGGTTTCCCGTCCGCACGCGCTGTTAAAAGCAGTCCGCGTGGACGCGGTTCCTGGGTCTGCTGTAGCAGACGCTGTAGACACTTAGAACAGCCGAGATGGGTTCTCCCATTCCTGGAGGCCGGAAGTCCACGATCTGGGTCTCAGCAGCGGCACCCCTGCCCGCCTGGTCTCCTCCAGCTTCTGGGGGCTCCACGTTCCTTGGCTTGTAGCGGGGTCTCTCCCGTGTCTGCGTCTGCGGTCACACAGACTTCCCCACGTGTCTCTGCCTTTCCTTCCTGTGTCTCTGAAGGACACGTGCCAGTGGATTTGGGGCCCACCCACACAATGCAGGGGGGTCTCTTCCCGTGATCCTTTACTTTTTTGCGTCTGTGAAAAACCCTTTTTTCCAAATAAGGTCTCGGTCACGGTTTCCTGGCAGTGAAACAGGGACAGTTTTTTTTGGGGGGGGGGGTTGGTATGAGGGGAGTAGCACCGTTCAGCTCATTATACTACAGCTGCTGCTTTGTTTTCACGTTCCCTGATTCTGTTTATGGAGCGCCAGGTGTGGGCCGTCCAGTCAGTGAATGAACTTTGTAACTCCAGAGAGTTCCATTCTGTGCCCGCGTGGCCCCCTAGACGTTATCACGCCATTCCCTAGGACCCTTTAAATGTCCCACTAGGAACCTTTTTAAAATGTCAGAATAAATAGGTGAAATAAATTTTAATAATATTTTCAGTCGGGGCGCCTGGGTGGCTCCGTCGTTAAGCGACTGCCTTTGGCTCAGGTCATGGTCTCAGGGTCCTGGGATCGAGCTCCACATCGGGCTCTCTGCTCAGCGGGGAGCCTGCTTCCCCCTCTCTCTCTGCCTGTCTCTCTGCTTACTTGTGATCTCTGTCTTTCTGTCAAATAAATATATTTTTAAAAATATATAAATAAAAAAAATTATCTCGACCGTAATCAACTGTAAAAGAGTTGTTATGGAGATATCTTACGTTCCTTTGTGTATGTAGGTGCCCAGCCTCTAAAATCTGGTGTGTTCCACACTGACGTCACATCTCAGTTCATACCAACTGCATTTTCAGT
Organism: Meles meles; assembly: GCF_922984935.1. Lineage (NCBI taxonomy): Eukaryota > Metazoa > Chordata > Mammalia > Carnivora > Mustelidae > Meles > Meles meles. Next base: position 14,384,682 of record NC_060085.1, read on the forward strand.
GCCCACTAGCCATGTGCCCCCCCCCCACGGCCACCTGGAATGCTCCTCAGCCCCTCCTTTAAATGTCCTCATATATAAATGTTTACGTTTGCATTGCCCTTTCTGTGTGTAAGCATATACACAATTAATAGTTGAAATTCAACTATATTCTTTGAGGTCTTCTGCCTTTTCTAAATATTTTATCATGAGCATCTTATTACCTAGGTCATGAAAAAGTCTCCCTTACGTGATTTCTTTTTGTTTTTTGTTGTTTGTTTGTTTGTTTGTTTTTCAAATGAAATTCAATTAGCCAACGTACAGTACTTCATTAGTTTCAGATGTAATGCTCAGTAACTTATCCCTCTGATGTCATTGTAACAGCTGGGCAATTTTTAGTAATGAATATAACTGTTTTTCCATTATTGAGCCTGCCAGTGTTTTCTTTTTTTTTCTCATTTTTAGAAAAAACACTGAAGTGACAACTGACAGATTATTACCTCTTTGCAGTCAAATGCTCTACCACTTAGCTATACCCCCAGATTATGACCTCTTGGAACATAGGTTAGATTCCTGGAGGTTACACCTTGTCTCTGGTATTTGACAGTATGTCTTGAAGATCCTTCCTTACAGAACTGCTTTTGGGGGGCATCTGGGAGGCTCAGTCAGTTAAACATCTGCCTTCGGCTCAGGTCATGATCTCAGGTCCTGGGTTTGAGCCCCACACTGGGCTCCCTGCTCAGTGGGGAGTCTGCTTCTCCTTCTCCCCCTCCCACCACTCATGCTCTCTCTCTCTCTCCCTCTCTGTCTCAAATAAATAAATAAAATCTTAAAAAGAAAAAAAAAAAAAGAACTGCTTTTGGCACGTTAACAGCTACCTGGTAGCTCCTAATTTATTAGCCAGCCCCCTGGTAATGGCCAGTGAGGTGGTTTCTGGTATTTGCTCGGGTAACACAGCTGCAATGAACATCCTGGCATGTCGCACATCCGGGCATGTTTCCTGGGCAGACCTTTCAGTGGGGTGACCGTATGGTCTCTTCCTGCAGCCGGGGGCCAGAAACAATGTGACCCTGGGCAGAGCCCCGGGGAGGATGCTGTCATCATCATCTTGGCCCGGGGTAGGGGGGATGGGACCCACGGTCTCACGGCCAAGCCCGGTTAAGCCCTGCCCGTCTGTCTGCAGCTCGTGGTGCATGTGGGGGTGTCGGGCATGGCGACCACGGTCACACTGGAGAAGTGCGGGCATAACAAAGGCTACAAGGGGCTGGACAACTGTCGCTTCTGCCCCGGCTCCCAGTGCTGCGTGGAGGACGGCCCGGAAAGCATTGACTCCATCATCGACATGGACGCTGTCTGTAAGAGGGTCACTACGCTGGGCCTGGACGTGTCTGTGACCATCTCACAAGATGCCGGGAGGTAGGGCTCGTGGGGGTGAGTGTGAGCGGTGGTTTCCCTTGTCTACTGGCCCAGGCTAGCAACGGGCAAGACAAGTATGTTGACTTTGGCCTCTGTGGGCTGAGCACTCACCAGTCATGAGCCTTGGAGCAAAGTGTACGCTCGCAGAGGTCCCACTCGTTCTGCTTTCAAGACTCACGATGTGTAGGTCTGCCTGTGTGTCCTCACCCAAGCCCTGGCGTCTCCTGCGTGGGCACTGCCCCAGCCACCTCCCTGGTGGTCCTCCTGCCCCTCTGCCCTGGCCCAGACAGCCCTCCCCATCTAAGCATTTGGTTTTTGTGGTAGTTTTCTGTGGCTGTCATGACAAAGCCCATCAACTTGGTCGCTTAGGACAACCAAGATTCATGCTCTTCTAGTTCTGGAGGCTAGAAGTCCAAAGCCAAGTCCAAAGTCTATATCCTTCTGTTGGCAACGTTCACCCCTTCTGGAGGCTCTGAGGGAGACCGTTGCCAGCTTTTGGTGGCTGCTGGTAACACTGGGGGTTCCTTGGCTTGGGGCTGTGTCACCCCAATCTCTGCTTCCATCTCCCCATGGCCTTCTTCCCTGCATGCATCTGTTTGCGTGGCCTGCTTACAAGGACCCCCGTTGCTGGATTTAGGACCCACCCAAGTCCGACAGGATGTCATCTTGACTAATTATATCTGCAAGACCCCTGTATCCAAATAAGGTTGCACCTTGAGGTTCAGGGTAAACATCGGTTTGAGAAGAAATAGCCTCTTACAAGTCTTTTACACATTTAAATCAGATAGTGTCCTAGAATAAAATCCCAACCTATCTCCAACATCCACAGGGCATGTGTGGTTTGGCCCTTGCCACCTCTCCCCCCTTCCTCTACCTTTGCTCTCCCTGCCCCTACTGCACGCCAGTCCCACCAACCAGCCTCCTCTGGTGGCTCCAACACAGCACGCTCATTCGAGCCTCAGGGCCTTTGCTCATGCTGTGGCCGCTGCTCAGAACTCATCTCCCTTTGGTAAGGCATCTTTCAGGCCTTAGCTCCAACAGGTGGCCTTCCTGGTGGGGGGATCTCCTCAGCCCCCTAGACCAAGTTGAGTCCTCTGTGTTCTGTGTCCTGTCAGCACCCGTTTCTCAGCATTCTGTATCCTTCTCCAGCCCAAAGCCGGCAGGTGGCAGATTCAGTAGACTGAATTGCACAGAGAATTCTAGAGTATCTTCTCATATGTTCCCATCGTGAAAAATTCTCTTGCCTTTTCCCCTTCTCCCTAGCAATCTCTCTATTAGATCTGAGACTTAGTTGTAAAACCTCCTACACCTTTCCGTAGACAACTAACCCTTGGACAACGTGGGGGGGAGGGGTGCTGACCATCCCCCTGCGTAATTGAAAATTGTGTTACATTTGACTCCCCACCCCCCAAATTTAGCTACTAATAGCCCGCTGTTGACCGGAAACTTACCGGTCACATAAACAGTTGATTAATACACATTGTGTTGGTCGTATGTGTTCTGTACTGTATTCTTACAATAAAGTCAGCCTGAGAAAAGAAAATGTTATTAAGAAAATCGTGAGGAGGGGCACCTGGCCGGCTCAGTCAGTGGAGTGTGCAACTCTTGATCTCTGTGAGTTTGAGCCCAGCGCTGGGCATAGTGCTTACGTTTAAAAAAAAAAAAAAAGTCATAAGGAGATGAAACAGCCCACGTACGCATCGGCTGATGAGTGGATAAGATGTGAGATATATCTGTGTAGAGATACAGATACAGACACACACACACAGGAATATTACTCAGCAACCAAAAAGAATGAAATCTAGCCATTTGCAACAACACGGACAGAGCTAGAGACTATTATGCTAAGTGATATAAACCAGAAAAAGATAAAGACCATGTGATTTAGTTACGCGTGGAATTTAAGAAACAGAGCAAACAAGCAAAGGAGAAAAGAGAGAGAGAAACCAAAAAACATTTTCTTTCTTTCTTTCTTTGACACACAGAGCACAAGCAGACAGAGCGGCAGGCAGAGGGAAAGGGAGAAGACGACTCCCCGCGGAGCAGGGATTTTCCCCACGCAGGGCTCTATCCCGGGAGCCTGGGGTCATGACCCGAGCGCCCCATCAAGAAATAGATTGTTCGCTGTAGAGAACAAGCTGCGGTTTACCAGCGGGGCGTGAGGGAAATAGGTGGTGGCCGTGAAGGAGGGGACTTCTCATGCTGGGAGACCGGTGGTGGATGGACGTGTTGAATTACTGTATCACACACTGAAACTAATAGAACACTCTAGAGGCGCCTGGGTGGCTCAGTGGGTTAATGTCTGCTTTCGGTTCAGGTCATGATCCCAGGGTCCTGGGATCGAGTCCCACATCAGACTCCCAGCTCAGCGGGGAGTTTGCTTCTCCCTCTCCTCCCTGCTCATGCTCTCTCTCTCTCGCTATCTCCCTCTCTCAAATAAATAAACAACATCTTTTAAAAAATAATAGAACACTGTATATGAACTAACTGGAATTAAAATAAAAACTTAAAGGAGAAAATCATGAGAAGATACATTGACAGTACTGTCTTCTGTTTCTTGAAAACAGTCCTTGAAGACGTGGGTCTTTGCAGTTCGAACCCATGTTCAAGGGTCAGCTGCCTAGGGACCGCTTGGAGTGCTGCTTTGGGATTCTGACCTAGTTTGCTTTGCTTTTCTGTGGATAAAGTGACAGGAGGTGCCTTTTCCTGAGAGTCCCCTTCCTCGGTTTCACTCGCGAGCACCCAACATGGGTCTTGGCGGAATCTCCGCTCCCCTCCGGGGCCTACTGCATGCTTTGCGAACGGCTACGTGGTACTCGTTCCTCGGTGTGGCTGTGTGTGAAGCCACGCTTCTTTCCGTGGACAAGTCACGTTGTGCCCCAGCCCCTTCATTCTGCTCTAACAAAACCCCACCGACCGGGCAGCTTATAAGCACCCGAGAGGGATGGCTTACAGTTTCGGAGGCTGAGAAGTTCAAGATCAGGGCGCCAGCCTGGTCACGTTCTGACAAAGGCCTCCTTCCAGGTTGCAGACTGCTGACTTCTTGCTGCGTCCTCACTGGCAGGAGGAGGAGGAGAGCCCTCTGGGATGTCCTTTATAAGGACATTTATAAGGGCACTCATAGCATTCTTGAGGGCTCTCGCTTCCCAAGGGACTTGCCTCTTAATTCCATCCCACGGGGAGCTGGGACTTCAACACTGAATTTGAGGACGGACATGCAGACCCCAGCGGGTCACTTCTTACGTTGCCTTTATACTTAGCCATGCAGTGAACACCTTCATCTGTCTTGTGCCCTCCTGCAGACGGCTTCTGAAGGTAGATTCTCCCAAACCGGCAAGAACCTGTCATCCAGCCCAGGCCTTTGCCATATTCCTAGCCTGCCCAATCCTCCCCCTGGAGCAACGAGCCGTATCCCACTCCTCCTCACATACATACTGGCACTCCGAGTTACCAGATTTGTTCATTTTTGCCAACCTGGGAAGCCAGGGTGGGTGGGGAGGGTAGGGGGGACAAGCATATTCCGTCTTGTAGATTTCTGGCGAGGTTGGGGGTCGTACAGCAACTCTGGATGGAGGCTGTCCCGTTACTGACTCTGACCCCATTTTTGTCTTCCTCCTGCCCCCGACGCCCTGAAACTTAGGTACCTCTGTGACTTCACCTACTACACCTCGCTGTACCAGAGTCATGGCCGCTCAGCCTTTGTTCACGTGCCTCCCCTGGGCAAGCCCTACAATGCAGACCAGCTGGGCAGGGCGCTGCGGGCCATCATTGAGGAGATGCTGGATGTCCTGGAGCAGTCAGAAGGCCAAATCAGCTGTCGCCACAAACACTGAGAGCCTCTTGGGCCTCCCAAGATCTCGTCCTACTAGAGACCCCGGGAGGGACGTCCGCCCTCCCAAGGACCTGGCCAAGGGGGATCAGCGCATCAGCTGGGAATCTGATTTGAATCAATATTCCAACTTACACACTTCCTCTCCCTTCTTCTCCACGAAAGGGCTGGTCGCTTGGAAGGAGGTGGCTGAAAAATTTTTTCTCTATTTCCCTTTGCATCTGGGGACACAGCCACAGCGGCTGGGAAGCTGGTGGCTTCTGATCTCCGCAGGGAATCCCAGTCAGGTGGGTCTTTGCTCTTGAGCCCCCAGCTGGGGCCACCTGCTCACCTGCTTTTCTAAGTCTCTGATGAAGGAATTCGGGAGTTCCCTCTGTCCGTGACTGGTTTTTCCCAAACTTAAAACCTCCTTGAAGAGTCTTTGCCCTGAACCACATCCCGACATTCGGGATGGCCCCAGAAAGGGCTGCCTTGGGATATGGCTGGGCTTTTTTTTTTTTCTTCTCTTTCTTATTCTCTTTTTTAAAAACAATAGTGCTAGTTTGGGCACAGAGGAATTTATATTCCCTTTGGTTAAAAGGCGGGATTTCGTGGACAGCAACGTGTCTTTTCTTTTTCCTGGGATGCAGCCCTGTCTTGCCTCTTCTCTGAAAACAGGACCCATGTCTTTGTATTGGAGCTGACATCGAGTTCCCTTTCCTCAGGGCCGGCGGGGCCTTTAGCCAGGCGGTGGGAGGGAGGTGGGGGAGAGGGGGTTGGAAACTGCTGCCCCAGGTGGTTAAAAAGGCCAGCTGACCCTTTCGACGCCAGAGCCAGAGCCGTGAGCTGTACCCTTGGGGACTCTGGAGCAGGGGTGGGAACACAGCCCTTGTCATTTTGACCTTGCACATGACTTTTTTTTTTTTTAATGTAAAATTCTGTAGCAGCTGCAAACCCACCCCACATGTGACCCAGAGTTTTGCAGGCTTGGTGCTGGGGACCAGCTTCTTGTTCTCCTTAAGTGGGGGTGGGGGGGTGGGGAGGCCCAGAGTGGGGCCCGGGGGCTGGAGTTTGCTGGTCCCCACGTGTGCTGGCGTGTTTGAGCAGGAGGGGGGTGGAGCGGCCAGTGGGCTTCTGTATAGATGGTTCTGGAGACGGGCCCAGGACTCAGGAGTAAATTTTGATCTTACTCCCTGGCAACTTTGAACTTAGCAACCAGGGATGAGAGGAACGTCCCCCGGGAGGCCACTGAACTCAGCGGGACCTTGATATCCGTCAGAGGAAAAGAATGACAACAGCAGTCATGACGCCAACTGAGGAAAACACACATTTTGGAAGTGTTCTCCTATTTGGGGTGGGAGTGGGGAAGACGGGGTTTTTATAATTTCCCGAAGTGCGAGGTGTGCTGGAGTCTGATGCGGGTTGGATCGTGTCAGTGTTACCCAGCAAGCAGTTCTTCCTAAAACAGAAGAGATGCTTGTTTTGTTTCGTTTTCTTAAACACTCACCTTCTTGGCCTCTTGTTCTCATGGCCAGGGGAGTTCCTGCCTCGGCTGTGCCGCTTGGGAACCAGGCGGACGGGTTTCTGAGTTAAATGCATTTTCTGGATCCTGGGTTTTCTCTGGAGGGGAAAGTGGCTCCAGGTGGGTGACTCCGGGCCTGCACTTGGCAGTGAGCGTGGCCTATGGCTGGCAGGTTGAACTGATTGGGACTCTGCCCCACCCCCCATGCCAGCCTGCCTTCTGCCAGAAATGCTCAGTTTACATCCCCGGTCTGAGATTGTCCTCTCCTGAGAAATCTGCTGTGTAGGGTTGTGTGAGCAGAAATTGTGGCCGTTCTGGATGTGGGGAGCTCGGGAGGATATCCGCAGAGGTCTTATTGAGAACATTAGGCTTCATCTAGCTCTGTTCCCCCAAAGGTCTGATCTGCAGAGGTGTGAAGGAGGAAACGAATTCAGGCAAGACGTGGAGGGAAAAGGGGGGGGAACCTGGAGATGAGCCAGGCCTCAGCTTAGCTGGGTGCCCGCTAGAACCCGGACACACCATCCCCAAACTCCACATTTTCATCTTTCCTTTGTCTTCATTTTGCCTCTCTATTTAAAGCACCATGTGATTCAGAAATTCAGAAGTATAACTTATTGTCTGATCATTGTTGAGTGTATGCGTGTCATTTTTGTGTTTCTGCAACGGTTTTAGGTTTTCTCATCAAGTCAAGCTGGAATCCTGTCCTCGTCCGCGACGTAGAGCCTTTCGCTCATTCTTCTTTAATCAGACAGCCATCAAACACCTCACCCACTTACTGCCAGCTTTTTTTCACTTCGATTTTCCACTTTAAAAATTTGAAAAATGTTTTTTTTTTTTCTTTTGGGCAAACTCATCTGTTCTCTCCATGGTGTGTCTGTCTGCATTCGTTGGGTCTCGGACTGAAATGTCCCCCCCCCCCCCACCGTGAGAAGGGAGAACCTAGGCCCGTTCTTGCTCCCTTGTTCTTTGCAAAGTCTCAGGAGGAGGGGGGCACACAGAACGGGGTGGGGGGAAGGGCTGTGAAGTGGGTGTGGCTTGGCAGGGTGTGGAGGGGAGAGATGGGAATGGTTGGACGGCAGGTGTTCCAGGTAGAAGAATGGGCAGAGGGATGTGGTGGGAAGGCTGCTGGGGGAATCTTGTAAGAAAGCGGAGTGGGGGGGCCTCTCCCTGGCCCCCCATGGGGGTTGCCAAGGCTGGGGGAGAGGGGCAGCAATGGTCATCTGGGTGTCTGGTGGTAACGTCTCCTTGATGAGGTCAGACCCTCTACACCTGATACCCTTCTTCTCTCAGTCCCTTCGGCTCCCCCTTGCTCACCGAAAAGAAGGCCGGTGGTATGGACGTGATCTTGTAACTTGAAAAAGAAGTAAGGAGACGTTAGTAAGAAGGAAAGAAAGGTGGGAAGAAGCAGGAATTGGAGGTGGTGGACTGGGTTTGTGCCACCTGGGCCACATGGTCCAACCAAGGACCAGCCAAGGTCCCTTGGCCATGGGGAGAGACAAGAGCAGGTGGGGGACAGAAATCATGGCTTCCCAAGAGGTGCCAGGCCTTTGCAGAATTGTCCGATTGCAGTGGTTTTGGTAAGGAAAGTCGTTTTCAGCTGCCTTGCTCTTGGCTGGCATGATGACTTCTAGAACAGAAAGGGCCTGACCAGGGGGATGGCTGGAAAAGGAGATTCAGGATGCCTTTTTTTTTTTTTTGTCTTAGAAGTTTCTGCCAGGAAGCCAGGCCAGCTGGTGTGTGTGTGTGTGTGTGTGTGTGTGTGTGTGTGTGTGTGTGTGTGTCTGCTCCCATGCCTGTGTGCCCTGGGGTGGGGGTGGAGGGGGCTGACTGGGCCAGGGAGGGGAGCTGCTCCCTGAAATCCGCCCACTGCCCTGGCCTCTTTTCTGCTGCCACTGTCTAGACTGTTGACCTTTGACCTCTCCACCCCTTGGAGTGTTTAAACCCAAAAGTCCCCTTTGTGGGGACAAAGCCCCATTCTTCTCCGGTTCCAGCCTCCTCGGTAGCCTGCAGCCGGTGTGGGGTGCTGGTGGTCCCTGTGGGCAGAGCCTGGACACTCATTCCCAGGTGGCTCCCCGAGGCCACAAATCCCACCGCATCCAGCAGACCGAAGAGGGCTTTTGGTTTTATATCCCGGATTAAATTTCCCTTCCCCAGGCACAAGTGCCTCATAAGGGCCTGGGGCTGCTAGCCAGGAGGGAGAGCATCTCTATTTTTGCAGCAGGGAAGTGCGGTCCAGCCCTGAGCTCCTCTGGCCATTTCTCTCCCTTCCCACTCCCCCGCCCTGCCCCAGGCCTTATTTTCAGCTGCCGTGAGACCCACAGAAGTGCCTGCCTCTCCAGTAAGCATGGGGCACAGAGAAAGGGGATGAGCTGGGAAAGAGAGAATCAACCCCAGACTCTGGGAAGGGGGGGGTCCTGGCCCCCCCAGGGCCCAGCCCAGGGTCACCAGAGCCATTTACAGAGCTGGGGGTCTCGGGTGAGTGACTTCTGAGGCTGGCGCAGTTTGTTTCTAGCGAATCCCAGAGAAAGCCGGTTTGGAATTGGGCTCTCTGCTCCCAAAGCCTGTGGCATCCCCAGGGACCAGGGAAGCCACATCTAGGTCTTGGGAAGCAGAGTTGGCTTTCTGCCCACTCTGGGGGGACCTGGCATGTTTCTGGGGCTCCCTTAACATCTCAGGTTTCTATCTAGTCCATTCTAAATGTCTCTTTAGGAAAAGCCTGTCCTACCTAAGGTAACTGGGTTTTCTGTCCCCCAAGGTGGGCCTGTCCCCTGAGCCCCGGGGTGGCCTTTCCCTGACCCCCAGAGTTCCCTATGAGTGCCTTGTCTGAAACTGTCCTGTCTGGGAGCCCAGGTTGGGGAAGGGTCTGCCATGACTTTGCTGGGGGCTGGGCTCTGGATGGTCCCAAACTTGACACCCCAGGAAGCAAATAAAACAGTTGAAATATGTAATTTCTTGTGTGTCTTTGTGAGAGGTTAGTGTCCACAAGGGTCCCCCTCAGCCTGAGGGCCTGAGTGGGCGGAATGGGGGCCCTGATTCACTGGGATTTCTGTCGCTGGTATATGACCTGGGACTCAGTCTGTGGCCGATGTTATGACTGCACTGAGTTAAGAATGATAAGATTTCTGTATGAATGAGGAGAGGATTTCTGTACTGAACAGTCTCCCTCCCACAACCCAGTGCCTGTGTTCTGATGCACAGAGAGGCTGAGTAACTTGCCTGCGGTCACACAGCAAGTTGGTGGGGTGCTGGGATTTAAATCACGATTGTTTAGACCTCCAGCTTGTGCCAAGTTCCCACTCACAACCCTGGGGTGGCGGGGGCAGGTTCCGTTACCCCCTTTTACAGACAGGGAAACTGAGGCTCTGCCAGGTGAAGACTCTTGTCCCACGTGTCATGGCCAGGTCATGGAGAGACAGGGAACCTGCCAGCTTCTCTGGAGCTAAGTAGTTTGAACCAGAAACAGGATTTGGTCATTCCCCTATGTATGTCCTCAGGATGAAGACATTTTAAGAGTCAGTGGCTTTTAAAGAATAGATCTCTGAAACCGAAGGGACTTGTCTTGGAGAACGTGGGTTCCAAGGGAGGGGAGACACAAGGTCTTTGCACCCTCAGAGCAAGTGTCTTTTGTACCCAGAGCAGCCCCAGGCATGTAATCCGTGTGTAATAAACCATGGGAGAACGTAGGAAAAGGGGTGAGTGCCCGGTGTTCCGTCCTGAAGCCAGCAGGGGGCGCAGAGAGGCACTGGAGCCTCCGGAGAGCAGAAGACATGCCCCAGGCCAGCTTCCTTCTCCAGTGGCCTGCCTACGCTGCGTTTTCCTTGCCTTAGCCTGTGGCTGCCTTGGTCACTTATGAGGTGTCCACTGGGCATTGGCTCCTGGGGCTGGGGACACATCAGGGATCCAGCAGTTTCCAGGCTGGGAGTACAGCGCAGGGGACCCAGTAATAATGAGGGTCATACAGGCAGCTGAACAGTCCAAGGCAGATAGGGGCAGGTTCATTGGAGGGTAAGACTTAGAAAGGCCTTGTTTGGCCCCATTTTAGGGAGGCCTCGCTTGGCCCCATTCACCATTTTCCCTCAGCGCTTGCCTGGACATTCTTAGTCTTACTTGGGGATGAGGGTCTTGGACATCAGTCTCACCTATTGGTCCACCCCATCCTGGGGATCTAATGGGGGTCCCTCCCCACCTTTCATACCCTCCATGCTCCCTTTTGCTTATAGGAGAAAGTTAAACTCCTCTTCTGGGCATTTGAACCTCCGTTTTCTTCTTATCACTGACCCCAATCAGGCCCCTCTGCCTGGAAGACCCCCTGCCCCCATTTATACCTGGAGAACTCCTATGCATACCTCAAAACCCAACATCATCTTGGAACACGTTGAGTATGAAGTCCTGGGTAGGTATGGGTGTGTGTGTGTGAAGTACTGAACCGGAAATCCCAAAGTCCTTCCCCCACATCCTCTTTCACTATCCCCTCCTTTCCACACTGGCAATTTGCCACCAGGCATTCAGCAGTTTCTACAAGGAGTGTCTCAGATCTGCCCGGACATGTCCAGGTCCCCCGGAAAGGGTGAGGGGCAGGCTCAGGTAGCACCCCTCCCCCCCACACACACACTGTGTGGTGCTGATGGGAGAGGAGGGAGGCTAAGACAAAGAGACTATGAGAGACTGAAAAGCAGAAATGCGGAGAGAGCAAGGGAGAGACTGAAAAGGGGGCCGAAAGACAATGTGGAAACTCCCTAGATATTTTCTCTTCCCAAGTCCTGTGTTTAGAGTGAGAACAGTGAGGGGCAGGGAGGGCCCTAGCCAGCCAAGGAAAAGGATTTGAGACGTTGGGTGAGACGGGGGTGGGGGGTGCCCTGCTGCGGGCCTCAGTTCTCCCCTCGAGAAGGCGATGACACCCACCCCCACTCCCACTCCCGGCGGGCTTGTACGTCCCTGCCCCTCCCCACCCTCGCCCGGCGTCCTTCCCGCACCCTCCCCTCCCCCCACCAGGCCGGGCACCAAACAGGTGCTTCATAAGCGCACACTGCAGCTGGCAGCGCCAGCAGAGGAGCGCACGTGTGCAAACCTCACGCGTGCAAACCGGGGCGCTGGCGCGCGGTGGGGGAGGGAGCGCAGGCTCTCGGGGTTACCCCTGCTCAACATTCCGGTCAGAGAACACGTGGGGTCCAGAAGCCTGCTGCCTCAGCTGACCCACTTCCTGCCCCGTTCGTTCTGCCCATAGCCCCCCTCGGCCGGGAACCCACACAGCCGGTCCCAGGGGCTGAGCCAACCACTTCCGCTCCAGGCAGCTTGGCGCTCGGTGACTCACTCTCCGCACCCCTCCCCCATGGAGCCTCAGTGGGGGGCAAGCGGGGGTGAGGGGAGCTGGCGGTCGCCCAAGCCCGGAATGTGGAGAGGTCAGGCTGGAAGCATCAGGGAGGAGAGCCATGCACCAGTCTTACTGGCACGTGAAAACCCACCTTGCCAAGGGGGGAAAACATAATAATAATTGGGCGGGTTGGGATACACTAAACTTGATCACAGATGTCCTACTTTTGGACACACACACACACACACACACACACACACACAAATCCGTAAAGAAATTGAGAGGACAAGCCAGGGACTGAGAGATGTCTGCCCTGCATTTAACTGATCGAGGAGTAGCTTCCAGAACATATGAAGACACCCTAGACGGAAGAAAAAAACCCCACCAGATATTAAGATGGGCGGATGACATTGTTTCATGGGGCGGCGGTAAGAGTTACCCGGAACTGGTGGCTTAAAGGAGCAGAATTGTATTCTCTTACGGTGTGGAGGCCACAAGTCCCAGACCAAGTGTGGTCAGGGCTGGAGGCTGAGAAGGATAATTGGTCCCAGCCCCCTCTTGTGGCTTCTGCCGGCTTCTGGCACTCCTGGATGGCCTCTGGCTTCTGGATCCATCATTCGCATCTCTGCCGTTTTCTCACAGCCTTCTTGGAAGGACCCCAGTCTCTGGACTGAGGGCCCGGTTCCTCCAGGGTGACCTCATTTTAATGTTAATAATTGTATCTCAAAGACCCTAAAAGTCACCATCTGAGGTTCCAGGTGGACGAGAATCTGGGGACATAGTAGTCAATGAATTACTGGCAGAAACAGGTGATTCAGGGAAGGTGAATCAGGGCAACGCAAACCAGAAGATCGGGGAATGAAAATCACCCTGAGGCCTCTCCTCCGCCCTAGGGAGGCTCCCAGGCAGGCCCTAGAGACAACAGGCAGGGGTCAGTGGGAGTGCACCGGTGACGGGCGAGGGAATCCGTCTGACCGTCTTAAAGAGTAATTTGCCCACACTAGTGCTGCTGAGGACGGCGGGACCCTCCGACCTGGCCCTTCTGCTGGCGGTATGAATCCCAGAGAAACTCAATGCGTCTGTCTTCCCAGCCGCCTGGTTTACAATAATGAGGAGTTGGAGCCCAGAAAACCACCAGGGGATGCTTAAACTGTGGAATACTATACAGCCCAGAAAAAGAATGAGACAGCCTTCCAGGCAATAATTTCCAAACCAAAACGTTGAGTGAAAATAGAAGCAGATTGCAAAAGGGAACAAACAGTGTGATACCAATGTTATAAAGGTGTTCTTTTTAATTTGCATTTTTGTATTGTGGTAAAATATATAGAGGGCGACATTTGCGGTTTTAACTGTTTCTAAGTGTACTGTTTGGTGGCATCAGTACCTTTACAAGGTTGAATATGCACAATACCGGACCTCTATTTAGTTCCAAAACTTTTCCATCACCTCCAGATGGAAACTCTTTAACCATTAAGCAGTAATTCCTCATTCCTGTCCCTCCTTCTCCAGCTCGGGGTGACCTCTCATCCACTTTCTTCTGTCTCTATGAATTTGCATATGCTAGATATTTCATATTAGTGTAACCATATAATGCTTGCCTGTCTCTGACTTATTTCACTCAGCATGTTTTTATCTTTATCTATTTTTTTTAAAGATTTTATTTATTTATTTGACAGACAGAGATCACAAGTAGGCAGAGAGGCAGACAGAGAGAGAGGGGAAGAAGCAGGCTCCTTGTGGAGCAGAGAGCCCAATGTGGGGCTCGATCCCAGGACTCTGGGATCATGAGCTGAGCCGAAGGCAGAGGCTTTAACCCACTGAGTCACCCAGGTGCCCCTTATTTTTATCTATTTTATTTTATTTTATTTCCCTCTCTCAGCAAGAGAGGGAACACAAGCAGAGAGAGGGGGAAGCAGAGGGAGAAGCAGACTTCCTGCTGAGCAGAGAGCCCAAAGCAGGGCTCGATCCCAGGACCCTGGGATCATGACCTGAGCTGAAGGCAGACGCTTAACAACCGAGCCACACAGATACCCCTAACGCATCGGGCTCCCTGCTCAGCGGGAAGTCTGCTTCTCCCTCTCCCACTGCCCCCTCCCCCTGCTTGTGTGCATGCTCTCTCTCTCTCTCTCTCAAATAAATAAATAAAATCTTAAAAAAAATAAAGTTTGTCATTGTATCATGGATCCATACTTCATTCTTTTTTATGGCTAAGTAATCTTCCATTACCTAGACATACCACATTTTGTTCATCCATTCAGCCTGTGATGGATCCTTCAGCGATCTCCACCTTTCGGCTGTAGTGAATAGTGCTACGATGAACATTGGTGTACACGCTCAGTTCTGGTTCCTGCTGTCAGTTCTTTTGCATATACACCCAGAATTAGAATTGCTGGATCATATGATAATTCTATGTTTATGGTTTTGAAGAACCACCAAAATGCACAGCAGCTGCACAATTTCACATCCCCACCAGTGGTATGAGAAGCTTCCAATTTCTCAACATCAACACATTATTATTATTTTTTAAAGATTGTATTTATTTATTTGACAGATCACAAGCAGGCAGAGAGGCAGGCAGAGAGAGGAGGAAGCAGGCTCCCTGCTGAGCAGAGAGCCCAATGCGGGGCTTGATCCCAGGACCTTGGGATCATGACCTGAGCCGAAGACAGAGGCTTAACCCACTGAGCCCCCAACACATTATTTTTTTTTAAGATTTTATTTATTTATTTGACACAGAGAGAGCACAAGTAGGCAGAGAGGCAGGCAGAGAGAGAGGAGGAAGCAGGCTCCCTGCTGAGCAGAGAGCCTGATGTGGGGCTCGATCCCAGGACCCTGAGATCATGACCCAAGCCGAAGGCAGAGGCTTTAACCCACTGAGCCACCCAGGCGCCCCATCAACACATTATTTTTGATAATAACCATGTTACTGAGTGTGAAGTGGTATCTCATTGTGGTTTCATTTGCATTTTCCTAACGTCTGGTGTTGTTGAGCATCTTGTTATGTGTTAATTGCCTTTATATAGTTTTCTTGGGGAAATATGTATTCAAGACTTTTGCCCATTTTTAAATTGGGTCGTTTGTCTTTTTGTTGTTGAGTTGTAAGAGTTCTTTGTATATTCTGGATATTAAACCTTCATGAGATATGTGATTTGCAAATATGTTCTAGCTCTCTCATGGATTCCTTAGGATTTTCTATAAATAGGGTCATGTCATCTGTGAATAGTAGTTTTACCTTTTCCTTTCAAATTTAGATGCTTTTGATTTTTAAAAAGATTTTATTTATTTATTTATTTGACAGAGAGAGAGAGCACAAGCAGGGAGAGCAGCAGGCAGAGGGAGAGGGAGAAGCAGGTTGCCCAGGGAGCAGGGAGCCCAACATGGGGCTTGATCCCATGATCTCTGGGATCATGACCTGAGTGGAAAGCAGACACTTAACTGACAAAGCCACCCAGGCACCTCTAGATGCCTTTTATTTATTTTTCTTGTCTAATTGCTTTGGTTAGAACTTCCAGTGTGATGCTGAATGGCAATGGTGATGGTAGACAGTCTTGTCTTGTTCCTTATCTTAGGGGGAAAGCTTTCAGTCTCTCACCATTAAGTATAAAGTTAGCTGTAGGTTTTTCATAAATGTCCTTTTTGATGTGCAAGAAGTTCTTTCTGTCCCTAGTTTTTGGAGAGTTTTTTATCGTAAAAGGATATTAGATTTTGCCAAATGTCTTTAATGCAACAATTAAGATAATGATGCGATTTTTTTCTGTTTGTTCCATTAACATGGGTATTTCATTGATCAAGTTTCTTATGTTGAACCATCCTTGCATTCCTGAGCTCCTGTTTGGTTATGGTATGTAATCCTTTTGATACGGTTCTGGATTTAGTTTGCCAGATTTTGGTTTAGAAATTTTGCAACTGTATTCTTAAGGGCTATTGATCTGTGTTTAAGGAAAAACCTCAGTGCTCCGTATGTGTTTTTCCTTCACTCGTACCCAACTACCATAATCACAAACCTTCTGCACCACCACCACAAGAAATTCTCTGCAACACCAGTTGGGGGTCTGACAACTTAACTCAATTCTGACACTATATACCTGGAGATAGTGTCAGATCCTTCAGGTTACGGGTTCGGTCCTACAATACTGCCCAGGCATGTTCTGATGCCCAGGCATGTGCGGATGCCCAGGCACGTCTGGGTTGTTAGCTGTGGTCCTGACGGACTGGCTATAAATCAGAGGTTTCCATGACCCCTTCTTTGGAGTCAGTTGATTTCCTAGAGTGGCCCACAGAACTCAGGACAAAGTTTCCTTACTGTTTACCTGTTTATTACAAAAGGACACAAAAAAGGTACAGATGAACATCCAGATGGAGGAGGTCTGTAGGGCAGGGTGTGTGGGAAGAGGCCTGGAGCTTCCGTCCTCTGCGTGCACCATTCTCCCACCACCTCCGCATGCTCACTGACCCGGAAGTTCTCTGAACCCCGTACTTTTGGGATTTTTATGGAGGCTTCATCACGTAGGCATAATAAATCATTAACGCCATTTATAGCCCCGTCCCCTCTCGGAAGAATGGGGGGGGGTGTGGCTGAAAATTCCAAACTTCTAATCATGCCTTGGCCTTTCTGGTGACCAGCCCCCCTCCAGGAGCCCACCCAGAGTGGCCTCATTACAACAAAAGACACTCCTATCAGGAAATTCCAAGGGTTTTAGGAGCCTGTGCCAGGAACTGGGGTCAAAGACCAAATAGTATAACAAAAGATGCTCCTCGTGCTTTTATCACTGAGGAAATTACAAAGGCTTCAGGAATTCTATGCCTGAAACCAGGGGCATGCAAATATATATATATATTTTTTTCTTTTCTCACTGGCTGTAATTTTCATTTCTTTTTATTTTAAAAAGATTTTATTTATTAATTTGATAGAGCACAAGCAGGGGAAGCGGCAGGTGGAGGGAAAGAGAGAAACAGGTTCTAGGGAGGCTGATGTGAGACTTAATCCCAGGACCCTGGCATCACGATCCAAGCCCAAAGCAGACACTCAACCAACTGAGCCACCCACGTGCCCCTATAATTTTCCTTTCTTGTATTTATCCGTCTTTATGATCAGGGTAGTGCTGGGTTCATTGTAAGTGCTGCTTCCTCTTCTATTTCTTGGAAGAATTAGAAAGAATTGGTATTATGGTTGAGCTAGAACAAGATGGACTTGAACTGCACGGGGCTGTACATGGATTTTTTTTCCGATAAATATGGTACAGGCCTGTAAATGTATTTTCTCCTCCTTATGTTTTTCTTTCTCTTTCTTTTTCTTTCTCTTTCTTTCTTCCTTTATTTCTAAGAGAGAGACACAGAGAGAGAGAGAGCATGAGCCAGGGGAGGGGCAGAGAAGCAGGTTCCCCGCTGAGCAGAGAGTCCAATGCGGGGCTCGATCCCAGGACCCTGAGACCATGACCTGAGCCCAAGGCAGAGGCTTTAACCCACTGAGCCACCCAGGCACACCTGATCTTTTTTATTTCTATAGATGCAGTAGTAATGTCCCCACTTTTATTTCTTATTTTAAAGATTTGTATCTTCTCTCTTTTTTTCTTTGTCAGTCTAGCTAAACATGTCTTGATTCTGTTGATCTTTTCAAAGATGCAACATTTGGTTTTATTGATTCCAGTGTTTCCACTTCTCCTCTATTCTCTGTTTAACTTTGCTCTCATCCTTACTATCTCCTTCCTGGTACTAGCTTTGATTTACATTTACTCTTTTTTTTCTTTTTTTTTTTTTTAAGATTTTATTTATTTATTTGACGGAGAGAGAGATCACAAGCAGGCAGAGAGGCAGGCAGAGAGAGAGGAGGAAGCAGGCTCCCTGTGGAGCAGAGAGCCCGATGCGGGGCTCGATCCCAGGACCCTGAGATCATGACCTGAGCCGAAGGCAGCGGCTTAATCCACTGAGCCACCCAGGCGCCCCTACTCTTCTTTTTCTACTTCCACCAAGTGTAAAGATAGATTATTCATTTGAGGGGCACCTGGGTGACTCAGTGGGTTAAGCCTCTGCCTTCAGCTCTGGTCCTGATCCCAGGATCCTGGGATCGAGCCCCGCATTGGGCTCTCTGCTACACAAGGAGCCTGCTTCTCCCCGCCCTCTCTGCCTGCCTCTCTGCCTACTTGTGATCTCTGTCTGTCAAATAAATAAATAAAATCTTTTTTTTTAAAGGTTATTCATTTGAGATCTTTCTTCTTTCTCAATATAGTCATCCATAACTGTAAATTGGATACGTACATGGCTGCGTCCCATGACTTTGAATAGATTGTGTTTTGTTTTCACGTGTCTCCAGATATTTCCCAACTTCCTGTGTGATTTCTTTGACCCACAGTTTCTTCAAAAATGTGTTGTTTAATATCTACATATCTTCAAACTTTCCATTTTCCCTTCTGTTATTAATGTCTAGTTTCATTCATTCTGTCATGGTTGGAGAAGACACTGTATGACTTCATTCTTTTTTTAAGATTTTATTTATTTGACAGACAGAGATCACAAGTAGGCAGAGAGGCAGGCAGAGAGAGAGGGGAAAGCAGGCTCTCCGCTGAGAAGAGAGCCAGGTACGGCGCTCGATCCCAGGACCCTGGAATCATGAGCTGAGCTGAAGGCAGAGGCCTAACCCACTGAGCCACCCAGGCGCCCCTAAAATCTTTTTTTTTTTTTTTAATCTTATTGAGGATAGCTTATACATGATGGGTAGCTTTTTTTTTTTTTTTTTTTTTTTTGAGAGAGAGAGAAATAGAGAGCACAAGGTTGTAGGCAGTGGAGAGGGACAGAGACTCTTAAGCAGGCTCCATGCCCAGTGCAGAGCCCCAGGTGGCGCTTGATCTCATGACCATGAGATCATGACTTGAGCTGAAGTTAAGAGTCCGCTGCTTAACTGACTAAGCCACCCAGGTGCCCCTCTTCTGTTCCTTTGAATGGGCCATAATTTTACGTTTCCTTTTATGCCTTGTGATTTTTCTTTGTTGAAAACTAGGCATTTGAACATTCTAATGTGGTAACTGTGGAAGTCACATTCTCCTCTTGTTTGTTGTTTTTTTTTTAATTTTTTATTTTTTATTAACATATAATATATTATTTGCCCCAGGGGTACAGGTCTGTGAATTGCCAGGTTTACACATTTCACAGCACTCACCATAGCACATACCCTCCCCAATGTCCATACCCCAACCACCCTCTCCCTACCCCCCTCCCACTGGCAACCCTCAGTTTGTTTTGTGAGATTAAGAGTCTCTTATGGTTTGTCTCGTTCCCGATCCCACCTTGTTTTATTTATTCTTTTCCTGCCCCCCAAACCCCCCATGTTGCATCTCAACTTCCTCATATCAGGGAGATCATTTGATAATTGTCTTTCTCTGATTGACTTATTTCACTCAGCATGATACCCTCTAGTTCCAGCCACATCATCACAAATGGCAAGATTTTATTTCTTTTGATGGCTGCATAGTATTCCATTGTATATATGGACCACATCTTTTTTATATGTTCATTGGTTAAGGACATCTAGGTTCTTTCCATAGTTTGGCTATTGTGGACATTGCTGCTATAAACATTCGGGTGCACGTGCCCCTTCAGATCACTACATTTGTGTCTTTAGGGTAAATACCCAGTAGTGCGATTGCTAGGTCGTAGGGTAGCTCTATTTTTAAATTTTTGAGGAACCTCCGTGCTGTTTTCCAGAGTGGCTGCACTGGCTTGCATTCCCATCAACAGTGTAGGAGGGTTCCCCTTTCTCCCCATCCTCGCCAGCATCTGTCATTTCCTGACTTGTTAATTTTAGCCATTCTGACTGGTGTGAGGTGATATCTCATTGTGGTTTTGATTTGTATTTCCCTGATGCCGAGTGATGTGGAGCACTTTTTCATGTGTCTGTTGGCCATCTGGATGTCTTCTTTGCAGAAATATCTGTTCATGTCCTCTGCCCATTTCTTGATTGGATGATTTGTTCTTTGGGTGTTGAGTTTGGTAAATTCTTTATAGATTTTGGATAGTAGCCTTTTATCTGATATGTCATTTGCAAATATCTTCTCCCATTCTGTCAGTTTTCTTTTGGTTTTGTTGACTGTTTCCTTTGCTGTGCAAAAGCTTTTGATCTTGACGAAGTCCCAACAGTTCATTTTTGCCCTTGCTTCCCTGGCCTTTGGCGATGTTTCTAGGAAGAAGTTGCTGAGGCTGAGGTCAAAGAGGTTGCTGCCTCAAGGATTTGGATGGATTCCTTTCTCACATTGAGGTCCTTCATTTATTTGGAGGCTATTTTCATGTGTGGCGTAAGGAAATGGTTCAGTTTCATTTTTCTGCGTATGGCTGTCCAATTTTCCCAACACCATTTGTTGAAAAGACTTTTTTCCATTGGACATTCTTTCCTGCTTTGTCAAAGATGAGTTGACCACAGAGTTGAAGGTCTATTTCTGGGCTCTCTATTCTGTTCCATTGATCTATGTGTCTGGTTTTGTGCCAGTACCATGCTGTCTTGATGATGACAGCTTTGTAATAGAGCTTGAAGTCCGGAATTGTGATGCCACCAACTTGGGCTTTCTTCGCTTGCTGTTTTTGTTTTTGTCTTTAAATTGTTGAAGGCTGTATTATGTAATTTGTGAATACCCAAGTATTCACTGGGTATTATATAAGCCTGAAGAATCACAGACCTGTACCCCTGAATCAAATAATTCATTATATGTTAATTAATTGAATTTCATTGAAAAAATACATTGTGTAGGTACTTGATTTTGACCATGATCTTTCATCCTACATGTTTGCAGGTTATGAGTTCATCTTGCAGTGTTTTTGAGCAACGCACACCACTTGTCTGGCCTGAGATCTGAGTTAATACAATTCAGAGAGGAGCGCTCTGTGTCAGTCCTTCAAGAAGCACTGAGTAGGTTAGAACAGACCTACGAAATAATTTGTGAATAAGAGCTCTCTCCCTTCTCCAGAATCAGGGATCAGGATCAGGGTTTAGCACCAGAAACAAAGGTTGCTTTTGTTAAACCACTACTGAGCTGGGGAGAGCAAGAACATCTTTGGCAAGGGCGTCATCTCTTGGCAAGGGCAAGTAAAAATGCCACAAAGATTTCTTACCCTTTTCGGGGGAGCTTGGGTAGCTCAGTCAGCTGAGTGGCTGTTTTTGGCTCGGGTCATGATCTCAGGGTTCTGGAATCCAGCCCCACGTCAGGCTCCCTACTCTGCAAGAAGTCTGCTTCTTCCTCTCCCTCTGACCTCCTCCCCGCTTGTACTGTCTCTGTCTCATATAAATAAAATTCTTTTTTTTTTTATTTTTTAAAGATTTTATTTATTTATTTGACAGACAGAGACACAGCGAGAGAGGGAACACAAGCAGGGGGAGTGGGAGAGAGAGAAGCAGGCTTAGAGCCCGATGTGGGGCTCGATCCCGGGATCCCGGGACCATGACCCGAGCCGAAGGCAGACACTCAATGACTGAGCCACCCAGGCGCCCCTAAAAATCTTTTTAAAAAAGATTTTATTTATTTATTTGACAGAGAGAGAGATCACAAGTAGGCAGAGAGGCAGGCAGAGAGGGGGGGGATTCAGGCTCCCTGCTGAGCAGAGAGCCCGATGCGGGGCTCTATCCCAGGACCCTGAGATCATGACCTGAGCCAAAGGCAGAGACTTAACCCACTGAGCCACCCAGGCACCCCAAAATCTTTTTTAAAATTTTTTAAAAATCTTTCCTACCATTTTCTTTTCTTTTTAAAATATTTTATTTATTTATTTATTTGACAGAGAGAGAGAGACAGTGAGAGAGGAAACACAAGCAAGAGGAGTGGGAGAGGGAGAAGCAAACCCCTGCTGAGCAGGGAGCCCAACATGGGGCCTGATCCCAAGACCCTGGGATCACAACCTGAGGCCAAGGCAGACACCCAATCACTGAGTCACCCAGGGTCCCTTCCTACCATTTTCAAACTGGCTTTTCTTTCTTTCTTTCTTTCTTTCTTTCTTTCTTTCTTTCTTTGCTTCAATATTTGCTTAGTTGCTGCAAACTTTTGACTGTTTTCCAGATTCTGACAAAGTGAATTCTGTTAGTTTTTGTTTGATGTTCCTGTGTGACTTGGGAGCTGTCCACTCTACCATTTTGCTGATAAAAGGTTTTTTGGGTTGTTGTTTTTTTTTTTAAGATTTTATTTTTAAGTAATCTCTACACACAACTTGGGGCTCAAACCCACAACCCTGAGATCAAGAGTCACATGACGTTCCACTGACTGAGCCAGCCAGGCCCCCCTTGCTGGTAAAGTTTTAAATAAGCCTACCCCTTAAAAAATATACATCATAGTATATAAATAGGCCCGGGGATGATCAAATCCCATTTTCAGAGAGAGAGTTCCCTGAGACCAGAGAGGAGGGCATGGTGGATGGATAATGGGGGCTGTACAGGGGCTGCAACTCTTAGGGGGACTGTTTCTTTAGCTGGGTATGAGGTAGGTGAGTGTTTGTTATTTTAGGATTGATACTTTTGTGTCTATCTGAAATCTTTCAGAACGAAGATAAAACTGACAAGAGAAGGTTTGGCAGTTTCTCAGCAAGTTAGACATAAAACTGTCACATGACCCAGCAGTTCCGCTTCTCAGTATGGGCCCGAGAGAACTAGACGCAGGGGGTCAAACTAACCTTGTACAGGCATGTTCCCAGCAGCACTGGTCACGATTGCCAAAATATAATATAAAGATTATATGATTTCACTTGCATGAGATGTTCAGAAGAGGCAAAATTATAGGGACAGAAAGTATATTGGTGGTTGGCAGGGGCAGGGGGTGGGGAGGTAACAGTGAATGGGACGGGGTTTCCTTTTGGGGTGATGAAACATTCTGGAACTAGACAGTTGTGGTGGTTACACCACCCTGTGAATGTGCTATAAGGCACTCAAGCACATTTTTAAATGGTTAAAATGATATACTTTATGTTGTATGTCTTTTACACAATAAAAAAAATTGTCTTTTTTTTAAAGATTTTATTTATTTATTTGACAGAGAGATCACAAGTAGGCAGAGAGGAAGGCAGAGAGAGGGGGAAGAAGGCTCCCGCTGAGCAGAGAGCCCGATGCAGGGCTTGATCCCAGGACCCTGAGATCATGACCTGAGCTGAAGGCAGAGGCTTAACCCACTGAGCCACCCAGGTGCCCCTGTCTTTTTTTTTAAATAATGAAACTGACTTCGCTCAAGAAGTAGTCCTCACCATCGATTGGGTAGTTTTCGGGGTGCCTCTACATGCTCACAGATTTTTCATCTTACCTTGATCCTGAAGACTCACAAATAAAGCTCTCCAGGTGAGGAAAATTGCCCTTGACAAGAAAAAGAATCTGGGATGTGAAGAACTCACCTGCTCACAGAGCTGAGGAGAAGCCAAACTAGGGTTTCAAACAGGCTCATCTGCATTGAGCGGCCTCTTGGGCCTGGGTCTGCTTTCAAGTTCCTGAGCTGGGCTGTCACTTCCAGGTTGTCTGTGTGAGCGTTTCCAACCTCAGGGCCTTTGCATAGACCATGTCCCCCAGCAGGAGTTCCCTTTTCTCTACTCCTTCCATACCCAGACCCTTCTCTTGCCACTTGAAAGGAGCCCCCTGGTTGTGATAGATGTTAAAGCAGTATTTGTCAAGACACCTGCCCAAGATCACACAGCCAGGAACTGACAAAAATCAGGATTTGAACTTGAGTCTCCTTTCCCTGAGCATGGGTTTTTCCCACAATGCCCAAGTATGGCAAGGCCATCATACGCCCCACAGTACGTGTGTATCATTCCCCTCTGGAGGTGGCAGAAGATGCCACGGCAGAAAATGCCTCTTTGGCATAAGGATTGTTTTGAGAAACGCAGACACAGGAAATGCTCTGGAAAAGCAGAATAGAAGTGACCCTTTTGTAAGGAAAGTTTACATGTATAAGGAGGGTCTCCATTTGTAAGAGCGTGTCCCTCTCTGTAGCAGGACAAGAAGGCTGGCTCTAAATCTCAAGAGAATCTTATCAACGGAGATGCTCCTCACCAGCCTGAAGCCCCACCCCCAACATCTTTCTTTTGTCTTCAGCTGGAGACGGTATTTAAGGTGATGGCTTGGGTCATCTCTGGAGTTTCCGGTTTTCCTGGGTCGCTTCGGCAGCACATATACTAAAATTGGTGTTTCCTGTTTTCCTGGGTCTCTCTTGTGTATATTTGAGGTATGCATGTCAAACTTAGGTTTTTCTCTTCTTAACCTGTCTTTTGTTATAGGAGTTCTCCACTGAGAACTTGGAAGGGTGGGGTGACAATCTTCTTCCTCCCCACCGCATCTCAAGCTCGACCTCAGGGCGGCCATATTCCCTCATGTTAGGGGCGCTGAGGGAGATAGAGCGGGTTTGGGGCTGGCTGTAAGGGACTCTAGCCCCCACCCCGCTGGCTGCCAGTCCTGTGACCTTGGCAAGCCCACCTCTCGGGCCTCAGGGTCTCATTTGTGAAATGGAGACACACGTCAAATGCCTCGGGTTTTATAGAGATGTGTCTTAAGCACTTGACACATGATAGGGGCTCAGAAATGTCCCCTTGGTATTTATTGCTTTCCTCCACACTCCACTGGGGAAGTAGGCATCCCCCCAGCCCAAGCCCTTGCCACTCCAATTTGCTGCTGTGGATGTCTCTCGGCGGCTTTTCGGCGGCTTTTAGGGCCCTTCTCTGGGCCATACCTGATCTGGATATCCACCCCTCAGTCCCTGTGAATGCGACCTTAGCCAGCAAAAGGGCCTTTGCAGATGACTTAAAATCGGGAATGACATCACTCTGGATTTACAGTGGGCCTTAAATATGACAGGTGTCCTTAGTGAGGGAAGAGGAGACAGAGAAGAGGAGAAAGCCGTGTAAAGAGGGAAAGAGAGTTTGGAGGGATGTGGCCACAAGCCAAGTGTTGGGGAGGAAGAATTCTCTCTGTCTTTCAAGGTCCCTCTAGTGGGACTAAGAATCCAATTGACATGAGACAGATTAACAGGAGAAAATCAAATTTAATAGCATATATCTGGGGAATCCACACAGACATGGGAGTGCCAGAGACAGTGAGGCAACATGATGATGACTGAACTCAGGGGAGGGGGAGGGGCCTGAGGAGGAAAGGGGAGAAAGACCACTAGCAGGAAGGTGGGAGGACATGTTTGGAAAACAAAGATTGCCCTATTATGTAGGCAAGTTTCTTAGGTGGAGAGGAATCTCTGTTAATAGTTCTGTTCCTAGGGTGCCTGGGTGTCTCAGTGGGTTATGCAACTGCCTTCAGCTCAGATCACTATCCAGGAGTCCCAAGATCAAGTCCCGCATTGGGCTCCCAGCTCCCTGGGGAATCTGCTTCTCCCTCTGACCTTCTCGCCTCTCATGCTCTCTCTCATTGTCTCTCAAATAAATAAATAAAATCTTAAAAAAAAATTAGTTCTCTTCCTAGGTGGGTTGGGGGATGGGAGAACTGGGTGATGGGCACTAAGGCGATGGGCACTGGATGGAATGACCACTGGGTTTTATATGCAACTGATGAATCACTGAACTCTACCCCTGAAACCAATAATACAGTATATGTTAACTAAATTGAATTAAAAGAATTTTTTTTCCCGGGGCACCTGGGTGGCTCAGTGGGTTAAACCTCTGCCTTCGGCTCAGGTCGTGATCTCGGGGTCCTGGGATCGAGCCCCGAGTCGGGCTCTCTGCTCAGCAGGGAGCCTGCTTCCTCCTCTCTCTCTGCCTGCCTCTCTGTCTACTTGTGATCTCTCTGTCAGATAAATTAATTAATTTTTTAAAAAGAATTTTTTCCCCTAATTTTATTTATTTATTTGAGAGAGAGACAGCGGGAGAGAGCATGAGAGAGAAGGTCAGAGGGAGAAGCAGACTCCCCGTAGAGTTGGAAGCCCAATGCAGGCCTCGATCTCAGGATTCAGTGATCATAACCCGAGCTGAAGGCAGCTGCCCAACCAGTTGAGCCACCCAGGTGCCCAAATTAAAAGAATTTTTTAAAATAGCTCTCTTCCAGGCAGGGGCACCTGGGTGGCTCAGCCGTTAAGCATCTGCCTTCGGCTCGGGTCTCGATCCCAGGGTTCTGGGATCAGCCTGAGTCTGAGTCGGGCTCCCTGCTCAGCGGGAGGCCTGCTTCTCCCTCTCACACTCCCCTTGGTTGTATTCCCTCTCTCGCTTTCTCTCTCTCTGTCAAATAAATAAATAAAATCTTTCAAAAAAAAAATAGCCCTCTTCCTGGTACAAGCAAGCAGTTGAGGGAGAGGAAGAGAGCTTTGCCTGAATCCGCTGGGTTTTGATTGCTTTGAACTCAAAATACTGTTCATGCCAAGCGGAGTTCGGGCAGGATGGTGTCAGAGAGAGGTCCCTCAGCTTGAGGGAACCCGGGGAGAGAAGGGGGAATGCTTGTTGGAAGATAGGACATCAAAGCTGGGGTTTAACGATAAATAGTTCGTTGAAAGGAGACATTCTTTCCGAGCAAGCTTGCCCGGGCCTCGCTCAACCTAACTCCGGCTAAAGCAGACATTGCCGCCCAACCACCCATCCTCATGAGTGTTATTAATTCTAAAATATTGGGATTACAGCTCATCTCAAGCCTCATCTACTCAGTCCTACCCTCTAAGCGGGTACTACTGAGAAACCGACCTTGGGAAGAGGTTAGCAAAGCTTCCAGATCTGCTGGGCATCTCGAGGCCTGAGCCAGGATTTGACCCCATGGCTGGCTGCGGAACCCTCTAGATGGCACAGGTGCCTGGTGGCCCGGAGGGGCGTTCACAGAATGGGATATCAATTTTCCCTTGTCCTGTGAGCTCAGAGGAAATTTTCAAATAACCTGCTTTTTTTTCTTTTTTTGCCTCTTCCGGACCTCCTACCATGACCGTTTGCCTCCTGTTACAAGAAACAAACAATAAAAGTGGGTGTGTGTTCTGTTGTGTGTTGTGTGTGTTTGACGAGGGTGACTATGGCCAAGAGTAGGTGATGAGGGAAAATTCTGGGTGGCTTGGGGCCAAGCCTGGTGGCAGGGACAGCCTGACCCCTGGCCTACATGCTGTTTACTCCTACCTTGGACTGGCCCCTGGGGACCCACGGAAGCTGCGGGCGAGGAATGCCGGGTCCCGGGCTGCTGAGCTCATCGATGGCCGGCTGCCCACAGTCCGTCCCACTGCCCCTCCCGGCTTGGCCATGGGGCTGGCTATGAGGTCATCCACTAGTGATGTTGTAACAGGGAGCCAGATGGGCCTGGCTGTCAGCATTCCAGAGTCTGGTGAACCGGAAACACCACGGAGCTTATGTCCCCCTTTCCCTGTCCCTGGGGATCCCCCAGGCCCTCCATGGCGCTGTGTTCCATCGGGAAATTCCAGAAATACATTAATTACTGGTCCTGCTTGTAAAGTGACAGACGCTTGTTCGCGAGCCAGCAGCTCCTCTCCTGGATGGGCACAGCAAGGGAGAAGGATGGACCACAGGGGAGAGAAAAAACGAGTGTCTCAGACGTGGCGTGGGGTGAAAGATGACGGGCCTTGAAGAGAACACTCGGGCTGGTTGTATGAGAAGAGGCTGGAAATCGGGCAAACTCATCCCCAGTCACAGAAGTGGGCCTGGCTATTATTCCAGGGATAGGGAGAGTGACGGAAGGGGGCCTAGAGGATTCCTGGGGCCTGGAATGTTCTGGAACCTCATCTGGGAAGTGGTCCCACAGGGCTAGTGTGCGTGAAATGCCACCAAGCCAGACACCAAGATGGCTTTCTTTTGCTTTTATGGAAGTCGTAGCTCAATAAAAGTTTAAAAGGAAAAAGGCAGAGGCTGTGGAAAATATTCAGGCCACTCCTTGAAATGTTAAACACAGAATCACGATTTGACCCAAGATTTCCACTTCTGGGCCTTTCCCCAACAGGGCCTCCTATCTTTGCATATGAACGTTCCCAGCAGCCCTGCTCATAGTCACCAAAAGGTGAAAACAATCCACATGACCATCAATGGATGAAGAGATGAACACAACATAGTCTGTCCGGCTGGTGGAATATTACTCAGCCATAAAAAGGAACGAAACCCTGACACACCATAGACCACGGATGAACAGTGAAAACGTCCTGCTCAGTGAAGGAAGCCGGGCATGAAAGGCCACCTGTTGTATGATTCCACATACGCGTGTGACATTGTCACTCATAATAAGAAATATGCGTTTGGTTTTTGACCCTTGGAATTCCTATGATCAGAGTGTAATTGTATCGTTGTTGTTTTTTAAGTAGGCTCCATGCCCACACCCCCACTCCATGGGGCTTGAACTCACGACCCTGAGACTGAGAGCTCAATGCTCTACCAAATGAGCCAGCCAGGTGCCCCAAGGGCTGCAAAGAGGTCTTTTATTTTCCTCCTGTGGTTGACTTCTGGAAGACACCTAACCCTGTGCCTGGAGAGTTGAACTTTCAGGCCCAACCCCCACCCCGACCTCAGGGGAGGAGAGAGGGGCTGGAGGCCGAAGCCACCAATGACTTAATCAGCCATGCCTATGTGAGGAAGCTTCCATCAAAACCCAAAAGGTGGGGCTCCCTGGAGAGCTTCTGGGTTGATCAAAACGGGGATTTGGGGAGAAGGCACCCGTTGCACATACCTTGCCCTATGCATCTCTTCCTCTGGCTACTGATTCGGATCCTTTAATATCCCTTGCATAAATCAGCAAGTGAGTGAACAGGTTTCCTGAGCTCTGTGCGATGCTCTGGAAAAGCAACCGAACCCAAGGACAGGGGGTCCTGGAAACCTCTGGTTAAAGCCAGTCTATCGGGACCGCATCCAGGACTCCTGGATGAGCTCTGGGCATCTGAAGTGGAGACAGTCTTCTAGGACGGAACCCCGAATCTGTGGGATCTGACCCAGGTAGGTGGTGTCAGGATTAAGTGGCATCATAGGACACCCATTGTTGGAGAACTGTTGGCGCGCAGACCCCTACCCCTCGCCCCACGACATTGGAAACTGCAGCACACTTAATATGAAATGTCCAGAGCGGAAAGATCCAGAGAGACAGAAAGCTCATTGGTGTTTGCCAGGGGCTGGGGGAGGTGGAGGGGAAGTGGCTGCTCAGAGGTTTCCTTGGGCGGTGGGCAGAATGTTCTGGATAAAACAGAGGTGACAGCAGCACAACTGCCACGTGTCACTCCACCATTCACTTGAAAATGTTGAGCCGTCTGTTACTTTTCCACGGAGCCTCACACCTGACAGCCTCCCGGGAGAGCTAGGGGACGAGTAGAGATGTCTTCTGAGAAACCCTTCCAGGCCTCCAACCTCTGTGTCCCTGGGGACCTAGGCCTTCCGACAAGATGCAGAGAAGGGCCTGCATGGCCAGAGGGGACCTGGTGGGATCGCTCCCTACAACTCTTGCTACCATACTTGCCCCCACCCTCCGCAGGGCCCTGGCTTTCTTCGCTCTAGAAAGTCACTGGGTCTGAATGGAAAGAAGCTGCGTCTGACCTCCCAATCAGCTGCAATCAGGCTGGAAGTGGCCGTGGCAGGAGCCGGTTTAAGCACCTTCTGCTTGCTGGGGTGTCCCTTGGGACACTTTGGGACCCTTCTGAAGCCGGGTGATAATCTCACTGTAAAGAAGCTCAGACTGAGACTCGTGGGGCCCAAGTCTCCCCAGTGGGTGCATGCTGGGGTTGGGGGAGGCCTGACCCTCTTCGTCTAGGGGGGACTTGCTGTGTGCCCCACCCCCCACACGCCCTTGTGCCTCTCGCCGGCACACACTCCATCACACGTGACACACCCCCTCCATCTGTCTCACACAGCTTTCCCTCTTCTCTCTGGCCAGGAAGCCAGATGCAGGCACAGGGGGTGGGGCCAGGGGGCCTGAGCCTTGGAGAAGGCTCTGAGGGGAAGACCTGGGTCTTTCTGGGGCACCCCTTGGCCATCCACCATCTGGGATCTGGATCTGACACACCAGCCCTCCCTGACCTAAACCCCAGTACTCCAATTCCTTGCCAGCTCTGCTCTGGGCCCAGAGCCAAGAGACTGGGTCCCAGAGTAGCTTCAGCTCTGGCTAAGGGCCTCCCTCCAGACTGGGGCGGACAGAGTTAAGCATAGACATTCCCAGGACTGTGAGGTCAAGGCTGGGCTGGGGGAAAGGACAGGGGTTGGGAGCACCCAGCTGAGCCTGGAAAGGTAGTGTCAGAGAAGGGGCTTTTTGAGTAGGGTTTTGAGGAGCAAGTAGGAGTTCCCCTAAGTTAAGTTCTAACTTAACTTAGCTGGAGTTCCAGCTAAGGATGAGTTGACTGCAAACACACCCAGTTAACTACATTCCTCCTATGCACCTGACCCTGTCCCTTCTCCCTCCTTTGAACTTCTCTGTGGTGAAAGTCTTAGTTCTCATTTCCAGATGAAGAAACAGAGATGGGATGGAGAGGACTGACTTGGCTAAGGTTGTATTTTCTGGCTCTTTCTGTCCCTTTCTTCTCTGCTTCCTTAGTTTTTCAACATCTCCAGCCTTTGGTCTTAACCAGGAAAAGAAGGGAGAGCAAGGATCCCATGAGGGAGGAGGCCAGTTCTTAAGCTCCTGCCATGGAACTTAGTACACAGTGACATTGTACTAAGTCTTCTTTGACAAAAGCATTCTTTCTACCAGTCCACCAGGCCGAGACGATGTTCTCATTTTATGGAGGAGGATATTGAGGTTCCAAGTTGTTCCCCAGCTTCATCGGGAACACATCCCTGGAACTGGGCCCCGCTGTGACCTCTTGACTAAGTTTAGTCTGTACGCGGGGGCAGGCAGGAGATGCTGGGTGGGCTGGGATGGGTAAGTTCAGACTATGAAGTTTGGTCCTACCGTGTCAGTCCCAGCTCAGAGAGCAAGGAGCACAGCCATGCCTGGGCGGGAACCAACACCATCACGTTGATCCCTGATGTTGCCGATGCCCAGGGGGCTACCATGGGAGCCATGCCCTATCCCCGGCCCAGGAGCACCTCCCGACCTTCCCAGGACCCTTCGAGATGCGATCCAGGCTGGATGTCCCCAGATTCCAGAAATTGCCGAAACATTTCCAGGACATCCTGACCACGCTGCTGTTGACCAAGAACTTGAAAGACTCACACCCCAGCCACATCCTGAAATGTGGATGAAGTCTTAGAGACCCTTCCGGGCAGTCCCCATATGCAACCAGTGCTTCTGTGTCTTAGAGACACACTGCTGAACCAGTTGAGAGCTCGGCAGCAATATCCCATCCCCCACCGTGCCAGATGAAGGAGCTAGGAGGCTCATCTGTGGCCAGACAGGGTGGGGCTCGGCCAACATGGGATTGTCATAACCATATCCTGATCACAGATGGGGAAACAGAGGCCCAGAGGGGCCAGCGACTCTCCTGAAAGCACACAGCACCTGCGGAACCCAGAGAGGGCTGGCACCGAGAGGGCAAGGTTCTTGCCCTTGGCTGGGGATCTGTATGTGGGGGTGGGGGAAGGTGGGCAGAACCCGCTCAGGTTGGTTCCAGATTGGAGGCAGTCGAGGACCAAACGCAGCTAAAGTTGCCAGCAGAAGGTGCCCTGGAGGGGCACCTAGGTGGCTCAGTGGGTTAAACCTCCGCCTTCGGCTCAGGTCATGATCCCAGGGTCCTGGAATCGAGCCCCGCATTGGGCTCTCTGCTCAGCGGGGAGCCTGCTTATCCCCACCCCTCTGCCTGCCTCTCTGCCTACTTGTGATCTCTGTCTGTCAAATAAATAAATAAATAAAATCTTTTTTTAAAAAGAAGGTGCCCTGGAGAACTGGGCTACCTAGGATCCTGGGGTGGGAGAGGATTTTGGGAATGGGGAAGGTGTCA
The DNA here is from genome assembly GCF_922984935.1 of Meles meles. Taxonomy (NCBI): domain Eukaryota; kingdom Metazoa; phylum Chordata; class Mammalia; order Carnivora; family Mustelidae; genus Meles; species Meles meles. Next base: position 14,416,493 of record NC_060085.1, read on the forward strand.
GGCTCCAGGAAGGGCTCTGAACCCTCCTTGGTCTCACCCAGACTGTGTATTTCCAAGTAAACCTCTGTCCTCTTGGACGGAGTAGCCTAGCAACTAGGCCAAGGGCCCTAAAATCACAGGCCCACTCCGCAGTTGTCCTCAAGACCTGGGTGGGGAGCTGTCTAGGGATCCTGAGGGTCCAAGGAATCTGGAAACTGGGCATCCTGAGTGGTCTGGTACCCTGCGCCCTGCACATAAGGAGGCCCAAGAGTGGCCAGTTTCTCTTTCTGTCTCCACAGGAAACCTCCAGCTTAGCATCTCTCCTGCCCATGAAAGATCCTACTTTTTCCAGGCCCTACTCCCACTGTTTCCAGCGGCACCAAGCCCACTGGGATTCCTACAGTCCTTGAAGGGCCAGGAGCCTGGGAGTCAGCTCCTTGTCCAACCTGGGTGTAGCATGCTGGCCCCCGGAGCGCCAGAGCCACCAGGAAGACCGGATAAAAAGCATTTGGGATATTTCTCTTAGCCTGATCATAATGCTGCCATTTTGGCCCCAAGCCCACAGGTCAGAATGGCAACCTTTTGGGTGAGGAGGGCACTTGCCAATGGCCTTGACTTGAAACTTAATTCCTAACAGATGCTGAGTGCACGTTGTCCCCTGACTCACTCACAGCCTATGAGTCCTCCTTCCAACCCTGTGAGGGGCTGCCATTATTACCTTTTACAGACAGGGAAACTGAGGCTCACTGGTCCCAAGCTGAGGGTGGAGGGCTCACAGATCTCGAGGGACTCCAGTCCAGCCTTTAGCTGTTCCTTCTTCCCTAAATCCATTTCTCTTCCTCCCTCTCCTCACCAAACCTCCCTTCAGCTGCCCAGAGACCCACAGAAGGGCCTGCGTCCCCCCATACGTATGGGGCACAGAGAAAGGGGATGAGATGGGAAAGAGAGAAGCAACCCCAGGCTCTGGGAGGTGGCCCTGGCTCCCCACTGCTTGGGTTGGAGTCACCCAAGCGTCTGAGGGGTGGGGTCAGGAGCAAGTGGCTTTCGTGGCCCGCGTGCTTTGTCTTGAGGAAATCCCTGGGAAAGCTGGTTTAGAATTGGGCTCTTTGCTCCCAAGGCAGGTGGTATCCCCGGACACTATAGGAGATTTTGGGGAACAGAGTTGGCTTTCGGCCTGCCCTGGAGGTACCTGGTGTGTTTCTGGGGCTCCCTTAACGTCTCGGGTTTCTAGCTGTTCCTAAATCTCTCTTTCAGAGAAAACTTTCCTGCTGCAGGTGACTGCGTCTTCTGTCCCCAAGGGAGGGCCTGGCCCCTGGCCCCTCTGGTTGCCTTCTCCCTGATGCCCAGAGTTCCTGTGAGTGCCTTGTCCGAAACCCCCATGACTGGGACCCCAGGGTTCAGTGGACATTGTCCAAATGACACCCCAGAAAGCAAATAAAACAGCTGAAATATGTGATTTCTTATGTGTCTTTGTGAGAGGTTAGTGTCCACCGAGGGGTATCTGCCTAGTGGGGCCGTCTGCCTAGGGGGAGTGGCAGTGGACAGAGGGGGACTGTAAACCCTGGGATTCCTGTCTTGGTATGGGACCTCGTGCCCAGTCTGTGATGGCTCTTATGAGTGCGCTGAGTTAAGAATAGTAAGAGTTCTGTACTGAACGTTCTCCTTCCTCACAACACACGCATGACCTTTGTTCTGATGCACAGAGAGTTTGAGTAACTTGCCTATGGTCACACAGCAAAGTCGGTGGCGCTGGGATCTGAATCACGATCGGGGTGACACACAGCTTGTACAGACACTCTCGCTCCCTGTGTGTTCTCCCTACTACCCTGACACAGAGTGCTGCTACCACGTTTTACAGATGGGGAAACTGAGGCTCTGCCAGTTGATGCCCCTTGTCCCGCGTGTCACGGCCAGGGAGAAGTGGGCCAGAACATCAACCCAGGCCAGCTTCTCTGGAGCTGACAAATGTCCAGTCTGTTGGGACCTGGATCAGGGAAAACTCTTCACAAGACTTTGAAATTTGGGGGTGGGAGGGAAACAGTCGTAGACGGAGGGAACTTCAGAATCCTATCCCAGGCTTAGAAATGCCAGGGAAATGGATGACCAGCCAGGAGCTGGATATACGTGAGGTCTCCAGCGTGGACTCGCCCCTACAACCTTACGCACCTCCTTGCCTCCTCTTGGTTTGGTTCCCTTGTTCAGTAATGGAAAAGTGTGTTAACAGTGTCTGAGGGCAGAGGCTGGAGAAAGTTAACGTCTCACCGCCATCGATCTTGCATGGATGCCTATTAGGACAGCACCCCCTTTGCCCCACCTAACCCCTAGGTTAGGTCAGGTCTAGCCACTGGTGCCCCTTGCTGACCTGTTCCTACCAGTTCAGATTACTCAGCACTCTGGCTTGCCCTTGGGGCCCAGCCTCTGCAGAGCGCCCGGCAGTGTGGCTGTGAAGTGGCCCCGGGCCTTGTCTGGTCGGTCCAACCACCGTTACTAAGCACTTACTGTGTGTGCCAAGCTGGTGAGGCAAGAGGCTGTCCTTCCCAACAGCCCCTGTCAGGATCGAGGTGACCCAGTGTGTTTACAAAGCACCTGAAGGCCCGGAGCATCACGGAGCCAGGAGTGGGGGTAGATTGGGACCCAAAGCTGGGTGATGATGTCACTTCACAGAGTCTGAGACTGAGACTCAGGGGGCACGAGTCTCCCCAGTGGGTGCATGCTGGGGTTGGGAAGGCCTGACCCTCTTCGTCTAGGGGGGACTTGCTGTGTGGCCCCCCAGCACATCCTTGTGCCTCTCGCCTACACACACTCCATCACACTTGACAGACCCCCTCCATCTGTCTCACACAGCTTTCCCTCTTCTCTCTGGCCAGGAAGCCAGATGCAGGCACAAGGGGTGGGGCCAGAGGGCCTGAACCTTGCAGAAGGCTCTGAGGGGAAGACCTGGGTCTTTCTGGGGCACCCCTTGGCCATCCACCATCTGGGGTCTGGATCTGACACACCAGCCCTCCCTGACCTAAACCCCAGTACTCCATTTCCTTGCCAGCTCTGCTCTGGGCCCAGAGCCAAGAGACTGGGTCCCAGAGTAGCTTCAGCTCTGGCTAAGGGCCTCCCTCCAGTCTGGAGCAGACAGAGCCAAGCACAGACATTCCCAGGGCTGTGAGGTCAAGGCTGGGCTGGGGGAAAGGACAGGGGTTGGGAGCACCCAGCTGAGCCTGGAAAGGTAGTGTCAGAGAAGGGGCTTTTTGAGTAGGGTTTTGAGGAGCAAATAGGAGTTCCCCCACAGCTAAGGATGAGTGACTGCAAACACACCCAATTAACTACATACCTCCTATGTATCTGGCCCTGTCCCTTCTACCTTGTTTGAACTTGAAAGTCCCAGTTCTCATTTTCCAGTTGAAGAAACGGAGACAGGATGGAGAGGACTGACTTGACTTAGGTTGTATTTTCTGGCTCTTCCTGTCCCTTTCTCCTCTGCCTCCTTTGTTTTTCAACATCTTCAGCCTTTGGTCCTAACCAAGAAGGGAGAGCAAGAATCCCGTGAGGGAGAAGGCCACCACTTAAGGTGCTGCTGTGGAATTTAGCACATAGTTGGTAGCTAATAAGTCTTTTTTTGACAAAAGCATTCTTTCCACCAGCCCACCAAGCTGGAAGTCCCTATCTCATAGAAGAAGATACTGAGGTTCAGAGAGGCTTCTAGGGGGAGGGTACCTCTGCTTCTTCAGGAGAAACCCCCTCCATAAGGGCCTCCCCCTGAAAAGCAGCCCAAGACTCAGCCAACTATGGTCCCCGGAGTGTTTACTCTGCACCCAGGGCGGAAGGGACCAGGCAGGCGGGGGCGGACAAAGTCCAGGGGTTATAAAGGCCAGTCCAGCAGCGTCCGGTTTCTCAGTTCAGAGCTCAGCTAGCTCAGCACAGCTGGACAAGGGCACCGCACTCCTCACCCATGCTGCCAGTGCTGCTGATGTTCTCGTGGCTGCCTTCGGGAGGTGCCCTGTCTCTGGCCCAGGAGCGCCTACCGGCCTTTCCGGGACCCTCAGACGCACACTCCAGCACAGATATCTCCAGAGCCCAGGAGTTTCGGAAACACTACGAGCACCTGCAGACCAGGCTGCAGTTGAACCAAAGCTGGGGCGATTCAAACTCTGACCTCGTCCTTGCAGCTCCAGTCCGGATACTCACTCCAAAGCGTGAGTGAAATTTAAGAGACCTCTGTCCCCTAGGCAGCGACCGTCATCTAATCAGTGGTTCTGAGTCATAGGGGCCCAGGCCTGCCACCGAGTCTCAGTTTACCCATCTGTGAAATGGACAAGAACAGCTCCCTTGGGGCTGATGGGATGCTGGTGGCCCGGTTTATGCCAAGACAAGGTGAGGCTTGGCCAAAGTGAGATGTTACAGACTGCAGATGGGGAAACTGAGGCTCAGAGAAGCCAGGGATGCTTTTGAAATCTCAGAGCCTGGAATGCCCTGAGACAAAGTCGGGCAGCAGGGGGCATGTGGGGTGGTACTTGTCCTTGGATGTGAGGGTTGGGGGAGGGCGCACAATCCAGGAGAGAGGATGCAGGGGAGCCAGCAGAGTTAACAAGAGGTAGGGGGGCGGGCAGAGGAAAGAAGCGCAGCCCAGCGGTAGGTGGAATATGCCTGTACTTGTTCCAGATCTGATGCAATCCCTTGACACAGGCTCCGCTAAAGTCGCACATGGCATGTGCTTTAGGGAGGGAGGAGATACTCTCTCGCCATCCACAGAGGATCTAGGGGGAAGAGGGCAGAAGGAGATCTGGGTTATGCTGGAAAGTGGGAGAGGTTAGGAGAGGAGTGTCATGCCAGAAGGGAGCGTTACTATCTACTATCGTGCCCTAATCCTACTAGAGCTATGAGACTCCAGGTAATCTTCTTGTCCTTTCTGAGCCTAGTGAGTCCAGAGCCCTCAAACCCTAGTCCCCGCAGTATCTCCAACACCTGCACCAGCCTAGGGTTCTGAGAATCCTGGGGATCCAGATATCCTTCATTTTCAGATATGGAAACCAAGATGCACAGCGTTGAAAACAAAGTAGCTAGCCCCAGCACTTAGTAGGCCTTCAATGAAATGTTTTTAAAGATTTTTTATTTATTTATTTGACAGAGATCACAAGTAGGCAGAGAGGCAGGCGAAGTGGGGGCCGGGGGGGGGGAGCAGACTCCCCGCCGAGCAGAGAGCCCGACGCCGGGCTCCATCCCAGGACCCTGAGATCATGACCTGAGCTGAAGGCAGAGGCTTAACCCACTGAGCTACCCAGGCGCCCCCAATGAAATGTTTTTGACTGCCACAAGGGACAGAACCAGTGTTTCAATTTCAGTCCCTCTAAATAGCATGTAGACATTAATCCTGCAGTTTTTTAAAAATTTTTATTTATTTGAGAGAGAGAGAGCGCGCACAAGCAGGGGTGGGGAGGGGCAGAGGGAGATGGAGAAGCAGTCTTCCAGCTGAGCAGGGAGCCCGACATGGGGCTCCATCCGAGGACCCTGGGATCACGATGGGAGCTGAAGGTAGAGGCTTAACCGACTAAGCCACCTAGGTGCCCTAATTTCATCAAGTATTTACTAAATACCTACTGTATGCCAGACATGATGGTGACCAGGCAAACAGAAATCCCTGAGGGGATTTAGGAGGGGAGACGAAATGATACACAGTGAAATAAAAGAAAATAAGGCAGTGCCTACTTTAGGCAGGCTGGAGAGATATGTAGCCTGCCATGCTAAGAGTCAGGGGAATAGTGTGCTTGGAAGAGGAAGCAGCTTGTGCAAAGGCCCTGAGGTGGGATGCAGCCTGAGGAAATGGGCACTCCGCGCCTGGCGCACAGTAGATCCGTGGCTGACCGGCTTTCCTCTCTTCCTCAGTGCGACTGGGGCCGGGAGGCCACCTGCACCTGCGCATCGCCCGGGCTGACCTGACCGAGGAGCTCCCCGCATCCTCCCGCCTGCATCGGGCGCTGCTCAGGCTGTCCCCGACGGAGCCCAGCTCGTGGGACGTGACTCGGCCTTTGCAACGTCAGCTCAGCCTTGGAGGTTCCCGGGCCCCCGCACTACGGCTGCGACTCTTGCCTCGGTGGAACGCGTTTCGAGCAACGTTTCCTTCTGCACGTCCCCAGCTTGAGCTGTATTGGCGACCAAGCACGGCCAGGGGGCGCCGCGCCGCGCATGCGCACGCCGGGGACGATTGCCCCCTCGGGGAGGGGCGCTGTTGCCGCTTGCAAAGCCTGCGCGCGTCGCTCGAGGACTTGGGTTGGGCCAACTGGGTGGTAGCACCTCGCGAGCTAGACGTGCGCATGTGTATTGGCGCGTGCCCAAGCCAGTTCCGGTCGGCTAACACGCACGCGCAGATGCAGGCGCGCCTGCACGGCCTGAATCCCGACGCCGCGCCTGCGCCGTGCTGCGTGCCCGCCAGCTATGAGCCGGTGGTGCTCATGCACCAAGACAGCGACGGTCGCGTGTCGCTTACGCCCTTTGACGATCTCGTAGCCAAGGACTGCCACTGCGTATGAGCGGTGCTGGTCTTTCACTTACGGCTCGTAAGCAATGGAAGCGACCTCAGAGATCCTTGCCTGTCGAATGGGCGTGTGGGACTTGAGATACCCGATTTCCCACCCCTGCTGTCTACCCCTCCTTCCCAAACCTCTGTATTTATAAGTTTGTATTTATTATTAATTTATTGGGATGCTCTCCGTGGGGACTGGAGGGCTGGGGAGGGCTAGTCTGACGGTGTGCACTTATTTAAAACTGTGGTAATAAAAGTGAAGGTGTTTGACCTGAGCCTTGTGGTGTCCAGGATGAAGCTGGTGACCTTGGGAAGAATCTTCCCCTCCCTGGCCTCAGTTATTTTTTTTTTTTTTAAGATTTTATTTGACAGAGCACAAGTAGACGGGGTGGGGGGGGGAGCAGGCTCCCCGCTGAGCAGAGAACCCTATTGGGGGCTCAATCCCAGGACCCTGAGACTATGACCCTAGCTGAAGGCAGAGCTTAACCCACTGAGCCACCCAGGCGCTCTTCCCTGGCCTCAGTTCTTACAGGGCACCTGGTCTCGGAGTGAGTGGAACCGTTCAGGAAATGCTCAGCCGGAGCATTCTGGGATGTCAACTACATGGTGCTCATGACACCGATGCGCATCTCAAAGACACCCTTCTCTCGGTCTCTGCTTCTCTGTCTCCTTGTTCCTCTGTTCCTGTTTCTGAGAGCCTTCTGGGTGTCAGTCTCCCACCATGTCTCATCTCTCAGTATTCCGGCTTCTGTAGTTATATGGCCCTATCTCTCACTGTCCTTCTGCCTCTCTCTGCACTGGAGTCACCTTTCCAAACACAGGCAGCCCAGAGTCATGTCCATCTGCAGCCAAGTGTATCGTGTGTGATGTTGCCTCCAACCTAGAAGAGTCCCATCACTTCTATTTGGGGCATCTTCCTCCATGTTAATGGTACCTCTATTCTTTTTTTTTTTTAAGATTATTTATTTATTTATTTATCTGACAGGCAGATCACAAGTAGGCAGAGAGGCAGGCAGAGAGAGAGGAGGAAGCAGGCTCCCTGCTGAGCAGAGAGCCCGATGCGGGGCTCGATCCCAGGACCCTGAGATCATGACCTGAGCTGAAGGCAGAGGCTTTAACCCACTGAGCCACCCAGGCGCCCTGGTACCTCTATTCTTCCATTTAAAAAGAGCAAGGGTGGTGTGGGGGGCACCGCCTGTGCAGCTAGGACAGCTGGGAGTTATGGGGCTCTGCTTGTGCTTGGTTTGCACCGGTCCACAAGCGACAACATGGCAGCCATCCCCTCTAGCTGCTCGCTGGTCACCACCCATGGACAGTACCAGCGCTATCTGTGATCCATTTCCAGCAACAGCTCACGTGGAAGTGCGGAGTACCCTGGGGAAGCCATCCCTCAGCACCCTGGTCTCCCCAGGGCTGACCTGGGTCACTGGTGGGCAAGCTTCTTTTTCAGGAAGTTCACTCTCCCATACATGGCTTCAGTGTTGGAGTCCCCAGAACCCTCAGGATCTCTCCAGGCCTCCAGAAACAGAATCACCTATGACTTGGCTCTGGAAGCCATGAGGAAGCAGCTCTGTGGCCAGCCTGGCAAAGCCAACTCCCCGCCTCAGTCCTGTAGCCACCCCAAGCCACCAGGCCTCAGGACGTGCTGGGCTCATCTTCCCCTCTCCTCACTTCCCCTCCCCCTAGACAAGGCTGGCTGCAGCAAGCAGAAGCAGTTGGGTTTTTTTTTTTTAAATATCAAAACAGCAAAACACCAAAAAGGAAGTTGAGAGAACCCCACTCTTCACTATCCAAGCCACACGCATGCTCTCCTGACACTCCATAATTGGGTGCCCTGCACCAAGTGGAAAAGAAACTCCAAGCAGTCAGTTAAAAAAAAAAACAAAAACAAAAACAGGAGGAAATAGATACGTTGTGAAGAACATGTTTGTGCACATGGCATCTCCCATTTTATCTAGTGTTCCTACTTAGGATCTTGGAATCCCTGCAATGTGCCAGGTCTGCTCACTCCCCACACCCCTGCCTGTCCACCCTGAGAATCTCTGAAGGGAAAGGTTATGAGGCCTGGGGGACCTGCTTGCAGCCGTGAGTGAGGTGTGTAGCCTGTGAATGCTGCCACCCAGAGGCAGACTTGAATGACTGTAAGTACCCCTGAATATATTCAGCAAATGACAGCTTTGTGCCAGGCCTTGACTGGGCACTCAGGACACAGGAGGAACAAGACAGGCAAAAGCATTTCGTCTGAACCAGTCGAGTGAGTACAAAGAGAAATACTAAAAAGGTGGTGGATTGCGGTAGGAATTGTGCGGAGAAGTCAACCCAGGGAATGCATTAATGAGTGGAGAAGAGGTGATGTAGATGGGGGGTGGGGTGACATCTGAACTGAGACCTGGAGGAAGAACAGGACTCGGGGGATAGGTGGGGAATGGGCATTTGTGGAAGTCAGAACAGCAAGTGCAAAGGCCCTGGGGTGGAAATGAGCTCAGTGTTCAGAGGCAAAACTGTTGAAGATGGGGCCAGTGGGGTTGGTGGGGGCCAGTGGGGTTGGTGGGGGCCAGAATCCACCAGTGGTGGTGAGGGGTGTGGGTGTGTTTGAAGAGCCAAGGGTAGATGTGAAGGGCTGGGAGCTGGGGAGGGCTGGGATCTGATTTAACCTGGAGGTGAAGAAGGCAAATGATCAGGACAGTAGTGGGCATTAGAACAGTGTCTCGGGTGGGGATGCAGGGGTTCAAGGAAGCTAAAGACCCTTACAGGTTCCCTCTCCCACCTCAGATCATTCCCAAGTGCTGGGGAACCCAAGAAAGCCTCAAAATTAAGCTCAATCCCAGGGTCCCACCAAGCTAACGGATGCCAGGTAAGCATCTCCCCAAATATCAGCTGTTGCCTTTGCTGAATATTATTATACCCGTGTGCCTTTTTGTATCTCTAGTTGCAACTTACCAAGATGGTCCCCCTGCCCAGTATTCGTGTCCTCTCCACTTCTCAAGCACTTACACATCCTTCAAAACCCACTCCATATTTCCTTCTTACACACATACTTTTCCAAACGCTTTCGTTTGTCTCCCTCTGGTGCCTTTGGCCCCATCCCTCCCTCTAGCCCAGGCTTAACCTTTCAGGACCGAGGGTATCTGTGTCCAGCTGTCTCCCCTAGACTGGAGGGTTGGCAGGAGCCAGGCTGGGAGCCCCTTATAGGAAACCCAGCTGAGGCACAAGTTTGGAAAAAAGTCTTGAAATACACGGAGCTCTGGGAGTTATTAACTCTGCCTGAGGAGGAACTGAGAAAGGCCTCAGTAGAGTGGCATTGAACCTGGCCTTGAAGGATGAGTTAAGACATCTCAGCTTATTAAGGTAAAACAGCTACAGAGACTAATTGCCTTGTTGTACAGATGGGGAAACTAAGGGCCTGTTAATGGCAGAGTCCAGACTTGGACCCATGTCTCCTGACACTCAGATCAGGGTTCTGCATCTGTATTAAGATGTTTAAGAGTGAGAAAAAATGGAAGGGGCTGGCATTCTGGGCAAAAGGAATGGCATGGGCAAATGGAAACTTCAGGAGTGAGGTGGGCTGTGTGGTGGCTGGCCTAGACCAGAAGGACAGAAGGATGGAAGAGGGCAATGATAGCGAGGTAAGTAGGGCAGAATTACGCAGGCCTCAACCACCAGGCTGAAGTCCTGGGGGGTAATGGGGAGCCAGGGAGGGTGTGTGAGCAGGGGAGGGGCACAGTCCCATTCATAAGTTATAATGATCCCTTGGGGCTGGTGTGGGCGGCCCTGGGAGCTGAGCCAGGGTACCAAGTGGCTGGGAACAGGGCCTGAAAGGGACAGAGGGGACGGACCAAGAGTGGGGAACAATTCGGGAGTCTCTCAGAGAATCTGGTTTGGGGAGCTTAGGGAATCCCCACCTCAAAGAACCCACTTGCCCTGAGCCAGCAGCTTTGTGAGCCCTACAGCATTTATTAAGCTCGGTCTGCACACCAAGGGTGATGAGAGAGTTCACGAACTGACCCTCCTATCGTCATACCGGAGCCTCTCCTCTTCCCCGTCCAGCAGCTTAGGGAGCTGAGAAGCAGAGCGGGGGCTGGAGAGGGAGCTGAAGAACCTCCCTGGGGCCTCAGGGACGGTTCTTCCTTGTCCCCATTCCTCAGATGGAAAGACTGAGGTCAGGGAAGAGTCAGAATGCCCGAAGTCACATAGGAGGCAGCAGGCTGGAGTTCAGGGCATCAGGGGCTCAGCACCCGGGGATTACATACTCCTCCTCATCCAGTGGGGTCTTGCGCAATGACTGCAGGTTGCAGTAGACAGGCTGGGAGGCATGGTTGGGGCCCTCGTAGTTCATGTAGAAGTCGCTGTCCTCTGAGGGGTGAGCCCTGGGGAGACGGACAGACAGGAGGAGGGGTGCTCTCAGGGGGTAGGCACATCAGCTTTGAGAGGCAAAGAAAGCTCTGGGTGCCTAAGTCCCCTCCTAGTATTTACATAGGAGGAAACTGAGGCACACAGCAGTATTCTCCAGGCCTCCCAGCTTTGAGGAAAAGAGGTGGGGGCCAGGGATTCAGGGAAGATTCCACGGATTTAGCATTGTAATGCTCTGGTTCGAGGGTCTCAAGCCTATGGTAAAATTGTTTCCTTCCTTAAAGTTGAGGTAGTTGCTCACTTTTTACCTTAAAGTCTAGAGTTCAATTTTTTTTTTAAATCTTAACTCTAATTTCTCAGTTTCCTTTTCAAAAATCAGAAGCTCTGGTCACACCAGACACATGGACACAGTGGCTAGGGCCAAACCAGTGCCCTTTCAGCTGGGAGTTGTTTTCATTAGATTCTCTAATAAAACAACAGACTTTGTGACCTCAGTACAAAAACTGAATCCATAGAATTGGTCTGGGAGAATTGGTCTGGGAGAACGTTGCTTCCTAGCGAGGTCTAACTGTGTATGGTAGAGAAGAACATGCTCTTAACACAAGAAAATTAAAAAACAAAACAAAAACCAACTCTCCAGTCTCTAGAACATTCTAACTCTACTCTGTTGGGTAAGTAGTATCCATCAGCTACTCCTATTTTAGGAAAAAACCAGCCCAAACACATAGAAGCTTGTTCACAGATAAGATAAGAGTATAAATGAGACCTACACTTGTCTTATACTTGCTAGGATTTTGGGCCAGTCACTCCCCTGCCTCCCAGAGCCTCCATTGGTACAAGAAGGGTGAGAATGACAGATCCCGGTCTAAACAATGCTTTTGGTAGAGACTGATCCTGAGGCTTTGGTGACATCAAGGCAGAAGTGAGCATCACAGCCCAAGACACCTTAGGGAGACGAGTGTATTCAACTCCCTCCTATAGGCCACTTCTGCCTTTGAGCCCTATTTGCATCTTCTTTGCATATTCTCTCATTTCTCACCCACAACTTCCCACCAGTCTCCCCACTTTGTGGATTCCCCTACCCACACCCATCCATGACTCTGTTCCATTCCTGCCTGGATTCTCCCAGGCCCCTCTAGCCTCAGCTCTCAGGTCTTGCCTTCTCAAACCGATTCACAGAAGAGTCCCCATTCTCTCCCACCTCCAGGCCTTCACCCCTGTGGGGGCTGCCTCCTGCAGCAATTCCTTTCATTCCCTCACCCAACCTGGAAAAGCTGAACCCATCCATCTAAGTCCAGCCAAGTCTAGAGGTATCAGGGCTTTGTGGGGGAGAGAAGGACACAGCTTTCTGAGCCTCTCAAGTGTCAAAGGGATATGTGGAAAGGGGAGCTGTCACCATTTTACAGAGACTGAAAGAGAGGCTCAGAGATAGCCCTGGGTCACACAGGATCTGAGCCCAGGCCATCGACTACTTCTGCAAAGCCCCTTCTCTGCCTAGAACACTTGCTTCCTCTCTCCCCGTCCTTGGCCACCAGAAACTCAAGTTTGCAGGTCACGAAGGAGGAAACTTGTCTCATATACAGGAAACTTGTCTCATATACTTGTCTCACTTAATTCTTATCCCAACTCTATTAGGTGGGGGCTGTTATTATCCCCATTTTACAGATGAGAAAACAGAGGCCCTGAGGTAAATCAACTGGCCCAAGATCACACAGCTCACAAGAGGTGGCACCAGGATTTGAACCCTGGCCATATGGTTCCAGAGACTTACAGACAGATCTGAATCACTCACCCATGTTCGGCCCACTGGTGCCCGGCAGCTGGCTGGCCCACGAACACATTCTCATAGTCGGGGGTGGAGGGTCTGGGCACGGCAGCTGCTGGGGGCTTAGGGCTGAGGCCCCGGCTACTGTATCTCGGCTGCTTGCCAGAGCCAGACCGAGAACCATCCTGAGCAGCCCTTGTTTTGTCCAGGTCCCGGTTACCGATCCTCCCACGGCCCCAGAGTCTCCAGGCCAGCACTAGGCCAGCAATGGTGAGCCCCAGGAGCAGGCTTCCACTGGCCACCAGTGCCCCAATGACCGGTAAGGACAGGCCAGGGGGACAGCCAGCCTCCAGGAAGGAGGAGACATTGTGCCAGCCACCGATCGCTGTGTCCCGGCACTGGAGAGGTGGCCAGCCAGAGCAGTTGTCCTGTCGGATGTGGTGCCAGGATTCTAGGACACAGCTGCAGTCAGCCTTCAGGTCAAGCGTACAGCGTAGGGCCAGCTCCCCGTCCACGCGGTCCAGTGGGTTGTTCGTCACATCCAGGAAACTCAGGTTTCCCAGCAGTTTAAAGAAGAGCGGTGGTAGCTCTCGAAGACCATTCCCAGACAGGATAAGGTGGAGCAGGCTCCTGGCCTGCAGAGACTGGTTCTGGGGCAGTCTGAGGCCTTGGCCACTGAAATTCAGGCATGTGTCTTTGAACTCTGTGTTCCAGTCCACGTTCCCGGAGGACACGTTGCAGGGAAATGCTTGGCTGCCTGGATCCTGCAGCAGCAGCGGCAACAACAGCATCCACGCCAGGGAGCCCCCCATTCAAGCAACCTAGGCAGAGACACCAGAATCCCGGCCGGACCTTAGCCTGTGGTCACCTCACCCTCCCTGCTTGTGTTTTATTATTATTCTTATTGTTATTATAATCATCTCAGAGTGGCCCAGGCTGCTTCTGAAATGGTAAAACGCGGGCCCTCGCTTGGCGCCCCTCTGGTTGGCTCTGGCCTCTGGCCTCAGTCGCCCCCTCCGGGGAATGGGTATGTAATCCCGGTGCCTGACGGTGCTGGAAAGCAGGAAAACCCGGCCCAGTCAGCCCCTCCCCTTCTTCCAATGGAGTCCCTTCGGGTTAAATCGTCCCTTCCCCCCCCCCCATCATGAATATTTCAGGCGCCCTCATTGGCCAAGACGGGACCATATGCAAAATAAGAGGTTGCCCCGGAAACGGCCTGCAGGCGGCCGGGCTAATTGTTTCTCGCAGAACTGCGGGATGCTGGGAGTCTCGGGCTGGGGTCGGATGGGGCTGCCGTTAGGAACCCCCTCCAGTCTGTCTTGAGGCCCCTTCCCGGACCCAAGCTCTACCGCGTCCGCTCTGGTCCCACCGCCACGCTCTTGCCTCGGCGGTGCTGGAAGGATCTGGGGCGGGAGGGGCTGCGTGGTGGCTCACCTGGACGTGGGGGCCGAAGTGGTCGGCACTCTCCGCGGATCCGCTGTGGTCCGGGGTTCTCCTCAGGATCTGCACCCAGCGACTCAGTGAAGAGGAACTGGTGTCCGGGTGCAATGCTGAGGGGAAGAATGAAGACACTGAGACCCGCCCCCCTGCAAGGCCTGAGGCCCAGGATTCTCACGGGAGGGGGAGGGGCGACCTGCTTCTCTTTTGCTGGAACCCAGTGACTAAATGTCCCCCATTAATACCCCAACCGACCAACTGCTACCTCATCAACTCGCTTCCTGGTGTCAGCTCAGTTGACGCCCAGCCCGTGCATTCTACGTTCATTCTACAATCACCCTGGCTGGACTTCCAAAAGGCCTCTGTACGGCCAGGTTCTGCGGGAGCACCCAGTCCTTGGAGTGGACAGAGCTAGACCAGGCACACCCGGTCCAGCGGAGTTGATCACGTCGGAGAGAGGGACAGAGTCCTGGAAGGCTTCCTGGAGGAGGAAGCATTAGAATTAGGGCTTCAACACGTGAGTGGGGTTTTGCTGAGGATTCCTAAAACCTGCCTTTGACTCTCCAAGCTGCTAGCCTCCCCCACAGACGCAGAGCTCCTATTCTGGTAAAGGAATGCCTCCATGCTGGAGGGGGCTGTGAGGAGGGTGCCCTGGGGAAGGAAACGGTTGAGTCTGGGGCTTGGACGATGAGTCACATGGTAGCTGACAGAAACAAATGCAAGGAAGATTCCAGGCAGAAGTACAACAGGAGCAAAGCCCCTGCAGCTTGAGAGAGCAGGCCAGCTGGGACTGTGTGTTTAGGAGTGGAGCAGCTGGAGTGGACGGGCTAAGAGGAGGAGCTGGTGGTGTGGGGAGGGGGTGGGCAGTGCTGGCCTCAGAAGCCAGGCTGAGGACTGGGATGTTATTTCCAGGGCCATGGGGAGCCAAGGAAGATGTGTGAGCAGTGGAGGGGTACTGTGTTGTAAGACTCCTCTGGAGTGAGCCTGGTGTCTAGAGATGGGGAACCTGGGGAGGAAGCCAGAGTCCCAGAGGAGGAGGGGGACCCGAGTCAGACCTAAGGGGCAGTAACAAAAGTAGATTAAGGAGGAGATTAAGGGCCTGGAGAGGGTCTCAGCCTCACCAGGGTCCTGGCATCAGGCCCACCAGGTTCAAATCCATTCCGGACCCTGACTCACGATGCAACCAGAACCACTCTGTGCCTCAGTTTCCACATCTGCTAAATAGGATAAATGCTAGAGCCTTCTCCCT
Source organism: Meles meles (assembly GCF_922984935.1). NCBI lineage: Eukaryota > Metazoa > Chordata > Mammalia > Carnivora > Mustelidae > Meles > Meles meles. Next base: position 14,431,781 of record NC_060085.1, read on the forward strand.
GACTGTGGGAAGCGGAAGTCCACTCCCCTACGATTTCCCCTCTTCTCAAACTCTGCCCCTCTACATCTTTGAGCTCAGAGGGATTCACCAAAGGTTTTGAACTGAGACTTTATAGAAAGTTGCAAATCTTTGATCCAACACACCCAAAAGTACACACTCCTTACAGAAAAATTACAAAGCACGACTCTGGGGTACTGTGTGTTTTTCTCCTTTAGATTGGTAAAACTTCAAAAGGGTGATAATGTTTGGTGCTGGAGGGGCTATGGGGACAGTGGCAGCCCCGTGCCCTGCTGCAGGAGCATCTGGGACCCCGTCCCAGTGGAAGGCACAGTGACACAGGCCACCAGAGTTACAAACACTTGTGCCTGCTGACCCAGCAGCCCAGTTCTGGGACACTCCTGAATAACCTGACATTTACAAAGTGACAAGGGCAGCAGTGAATGGACGTACAGTGTAATGTCACTCAGCCATAGAAAGGGACAAAGCCCTCACATGCGCTACATCATGGATGAACTTTGAAAACAACACTGAGCGACAGAAGCCAGACACAAAAGACCACATAGCCTGTGACTCCATTGATAGGAAACGTCCAGAACAGGCCAATCCATGAGGACAGAAAGCGGGACTAGTGGTCGCCAGGGGCTGGGAAAGAGCCGGGGGAGGGTCCACTCCTGGGGACAGGGTTTCCAGTTGGGACAACGGAAATGTTCTGGAACTAGATGTTGGTGGTACTTACAAAACACTGAATTGTCCACTATAAAAAGGCTAAAATGGTAAATTTTATGTTAAGTGTCTTTTGCACCATTTAAAAAGAGGGAAGGCAAAAAGATAGCACAGCCAAGAGATGATTCACTGTAACAATGTTGTTATGGGGTTGGGTAGATGAAAAACGGCTCATCCATGGGGGGGGCGGGTCTCAGAGTCATAAAAACAAAATGATAGTGCTCTATGAACTGATAAGGAAAGACTCACTCATCTTTTTCCACAAACCTTCATGAAGCACCTACTGAGTGCCAGGCACAGTCCTGAACAGAAGAGACAAAAAGCCTTGTCCTTGTGGGCTTCTTGTGGCCGTTGGAGAGACCAGCGATGCGCAGGATCTACCGGGAAAATAAGGGATAGGTAGAAGAAGCCATGCAGAGAAAAACAAAAGTGAGAAGCAAGCAGGCAAGGTGGTAATTCTTTTTTATTTATTTATTTTTTAAAGATTTTATTTATTTAAGGATGCCTGGGTGTCTCAGTTGGTTAAGCATCTGCCTTCAACTCCGGGTCATGATCCCAGGGTCCTGGGATGGAGCCCCAGTCGATCTGTTTCTCCCCTTCACTCTCCCTCTGGGCTCTTTCTCTATCTCAAATAAATAAAATCTTAAAAAAAAAAAAAAAGGGCCGAAAAATAAACTCCTAGATTTCAATTGGCTAAAGAAACCTTGGATGAAACCGGAAAAACGAATGTTCATGCTTCCTTCTTAGCAGCAGGCAGATGGCGGGGAGAACATCACCCCCGATGTCTTTTAATTACAACACTGAACTCGGCCAACAAGCACACATAAAGACACTCATGCTTTTGGGATAAGAGGGACAAAGGGGCAGCAGCCCGCCTCAGGCCTGGGTGTGGGTGGATGTCCCCCACATCCCACACCCTGGGTGGAGTAGGCAGCAACCAGCGCTAAAGCCTCTTAGAAGAGGAGGAAATGAGGAAATGAGGAAGTGCCGGGCACAGGGGTGATGGGGGGTGGTGGGCGGACGGAGGCAGGCTTGGGGCCTGGGATAGTGGGTTCTGGAGGTGGGTGTGGGGGACCTGCGGGACCTGGAGTCTAGAACACTTAGAGGGGTCTGAAGTTTGGGAGGCCTAGGTCCTGGGATTTGGGGATCTCGAAATTCCTGGCATGTAGGGAGGTCCTGGGTTCTAGAGCATGCCAGCCGTCTGATGAGCCTGGGGCCTGGGGCCTTTTGCTGCTGCCCTAGCTGGTCCTGGCCGGGCTATGGGAAGAAGGGCAGCTATGGGCTCCACTGCCTGAGGGGGACCAGAAGCTTCCAGAGGGCACATCTCCATACTCCGCCTCCTCCCCGCCTGACATGCCCTGAACCTGGGTCTGAAACAAAGCCTGAGGGCCAGGAAGGGCCAGTCTCTCAGCACAGAGAATTCCAGAGGTCCTTAGGGACCCCTAGAGACCTTCAGAAATCCCCAGAGATACCTAGAACAGCTCAGAACCCCCAAGACACCACAGTACTCGGAGACCTTTAGAGATCTTCAGAGACCCCCAAAATAGCCAGGAAAACACAGAGACCTCCCACAAAGACAAAGACAGAGTTTCTGGGGATAACCCACTTCCAGGGCCGCCAATCCACGGCCCCCTCAATTTAGCCGTATTTGCCCCACACCCTCTGACCCCCATGTACCTACCTGTGCTGGGTGAGGCCTTGGCCTGGGCCCTGCCCCCAGTATGCCGGAGACTGGGCTGCTGAAGTGGGATCAGGGGTTTGCCCTCCCCCACTACCCACCTCCCATCCAGGTCCTGGACTCACACACTTGTCCCCTTCTCTGGAGCCCTGGGGCCGCTGTCCTGCCATTTCCATTCCCCACGTGTTCAAAGTGCAGCTTTTGAATGCCAGGCATCCTTCCCCAGCACCCCTGGGGGTCTGGCTGCCCTTAGGGGCTCGTCTCACCTGGGGGAGGGTGGAGGCAGGGTGCCAGGCCACCCAGCCCAGCAGCGGAAGCCGCCTAGAGGCCTGGAGATCTCAAGGTGTCTCAGAGGCTCTCAAGCCAGCAGATCAGGTCCAGGGTCAGGTGTGACAACCCAGGGCTCAGCTGGGGCCACAGAGCTGACTTAGGGGCAAACCTGGGCTGAGGGCCGACTTGGTGACCGCAGATCAGGGGTGCGTCCAGCAAACGCTGCCTAAGGTCGGCTTGGCCACTTCACCGCTGCGTGACCCAGGACCGGTGCCTTCATCTCTCTCCGCCTCCGCTTCCTCCTCTGTAAAAGCCGGACAGTGAAAACCACCCCGTGGGGCCGCTGCGAAGGGCTGAGTAGCGGATGTGAACGCCTGGCACGGGGGACAGGTGCAACTTAAGATGCGGGCTGAGTGTCCCATGGAGGAGGGGGAGGGGTACATGAGGGCCCATAGATGCACCAACATCAAATTCAGAAGGTTAAAGCTGGATTTTTAACGATGCACAAAGCGCAGGGGCGGGGTGGGGGTGGCGGCGGCAAACCAAACGTGGCACCGAGGCCTCTGCGGTCAGGGTCAGCGAGCACCGTCCACTGCTCGCTGCTTAGCCGAGGGCTGCTCTGGCGGGGGGAGGCCACGCTGCTGGCCCGCAGGGCTCTCCTGGGGACAGCCCTCGACCGCAGGACGGAAGGCGAGCTGATTAGAAATGCCTCAGCTCCTCACCACCTCCGGTAGGACCTCACCGAGGCGGGCTCTGGGCTGTGGCTCGGAGGGCCCCCTGGGAGCCCGGTCCCTGGGAGTGCTGGTTGGCGCCCCCTGCAGGGCTCCCTCTCTCCCCTCGCGCCCCGACCGGGGTTGCGGGGAATGACTTCCCCAAACAGTTAAGCTCCCCGATTCTGTTTTTAGGGTCTACTTCTCAGGGACCCCAAATGAAGACAGGTGGAGTGATTGGGACACCTGGCTGGCTCAGTGGATAGGGCACTCAACTTTTTTTTTTTTTTTTTAAAGATTTATCCATTCATTTTAGAGAGAGTGAGGGCGCTCCTGCTTGCTGCCCCAGGAGGAGCAGAGGGAGAGAGAGAATCCCGATGCACACCTCCCTCTGAGCACGGAAAGCAAGGAGGAGCTCCATCCCCAGGACCCTAAGATCAGGACCTGAGCCAAAATGAAGAGCAGAGGGCATAATCAATTGACTGAGCTACCCAGGCGCCCAGAGGATGCAACTCTTGATCTCAGGGTCATGAGTTCGAGCCCCACGTTGGGTGTAGAGATTATTCCAAATAAATAAAAAATAAACTTAAAAAAAGAGAGACGTAATCTTCAGGATAACCGCTTGAGATAGGAACTGTCATTACCAGTTCATTGGAACTGACAAGACCCTTCCCCCATTTTACAGACAGGGAAACTGAGGCATGGCCTGTTTGAGTAGCTTGCCCAAAGCTCAACAGCAACTGAAGGTCAGCCCGGAATCTCTGTGGCTGACCATGAGGCTACACTGTGCTCAAACACAAGATGCATTTGTCTGCATCTACCGGGGTGGGGGTGGGGTGTCTGCAGAACCATTTCAAGGCACCCAGTGAATCTCCAGGTCACTCCCAAAGACATGGATTTGGACTTGAGTTCATGATAGCGATTCTCTGCAGCTGTGGCCTAAGAAGGTACTTTATTTGTCAGGCTTTATTTGTTTATTTTTGGTAAGATTTCTTTCCTTCCTCAAATATTTACTGAGTGCCTACTGAATGCAGCAAAACTCATGAACTTGAGGAGCTGCTGTTCCACTGGGGAGGGCACCATGAGCAAACTATCAAATTTAAAAGCGGTTAGGAAGTAATAGTTCCATGGAGAAAAAGTTAAAGAGAGTGTGGGGGGATTTGGAGAGCAAGACAGGGTGGTTCACAGTTTCGAAAAGGTTAATCAAAGAAGACCGCCAGAGGGGGGGAAATACAGAAAAAAAAAGGGGGGGGGGACAAAAGATATACAGGTCAGAGTTCAAAACGGGAAGTTTTTTAAGGTGGTAGGGGAACTGGGTGGGTTTTTTCTGTATTTTTCTCCTTTTTGCTATGAAATAATTCAACATGTAAAAATGTAAGTATATATTTGGAAGCCAACTTGGGGGCATGGGCAAGGTCAAGAGAAGCTGACAACATCCCAAGCCTGAAACTTGAGGTCTCAAGAGACATTCTGAAGGGGTACCAGGGCGAGTCCTGCCCCTAGGAGTGGGTGCTGTGAGTCTCTGCTGTCCTCGTGTGGCCATACTCAGGACTGCAGGTGCCCGTGGCCTTGGCAGAGACAGAAAATTGGTCCCTGGCCCTTTGGACCTCCGGACTCGGCTCTGGCTATAGGCAGGACAGTAATGATGGGAGGATGGTAATGACAGTTGTGTCACAATCAGGCTGAGCCCCCTGGGGACACTGGTGGCCTCGGATCCCAGCACAGAGGGGGACAGTGGTAATTTTTAAATCTATTTGTTTAGCAACAGGTGTTTATTGAGCTCCTGCTGTGTGTCAAGCATTGCTCTAAGCACTGAACAAAACATTCAAATTCCCTGCCCTCGTGGACCTCATGGATTACTGGTGACATACGAGATCAATGTGCAAAATCAACATTTTCAGGAAAATCCAATGTGACCCAGGTTGGAGGGCCTCTCTGAGAAGACATTGCTGGAGCTGAGGCCTGTAGGAGGAAGAGAAGCAGGCCATGGGGAAGGGCTGGAGGAAAGGTGTCCCAGGCAGGGAGAACAGCCATGCAAGGCACTGGGGTGGGGTTGAACTGGATGCCTAAAACAGGATCATGGACAAAAAATACCCAATTTCTGGTGCTTAGCAAGCATCCATTCCCCAATGTTGTTATTAAGCCGAGGGACTCCTAAATGGAGAAGAAAAGACCCCTCCCCTTTACCTCCCAGAAAGAGAGTGGGACCTTAGGATGCCATGGAAACTCCTTCTTCTGCCGCAGGAAGACACTGGAGCTCTGGAGAGGGGAGGTAAGGGAGGGATGCTGCCAGCGCACCCCAACATGGGACCTGGTCCTCCGCTCTTTGCTGTGTGTCTTCAGGCAAGTTGCTTCCCTGTGCTGAGCCTCAGTTTTATCTGCAGAACTTTCTCTGTAGCTGCCACAGGCTCTCCCCTCCTTCATTCCCCTCTTCCCTCCTCCTTCCCCCCAGGCCTGAGGTTTCCACAAAATGCCTTCAATTTCCCAGACGCAGACAGGGCAGGCACGACAGTGGGTGAAGTGCTGCCTCTGGGTCACCCATGTGACTCCCTCAGTACCTCTCGGGGCTCAGTTTCCCCATTCTATAGCATGGGGAGAAGATAGGCTACTTCTCCAATGAGGCTGCAGGATGGATTTCCCAGGGATGCTCTGGTCCTGGGCTGAGCACACCAATTTCTAATGATTGGTTTGGCTCTGGAATTCAAGTGCAGGAAGAAGGGGCAGGGACTTAATTTGTGGGCGCTAGAGCCCACAGAAAGTACTGGAAGCAGGGCAGCTTACTGGCTCAGGCTAAGCCTTGTGGAGAATGGACACAAGTGTTGGGGAAGGGACCGGCGCTGTGGGTTTGGTTGGGGCTCCTCCTCCCAGTCCTGCTGGGTCCCTTCTCTCGCTTGGGTTCCTCCCAGCTCTGCACACTTGGGAGTTCAGTCTTCTCCTGCTCAGAGACTCACAAGCGGACCTGCACAGCCAGGATTCAAACCCAGGCTCATCCTCCATCCAAGGACTTCTGCCTCTGGTTAATCCGTCTTGGGAGTATAGGAACCTGAAACTCCGCGGGGTTGCTGCCTCTTCAAGGAGCCTAGCCTATCTGAGGGAGCCTTTGCCTCCCCCTCCCCCAGCATTCCTGGATTGGGGGCCTTGGTCCTCCCGCCAGGGCGGGAACTCCCACCCGTGCTCTAGCGCTCACCGGCTGCTGCGGCTTCTCCCTTCCCGGTGTTGTTTGGGTTTTAATTTTTGTGTTGCAGTTAGAAAATTACCCGTAATTACAGCTTCTGCGAGGAAACATCCCAGGGCCCAGACCCTGCTCCCAGCTGTGGCCCGCCTCCCACGCAGGGCCGGGGTGGGGCTGCATGAGCCGCCCTCCGGATCCCGGCCCCTCCCCACGCCTGCCACTTTAATGAGAAAGGAGGTTGGGGGCGCTGCTTCCATCTCCAGTGGAGAGGAATAACCATCATTAGGAAAACCCAAAGCCGACTTCCGAGCGACTCCTGCAACATATTCACCGGCCGCCAGAGCTGGGTCCGTAGGGAGGAAAAATCCAGTGGGAGGCGGAGGCTGCCCTCAGATTATCTGATGCATCATTTTATCGTAACAGTGACAAATCCAACCAAGGCCAGTACAGAGTCCGTGATCTAGGGGAGATGCTCAAGGAAGGCAAGAAGAAGGGAGGGGAGGAGAAAGAGGGTAAGGAGGGAGAGGAAGTGGGGGGCGGAGAAGGAACTAGAATAAGCCAAGCCTGGAGCCAAACTGCCCTCCAGGCAGCAGGAACAGCTAGGGCAAATACCGTGAGGTGGGAAGGACTGGAACGAAGTGGGGAGGGACAACCTCCCCTCCAGGCAACCCTCCAGTCCTACAAGCACAGCCAGCTTCAGGCTCCCCCAGGCACAGCCCCCAGCCGGGTGGTAATCCCAAGAGGCAAAGAGAATCGGCTCAAGGCTGCAGTGCCCGCGCAGCCACACAGGGGCGATCGGGAGCCGGAGGAGAGATGGCAGGTCTGGGATCCATCCTAGACGCTTAGCCTTTTCTGCTTGCGGTCCCCACCCGAGCCCTTTAATCAATTCCCGGGCCTGTTATGGCCCAGAGCTCCGGTCTGCCTGGGCCTCTTACTGGGGCAACCTCCTGCCTCCTCCATGCCACTCCAGTCTACCCAGGAGCCCCACGGAGCTTCCGAAAAATCCTGTTGCCTATCCAGCCCCTCCCAGCTACACACCTTCCCGTGGCTCCCTATTGCTCTTGGAACAACTTTCAACCCGTCCCCTCGGGAGTGATCCGGCTCCCCCTTCCCCCTGCTCCAGCCACATTGCTCTCCTCGCTCTGCGTCCAACACCTTAACCGTGCACCCACCTCGGGGCCTTTGCACCTCTGTGACTGCAGTCTGAACATTTTGCTTCAGATCTTCCAGATCCACCCCTCTCCTTATTAAACAAAACAAAACTTTCCTCCCCTCCCATGCGCCTCCCTCGCATGGGGGCGGGGGCGGGGGGGCCTCTTCTGTGGGTTCGGCTTTTGCTGGGCATGCGCCCTGTTTGGGTGTGCTTGCGGCTCAGCTTCTCTGACGCCGCGTGGGGCCCAGAGCTCGCTCTTCTCGGACTTTTCCGCCGGCACCGAGGCTGTTTGGAGAACCGTCCCCGTTGCCATGAGAACCGCGCTTGTCCCTCCAACCGGCCACGCCTCCCCCTTCGCAGCTCGCGCCTCTATCTCCCTCCTTCTCTCCCCTCTCCTCCACCCTGCTCCGGGATCTGGGCCCACTCGCCCGTTGCTTGGTTCTCTGCATCGGGAACCCCTCCCTCTGCCTAGCATGTGGTAGTCCCCGAAATTATCCTACTGACTCTCCAGCTTTTGACGGTCAGCCTTCCCCGTCAGAATCTCTGCTCCACAAGCAGTAGCAACGCGTCCTGCCTGGGTCCCCAGAGCCCTGCATACAACAGACGCTCAATAAATGTTTGTGGGAGGTTGGATTCAACGACTCAAGGAACCGTGGCTCAGAGAGGGCGAGGGACCCACGCTGGACACAGAATCCTGGGGAGCCACGGAGCATTGGGAGATAAATAGGGAGGAGCGTCCGCAGGGCCTGGGTGTCACAGTTGTCACCAATGCAGTGTGTGACTTGGGTGAGGCACCCTGTCTCTGCGTCTCGTTGAAAGCAGGCACTGGAGAGCGGTACTGGGAGCGGGTATTCCGATGAGGGTCCCCTTGACGCCCACGTCCACCCCGTGGCGTCCGGGACGTTGACGCTCCCAGTTGGAGGCCCTACAGAAGCTTGGCGGCCGCACCCCCAAGACTTCGCAGCACAGGCCCCTCCTCTAAGCCGGCCCCGGGCTCTGGGGCGGGGGGGTGGGGGGGGCGGGGGTGCTGCGGGAGAGGAAGCTGGGGGAGGGGACGACCGGCTGGACAGGAAGTGGGAAGGGCTGGCGTCCCCCTCCAACCCCGGCCGAGGCCCCTCGGGATGGAGGCGGGGCTGGGGCCAGCCTGGCCCTTCCCTTCCTCTGGGTCTGTCTGGAACCCTAGCGTCTCCCGACTTCCCGGCCGCCAAAAGGCCTGACGGGTGGGGATCCCCACAGGGGGGTGCGGCGTCTAAAACAGAGGTGTAACAGGGGGTCAGCTCGCAATGGGAGGGGTGTACTCCCATCAAGACATTCACACACACACACACACACACACACACACACACACACGCACGATCAACGCAGGAAACCTTAGCACACAACCACCCAACGCAGGTCCCAAGGAGCTAGCAATCAACCCACGCGCGGAAGCACAGGCACACGCACACAATGCACACACACTTGTGAACGCAAGCTGACGGCGTCACTCGGGCCCCCACAACCACCAAGGACTCACGATCACTGGCCACAGAGCCAGGGCCAGTAGACCAGACAGCAGCCTTTCACTGGGTACCTGCCAACCCTCAGGCATAACGAGGCACACGTGCACTCACACAGGAACTGCGTGTTCACACACAGACACAAACACACACTCGCAGTCGGGCACAGGAAAAACGAACACCCATGTCAAGTATTCACAGAAACGTCCAGACCTGTTATCACAACTGGTCTGCCTCCCGCATCCTCGTTGCCGGAGCAGAGGCGGCCACCCCTTCCAAGCACCCTTGCTCCGGGGCCCTTATCTGTCTGCCCCACCCCCCCATCTCACACCCTCTGGAGGGAGAAGGGCCCCAGGGGGGGGAATGGATTCCTGACTCCTGCAGAGGGGCAATTAAAGGTGGGATGGGCCCCATTTACAGCAGCCAACACAAAAGTTGAGAAATGGCAGCAAGAAATTACCCAGTCAACAATCACCCAGCAGCTACTATTGACCGAGGGTGTGACTGTGGGGCCGTGCAGGGTGGCTCCCAGAGTGTGACCCAGGTATCCCCCCCCTCCCGTGTGGTTGTCTTTGTGTTGCATGTGTGTGAGTGTCCACAACCCATGTGACTGTGTGACGCTGACTCATCTATGGCACTGGGAGACCCCAGGTCTATGCGTGGAGCCCCAGATAGGCTGCAGATAGGCTGCTACTGTGTTCCCCAGGGTGACCGTGTGGCCCAGGGTGACCGTAAGTAGCTTCATGGGCTCTTTCCACAGCTTGTCCGAAGCTGCAGCATAGCTGAGCTTCCGTGTGTCTCTGTGGCTGTGTGTCTATGTGAGTGGTGATCTGTGTGTTTTGTTGTTCTGATAGCCACTGTGTATACCTCTGTGTATATGACAGTGTGTCCCTGAGTGAGCTGTGTGACGTTCCCTCTCAAGCTGCGTAAGGGTAGTTCTGCGGGGTGGTACCCCCTGTGACTGCCTATTGCTTTATGGAACTCTCACCGGTTGTTCCAGGAGCTGTGTGGATCTATGTGTGTAGTTCGGTGTCCGAGAGTGTAGCTCCAACTGTGTGTGGCGGTGTTCCTGGGCGTACAATTTGAGGGGCTGGTCCTATGTGAGGAGTGTGCGTGTAGCCGTGATCGACTGTATCCTGCTGCTTGTCCCCAGGTGGCCGTCCCCACCCGTGCCTGCGTGTGTGTACCCGCCCCCCCCTCCCGCGGCGGGCACTGCGCGTGCGCGCCCGGCCCACGGTCCCCACAGAGGGACCCATCCGCGCGCCCGCCATCGCCCCTTTAAGAGCGGCGCCCGCGGGCGGCAGGCGGGGGCGCGCGCGGCGGGAGGAGGGGGCGCGCGCTTCCCGGAACAGCCCGCGCTGAGGAAGAGAGGAAGAAAATAAAACCCGTGGCTGGAGCTGAAGCTGGAGCTGCCGCTGCCGCCGCCGCCGCCGCCGCCGCCTTGGCCGTCTGGAGCTCCCCCGCGCGGACGATGCCCGCGGTGCCCGCGCGGGGCTCGGGGCGGTGAGGCCCGGGGCGCGGGGTAGCTATGACGACCGCTAGCGCGGCTCGCGGTGCCGCCTGACAGGTGTGGGCCCCGGCGGCGGCGGCGGCGGCGGCTCGGAGCAGCATGTACGCCAAGGGGGGCAAGGGCTCGGCCGTGCCCTCCGACAGCCAGGCCCGCGAGAAGTGAGTCGGTGGGCCGGGGCCGCGGGAGCCGGGGGCGGGGCTCGGCGGCCGCGCAGCTTCCGTGGGCCCCAATGCCGGCGGGCACCGCGCGGGGCACGTGGGAGCGGGGGCAGGGCGTGCGGGGCCCGAGCGCGCTCGAGGGGTCGCGAGATTTGCGGGGGGCGCGCGAGACCCGAGGGGCGCGAGATTTGAGGGGCGCGCGAGGCCCGAGGGGCTCGAGGGGTCGCGAGATATGTGGGAGCGTGCTGGGTCGAAGGCATGTGAGGTGCTTGAGAGTTCGCGAGATTTGAAGGGGCGCGTGAGACTCCGGGGGGCGCCAGGGGCGCCAGGAGTTGTGAGGTTTGGAGGGGGCGGGTGCGCGAGAGCCGAGAGGTCGTGAGAGTTGAAGGGGCGCGGGAAGCCCCTACGTTCGCGAGATCTGAGGGGGCGCGTGAATCCCGAGGAGTGCGGAGACCCGACCCGCTGGAGGGGTCGCGACATTGCGGGGGCGCGCGAGACTCGAGGGCGCCGTATTTGAGGGGGCGCGCGACTTCCCCGACCGTCGAGTCTTGGGTGCGCTAGTTTGCGGTCGCGCGTGCGCGCGAGGTCGCGCCCCGGAGCGGCATCCCTCGGTCTCCAGCGAAGATGCCGGGACCGTGGATGGGGTGGGGTGGGGGTCTGACCAGTTGAGGACCCTTGCACGTCGGGAACGAGCTTGCTCGAGGAGAGGGCGTGAGGGCTGGCGGCTGGGTGGGTCCCCTGGGGAGGCCACACGGCTCACAGTGGGAGGACTCTGGGATCTGCTGCAAAAACACCTCCTGCGGGGGCTAAAGGCCCTGTCGTGCCTGTTTTCCAGCCCTCTGGGTGGCCAGACCCGTCCTGTGCTTGTCCATTTCTTCCAGAGGGTCCCATCGAAGCCTTGGTTTGGAGATAGGGTTCTGCTGCTAAAGAAAGTTTAGAAAACACCATATGGTCACATCCCGTATTTCTTCCGTGGGGGTGCCTGAGCCCTGGAGAAGAAGCGATCTGCTGAGGGAGGTCTCTGGGTCTGGGGCGCCGGAGAGCTCTCAGAAGGCGGCAGGGGAGAGGGCACCCTGGAGAGGATGGCTGGTTGCTCTGAGCATCGGTTTCTGAAATATGGACAACTGGCCTTGTAGGATTATCACAAGGAGAGGGGTGGGAGGCTGCAGGGAGGGCACTCCACACAGGCAGCCACCAGCGGAGCCACTTCCTGTCTCCGGGCCTCGGTTTCTTCCTCTGTGAAATGGGGGTGTGGGGAGGTTACACTGTTCAGGTCCTCAACTCTGTGGTGCTGTTTTTCTCCGGGCTGGCAGTCCTGCCTCCTGCCCTTCTTCCTTCTCGGGTCCCTGTCTTGGGCCCACTTCTTGCTCCTCATCTCAGCACTAGGTCTGGGACAGCCTGCCCCAGAAATGGACTGAGTATCTGCTGGGTGCGTGGATGGTGAATCCAATAATAAACACTCCCAGCCTGGAGGGCACCTACCACCCAGGACTGACTAGCACTTGCATTTGGTCCTTGGTTTCAAGGCTTTTCAAATAAGAGGATGAAGGTCACAGGGTTAGTGGAAGTCCCCTTAGTCCCCTTTATATCCTTCCCCCTGTGGCCCCAGAGGTTCTGCCGATGTGAAGTCCTGCCAGGTAGGTTTAAATAGTTCTGTAAATGACAACCGTGGTTGGTGTCTTGTGTTTTTTGCCGGGATTGGTTTTGAGAAGGGGCAGCTGACCACGGGTAGTTTGTTCCGTAGCCCAGCAGGGGAGGGAATCACCTTGCATTTGCTCTATCTCTTGCGGGGCTTCCAGATGTGGCTGTGGGCATCCTGTGGGCAGATGAGCAAAAGGTTCTTGAGAAAGGAACCCCTGAACTGAGTCCTGGAGGCTAAGCAGAGCCAGGGGACACAGGGAAGCTTCCAAGGAAGGGCTTGAGAAGAGGGAAGGAACAGGAGGAGGAAGACAGAGGGCGAATTCGTGAGTGGGGGTCATCCCCCAGGCCACACTGGCTGGGAGAAGGGGTAAGCATGGAGGCTGCCAGGCAGATGGTGAGGAGACACCCAAAGGCCTGGCCTTGAGGGTAGCAGGGTGGAGGGGCTTGGGGAAAGAAATGCGTGGGCTGGAGCGTCCTTCTGTTGGGAAATGATACAAGGCCCTGAGCAGAGGGTGTCTCCCAGCCCCCGGGAGCAAGTCCAGAGGCTTTAAGCAGGAGGACGACGCTGTACTAGTGCTCAGAACCTCTGTTACCTGCCATAGATCTTTTTTTATTTTTTTAAAGATGTTATGTATTTATTTGACAGAGAGAGCATAAGCAGGCAGAGAGGCAAGCAGAGGGGAAGGGGGAAGCAGGCTCCCTGCTGAGCCAAGAGCCCTATGCAGGGCTCGATCCCAGGACCCTGGGATCATGACCTGAGCCGAAGGCGGAGGCTTAACCCACTGAGCCACCCAGACGCCCCTGCCATAGTTCTTGCTCGTTACCGTGGTGGGGCCACATTGTAGTCTCCAAGGCTCTAATGTCCCATTCTGTCACCTGAGCAACCCCGCGTGCATTTCTTCCTGTGAACACTTGGGGTCTGGGGACACCCCCCCATATCCTCTAGGTCACTGGTTCCTTCCATCCACCTGTCCTCTTACAGCAGAAGCCCCTCCCAGGAGTGTGCTCTTTGTTCTGCAGGTCATTTGCCAACCTGGTTAGGGGTTTGGATTCAGAGCCCAGGCCCTTCCCGGTAACTGAGATCAGGGCTGGACGCGACACCTCAGGTGGGAGGCTCCTGTGTGGGGCGGTGCCCTGAAGGTCTCAAACAGCATGGTCTAATGTCCAGGCTTCAAAAGTTTTCCCTCAAAACAAAACAGCTCACAATCCTTCCCTGATCCTGGTAAAAATGAGAGTACGAACATTTAAGAGAAACCAACAAAACTTAAAATGTTTTCTGCCTTCTCTTTGCTTTGGGGATAAAACCCCAAATCCTTAACGTCAAAATACTAAGCTGACTTTTTCTGGTGCTTACCAGACTGCCTGTGTCAGTCCTGTCCTCGCAGGAGGGAGTCCCCATGTTGGTTTGTTCATTCATCTGGGGTAGCTAGGGCCCCAAGAAGCCCGGGGCGCTGTTGTAAGTTCAGTCGTGAGGTAAAGAGACCAAGTCCCTGCCCTCCCGAAGCTGTTTCAGAAGGAGCTGCAGGCAGTGAGCAGAGACCTGTGTCAGAAGGGGATAAATAAGGTGGTTGGAGGTGGATGGGGCAGGTGGAGGTGAGGTGTGACAGGGACGACTGTGCCAGCTGACACTTGAGCCACATGGGTCTCTAGGCAGAAGTGCCCCAGGTGGGGGAACACCCTGTGCAAAGGCCCTGGGGTGGAGGGTGGGGCCACTGTACGTGTGCTGGGGCATTGGAGGGATGGAAGGAGGAGTGCTGTAGGGTGCGTGTGTATGTGGAGACTCTAGAGGCTGGGGAGAGAGTAGCCCCTGGAGGAGCCCTGTTGAAATCCAAGCAAGAGGCGGTAGTGGCCTGGACCCAGTATAGTAGAGAAGGCAAGAGGAGGGATCCAAAGCAGAAGAGATAGTGTTTTCCTTAAGTTTCTTCCCTACATTGAGTAAGTGCTGTGATCTCAGGGGGATGGCTGGGTGGGTAGTCATGCACCGTGTAACTTTTTGAGTCAAGGCCGGACTACCCAAGTCAGATGGGACAGGGGCGGTGGAAAAGGAAGAAGCTGGTGGGGAGCATGTTGAAGATAGTCCACTGTTGAAGCATGTTGAAGATGTCACGTGAACCCCAAGTTTGGGCAACTGCACAAAAATGTCATCAAAGCGGCAGAGGAGGCTACCCAGAGAGAAGCTAAGGCCCAGAGTTGAGCTGGGGCAGGGCTAGTGGAGGGGGGAGGGGAGCAGACAGGGGTGGAGTCCTGCATCCTGGGTCACATGCCAGCCCTGAACAGTTGAGGGCAAAAGGGAGGTGTGGGAGGACCTGATGGCTGGCAGTGTTGAGTCCTTGGTGGATGTGGTAGGAGCCAAGGGTCGCTTTTTCAGGAAGCTTTCTGAGCCAGACTGCCCAAAGGGCAAGACTGCAGTATCCCTGTCCGTATCCCTACACCTGCCCAGCTTGATCCCCCCATCCCATCCTGCTCCATTATCTCTGGGCATCTCACTCCCAAACTTTCCTGCTTCCTGCAGTGACCCCCAGAATGGGTGAGGGGCTGGCCGGATCTCTGCCAGCCTCTCTCCTTGCTCAGAGGGTGGGGGAGAGGGCAGGCCTGGGCCGGTCGGCTCTGCTTCAGCCGGTGGTTCCTTCACTGATGGACGCGGGGCCAGCAGACGCAGACCACTTGAAGGCTCGGAAGCCTCTAAAAAGGAAGAGAATCGTAGCAGCGAGTTGGACAGCTAAACCTAGAGGCAATGGGGCCAGGGCGGCTGAGAGAGCAGTGTGATGATGTGGCCGAGTCAACAGCCGGTCTTGAGGAAAACCCACACTTGGAGCGGTGGAACCACCATGAGCCATGCCCCGCTGTGCCCTGTCCCCGTCGGTGGCTGTCACAGCTCATCTGGTGCGATAGGAGCTGGGAGGCACACCTTGCCCTGGGTCCACCCACCCCAGTCCCTCAGACATCTGCTTCCTGTCCTTCCCTAGCGCACACTACCTTCCCGCCTACCATAGAACTCATCAGGTCGCCTCCAGGGGTTCAGGTGTCTGAAACGTATACTGCACAAATGTGCTGGGCGAGTGTTGAATGAATGAAAACTGGTGGAGGAAGGAAGAGGATCCAGGGTAAGAGTAGAAGCAGTGGGGGGGGGGGGGGGAGCAGGGAGCAGGGGCCAGGACAGAATGGCAAGAACTACCTCCGCAAGGTCTGAGGGGAGCTGAGGAAGTGGGGGGTGATCTGATGGGGAGAGGGGATGTGAAGACCAAGAAGCCTGGCTGGGAAGGTGGGAGAGAACAGGAACATGAGTCAAAACAGGGTTATTTTAGGATGGGGCCCTCAGCCAGGGAAGGGTGGCCAACTGAGTGGGGAGGCGTCCTGGAAGGGCTTCTAGCTCAGGGCAGCCCTTGGGGAGCCCCCCAGTCTTGGATCTAGACCCTACCCTCTCAGCCTATGTGGGGCCTGGATGGATAGTAGTTTCCTGGGAGCACTGGGAAGGGCCAGTAACTGTGGATGGTTGGGAAGTGGGTGACCCCAGGAGGCAGGAAACTTTTCTGCTTGCTGGTGGGGAGGACTGATGGGGGAGGGGTGTCGGGGCCAAGGATGTGGAGGCTCAGAAGATGGTGTAGAGGGCCGGGCATTCCTGTGTGGCCTGTGGAGGACCCTGCTGGTCGGAAGGTGGCTGTGTTCTGGGGGCAGGTAGCAGCCAGGCTGGTCCATCCGGGAGTACTGGGCACTGTGCTTCCACAAGGCAGCGCCATGGCAGCCAAGTGGCACTGCTGTCCCCATGGCCCCTCACCTGCCCTCACGTGTCCACACTACCCCTGCAGGGCTGGTGGAGCTGGGTCATGGCCACCATGGGTCGATGGGCGCTGGACCTGAGAAAGAAAATGGGGTTATGGGGGCATCTGGAGGAGAAGACCTCAGGTTAGAGGGCACCTTTCTTCCCCTAGCGGAGAAAGCCAGAAGGAAATTAGGTGTTGGGCTCTGGCCACATGGCCTCAGTACCCGCTGGGAGACCCCACCCAGGGTAGAATCTGGAGTGACGTCCAGGAGCCCTTTCTCCTGGCCAGATCATCCTGGGATAAGGCTGTTCTGGGGTCTCAACACTGGCAGGACTGGGCCCACGAGGGGATGTGGAACGGGGCAGAATGGGTGCTTGCAAGTCGGGGGTCGGGGACTGCAGGAGTGCTGCCTAGACCAGGGCCTGCCGGTGGGGTGTCGACGGATGTGTCGGAGCTGGCAGGTCTGAGCACCTGATGAAGGCATCGCGTCAGGGTGGGAGAGATGGCGGGAGTGGGGGCGGTTGGGGAACCAGTGAGGGGCAGTGAGTGAGGCTGAGGATGGTGTCACAAAAGGGCTCACCGAGGCCTCTCCTGGGGACCCTTGGGGAGGGGCTTGTGGGGCTGGCTGCAGGCCTCTGGAGAGCCTGAACGGGTCGGCACCCTGCCTGCAGGTTGGCGCTGTATGTGTACGAGTACCTGCTGCATGTCGGTGCCCAGAAGTCAGCCCAGACCTTTCTGTCCGAGGTAAGCCAGCCTTGCCAGGCAGAGCCCCCCCCCCCCCCCGGCGGGGTCCTTCCTTACTACCCATACCCTGGCGTCCTCTCCACCCCCTTCCACTGGGGCTCCATTGGTGGGGTTGGGTTGCTCCTCTGCTGGCTCTGGGGACTGAGGGCTGGGAGGGTCAGGGCCCGTGGGCTGGGATCAGGGCATCTGTCTGGTCATCTGAGGATCTCTGCCCACTTCTCTGCCCCTGACCTGGTTGTCCCCTGCCCCGCACCCTTGCTTGGGGTGGCTGGTTCCTCATTCCCCAGGCACCAGGCTGGGCTGGGGCTGCCTCATGTTGGAAGAGGTCAGGTGGGGCTGGGCAGCAGGCCCCCTCACCATCTTTCTTTTCCCCTGCAGATCCGATGGGAGAAGAACATTACGCTGGGGGAGCCCCCAGGCTTCCTGCATTCCTGGTGGTGGTGCGTGCGGGGCTGGTGGGGGGAGGTGGGGGAGAATGGGTGAGGACGCCTAGGGAAACCATCGTCCCCCCCTCCCCTGCCACCCACAGCGTGTTCTGGGACTTGTACTGTGCAGCACCTGACCGCAGAGAGGCGTGTGAGCACTCGAATGAGGCCAAGGCCTTCCAGGACTATGTGAGTCCCTGCCCCATGGACCTGGATCAGGGCTCTTGGGCATGGGCCAGTTTCAGGGCCTGGGGCCTTGAGGGCCTGCGTGGCCTGAGGCTGGGTGGGGTGGGTAGGTGGGTCTGGTGTTGGGGTTTAATCTGGGATCTTGGTCAATTCTGGGGCTTCCCTATGCCCTCGGTCTAGGGTCACTCACGGGGTGGGGGAGGCTCCTTCCGTTGCACCCAGCTCCTGAGGGTGTCCACAGCACCCCCCCACCTTCCTGACCCCAGCCCTACCTCACCTCCCCCTCATCTGAATCCCTTGGGAGCCGGGAGTGGGGAGCTCTGCCTCCCCATCTGCCCAGGGTGGGGTGTGTGTTTGTGTTGGGTGGTGGGCCAACCATGGCATAGCCCCTCCCACCCCAGCCTTTTTGAGCCCCTGGGGCAGTGGGCTTGGCTAAGGGGCAGGGCACCCTCCAGCAGTAGAGGCCCGGCACAGGCACACTTCCTGATTTTGCTTGGTGATTGGGGCTGTTTACCCCACCTTTTTGGCCTCAGTTTATGTCCAGGTTGAGTGCGGGTCCAAGGCCTATCTGGAGAGGAGGGGGATAACATGAAAGGGCTGGTGGCATCTCGTCGTCATGGGGAGCAGATGGCTGCCCCTGCCTTTATCCTCTTCGTCCTGGCTGTGGGGCTTGGCCACCTGGCTTCTCAGAGAAGTCTCCGGCTGGGCAGGAAGGGCTTGGGGCCTCGGGCCCACTCAAGGGGGAAGCAGCAGCTCAGCTGGTGTCTAGGGGCGGTGCAGCTCTAGGCGAGTTCTCCCTTCTCCCCCCACCCCCCGCCCCGCTTGTGCACCCACTCTCCTACAGCTGCCGGCTTCACTGCCTGAGCAGTCCGCCCTGCTGTGCCCTCTCGGGCCTCCCAGGGCGTAGCCCGTCCCGCCGGCCAATCGCTCTGCAATTGGTCAAGGTCGTGCACCGCCTCCCCACAAAAAGAGCTTCCTACCCCCACCCCGCAAGTGACGGCCTTTCTAGAGGCTGCCGCGGTGCAGCCCGCGAGGGGTAACCATCATGTCCGGAAGCCGCTCCGCACCTGTTGTACAATGTGCATGGGAGTCCGGGTCACGCTGTTGGTCCCCACTCGGTTCCACTGCCCCTATGCGTCCTGCCCGCCCCCGGCCCCCCATCCCTCTTCTGCCAGAATGGGGCTCCAGGGGTGTCTGGAGCTGTGTGTGTGCATGACTCCGCGTGGGCGCTCATTCCCAGTCGGGCCCTAGCCCCTCCCAGCCTGCTGGTGCCCCCTTCCCTCCCCACCCCTACCCTGGCCTCTCCTCTGCCCCCGCCCCTAGCGGCCTCTTAGGGCCCCTCTGGGGAGGGCAGGAAGGCGGAGCACAGCGTTCTCCACTTCGGCGGGAGCGCGCTTCTGGGAGCGACGGTTACCATGGCAGCGGAGTGCGTCGGGGGAGATGGTGCGGGCACAGCGGGTGTGGTGGGGGGGAAGGGAGCGCCCCGGCCCCGGGGTGACGGGTTCCCTGTAGCTGCGGGCGCACATCCTGCCCGGCCTCTGCTCTAACGTGGGGGGAGCTCCGTGCTTGCCTTCCCTGTACGGTCGGGGGCCCCCTACGAGTGGGGGCTCAGTTCACTCCTCCCGGCAGCCGACTGCGGCGTCTCCAGGAAACGCTAGCGCGCCCAACCCATCGTCATAGCAACGCGGGATGGGCCAGGGCGTCTCCGGGTGGATGATTGACGTGGGGGGTGTCTAGCTTGGGCCACCCGCCAGTGAGGGTGGGCCCTGTATTAACCTTTCTGGGCCTAGAGTTGGGGAGCCGCAGTGGGTAAGGGGTGCCTCATCTTCTCCCTGCCCCCACACCTCGTTGACAGCGCAGAGAGCGGCTGCCCCCCCTCCTCCCTCCTGACCAGGAAATGCTTTGGCGCCTGCTGTGGCTCGAAAGGGGGGACTGCTCTCCCACCTTCTTTGTGGGGTAGGTTGGGGGGAGTTGACAGACCGAAGGCTCAGAAGTGCCTCCTTCAGCCACTGAGGCAGGCGCCTTGGAGAATACAGTAGGCGCTCCAGCTGTCAGGCTGTGTGTGTCCGTGGGAGGGAATGGGTGGAGGCAGGGGGGACCTGGCAGTTTGGAGGGTGTGAGAGCTTTATCCCCCCACTCCTAGGGTCTCTTGGGCTTTCAAAAGGTTGGTGATGGGCCCTGGGATTGTTTTCAGTCACCATAGGCGGGGGAAGGCTTGTCCCCCCTCCTCCCCCCAGCTTGGGACCTGGGTTAGGAGACCTTTGGAGATTGATCTTTGAGAAGGAGCAGGAAGGGGGGGACAGCTTGCAATACCCAAGGAGAGGAGTATGTCTCCAGGGGTCCTGCTCTGACCCAACCAAGGGGCCCTCTCCCTGCTTCTGTGGAGCAGGAAGTGCTGTGTGACTGTAGGCAAAATGCTTCACTTCTCTGAGCCCAAGTGGCTGCAGTTTTACAAATTCCTGATCATCCCCACGTGATGGCTTGTGTCAGTCCCGGGAAGAGCTGTGCCCCAGGCAGACCATACCCTCCCTCTCAGATCCTGTTGGGGGTGGAGTGGGCGCAGATGATCCAGACAGGCAAGAGTGGAGGGGCCCCCACAGAAGTCCTGTCTTTACTCAGTCCTTGCAGAGTCCTCCTTCCCTGTCCTTTAATGTGTTCCCTCTACCCTGTAGACTAGGCCTCCATTTCCCTCCTCCCTCCTCTGTTCCCAAAGGCAGACAAGCCTGGGACTTGGAACCTACCAGAGGAAGTGGCCTGTCAGCCTGTCCCCCTGCCAGCTCTGGCCTGCCACCAGCATCTCCACCCTTGGCTGACATGGGAACTCCCCTGTCTAGCACCCGGTCTTCTCCCCTCCTCCAACTGAAGAGAGGTCTGGAGCTTGGACACCCCCCCCCCCCCCCCCCCCCCCCCGTAGTCCTGCTCTTCCTCCACCTCCTGACTGGAGAGGGGGGTGCTCTGCCCCGCAGCTCCCTGGAGGAGCCCTCTGGGAGGGAGGTTCACCTTGAAGCTGCCAGTTGACTTCTGTTTATTTGGGTGTCTTGGGCAGAGCTGGGAGTCCAGCTAGTCCGTCTTCCCAGCCAGGAGAACCTGGGGCGTGTGGGGCTGGGGCTAGAGTCAGGGACGACGCGCCCACTAGTCTGAAATTCCGATGGGAAGAGCCAGCCGTGCCAGATGCAGGAGGCACGTGCCCACGGGGGTCCTGGGTCATTGGCATCTTCAGACCCCCAGAATTCTCAGGCTTGGGACTGACTCCATAGGAACCGGGATCCCCAGGTCTCTGGCCTCCTCCCTGGGCTGTGGGCGGCGTCAGGCAGGGCCCCAACCACTGCCAGTGTCTTGGGTTCTGCAGAGGCAAAGCCTGTGTCCACAATGGCACGTTTGAGGACAGATGAGCAGCCCTGAGTCAGGGCAGCTGAAACCCGGCTGGGGACAGGGGCAGCGGCTCCTCCTTCGTGTAGAGAACCCTCCAGGTGTCCTCACACCCTCACCCGGGTGGAGGATCCCATGGCCCAGGCTCCTTGTTCTGCAGAGTGGGCTGTTTGCAGATAGGAGGGGGCACTCAGCGGGAAGTGACAAGAGCTAGTTCTCCTGGTCTTCCTCACCCCTGCAGAGTGCTGTAGCGGCCCCCAGTCCTGTGATGGGTAGCATGGCCCCCAACGACGCGATGGCAGCAGGCCCCATGGCCCCCGGCTTCTTCCAGGTACAGCCAGGGCCGGTGCCCCTTGTTCTCCAACTCGAGTGGGCATGTGTTGGAGGGTGAAGGCAAGGGCCGTGATGGAGGGGGGGGGGGATCTTACGGGGAGAGGCCCCAGCCGGCCACAGGTGGGTCGGGGGCTTTCCAGGAGGTGGATATTTGTGTGGTGGCTTTGATGGCAGGGGCAGGGGTGGGACCGTTTGTGCTGGGCCCCAAGGCAGGAGAGGGTGGCATCTCTGTGAGGTTGGCCAGTGCAGGCCTGGTTGCTAAGGGCCTCAGAGCATGGCTCGCTGAGCCATGGATCTTGCCTGTGACTGTTCCCTTAGGGCCCCTCACTCCAAACCCCGTCTTCCCCTCGGGGGAGCGCAGGGCTGGCCCACCCTCCCACCTCCATGGAGTCCCCTCATCCTCCCTGGCCAGGCTCAGTAGGGCCACAGAAAACAGTGAAGCTTCGGTGGACCTCGCTCCTCCCAACCCACCTGGTTCTGTCCTCCTAGGGCCCCCCTGGCTCCCAGCAGCCCCCCCACAACCCCAACGCCCCCATGATGGGGCCTCATGTTCAGGTAAGGACCTGTGATGCCCCGCCCCTTTGCACACGCACATCCCAGCAGATGGAGCCCCCAGCCCCACCGCACTCACACACCAGGCACCGGCTGGCTGTGGTTTGCTGGCTGGTCCTGGAGGAGGGGGGCTGTCCAGGCTGGGGGCCTGGGCAGCTGCAGGAATGGGGTAGCTTTGGGGGGTGAGCGGGTGGTGGGAGGTGCTGATCCCCGGCCCACCTCTTCCAGCCCTTCATGTCACCGCGGTTCCCAGGGGGCCCCCGGCCCACCCTGCGGATGCCGAGTCAGGTGAGAGAGGGATGAGGGGAGGGGGGGGCAGGAGTTGGGCCAGCGTGGGGGTACCCACGCTCAGTGCTGCCACACCCCCTCTGCAGCCTCCTGTGGGGCTCCCCGGCTCCCAGCCCCTGCTCCCTGGCGCCATGGACCCCTCCCCGCGTGCTCAGGGTGAGTAGGGAAGCTCCCGCTGCCGCCCTCAGCTCCAAGTTCCTTGTTCCTGCTGCCTCCTGGAGCAGAATCCCCCCCCCCCCAGTGTATGTCCACGCTGGGGAGTATTCCTGGCCTGAGCCCCCTTCCTCCTGCCTCCCTCCCCACCCAGGGCATCCTAGCCTGGGCCCGATGCAGAGAGTGACACCTCCACGGGGCATGGCCAGCATCGGACCCCAGGTGAGGGCTGGGCCAGGAGAGAAGGTGCGCTTCCGGGGCTTCCCCCGACAGCTTGGCCTGCACTCACCATGCTTTTGCCTTCCCAGAGCTACGGAGGTGGCATGCGGCCCCCACCCAACTCCCTCGCCGGCCCGGGCCTGCCCACCATGAACATGTAAGGCCACCACCCAGCTTCATGGGCTGACTCTGCTGGGGCATACTCAGTCTGCACAACCGCTTTGGTGGTTTACTCTGTATCGGGGAGGTAAACTGAGGCCCAAAGGCCAGTGAGTGATAGGATGGGATTCCGAGGCTGACTGGAATCCATCCCTGGGTACCACCTCTCAGCCAATAAGGGCTGCTCTGCGGCCCTGTTTGGGGGCCTGTGGGGCAGAGTGGGCGAGGTCACGAAGTGTGTAGTGGGGGGCTTGTACCACCTGGCCTCACCCTGGGGTCCACCCACTGTGTCTTCTAGGGGCCCTGGAGTGCGAGGCCCCTGGGCCAGCCCCAGTGGAAACTCGGTGAGAGGCGGGCTGGCGGCTGGGGAGGGTGGTGGGTGGAATGAGCAGATGAGCGGTGTGGGGGTACAGCGGGGCAACTTCTCATGGCTGCCCTTCTCCCCAGATTCCCTATTCCTCCTCTTCCCCCGGCAGCTACACGGTGAGTGGCGCACTCGAGCCAGGGGGCAGGGGCGGTGGTTGGCAGGTGGGGGGGGGGGGGGTCTTTCTCACCTTCTGTCTCCTTCGTTGCACAGGGACCCCCAGGAGGAGGTGGGCCCCCTGGAACACCCATCATGCCCAGCCCTGGAGGTGCTGCAGCCTGGGCGGGGTACAGGGAGGGGTGTGCGTTCCCGGAGAAGTGCCCGCAGCCCTTCCCCTTACGCCCCGGTATCTCCCCCAGACTCCACCAACTCCAGCGAGAACATGTACACTATCATGAACCCCATTGGGCCGGGCGCCGGCAGGGCTAATGTGAGTTGGGTGGGGTTCCAGGGTGGGTGTTGCGGAAGGTGGTGGCCCCGCCGGGGATTTGATGGCCCTAGTCCCACGCTGCCCCCCCCCCGCCCCCCCCGCCCGCAGTTCCCGCTCGGCCCTGGTCCGGACGGCCCCATGGCGGCTATGAGTGCGATGGAGCCCCACCACGTGAATGGATCCCTGGGTGAGTGGGCGTTGAGAAGAGAGACACCTCACTCCCCACCCCCGCTACTTCGCGAGCCTTCTGCGCCCCCTGGCGGTTGCTCCCGCCCCCTCTCCCTAGTTTCTCTGCCGGCATCCGCGTTGCGCCCCAAGTCCACTGGCAGGGGTTGCGAGGGGGGAAGCGGCGAGGGTGTGTACGGGGCGGTGGGGAGTTCCAGCAACTAAACCAAGAGTGCCATCACTGACCCCCATTCGGGGGTCCCCCAGCGGAGTCCCAGCGGGCGGGGCCCAGGGACGGAGGTAGGACCACGCGGCAAGTTCAGGAAGGGGTTAGTTGACCATGGACTGGGAGGTACGGGAGATTGGTGCTGGCCTGGCGCAGGTATATCTGAGTCATGGTCCGCGGTCTGTCCGTCCACAGGCTCGGGCGATATGGACGGGTTGCCGAAGGTGAGGGGCTGCGATCCTCCTTGGGGGCGGGACCTGGGACTCTCTGGGTGCGGGGATGCGTACTGGGTCAGAGCTGGGAGCCCTAGTCGGGGTTGGGCCGAGCGGTGGGCAGGGCCCCTGCTCGCGGGGCGGGGAGCCCTGCGCTGACCGCGGCCGCCCCCAGAGCTCCCCCGGCGCCGTGGCCGGCCTGAGCAACGCCCCGGGCACCCCGCGGGACGACGGCGAGATGGCGGCCGCCGGGACCTTCCTGCACCCGTTCCCGAGCGAAAGCGTAAGCGACTGCGTCGACTCCCCTCCCGCGGCGGCGTCGGGCCGGAGGGGCCTGGCGGGCAGGCCCCGGCGGGGCGGCCGGGGGGCAAGAGCAAGACCGTGACCGCGGCGGGCCAGGTGGGGGGGCGGCCGCGGCATCCTTCCCCTCCCCTCTCTTTCCCTCCCCCACTCCCGCCCTAATCTCACCAGCCCTCCCCCCTGTCCCCACCCCATCCTGGGACTCGCACCCCAGGGCGGTCTCCCCACGCATCGCCACTTCTCTCCTCCCCTCCCTCCGCCTTGCCCTGTCCCCCATTCTCCCCGGGGGGGCGGGTCCCAGCGTAGGCCAGAGCTGAGCCCGCCTCCGCGCGCCACCCCCTCGTCTCTCCGCAGTACTCGCCCGGGATGACCATGAGCGTGTGATGGGGCAGCAGCCCCTTGCCCACTGCCGGCCTCGGCTTCTGCCCAGTGCCCCTGCCTGGGACCAAGGTCCAGGGGCTGGGGCAGTCTGCTGGGTGAGGGTCTGAGGTCACACCTCGGGCGACTGTACTCCATCCAGTTCAAGGATTGGACAGCTGGGAGGCCCCACACGAAGGACTCTCATTTTATAAAAAAAAAAAAAAAAAACAAAACGCAAGGACCTCAGAGACGTTCTTTCCTGTATAGGCCCTTCCCGCCATTTCTATTTTGTCCCCGGGGGCTCCTTGGGGACCTCCTTTCCCCTGGATGGCAGGGGAGGGCCCCATCAATAAATGTAACTTGGTTTTGGTTTTTGGTATCTGGTCTCCAGATTTCTTCGCTGTGGCTTGTGGCCACGTTCTCCCATCAGGGGTCAGGCAGAGACCTCAGGGTTCTATAAGTTTCAAGAGCTGGGGCATCAGTTTGGGAAGGGTAGGTAGTAGGAGTCTACCATGAGAAAGATGGGAGATGGGGCTGGAGTTGGGGGGTGGCTAGGGTTAGGTCGCAGGCGCCGAGAACCCACAGATGATGCCGTGGCCAAGAGTGGCACTGGCTTTATTGTCTTCAGGGGTCTTGGAAGGGTTGGGTCCTGAGGGGGCAGTGGGGCAAGAGTTTTGGGAAAGAAGGATGGCCATGGCCTTAAGTGGTGGGCATCTGGGGTGCCTCAGCCTGCGAGAGCCCATTGGCATCACCCGTACAGCCATTGGGGGCAATGGGCGCCACTCCTCTCTTGCAAGGCACAGGGCAGGTGGCTACCGCAGGCCCCACTCGCTTGAGGCCGGGGCGCTCCATCTTGTGCTCCAGAAGCATGTGGTTCTGCGGCGGGAGCCCCACACAGGCCCTGGGGGAAAAGTCAGGACTGAGTGGGGCCGGACTCCAAGGCCGAGGACCCCACAGCCTACAGGCCCTCCAGTCCCCGTGCTGAGGCGGCCAGCGGACGTGCGGGCCTCCGATGGGGACCCCAAAGCCGGGGCCCACCTGAGGATGTTCTCGATGCAGCTGCGCTGGCGGAAGAGCGCGTTCACCACGGGGCTGCCGGGCGGCACCAGCGGCGCCTTGAACAGGAAGCTGAGCAGCGACAGCACCGAGTGGAAGCTCTGCGGCTCCGGGTCGGCGTCCGTGCAGAAGCTCACACGCTGGCACAGCTCGGTCAGCAGCACCAGGTCGAGCATGATGGGCGCGGCCAGGAGGGAGTCCTGCGGGGCCGGCGGGTCAGGAGGTGGGCGGGGCCGGCCGGTGGCCCCACTCCCGCCCTGGCGGGCCCCGCACCTCGCACGTGTTGTGCAGCACCAGCGTGTTGGTGCCGCCCAGCATCAGCTCCGAGGTGTACTCGTCCAGCGCGCGCTTGCTGTCGCCCACGTACGGCACGTACTTGATGACCACCTGGGGGGCAGCAGGAGGTCACGGGGGCCCCGCCCTGCTCCACCAGGGGCTCCCCCATGCCCCGGGTCCCCCAGCGGCCTAGGCCCACGCACGCAGTGGTCGGGCTCCTCTCCGGGCCCGTAGAGGACCGGGTTGCTCTGCACCATGTCGTCCACCACGCTGCTCTTGGACACCTCCTTGGAGCGGAACTGTGGCGGCGCCGAAAGGTTCTGCCCGTCATTGTTGCCCAGGTGGTTGTAGCTCACGATGGACATGGTCTGCGGGAACAAGGGGCCCCGCGGCAGCTGCAGGCCCCAGGGCGCACAAGCCCCGCGGCCACAAGCCTGGTGCTTGGGGTCCAGCCCACCCCCCTCCCGCTCCTGAGCTGTGCACCCCCCAGGCCCACGCACCTTGAGGCCAGAGCCGATAAGGAAGTCCACGAGCACGGACTTGACCTTGGTTTGGCCTGACTTGAAGTCGTCACCACCCACGAAGACACGTCGTTGCCTGGCGAGCTCAAGGGCCCCGGGCACCAGTGTGTTCTGTGGGGACCCATTGAGGAAGGCGCAGCCCTCCAAGATGCTGGCCACAGCAAAGAGAGTGGAGGGCGACACCTCCAGGCCCAACTGTGGACACAGGCGGGGGATCAGCAGGGAGGGATCCTTTGGGACGGGTCCTGACCCCTCTCTCCAACCCTGGGCGCACCCACCTGGATGGTCCGCAGCAGGTTCTCGGCGGTGTCATTGAGGCCTGGGACCACTTCGCAGAAGCGCTCAGTGTTCGCTGTCCACAGCACGATGACCTTGTCTAGCCCAGCGCTGGACCGGAAGTCACGGATGTCCCTACGGATCTGTTCCAGCTGGGCGGGGAGGGAAAGGGATTGTACAGGCCCCTTGACCTGGGGACGTCTGGGCTACTCAGTTCCACAAGTACAAAGTGAGGTCTGGAACCGCAGAATGGGAACGAGGAGACAAAAGGCCAATAAGGGGTGAGGGGCGTGGAATAGGAGGGGTGGTGGGTGGTAACTCAGGCTCAAAAGGCAAGAGCAAGAAGTGGCAAGGGATACAGGGCTTGGGGCGGGGGCCGCACCTGCTGTGCTCGTGTGCCCAGTATAAGGTTGTCAGCACGCACACTCTGGTTAGCTGCGATGAACTCGGGGATGTAGACAGAGGGCCGCGGGCGCAGGGCCTCCAAGTGCGGCCACAGTTGCTCCTGCAGCCCCCAATCCAGTACCTGCGCGCGCCGCATTGCTTCAGCCAAGTTCAGCGACGATATGTCCCAGCCTGAGGCGGGGGGGGGGGGGGGGGGGGGGGGGGGGGGGAGGGAACACGACGGGACGGGACGACGACACACCCCCAAGCTCAGCTCAACTCCGAACGTGGACCCCTCCAGGCCCCGCCTCCCACCCCAGCCCCCTGCCTAGGGCCCCGCCCACCGTCGAACACGAGGTCATCGGGTGCCACCATGGGCAGCAGTGAGCTGAAGGGCACGAACACCTCCTGGCCCTCGACGTCCAAGCCCAGGCTAACGGTGCCCGCCTGCGTCAGTGAGCCGTAGTAGTTGGCCTCCTGGGGGGCGGCAGGCGGGGCGGAGTGAGGTGGGGCAGGGCGTGAGCCACCGGCCCCAAGGCCCCACCCAGCACCCTCAAGCTCCACCTTCCTTCTGGGCGCCTCAGCTCTGTGCTCCGAGCCAGGACAGAAGCCGCTCCCCCTTTGGAGACCCCCCCGCCCCAACACCCGGGACAGCACGCGGGTACTTTAGGCTCTGTGCTCCCTGGAGGGTCGCCTCCTTCGTAGAGCTCCGACCCCTAAAGGCCCTTCCCCCTCCTGCAGGGACTCCGGCCGAGTCCCACCTGACCCCCCACCTTGCGGCCGGTGCGCGTGGGCCAGGAGAGGCGCAGTCGGTTGGCCAGCACAGCGGCGGTGAGCGTGGAGCCGTTGTTCCCGCCCCAGCCAACGAGCATGACCCCAAGCCGGGGCACCTGCCGGGCGGTCCGAAAGGTGAAGCGCGTGGACGTGGGATATACCTAGGGGCGGGCAGTGCAGTGAGTCTGCGGTCACAAGCCCTTCCTCCCTCACTATCCGAGCAGAGTCTTCGACATTGGGTAATTCCCGTCCGCTCCCGGCTCCCTGGTTCTCCCAGCTCCCACCGTCCAGCCCGGGTCCCTTGCCTACCTTGAGGACGCTGCCCTCGCGGCTGACGCATGCTGTCCGGTAGTCATACTGAGCCTCGATGGTATCGGGGCTGTAGACCACGTCGGGGCTCTCGACCACGAAATCAGCTGTGGCCTCCATCGCGGAGAGCTAGGGACGCAGGGTGGGCAGAACGTCAGCGGGGACGCGAGAGCCGGCAGGCCGAGCCGACCGCGGTCCCCAGAGAGCCCGCACCACGCCCCGGAGCCGCACTCACCGGTATGGAGTCAACTCGGACAGTGGCGGTCGGCGAGGGCTCGGGGCGCGGGAACTCCAGAGAAAAGAGCCGCCGCCCCGCCCACGCCCCGCCCCTCACCCCACCCGCGCCAAGGAGGAGGGGCACGCGGGTAGGAGGGGCGCGCCGGCCTAGCATTCGGAGGTCTCGGGTTCAAGGCCCCGCAGGCCCGAGCCATCCCTGCCCTTGTGTTCCCGCCCCACCGGGGGCGACGGGACATCCACATCGGGCGCGTGGACTCGCTTCGCATCACAGCCAGTTAGGGTGCGCGGCCACTTTTCTCATTTTACAAAAGAGAACATTAGGGCTGCGAGAGAGTGCCAGGCCCCGCCACCAGGCAGGAGGTGGGGCTGGGCACCTGGGTCCGAGGTGCTGCTGTGGAAGCTAGGGTCAAAGCCTGAGCCGGGGCTTAGAGCCCACAGCCAGGCAGTCCTCCGGCCAAGACCGCCTCCGCCTCCCCTTTCCTGAACTGTACTACCCACTAGGCACTCCTGACCTGGCTCACACGGTGTGTTGTAGGGGGCGCTGCGAGGCCTCAGTTTCCCTACCTGTAGCAGGAGGGCTTGGCGGAGCCAGGCTGGAGGGGCCAATGTTCGGTGAGGAGGGGAAGGGGGGAGGGGGCAGGCCCAAGGAGGTCAGCTGGGGAGGAGCGAGGCA
The DNA here is from genome assembly GCF_922984935.1 of Meles meles. Taxonomy (NCBI): domain Eukaryota; kingdom Metazoa; phylum Chordata; class Mammalia; order Carnivora; family Mustelidae; genus Meles; species Meles meles. Next base: position 14,461,047 of record NC_060085.1, read on the forward strand.
CGCACAGCACTGCGCCCCCCTAGCACCCAGTGATAAGGGAGCGTGGGAACCCGGCGGGCGGGCGGGGGCGGCTCCCCCAGGAACTTTCCAAAACAAGCGGCCTCCTCCGGCTGGAAAGTTTCCACCACTGGAGCTGACCCAAAAGGTGGATAGTTGGGAACACTTGCAGGAAACATGGTCAGGGCCTGGCCTTGGGGGCCGGGGGCTCCAAGCTTCAACTTCAAGGGACTCCAGTGTGGGGGAGCCAGAAGTAGACTGGGGCACCCAAGCCAGAGGCAACTCGGAAGTTGGGTCTGGCAGGGCAGGCTGCCTGGGAGAGGTGGTTGCTGGCTGGAAGGGATCTTGAGACACGACACATCTTTTATCAAGATACGTGAAGAACTCCCCATGCAAAAACCTGGGGAGAGTGGGTTCAGGGGCAGGTGAAAAGGTGGCCAGGTGGGATGGGGAGAGTAGCAGTCTGGGGACCAGGGCCGACCCTCAAGGCTGGGGACAGGGAATACTGTGTAATAAGTATTTAGGTCTTGTCCCTGGTTTCTGGCTGGAGATGGAGTGCAACAGCCAAAGGCTGGTGATTTCATCATACCTACATAATGGAACCTCCATAAAAACCCCAAACCACACGGGTTGAGCGAACACAGGAAATGCGGGAGGGGGGCACACCTGGAGAAGGGCATGGGCGCCCAGTGCCATTCCCCACACCCTGCCTTCAGCATCTACCTCCTGGAAGTGTTCTTCTGAGTGCTGTGAGCCATTCTAGCAAACCCAGGAGGGAGCCATGGGAACACCTGATTCATAGCCAGTGGCCAGAGACTTGTGGCAGGTGCCTGGAGTTGGGGGCGGTCTCATGGGACTGAGCCCTTAACCCGCGGGCTCTGCTACCAGCTCCAAGAACTGAAATCCAGTTGGTGCCAGCAGTCTGGAAGGCGCTTGTGCCTCCAAGTGCCAGGTGACCTGGGAATGTGCAGAGACTGGAAAGGCCCCAAGACCCAGGCCTGTGGAACCCTAGCACTCACTGGGCAGCCTGTGGGAGGTGCCGGGAGGAGGGTGAGGACAGAGCAGTCAGTTGGGCACCGGACAGCGATTGTAGGGACTGCCTGGGTGTGTGACACGGGGGTTACTGTGCTCCCTGGGAGGGACTGGGGAACCCCTGTCCCCACCATAACACAGGCTCCTGATGGCAGGGGCAGGGCAACCTCCACCAAGTACCAGTGCCCATGCAGAGCCTAGCACATAGAAAGGGCCGTGGGAGCAGAGTGCTGGGGGCACCTCCTGCAGCTGAGGCGCACTCAGGGCGTGATGGCCATGGTGCCTCTGGGCAGCGTGAGGGGCTGCAGGGGAGTCTGGTGAAGGACCTGGGGAGCACGTGGCCATAGCAAAGCTAAGGCATGACACGGTTCAAGGAAGCAGCCATTGGCCCTGGACCCTGGACTGTGGGGATAGAGATGTTATCCCCTGAAAGGACGGGATGGCCAGGCTGCCCAGGGAGCAGGGTACACTCTGCCCCACAGAACTGCCTGACCTTGTCTCCTGCGCCCCTTGGATTCCCAGGCCACCTTAGAACTCGGGCCAAGGCTGGAGCCAGCGGGGCTGTCCAGAAGTCTAAGGCCCAGAGCCCCTGACCCCTGGACCCCTTTCATCCCAGGCTTATTATTGTCTGTTTTTCCTTTCTAAAATAAACAACCACCCCCACCCTGTCCTTCAAAAGCAGGACCCTGACCCCTGCCTTCATCTCCTCACCTGGAGCATGGGACAAGGACAGCATCCCTGCTGGCATTGTGGGCCTGGGGGATCTCACTGGGCCTTGGCATCCCCATCCCCATCATGGGCACAGGGGCAACCCCTGCGAGCCGGCCTAGTGGGAAGAAACAATAAAACAGTGCCATCACTGCCCTTTTCCCCAGCCACAGGTCATCTCCCCCCAAGGAAGGGCACTCCCCTGGCCCCATGTGTCCCTACTACTCCTGGGGGCTGTGGCACTTTGGGAGGCCCCTGCTGCACCTGGTCTACCCTGTCCACACCTGAGGACACAGCCCTACTCATATACCCACCGTGGCTCCCCACTATCCCCCATAGCTCGTCTGCATCCTTTCCTACCTATAACCAGGCAGTTTGACCTCATGCCTCGCACTAGCAGGGCCCATCCATCTTGGCTAGTCTCCACCTGCCCGCCTCCCTGCCTCCCACCCTACTCCCCATCTCATACCTGCTCAACACCATGGCTGCTCCAGCACCCGGTCTCCTCCCAACCCCAGCCCACCCCCACAGGGGGCCAGGAGGCCCCAGTTAGGACAGACACAAATGCACCCAGGCACTTGGGGCTGCGGGGTTCGGTTCAGTGAAATTTATTGTAGGTTGAAAAAATCAGCATTCACCTGTTTAGTGTACAAAAAGGACACTAGATCTTTTAAGAAAATATTAGGAAACTGAAGACGCAGATGCCTTTCAATCGTAAATCGTAACATTTTGGCAAAAGTGAAAAGTTCTTGTAAACACCAACTCCATGGCTCAAAATAGTTTTTCTCCACAGTACAATATTAAAAGGGGGGGGGGGAGACACAGTATCAATAAGTTAGACCATATTTAATCAGCTAGAACTTTTGTCCATCATCCCCCAAAGCACAAAACTTTTCTTAGCTTCATAATTCCTTAAAAGGAGAAAAACAACAACAACAAAAAAAAAAACAAAAAGCCAACAACAAAAAGGAAATTCAACTTAGAGTCCCTTGAACTGGTTCCCAGGGCAGAGGGCTGGGTCAGCACTCCGGCTGTAGCCTCCTTAAATAATCCTTCACCCGAGTCTGCCTGTCCGGCTGGGTACAGTCTGCGCACGCGACACGGCCATCTGTGGATGGGGTCCATTCATCCCTGGGGTCCGCTCAGCCCTCCCACTCCATCCCAAATGAAAAACACTTATTGAAACATGAAGGATCAGTTGCCTTGGTGCTCTGGGCAACCCAGGGGTCCCCAGGAAGGCACCAGTGGGCCAGGCATGCTGCGGGGGAGCCTCCACTCTGTGGGGGAGCCTCGCCGCTCTTTGGGAAGCCAGCAGGAGACCTCCCCCGTGGCTTAGAAGAACAGACCTGCCTGCTGATTGCTCCTGCTCTCCCTGCCTCACTCCTGTGGGTGGCAGCATCCCCAGCCCCGCCCCGCCCCTCGCAGCTTGCCAGCCCCAGGCTCCAGGTTGCAGCCACTCCCTCTGCCTTCCCCAGTCCTGGTGGCTCCGTGGACTGTGGTCCTGAATGTGAACACATGCCTCAGGCCCCACTGCAAGCCGGCAGGGCCCCCCCCCCAACACATACACACACACGTGCACACGCGCGCACACACAGGCGCATGCGTGTGCATGGTCCCCCGACACTCTGGGGGACACTAGACTAGGCACAGCTACTAAGCAGCAATTATGGTGTCCATGGAGCCCATGCTCCCGGAGTGGGCGGACAGGGCACATTTTCTGAGCTCGCTCTCGGGGGCGGGGGGGGTCCCCCGACCCCCCAACCCCCAGCCCCTCCCTGAGTGCAAAGCCTGCGGTGGCTCTGCTAAGATGACCCCAAGACCCACAAGCGGACTGAGGGACGGAGCGAGGTCAACAGCATGGAGACCACACGGTCTCGGCGCGAAAAGAAAAGCAGCAGCAAAGGGGGAAATTGAGAACGTAATAAAATCCGACACTGCTCTTGCAGTGTGAGCTCGTAGCCCAGAAAAGCCCCAGTGACCCCCTACAGCTGAGGGCCTGAAATAGCAGGGCAGGCCCGGTGGGCCGAGAGCTGCTCTGCTCCCGCAGCTCTCGGCAGCTGCTCCGGGCCAGCTGGAGTTCTCGAAATAGCCCTGGGCGGGCCTCCACCCAGTACAGAAGAGACCCTGTCCTCGCCTGGGGGCGCCGTGAGGGCCGGGGAGGCCAGGGCAGGAAGGAGGGCCCAGGGCAGGAGCACAGCCAGACACCAGCCTAGGAGGCCAGCCCAGGAGACCAGCCCAGCTGGCGACACCCTCCCGCGCCCCACCCTCCCCAGCCCCCAGCCCTCAGAAACAGCTCTGAACTTTCCGATGGCATCTGTAATACTGCAGGCAGGACACAGGGCGGCATCTGGCCCCTGGTGTCCAAGGAGGGGAGGCACAGGTTTAGAAAAGATGCTTTCTCTCTCATACAAAAATAGACGGAAGTCTCCTAAGTAGTAGCTAAAAGTGGCTGTCTTTGTATAAAACTATAAAAGTCAGACAGGCTGGCCTTGGAGTCTTTCCAGGAGGGGACACTGAAGCCCCTTGGGCTGCAGGCTGGAGAGGAGGTGGGCCTCCTGAAGAGCCCATCGCGGGTGGGGGCTCCCCAGGAGATGTGGGGGGCTGGGGGCGTGGGATGAGACACTGGCCACCCCACCTTCCTCGGTGAGCTGAGGGCAGCAGTCTGCGGGGGCTCCCCTGAAAGCCGGCGTTGCTGGCTCAGATGAACGTATCTTCCTTGTGTTTATTTTTTTAAATAAATCTCTTTCCGCTCTGTAGCTTCCCCCACCCCCGCCCAGCCCCCCCCCACTCCCCCGCCGTCCAGAAGGGTCAGCCCAGCAAGGGGAGCTGGCCCAGCAGGCCGCGCAGAACCTCCGGCGCCCTGGCGTCAGGCTAGGGCCAGGCCTGCAGCTGCCGCTGGTCGTACTCGGCAATGAGCCTCTTGATGTGGGCCAGCTTGCTGTGCAGGTACTCGCAGCGGTGCTTTTCCTGGCTGTAGTTGGTGTTGGTCTGCAAGAGAGAGGCAGGCCTGAGCCACATCCCCCACCAGCCAGTGTCCCAGAGCGCAGCGGGGCCAAGTGTTGCCTCGTGTGCCAGCCTCCGGGCAGCCCTGAGCTCCCACCCCCCTGCCTGCAGCCAGCGCCCACCACACAAGGACGAGGACCCTTGCTCTACCTCAGGCCAGAGCCCTGGGCTGGTATCTCTCCCCAGGCCCCATCCTGGGAAACAGGGTCACTGCCAGGATGAAGGCTGCCACAGGCAAGACTGTCAGGAAGCCTCCTTCCTGGGCTGGGGGGCCTGGTGCACAGGGGCACACACGGGGCGAACAGGCGAACACGCAGCTAGCGGCCTTCAGAGCAAGAACTGAGAGAGCCCTGAGGGCACATTCCTGCTGCAGGGGGGCGGGGAGCTTTAGTTCCTCCTATGACCTTGGGAGGAGCTGGAAAGAGCCTGGGTGCTGCACCCACCGAGGAGTGGGAGTGCTGGAGGGTGTTCTGCTGCCAGGGAAGGGATAAGCTGAGCTTCCTTGGTGGGGGAGGGGGAGGCAGGAGCTGCTCTGAGGACTGGAGACCCAGGCCTAGCCAAGGCCCTTCCCTAGTGTGGCTCATCTTGAGCCAGCTTCCTCTGACCCCACCCCACCCCCCACAAGGGGTGGAAACTTACCTTTTTGATTTTTCGATATTCCTGCAAAATCTGGCCCCGAGTAGTCTGGAGGAAAAACAAAAGAGAAAGGGAACAATGCTCTTTGCCTGCAGGAGACCCCTACTGAGCTATCCATCCCCTCTTGTCTGATAACCTGTGACCTGCAGAGTCACCACCAGCCTTGAGACAGTAGGCTCAAGGTGGCCTGAGAGACGCTGACAGAGTAAAGACAGCCAGGCTGGGGTTGGGGGTGGGGCAGGAGGGGAGGATGAGCAGGGCAGGAGGTGGGGGAGGATGCCGGGCCAGGGGAGTGAGGGGCAGGGGCCCAGCCTCAGGGACAAACACAATGGCCTATGCAGTGGGAGGGAGGAGGCTAAGAGCAGGCTGGGCGGCCTCCTTCCCTCACACCCAGCTGGTCTGCCCACTGTTCAAGGCCAAGAGCAGAGCCCCACCACCACCTGGGGGTGCAGGGGGATATTGAGGAACATCCATGGGGCTACAGGAGAGAGAACAAGGCCCCAGGACTCCTCTGTCCCAGACCCTCAGAACCCTCACCACTCCTCCAACTATGAGCTGTTTCCTCTGGAAACCAAAGAGGTCCCCACGACCCCAACACCCCAATTAATCAGACTAACTGAAAGGTGGCACCAGGGGAGGCTGGTGACCAAGGGCGGTGCTGTCCCCGACTCCTCCCAGCAGGGAGCTCCCAACATGGGTCAGCTTGGGGAGCCCACGTGCCTTTGAGCAGAGGGGGAGGGGCCACAGGGACTCTCCAGCCCCAGCCCTGTGGCTCTGACAGCACGGATGGGCTCTGAGCTGCAGAGAGGACCCAACTCTACAGGTCCTGGCTGTTTCAGGGACTCTGAACAAGACTCCCCAGGTTGGGGGCCATCTCCTGCCTGTGGAGCTGGTCTCCAGTGTCCCCAACTGCACAGGTGGCAGAGCCGGGCCCCAGAGCCCGTGGACTCCCATGGCAGAGCCCTGGGGGACGGACCAAGCGCACCAGCAGCTAGGGAGAGCTGCCTGCCAGGCTGCCATAGGGAGAAACATGGGCTGAGCGCGGCGGCCCTCCTCACCTGGAAGAGGCAGTGGCCAGGCTCTGGGGCCACGGCTGGGGTTGGAAGTCTTGGCTTTGGCTGAACCCACGAGAAACCTGCCGCCCTGCCCAGGCGGGGTGCAGAGCGCAGGGACTAGCACGCCCCACCAGGGGTGGGGAGCAGGGAACCGGGGGAGGGCAGGGGGCCGTGGCCAGGGTGCTACCTCATACTCCTCGGAGCCCTGGGACAGCTGCCGGAGCTGGGCGTCCAGCTGCGTGAAGCGCCGCGTGATCTGCTCGATGCGTGCGTGCAGGTCGCGGTACTCGCTGTACTCCGCGTTGAAGTCGTTCTTGTAGCTCTGGCGCTGCTCCGAGGAGGAAATGGTGGCGTATTTTCTGAGGAGACAGAAAAGAGGGGCCGGCAGGGCTCAGGGGGCTGTGGGGGGAGAGGCTGGAGTGCCCCTGGCTACGTGGCCAGCCCCACCGGGCGCCAACATCGGGCAACCTCCAGGCTGTGTGGCCCAGGAAGACCCCCGCCCCCCCGGGGGGGGGGCCAGCTGCAGTGCAGGGCAGAGGGCAGGGTGGGGAGAGGGCGCTAAGCCAGCGAGGGAAGCGCTCACAGCAAGTAGTCCGGCGTCTCTGAGGTCGATGTGGGGACACTTGAGCTGCTGCAGGTCCCGTTCAAACCTACAAAGAAAGATCAAAAAGTCTGTTGTCTGAAGGACACGGAGGGGCAGCAGAAGGGGAGTCGGGTGGGCAGAGGCACGGAGAGGGCCGATCAGGGGCCACCTAGGGGGCCTCATGGGACCTGGCAGCACCACAGCCAAGCATAGCATGTGTCCCCGAACCAGTCATGGGATGTGCAGAGAGCCCGACGGTGCCATGTGCAGGTTTTTCAGCAAGGAGCTGCAAGCAAGTACAAGTTCATTGGAGGGCCAGAGCCTGAGCTAGCCAGCAACCCCGCTGTCTCTGCGAACTGCGTGGAAAAGGCCATTACTCTGGAGATAAGCAACCCGCCTGCCCACCTCTGGCCCAGCAGGACAGAGACAGAGGGCTGCATGGGAGAGCCCCGGCTCTGGCCTGCACCCCAGGCCGCCCATGAGGTAGGACTGCAGGACATGGGACTGTCCATGCTGCTTGGGGGCACAGCTGACCAGAACTACAATGTAGCCTCCTTCCCAAGGGCTTCCTTCCAATGGCCTTTCTTCCCAGCGTAGAAGAAATTCTGTCACTGTGCCACATGTCGTCAGTACACAGCGTGTGTCCCTAGAGAGGGCAGTGCCCCCCCCCCGAATCCCGTGCCCCGGGACCCCCACTAATGGAGGGAGTGCATGTTTCCCACCTCTCGGGGCTGTAGCCCAATGAACACACAACACACGTGAGAGCTTAGGCCATACTTCTGCCATACATGCTTTGTGTGAGTTATGCCTTCCAGAGTGTTCTGCCATTTGTGGGCCCAGTCAACACAGCCTCATTTAGCCCTTCTGAAATCTTTACCAGGTGAGAGAACAAACGGAAAAACCAAGGCTCAGGGTCAGATTCTCCAGGCACTTAAGACACCTTCGAGCTCTAGCCTGAGGCAAACCTCAGGGCTCAGCCCCCACCAAACCCTCTGAGCTGGTTCCCATGGCAGGGCAGGGGCCTAAAGGGAATCCTCCCCGCAGCTGCCTCCTGCCCCTTCTACCAGCTTCTCCTGTGCCTCCCCGGGGCTGGGTCCCACTGGGAGAAGGCTCCCCACCCAGCACACCAGCCTGCCCAGGAAGGCATGCGGAGGAAGCAGGAAGGGGCCACGGACCCAGCAAGAGCAGGAAACAGACACGAGGATGGACAGAGGACCCAGAGCTGGACCGGTAGCACAGGGGGACAGGTAGCCCTGAGGGGCACAAGCTGGGGCTACAGGTCCAGGTTGGCACCCGCCCAGGGGTGGCTAAGGAGAGTCATCTGCCAGACAGGTGCTGGCTGCGGCGTCTGCCTGGGGCAGAGGTGAGTGTGGCACGGGGCCCACACCCCACAGAAGAGTGGGTTCAACCGATGCCATCCCTCCCACATGAGACACAAATGCAAGGAAGCTTCCTCACATGCTGCCCTGGAACCTTCTCCGGTGCATCGGAGGCAGGGGCACGGTGCACAAAGAACAATGCCACTGTTAAAGGGAGGTGGGTGGTTCCAGCCTGTGTGGCTGCCCCGCCGGCAGAGCGCACTGTCCCAGAAGGAGTCCCGGAACAGGGCAGTAGGCCTCTGTGCTCGGCCATTCCTGTTACATTTGAGGCGCCTGGGAGACGCAGATTCAGATGGACAAAGCATTGCTTTTAGTACCTTGTTGTCCTTATCTCTTCCTTGGGCCCCCTACTCCCTGGTGTGCTTGATAACAAATCTCACTTTCCCACCATAACCTGGGGACAAGCTGCCCAGGCCCATGTGCCCTGGACAGGATCTGAAGCCAGCTGAGTGCCACGTGTCCTCCTCCTTCCCCGGGCCCTGCCAGAGGAACATGGGGCTTTGCTTTCACCATTTACGACAGGACATGCTGCCCGGCTGGGCCCGTTCAGGGTTTGTCTCTCCAGACAGGACCACCTCAGGGGAGCCAGGCCTTGCCTCCCCGCCCGGATGCTGCCAACACCTGCCCTCCAGCCAGAGGGAGGGGCTGGCAAAGGCTTTTCTGGAGAGCAGGTGAACAACTCATTAAAAAGCCTTCAGGAGAGGGGCGCCTGGGTGGCTCAGTGGGTTAAAGCCCCTGCCTTCGGCTCGGGTCATGATCCCAGGGTCTTGGGATCAAGCCCTGCATCAGGCTCTCTGCTCAGCAGGGAGCCTGCTCCCCCCGCCCCCCGCCTGCCTCTCTGCCTGCTTGTCATCTCCTTCAAATAAATAAATAAAATCTTTAAAAAAAAAAAAGGAGAAAGCAGCTCTGCCCTTGCCCCAGGAATGCCTCACGGGTGGATCCTTTGGGGGGAATTGATCTGAAAGCAGCAGCAAGTTTCACAGCCGGGAGTGTCCGCAGGCGCACCTCTGTGGCCACCCCATGGCCTGTTAGGTTAACAGCCACATGGGGTATTCCGCTCAGTAGCCCCGGGCTACGAACTCAAGGTAACCCAGGCTCTGAGAGTGAAGATCCCTACTCCCACCCCAAGTCCGGCCTGTCCATACACCTCCACAGTATCTCTGGGCCCCACAAAGGTTCTCTGGCTCAGCACACAGCTCCAGCTGGCCCCACACCCCTCTCATCCTGCTGCTGTGATCCCAGATCTCTCGACTTCCCACTCTGTGACCTCCTTCTGACTCCTACTGCCTGCTGTTCTATGGACAGCTTCCCAAACCCAGTCTCCACGTGCTGAATGCTCGCCAGTTAGCAGGCTACATGAGGCCTGTGGAAGTCCAGGTGCTGCCCCTCTCCAGCCAGGCCCTGTACCCCACTGCCTTCCTTGAACCCCAGCCCCACCCTGCTCCCTTTCAGTGCCTGGGACCTCCCAGCAACCAGAGCTGAGCCCGGAACTAGTTCCTCTCTGGGTGGACTGTCCCCTCTCACGGGTCCCAGGTCGGAGGCTCTGTGCTCCCAGCACTGGCCTGACTCACAGCAGGGCTGAGACCACTGGGACCTTCACAGACAACCTTGTATAAGAACACAGGGTGCAGGGGCACCTGGGTGGCTCAGTGGGTTAAAGCCTCTGCCTTCGGCTCGGGTCATGATCCCAGGGTCCTGGGATCGAGCCCCACATCGGGCTCTCTGCTCCGCGGGGAGCCTGCTTCCTCCTCTCTCTCTGCCTGCCTCTCTGCCTAGTTGTGATTTCTCTCTGTCAAATAAATAAAATATTTAAAAAAAAAAACACAGGGTGCAGGGGCGCCCGGGTGGCTCAGATGGTTAAGCGTCTGCCTTTAGCTCAGGTCATGATCTCCAGTTTTGCAGATCACGCCCCACATCAGGCTCCCAGCTCAATGGGGAATCTGCTTCTCCCTTTCTCTCTGCCTCTCTCTTTAGTGCATTAAAAAAAAAAAAATCTTAAAAAAAAAAAAAGAACACTGGGCACAGGGGCACCTGGGTGGCTCAGTTGGTTAAGTGTCTGCCTTCGGCTCAGGTTATGCTGTTGGGGTCCTGGGGTCGAGCCCCACATTGGGCTCCCTGCTCAGCAGGGAGTCTGCTTCTCTAACCCCCCCAACCCCGCTCATGCTCTCTTTCTCACTCACTTTTTTTTTCAAATAAATAAATAAAATCCTAAAAACAAAAAAACCAAACACAGGGCACAAAGAAGCTGAATGTGCAGGGTGTGCCACTATGGGGCTCGTGCGGTGGTAGAGTCCCTCTCTGGGCAATGGTGTGGGTGGGCTGGAGCTCAGGCTCCTGGCACTGTCCTCCTACAGCATCCCCCACCCCAGGCCTGCCTCCTGGTACATACCCGGGGCATCTGGTGGGGCTCCTAGGGGGCTGGGCATGTGGTCTGGCAACCGGGCCCGGTGTCTATCCTCAGCTGCTCTCTCCTTGTCTTTGTGCTTCTTGGACTTCTTCTTGGATTTGCTGCGTGATGAGCCACCATGGGGCCTGCTGGGCTGGGCACAGTCCGTCAGCAGGGGCAAGCTGAGGCACGTAGTCGGGGCCGGCGCGGCCACTTCCCCGTGCTCACAGTCGCGGCCACTGTGACCCAGGTCATTGCTGACGTCAGCTAGAGGGTCATGGGCCCTCGGGGGCTCCAACCGTGGGGGCAGGTGGGCGTCTGAGCCAGCTAGTGGGCCTGGAGTGGGCAGCAGGGCCTCACGGCCGTGGGGTGCACTCAGCTTCCCATTGATGGCAGGCTGAGCTCTCTGGGTAAAATGTGATATCCTGGTTTTCTTGCTGACCAGGGAGTCGGTGAAATCAGGAGGCTGTGATCGTTTCTGCAATGGGAGGGAAACAAATTTAAAAGGGAGACTGTGTCTGGAGCCACTGATGTCTCCTGAGGAGTAGCTGGGGAGCAACAGGCCCTGAGCTCAGGAGGCCCTAGGAAACCTGGGGCCTAACTGCAAGGCCCACTCTGGCCACAAGGGGGCACACCCAGAAAAGAACGAGCCTCTTGCTAACCTAGGCTCGGCCCACCCTGAGGACAGAGCCAAGGAAGGGCAGCATCCATGGAAGCAGCCAGTTGAGCAGTCAAGAAGAGCCATCTCCACAGACTGCTCTGAAACTTGGCAGTGTTCGGCGTCATCCCTGGATGATGGGGATGGTGAAAGGACCAAGTCTGAAGGACACACAGCAGCTCCGCAGACTGGGACTCCCCCCACCTCCCCACCAGACCCGGGGCTACTTGCATCCCCAAGGGACACCCTGTGACATGGTGCAGGGCACAGCCTTACTCCACAAGTGAGAACGCTGAGGCATGTGAGACGAGGCCAGACCATGGATCGCCCAGACCCTGTGACATGGCTAGAGAGAGCAAGGTAGCAGGCCCACCATCGGGGGGGAACAGGGTAAGGAGGCTGTCAGCCCTCTACTTTGGCCCAGAGCCAGGGCAGGCACAGACCTGACCTCTCCACAAGGAGGATTCAGGGCCTTGGACATGCGCTGGGAGCTTCCAGGCCAAAGGAGAGAAGGGGGGAAATAAGGGACTTAGGGTGAGGGACTCACAAGCCAGAGCGCACAGGTGGGGACACCTGAGCACCCATCCTGACTACCGACTGAACCAACAGTGGTCACCGCTCACAGGGCCCTGCGCCTGCAGCCGGACTGCTCGATTCTACGGAACCTTCATGACAGCCCTGGGAGGCCAGTGCACCTGCCGTGCCTGCTGTACACAGAGCACAGGGCTCAGGGCAATCCGGGAGCCTGCCCTCCCTTGGCCACAACACCCACGACCATTCAAGGGAACTGCACTGAGGGCCCGGGCCCAGTCTGGGGAAGGCCAGGCAGTTGTTCATTCACCGAAGAAAACACCTGCCTCTGAAGCAAGGGCCTCATGGGCTGCCCTAACACAGCTCAGGCCTGGCCCATGGGCCCCTCGCCCACCCTTCTCCCTCGCCGCCACCGCGCCTTGTCCCAGCCTGGCCCACTGCTCCTACCTGAGGGGGTGAGGCCGAGTTTCCATGTTCCCTGGGAGGACTGGCGGCAGCAGGGTCTCCGGGCAGGCCAACGGCACTCTGTGGCTGACACAGCTTCCTACGGAGGAGAGGCAGGGTAGTCGTACGGCCCGACAACCTGCCTTCCCGCTGATGCCACACTGTGTCCCCTACACCAGTGATTCAGGGTGGGCCCGCTGTCCCGATGAACCAGAGCAGGGCCGAGTACATGGGGTACCTCAGGGCATGGAGGGCAGAGAGCAGCCCGAACACATCCCCCGGCCAGGCTCACCCACAGCCCGGAGGATGGCCCACCTGGAGTCCTGTGTGCCCAGAGAAGGCTCAGGGGGCCACCCGCTCATCCAGACACCCTTACTGTGGAGACCAGAGACCCGAGGAAAACTGACTGGATATTCAAGCTCTGTACTATGTCCCTGCAGGAGCTGAGCACACTTGAGCACTGGCCCCTCCTTTTAAAAGCAATCATTCATCCTAATAATGCTTACTGCAGAAACCTTAGAAGATGCTGCAGGGGGCTGAGATGCCCTAGCCTGACAGGAAGGACTTCCGGATTCAGGTCACACCTTCCCGGGAGCCAACATGACAGTATATCCTCAAGGATGACAGGGGCAGTCACCAGCCTACCAGTACTGAGCACAACAGTGCAGTCAGGGATGAGAAGAGAGACACCGCGACACTCAACGGGCAGATGGAGGCCCCAGTAGGGACCCTGGCTTGAGGCCGCTCTCTGATCCCCTCTCATATTCTGAGGCTGCGAGTCTCACGGGAGCCCAACAGCCAGCCGGGTGCAGTGCGTGGGACCACAGGCCCTCCATGCCCAGCTGGGGTCTGGGGTTACGGGGATCCTATCTGCACTGCTGAGCAGTGACGAGCCGAGTAGACCTCCTTGACCGACGGCCACATGACAGGCCTCTGCTGCTGTCCCCAGATATAAGGACAGCCCCAGGGCAAGCGCCTGCAGCGTGCAAGCACTGGCTGCTCATCTGCTGTCCAGCCACACAGAAGCAAGCGCAGCCCTTTCCATCTGCTCTCCTTCCAGCCCCCACTGAAAATGCACGGAGGAGGAAGGGAAAAGAGAGCAGCACGATCTAACACTGAAAGCAGACGCGGTGACTATCTTACAGGATCCAAGGAAATGGGGCCCGAGGCCATAGCACACACCCCCCCCCCCCCCCCGGCCCAGGGCTCAGAGACCTCACAGAAGGGGCTCCTGCAGGGCTGTCCCCGCTCTGCTCTGGGGCTGTGGGGAAGGAACCCACAGTGTGTCCCAGGAGGCCAGACTGCTCCCGCCACACCTGGACCACGGGATGGACAGAGGTGTGGCCTCAGGAGACTGAGGAAACAGAGGGGCCCACGGGGAGCTGCGGAGAAACCTCGGCAGCCCTCCTGAGGGGATGGAGCCACTCAGAAAAGCCTTGAAGGGCTGCACTGAGGCCTCTAAGTAACAAATGTCAGAGTCCAAAAGAGATAAGAGAAAGCATCTGAAAGCAAAGAGAGAGTCTCTAAGCAGATGAAAACTTTAAATCCACAATAGAAACACCAGCCTCAATATCCCCAGAAAGACAAAGGACTTGAATAGAATTTCTCCAAAGATGATACACAAATGGCCAGTAAGCACACGAACAAGTACGCGTGATTGGTCATCAGGAAAAGGCAAGTCAGAACCACAAGCAGATAGTGCCTCGCACTGACTAGGAGGGCTGGAATAAAACAAAACAAGAACGAAAAAGAACAAGTGTTGGTGAGAAAGTGGGGGAAACTAGAAACCTCCGTGTGTGTCACTGGAGCGGGAGCTGTTGTGGAAAAAAGTCTGGCAGTTTCGCAAAAACCTCAACTCCAGAGAATGGAGAGAGAACGGAGAATCCACGTCCATACAGATCCTCGTTCACAAATGTTCACAGGACCCCAGCCACAATGCCGGGAGGCCGAGACGGCCCCAGGGTGCATCAGCAGACAAGCGGATGGGGGTGGATCTCCACGCGCACCAGATACCCACACAGCACACGCAAAGGAACGAAGCTCTGATACATGTTTCGGCCTATGTGAACCCTAACCGTACACAGACAGAAGGCAGTCACAAAAGGCCAAAGATCCAAAAGTCCCAAAGATCCCATTGATAGGAAACATCCAGAATAGGGCAAATCCACAGAGACTGAAAGATTCGTGGTTGCCAGGGGCTGGGGGGAGGGGGCACGGGAGTATCTGCTGACACGTGGGGTTCCATTTGGGGGCACGTGTTCTGGAACTAGTACAGGTAGCAGCTGTACAACACTGCGGATGTGATTCACACCACTGAATTGTGAGAAAGAAGAATGAGGCTGGAGGCCTCACAATCCCAGATTCCAAGATCTAATATAAAGCCAAAACAGTCAATACAGTATGGCCTTGGCACGAAAGGCAGACACAAGGGGAGTGACTACAGGGCCGGGCATGGCTGCCAAGGCCTCGTGGCGCCCTTGAACACCCAGGACAGGACAGGCCCCAGCAGCCCCACACACGGGAAACAGAAACACAGAGGAAGAATCAAAATGATGGTGGCAGCAGGTGTCCATGTAGAGCCGAGCCTCAGGGGCCCAGGCTGACCCTGGAAGCATCAGCATACTTAGGTCAGGTATGATTTTGAATAAGCTGTAGGAAAAGGAGGCAGCCCAGCTTCTGGGGTGATACCAATCCTCAGCGGCAGAAATACCCCAAGGCCTTATTTTTCCTTTTTGCTGCGAGCTTTCAAGAACGGCTATAAATTGGGTTTTCTGTTCAGGGAGGGAACAACCTAAACTGAAGGGAAAAAAGTGCACAGACGGGTGGCTGGGTAACCTTCAGTGCGGCTGCGGGCATCCAGGATGCCGATGGTGACCTTTGCACACCAACCGACCCAAGCTTCCAAGGACAGCAGGTGCCACTGGCAACAAGCGGTTTCTGGCACGGCTGATCCCCAAGCGGGGCCCCGGTGCTGGCCTCGCTGGCCATGCTTGTCCAGGTGAAGGCTAGGGGCCCTGTGTTCACACAAGGCCCAGCAGCTCACTCAGCGGAGCAGGGAGGAACAGGGAGGAGCCTGGAATGACACAAAGCTCCAGAGCCGAGATTCCTGCTGAGCCCACCTACACACCAACACACAACAAGGCTACTTGCTCTCGGCCATGCTCCTTCTGGAGCGCTCTGTGCGGCCAAGGCCCTCGGGTTCTGAGAACAGCAGAAATAGCCTTGCAGTGTCCCTAATGTGTGCCTTGTCACCTCAGAGCACTTGGGTGGGTAAATTTGACCAATTCAACACCAGACTCTTTGTCCAAAAATGTCTAAGGGATCAAAACACCCGTAGGTGACGGAACCAACCCCAGGCGTGTTTAGCTGCTGCAACAGGAAACACCAGAAAGAGGATGGGGGTGGGAGCGACCGGTCTTCTGCTGGGAAGAGCTCCTCAAGGCCCCCACGACCTTTGAACAGTCGGAGCGGTGACCCCAGGCTGGTTTGGAAGCAGGTACTGGCTTGGTGAAGAGCGCCCTGCAGGGCTGAGGAGGAACTCTGGGTTCACCTAGAGTAGCCCCAAGTCTACATGCAATTACTGCTTTAAACAGCTGAACTTTGGGGAAAAAAAAAACAAAACCCACAACCACATAAATAACTCAAGTCCCTGAGAAATCATTTAAAGACTAATTAGTGTACCAGCCTGCTCTGAGCGGCACTTCACAGGCTGCACTCCCGTCAGGCATCGGCCGAGAAGGAAATCATTAACTGCTCGCCTGAGCCAGGCAGGGGCCTACTTAACCACTCCTCCCCTGAGCCACCAAGGCCACTCCTGACCTCGGGTCCCAATTAATCTGAAAGGGAATGTGTTTAATTAATGCTACTTAATCACGCCTGTGGGGAGTTTTGTTTTGCTTTGTTTCTCTCTGCTTCAAGTTCTTGGGAGGTTCTTTTAAAGAAGGAGGCGGCCTGTAGCCCAAGCCTGTGGGGCTGCGCAGGTTTTGGAAGTGCGCTTGACAGGAAAGGAAGCGTGGAACAAGCAGAGCGGACCGAAGCGTCCTGTGTGGGCACTCTGGGGCTCTGGTGCGTGACCTGCACCCTTCACTCCATTCGGCAGGTGCCGGCCCGGCCCTGAGGTGTCTCAGGTAGTGGGAAAGACTGCCAGAGAGTCTCCACAGATCCCTCCATCCTGCTCAAGAGCCCTATGACCTTCGGGACCACACAAGGCCGCCCTCGCACCCTCAGGATGCCATCTGTCCCAGAACCAGGGTGTGGGGACATGCCCAGGCACGGGAGGCGGCCTTACCGGACAAGCATCCGCTTCAACAGCTGCTGGTCCCCTTCCGAGTAGCCAGGCCAGTCCTTCTGCACGTCCTTATATACACAGTCCTTCAACGTGCACGTACCATCCTTGGCATTCACGTTGGCCACCTGTAATACAGAGACAGAATCACCTTGCCAGAAGCCTAGGAAAGGCAGAAGTTACTGAAAGTAGGTGATGGAGGCTGGGGGGCAGAGACACACAAGGGGAAAGAGGACAGCACTCCCCCAATCCCCTGCACACCAGGGCAACAAGCCTTGGGTTGCAAAAGGATCAGAACACCAGGTCCTGACACCGAGGTCTTGCAGCTGCTGGAAGACACGCCGGCTCCAAAGCAGGCGGGGCTGCCGTCTACACTCCCAGGACCCCAGCACCGGCCTCCCCTGTTATGGACTGAAGGTTTTCATCTTACCAAAATTCATGTTAAATCTCAGCACCCAAAATGAGGTATTAGGAGGTGAGGCCTTTGGGAGGTGATCAGGTCATCAGGGAGGAGCCCTCATGAATGGGAACCGTGTCCCTGTAAAAGAGACTCCAGAAGCTCCCTCCTCACCCCTGCCATGTGGTAACACCGTGAGAAGACAGTCTGTGAACTGGGAAGGGGGTCCTCAGCAATCACCCAATCTTCTGGTGCCTTGATCTTAAGACTTCCCAGCCTCCAGAACCGCAAGGAGTAAACGTCTGTTGTTCATAAGCCTTCCAGTTTATGCTATTCCAGTAGAGCAGTCTGAAGAGATGGACACCCCCTCTTGGACATGCACTCCCGTGGCAGAGACGGTGGTGGATGGGGGAGCCGGGGCCCCCAGGGACCAGGCTAAGTCCATCTCCCCTGCAGCCAGCTAGCCCTGCTCAGGCTGATTAATAATGGCCGAGCTTGTCTCCAAGATGGCAAAGATGGACTCAGAATGTCAACCTTAAGGGCACTTGAAGAAATTCAGGCCCCGCTACCAAGCAGGAGCCCCTGTGCCAGACTCGCTGGGCCCACAGTGCGCGGCTGTGGGGGAGCTGGCGTAGCAGCAGTCGTTTTCACTACCACGGGCTTCTAAGGGGACTCCAGGTCACAAGGGTTTCCACAGGGAGCATTTTTTAATGGCTGAGTAATATTCCACCAAGCATCTGCACTGGATGCCATTTCCAGTTTCTCTGTAGCTTAAATAGACACCACTGTGTGCAGGTTCTCCCACGCTGGTGACGGCTTCCTTCGGCCAACTTCCCAGAAGTGGGATGAGTGGGTCAAAGGCTCTGAACATTTTTACAGCTCTTGATGCAGTTTGCTAAAATGCTCCCAGAAGAGCCACCCACCCGTCCACACTCCCGCCCACAGAGGATGAGCCTCCGGGCTTCTCTGAGGCCCCGCCAGCACCGGAGACAGATGTTTCCACAGAAGGCAAAGAGAAGGTGCCTTTGAAGAGTGTGATTTCATCTGCGCTGCTCATCGGAATCCCTGATCCCTCGGCGGGGAGGCTGGAAATAACCAGCTCATAGTATCCCCCGAGACCTTCCCCTTCCTCAAGCTGCTGGGATCCTGCTACTGCACCCAGCCCCCAGAAAGGACATGCTGGGTAGTAAATACAGAAGCACAAAGCAGACGGGGCCATTCAGAAGAAAACAGAGTAGAAAACAGACAAGGGGGGATGTTCTGCCCACAGACACAAGATAAGCTGTCCCACAGGAGGCTGCTGAATCCGAATCAACCAGAGAAGCCGGAGCCCAGCACAAGGCCTCTCTGATCCCGGGCAAGGGCTGGGAGCAACGGCAGCATCTCAGAGGTTAGAAAAGCAGGCACCCCGGGCAGAATGACATCAGTACCAACAGATCCCCAGCTCTTCAAAAACCGAGCCTGGCCTGCTGGCTGCACTCGAGGGCTGCTCAGAGGGTAAATCTCAGATGTTAACTGTGTGCTTGGTCAGCCAAGTTCCACATTCTGCATTTGAGGGGCTCATGTGCTTCTTCTTTATTCTGGGCACAAACAGGGCGAGAGAGGAAGATGGGAGCAAGGGCCATTTCCAAGAATGCCACAGTAGGGGCTGATGGCAGCCTGAACGGCCAGCAGTGTGGGCTACAGCACACCCAGGGACAATGCTGGCTCACGTGTAAAGACCCAGCATTTTGCCAGCCCTGCCTCATTCTCTCCGAGTTCCAGCCCAGAGGAAGGGCCTCCACTGTGCCTCCTTTGAGTTCCCAAGGATAAGGCTGACACCTGTGACCTTCCAAGGAAACCAACCCCCTCAGAACATCATTCCTGGTTCTGGAGCTTTCTGGATGCTTTGGTAGACCCCTCTGCCAAAGAAAACTTCTGAGCCATGAAGCAACACGTCTATCTTCTAATCAAGCCTTGAGCCAACTCGTATGCTCAGAGGGAGAACTGCGCGGCTTGGTCCTCACCTGCACTACCTCTGATGGGGGGAGAGTGGCTCAACAGGTCAAATCCAGGGGCACCTGGGTGGCTCAGTTGTCAGGCAGCTGACTCTTGATTTCATCATGATCTCAGGGTCGTGAGATCGAGCCCCGTGTAGGGCTCTGTGCTGGACATGGAGCCTGCTTAGAATTCTCTCTCCCTCTGCCCACCTCCCTCCTGCCTTCACACACACCATTAAACAAAACAAAAGAGGCCAAATCCAGAGTTTCCCGGCAAGTGGCACTCCCGAGGCCAGAGTCCTAGTGACACGAGGGGCAGCGAGCTCAGCTCATCTTCAGACACAACTACTCATTATCACAGCATGTCAATTTTGCACTGTCTGCGTGCCCAGAGCATCTGAGGCAGGACGTAAGGGGGGCAAGTTGAGCTGGAGGACAGAACCCCTCGAGGTTCAACCGTGCCTCCTCCACAGGACGGGACTGTCCACTGCCAGCCAAGTGAACCTGTCGGCAGGGCCCCGAGGCAACTGCATGGTCCAGCTGATGTGGCGAGGCCAGAACAAGCTGTTCACCTTCCCGGGGGTCCTCCAGCTCCCTCCACAGGCTCTGGGAGACAGGGAAGGGCGTAGGGGAAGGGGCCAGGCCTACAGCTCTTGCTCCGAGGCTGAGCTCTTCTGTAATAGCAGGCTCCATCTGCTGACATCACGTTCCTCCCAGCTCAGGCTCTCACCCCGCACGAGGCGCTGCAGTCAAGCTGTGGCCGCACACAGAAGCCTGGGGGTCCACAAGTGAAGCCCCTTGCTGAGGGCCGCAGCTGGTGAGTGTTCCCTGTTTGGCTGACCAAAACAGGGAAGCTGCCTGACTGAGGAGGCTGAGCTCTGCGGTTACCCAGGCTTCTCTGGACTCTACAATCGCTGGGCAACTGATGTCCAGGATCCTGTGTGCTGTGCCTGCTGCCTGTGTGTTCACAGACAGTGAGGACTAGGGTGCTGACGTCACAATGAACAACCTCAGGGCCACTGGACAGTAAGCACCACGACCAGGGACATGTCAGTGACAGCCCTAAGCATGTCCTAACCGAGAAGGCCGAGGCTCTGAGGCAGGCTGAGACTCCTGGAAGAGACCCCGGGAAGGGCCCTTCCCAAGCTGCCCTGTGTCCAGACTCGGTGCAGAAGCCACTCAAGGCTGACTGGACCCTCAACCTGGCCCCGGGCAAGCACGAACCTGCTGGAGGAGGCCATCCAGCGCATCCTTGTCCGCCTGGGCCAGGCCGTCCTTCTGCAGCCGCAGCAACAGCTCGGCCTTCCGGTAGGGCCTCAGCGCCAGGAGGTGCAGCACCCGGTCGCGGAAAGGCCTCTGAGACACCCCACTGCCCCCGCTAATGCCACCAACATTGCTCTTCTTGATGGCACTGGCCAGGTTGATGGGGGTCGCCCGCTTCCGGGAGGGGACAGCGTCCGTGGCCCCTGGGGCTGGTTTCCGAAACTGAACCTTCTTGCCTGCAACAAGAGCCAAGGCATTAGGGATGTGAGGGGGTGAGGGGGTGAGGGGGTGTCCCTCAGTGTCCCTCTGCCTGGGGCGGATGCTAAGTTCGGAACGAGTGCGAGGTTGCCCTCCAATGGCCGCCAGCCCCAGGGGAAGGCAGTCTGAGCCAGGCCCAGCCTGGGCAACTAAGTGGAGACCCAGGACAGCTGAGAGCACCACCTGCTGACCGCACACAGCTCAGCAAGGGCTTGCAGGGCCCCCAGTGTCAGAAGCGGGAGCTGCAGGAGACAGAATGGACTTCATCACGGGTAGCCCAACCACCACAGGGAGAGGGGGCCGAGAGTAAAAAGAGTGGGGTTCCTGAATGGTCACAGGCAGGTCCCCCCAGAGCCTACACATCACAGCACTGTGCTGGCCCCACAGGATCCCCCATTCACTTTTATGAAAAAGGAGGACTGAACAAAGGCATCGGGCCGCTTGGGTAGCTTCTCTGGAGATGCCAGGGTAAGAGCAGCTCCCTGGCTGCAGCCCCGTCAGGCACTTCTTGGGCAGACATGGCTATGCTCAGAGACCCAGGGGCAGCAGCCAGACCCCCCCACCCTTCTAGAGCTAACAGACTCCAGTTCTGCTCTGGACGGAGGGGCCTCCACTCGGAAACTGTGAACTCCACTCTGGACAGCAGCACCGCCCCTGAGGAACATGCACAGCCAAGGGCAGGCAGTGCATGCCTCATGAACTTGGGCCAGAAAGCTCTCCGTGAGGACTTTTTTTGTTGTTTGTTTTTGTTCTCATGCCTTAAATCTCATTTGTCAAATTCACACAGGAAGAAGTGCTATCAGACTCCTCAGGGTTAGGCTTAGGGTCAGGGAGAGGCCTGACACAGTGGGACATGCATGTCTGTCTTCAGAGGCCAGGGGACAAGTGCTTCCGCCAGAACCGAAACCACTGCAAAACTCTTGCTGTACCCTAAGTGGCTGAAGAAGCCACATTTCTGTCCTGGTTTTAGGCTGAAGGACCAGAAATTTATGGAGATGTGTAGACACGTTCATGTTTGCACATCGAGGTGACAGCAGGCAGGGGAAACATGCTGGGATTCTGGCTGCGGCTCTGGGGGGTGTGGGGGGTGGGCTCCCACCCACACAGTGGGCAGCGGCTCACATCCCAGAGCATAGGCTCCCTCAGCACGCACAGCCACTTCCACCCGGATGCAGCGTTCACGGCGGCACGGACTCCTGTAAGGACGTCTGGGGTTTTGTCCAGAGTCAATCCCACCACCAAGCCAGTGAAATCACGTGCTCCTCTGGGGGGTCTTTGAAATCCTCCTACCTTTTCTTAAAAAAGAAAAGCCCCCAAAGCCATTTGCTGTAAGCCACTTTGTGTCTCCCTCAGGCCTAACACCCTTCTTCCTGGCCTTGAATCCTGATGACGTATGAATTTGTCTGGGCCTAGGTGCTGGGAAGCCTAAAGCAGCAACAGAGCTTCCTACAAGTAAACACACTGTCCACATCGGGGGTGTCTCAACTTCACCAAAACTGTTTCCAAGCAGATGATGTACTGCCAGAGGCTTCTCATCTGGCAGGGGGGGTCAACACATCTCCTTCCCAGGTGTGACCCGACAGCCCCTCACTGGCCCCAATCCAGCAGCAGGCCTCTTGCCACAGGGTACGTCTCGCCATGTACACCTTGCCACTGGCCGTATCAGTCTTGGGGAGGAGTTAGGCAGGCAGGTGAGGGCAGGGGTGGCCACTAGAGGAGGACAAACCACAGCCCTCAAGGAGCACTCTCTCTGATGGGTAGAGATCCCTGAGGCCAGAGTCTGGGAGAGGGGCCTGTGGATTTGGAATTCCTAGAGTTCTTGGGGCTCTTATCCAAACTGGGCAATCAACAGATGTCACAGCCCCCAGCTGACTCATCCAGTGTAATGGGACCTTCCTTTCTGATCCAACGACGACCTGGCTCACCCTGCTTGGGGCCACACCCATCAACCCATACCTCCAGCTCCTGGCCAGGACAGGCCCTGAGTTTCTCCTGCTCCCCACCCCCACAGATGCGCAGCAGGCATGAGCCTCCGAAAGGTGGGAGTCCCGGGCCTCATCCTCACCCAGGTAGCGGCCTCCAGCCTTGATGACAATGGCCCCACGGCTCCGTGTCTCCTCTTCAGCCTGTGCCATGCTCTGCCGTGCTTTCTGGTAGGAGTCGTCGGTGGCACACACTGTGATTTTGTCCTGGATGCTGCCCAGGCAGTCCAGGTGAACATCGCCGTGGCTGTAAGATAAGGGGCCAGGAGCCAAGGTGAACTCCTGGGATGACAAGGACAGACGGTCTAGGAGCCCATGCCGCCCCCCAACCCACGACCCCCAAATGGGAAATGGGGTCAGGGCTAACTTGAGCAGCATGGTTTCCACATGACACTTCTCGATCTGGAAGAAACAAGAGAACCCAGGTCCCTGGGCAGAGGCAGCAGCAGGCCAGGACTTGTACCTGCACCCCGGACATGCTGAAATAAGCAGCAACGCTCCTGCAGAGAAAGGAAGGAGGCACCAGGCCAGCCTGGCTGGCTCAGCCTGTAGAGCATGCGGCTCTCAGTCTCATGGTCCTGAGTTTAAGGCCCATGTTGTGTGTAGAGATTATTTAAATAAATAAACTTACGTAAAAAAAAGAAGAAGAAGAAAAAGAAGGGGGCACTGGGCCCGGGTGAGACCTCACCTGGACACATATTGCTGGATGCAGTCGAAGCTGCCCTGGGGGCTGTCACGGCCAATGTTGGAGAGGTAGAAGGAGAACGTCCGTGCCTCTGTGGGGCAGTCAGGCTGGGGGATGGAGATGTGCTGTGCACAGAACGGGAGACATCACTGGGAGGTTCACAACACAGGGGCATGGGGGTGGGGAACCATGGAATGGCCCATCCACTGGACCCCAGACCATCCCACAACTTGACACAATGAGAATATGCTAGCACTTTCTAAGCAGCAATGGCATTTCGGTCTGAGGAGCGCAGAGTGCTTAACATACACCCAGAGACAGGGATCCCACGGATCTGGGCCATGACCCAGATTCCTGCCCAGCATATGGGGCAGATCTGGCTTGGGATGCACGTGAAGATGAAATGAGACAAGATGGGCATCGGGAGCCATTAGGGCACACGGAGCAACCAAGATGCCCCAATCCTTGCTCCCTGTGTGATGCAGACTCCACCTGAGGGGCTCATGGATGGGCAGCACTCCTCCCAACAAACCAGGAACACGGTTACATGTGACACAGGATGAATGTCTTGTCAATGCAAAGCTCACTTTAGGCAGTGCCTCTGCAGAAGGGATGGCCAGCCTGGCTAGCAGACAGACAAACAGCAATGGTCCCACCCAAGGTGCAGGGCTCAGCACAGGTGGGACAACCTTGTGCCCAGAGACCACTGCAGGATTCCAGACCAACCCTCCCTCGGTTGAGGTCCTAGAGGCTATGGAGGTACTTGTAGGGAGACCCCATGTTCTGGTTGCTGGCCCATATTCAGGGTGCAGGATGGGCTTCTAGAGCCCTGTCAGCAGTGATCACCCCTCATAAAGTAATCCCTGTGTTTTGGGTGCTAGAGTTCATCACAGCTGGCAAACACAGAAGGAGGCACGAGTGGTAAACGGAGGTTAAGGGGACAGGCAGGCTGCATTCCGGTCTCATCCAGGCTGCCAAACCACCTCGGTATGCCCAAGCCCTGTTTCTTCTCCAATGAGGTGGGCACGCCAACACTCTTCATCAGCACCGGACTGAACACGGCGCAGCTGAATTCCACCCCTGCTCCGCTGTCATGGGTAAATAAGGGCAGTTCAGCCTGTCTGACACTGAGGACACAGCGGCTCAGGCCGTAAGAAGGGACCCTGCTCCTGACCCGGCTCCACGGCCTCCCTGCCTCTCCCCTCAGGGTGGTGCGTGGACCTGTAGGGAACCTGCATATGCACCTGGCCTAGAGTTGGTCCCCAAATACTGAGTGACCTGCCCAGCACACAGTCAGTCCCTGCCCCAAGGAGAGGCCCGGATGTGCAGAGTGAGAGCCAGCCTGGCTCAGAGTGGCTCCCAGACCCGGCAGAGGGGGCCTGTCTTGCCTGCACATGGGATCTCTTTTCCAACACATGGGGCTACCCTGTGCTTCCGCTCATCCCTTCTTGGATGTGACTCCTGTTCTCCTTTATAGAAGTAGCAGGAAACACGCTGCCCAGAGGCCAAGGTTCAGGCTGCTAAGGGTCACTGCAGGAGATGTACCCAGAGCCAGACGCACACCGACGCAATGGCCCAGAATGCCACAGGATGCTCATGGGCCACCAAGTCAGCAAATCAAAAGCAGCTTCCAGCGGAGCCGGACACCTGCTGCCATGGCTGGGCGGGGGGGACGCTTTCTTCACCTCACTCTTGAACCTCTCCCTTATCCC
Organism: Meles meles; assembly: GCF_922984935.1. NCBI lineage: Eukaryota > Metazoa > Chordata > Mammalia > Carnivora > Mustelidae > Meles > Meles meles. The sequence continues at coordinate 14,486,020 of NC_060085.1, forward strand.
ATCCTGGCTCTGGTGGAGACGTGGCCTCCCCAGGTGGCATTTTCCTCCTCAGTCTGCTGAGGACAGTGACTGGGTTGCACCCCTAAGAGGAGGGAAGGAGGTCAGGTCTGACTCCCAAAGTGACCATGCTTCTCTCTGGGTAGGGCCTGTGGGGGACTCTTCACTCTGACCCTTTTATCCCACCTAAACCTTTACCATGCAGGTGGGTATGCCCACTTTCAAAATTCATTCTGGAAGTGGGGGTCCCAGCACAGAGCCCAGAAGTGGATTTGTGTAGCTCCTGGAGCCACAGGACGATGAAAAACCCAGGGCTTGAAACTGATGGACGAGAACGTGATGTTGCCCATGACAGGGGAAGACGCACATTGAAGTCTCTGGTGTCCTTCGGGACAAAGCGGGGAGCACCCGAGTCGGGGAGGGAGGGAAGTAGAGGGGAGGTTTGCCAGGCACCTGCTGTGGCCCGTTCTGTCAGTCCCAGCTCCTTCCCAGCACTACCACAGCCTGTGGAATCCCCTGGTTAACAGGCTGCTTTGCCAGCTCCCAAATGACAATGGTTACTGGTTACCAGTCACCGGGAACCAGGCAGGGAAATTAGCCAGAGGGGCATGAACAGCCTAGAGTGCATGGCTTTCTCTGGGTCAGTGAAGAGCTTGGCACATGTTCCAGGATGTGGCCTGAAACAGCCCTGCTTGGCTGGACCACGTGCCTTCCAGACCAAGTCTCAGCTGCCCCACGGGGGGCACCATGTGGCCCTCAGCTGGCCTGAGCACACAGGTTTGGGTGTGTCTGATGACAGCCCGGATTCTGGGTTGGCTCACTATTAACCTAATCAAGCATCTGTGCACACAGACCTGGAGCAGCAAATGGGTCTATCCTTCCTTTGTGGCCCTGAGTGCCTCTGCGGTCTGCAAGGGGGCACAGTTCCTGCCTTTGAAATCTGTCCCAAGCAGGGCCTGCCTCTGCGGTCCCCCACCCCCACCGGCCCCAGTCTGCAGGGCCTCTTCTGTGGTGCAGGTGGGGGCTGTGAAAAGACACAGCAAGTCTTGGGGGCAAAAACTGGTGGGGGAAAGCACCTGATATTCCATCCGGGCAAGAACAAGGGCAACAGGAACGTATAGGAACCCAAACACCAACGGACCAGGAGCTTCTCGCTCTCTGGCCAGAGGAGTTTATAGACATCACTTGTTTTCTTACTTACTGTCATTTCCCAAGGAAGCTTCAGAATAAAACGTATTCTGGGTAAAGAGAACTACCACTGCAGAACTGGACTTCCAAGAGCAAAGCACCCTCTTCCGCCCAGGGTCACTCCCTCAGCCCCAGCATGCACCGTAGGCACCTGCCTGCATTCCAAGCACTCACTGACCCAGGAGGCTCAGGAGAGGGAGCACAGAGCCCCTGCACTCTGTTCAACCCTGGCACATGGTTGGCCCCCAACTCGGAAACCCCCCATTTTATTTAACAGACAGAGATCACAAGTAGGCAGAGAGGCAGGCAGAGAGAGAGGAGGAGGCAGGCTCCCTGCTGAGCAGAGAGCCCGACACAGGGCTCGATCCCAGGACCACGGGACCATGACCTGAGCTGAAGGCAGAGGCTTCAACCCACTGAGCCACCCAGGCACCCTGGAAACCCCCCATTTTAGAAAGTTTTTAGACCGTTTCCAAATTGCCCCTGTTACAAACGACACAGCAGCAGGCACCTAGTGGCTCAATCTTGTGTGTGCTCTTACCTGCAGAGACGGCTCCTGGCCACACACACAAAAACTGGTCAAACGCCTATTACCAGAGCTGTCAAACCTCATTCTAGAAAGTGCAGATGAGGCTCCTGGAGCAGTACAGGGAAATGCCAAGACCCTTCACAGCCCTGGATGCCAACCCTACTTCTCTTTTATCATCAACTGAAGAGTTTCAGAGTGGGACTGGCCAGGTGAGGGTTTCTCTTCCCCTCTGGAGCTGACTTTTCACAGCTGTCAGAGGTTAACAACTTAGAAGTGACAACCAGAGACCAGAGTGGCCCACGTCAGCCAGCGCAATGTCTAAGAGAAGGCCGAGAATGCAAACACAAATACGTACTCGGCAAATGAAACAAGGATGAACATCTTGCTGGGGCACATGATACCCAACATGGTACAGGTGGGCCAGTCTCTCTGGACGCTGTGGCAAATGCCATTAGTCACTCCAAGGAAGCGGCCAACACCAGGGCCCAGCTGCACACCTCCCTGGGCAGGTTGGGCTCATGGTGCTTGCAAGCATAGGCAGGGAAGTGGCCAGGCCAGGTGGCACCCCCCAACCGGGTGGCAACCCCCACCCAGGCGGCACCCAATGCTACAGCCTGATGCTGGCTGTGTGCATGGAGGGGGACGCACATAAGAGGCTGAGCGAGCTCGTTCTGGGCTGCAGGGAGGACACTGGTTCTCCTAAGGCCTCATTAATGGCGCACACACGACCCCTGAGGCAGACAGCCCATCTCCTGGGCAAGGAGGCTGAGGCATGGTAAAAAGAATTGGCCAAGTTCCCTGAGCTCAGGAGCCCACAGATGGGGTCTCAATCTTTAGTCTGTCAGCTTCATGGGGCTCTGGGAAAGAGGGTCCCCATCACCCTACAAGGAGCCAAACATGGAATCAGCCCATGTACCATGAAAAATGAATGAGCCTGCCCAGCGCCACCCCACTGACCACTGTCCAGCCTACCTTACTGGTTCATCTCCAGCCCCAGCTATCCACAAGGGGCTGAGCGACCAGAAGTGGGAGGCAAAAGCCCAGGTGCCCTGCATCCTCCCACAGCAAGGTGACTACGTGGATGCAACCTGCTATGTGCCTAGCACCAAGCCAGGCCCGTCACAACTGGCAGGGAGGAGGGGACGCATCCCATCAATGCCCAGGAGGAGAAGGACAAGGTTAAGAGAACACAGAGGGCCTCTGTGCCTCTAGTGCCTGACACCTCACAGCAAGCAGGGGAAGAATAGCATTCCTCCTCGCCACTTGGCATCCTCCAGCCCTCACACAGGCTTGCACAGGGTACAGCCTCCTAGTGGAGAATCGTGGTCTGGCTTGCCCAGAGTTGTAGCACAGGACCTCTGTACCCTCAGAACCCTCTAGAAACTCTGTAACACATGAGAAAAATCCAGAAAGAAGAAAAAGCAGGTAAAACATGATTCTAAATCTGAGGTGGAGGACCCCCAAGTTAAATGGATATGGTTCTCAGGCTTTGCACAGAAATTTCAGTAACACAAGGCACAGCCCAAGAGGACCTTGTGGTGTTTCTGTGCCTTTTGTGAGTGGTCGTGTGGTGTTTTGCTGACCAGAAAATGCTGCTCACTAGATAAGCCACAGAACTCAGTGGCCCTTTCCATGGATCCACTTCCTCTTCTTTCCCTGACTGCTGAGGGCACAGCAGGATCACTCGCCACCAGAGGGCGCCATGAGGGCTAGTCTGGCAGCAAGCCTAGGGAGTACTGTCCCCAACACTGACCACTGCCCGTGGGGAAATGTCCCAGGGAAGACAAAGAGAAAGCTGCCACAAGCTCCTGAAGGGGCCCAACAAAGGTATGGATGTCCCAGAGGAGGCTCTGCGGAGGGAGCAGGGAGTCTGGGGCCTTTCAGGGATTCTTGCTGACCTTGACAGGTCTTAGCATAATGGACAGTTCAGTTCACATATGCACCTGGCCAGGCCACAGCTCCAAGTGACACCCTGAACACTAATCTGGATGAAGGTATTCTGGAGATGTGGTGACATCCACGACCAGCTGACTTTAAGAAAATGACCCTCAATGGACTGAGTGGGCCTCATCCAATCAGCTGAAGGCCTTAAGAGGGAAACTGAGGTTTCCCTGGGAAAAAAGAAGCTCTCCTGTGTACCACAGTGTCCATTCCTGCCTGCCCCATAGATGGACTTCAGCCTCACCAGCCCCACAACTGTGGGAGCCAATGCCTTACAATATATCTTCTGGTATCTTTGCATCTGCACACAGACACACTGGATCTTCTACAGGCCCTGTCTCTCTAGAGCATGCTGGCAGGGGACGAAACCCACAGACCTCCTCCATAAGGAGGCAGCCGGCCAGCTGTCAGGTGGAAACTGACTCAGACACTTGCAGCAACACTTCAGATTAAAAAAAAAAAAGAAAAAAAAAATTGCAATAAAGACCAGAAAAAAACCTGAAATATTCCAAGGCATGTTTGGTGGGTGAGGGATACAGGGGTGGGGGTGGGGGATGTCCAAGCCTTCGGGGGCAAGGATTGTGGACAACTCATCCTTTCTTTTATTCTCCAATTTTTCTGTAAGATGGTCATTTAGAATGAAATAAATGCATTTCAGAAAACATGAAGTGCTCAGTTTCTATAACAACCCCCTTTCCCCATCGGTAGCCCAGTACTAAAACTGGACACCCATGGGCCCAGGTGCACCAACAAACCAGCTCCTGGGGAGGCCACAGCTCCAGGCCTGTTTGGCCCCTGGGACACCTCAGTTTTGAATCAGCGCAGAGATGAGATCAGAACAGAGACCTGGGAGTCTGGGAGTCAGCTATGCATTGGCTACAGGAAGGAAGGGGAGACTGAGGGACTGCTGGACAGAAAAGCTGCATTCACCCCGGAGAGCCTCTTGGTGTGGCCCCGGCAATGGGACCAACCTGGCAGACCTTAGCTCGGCCCAGCACGTGCCCTGACACACAGAGATGGGACCAAAATGCTGCCCCCAGCCTGCTTCTGCACCCAGCATGCCATGACAGGCCAGAGAGCACGCTGCCACAATTCCAGATGTGCTTAAGACAAAGAATACTCACCCCTTGACTTCCTTGAAATCGGATTGATGGTCTCAGTGAAACAGACTCCTGCAAAAAAGCAAAATGGGAAAATGTTAATAAAGATATCTCGAAATCCAAGACTCACTTCCCAGTTATAGAAAGAGTAGGGTAGGGTGCCTGGGTGGCTCAGTGGGTTAAGCCTCTGCCTTCGGCTCAGGGCATGATCTCAGGGTTCTGGGATGGAGGCCCACATCAGGCTCTCTGCTCAGCAGGGAGCCTGCTTCCCCCTCTCTCTCTGCCTGCCTCTGCATACTTGTGATCTCTCTCTCTGTTAAATAAAGAAATAAAAAATCTTAAAAAAAAAAAAAAAAAAGAAAGAGTAGGGTAAGGACAGTGTTTTCAGAAGAGGCAAGAGAAAACACACACACACCTAAAAATTATAGGAAAGGTCTCTGAAGCAGGATTTTGAAGGCTCAGTAGGAGTTCCTGAACGGCCCGGGGGGCAGGTAGATGAGAGGTCAGAATGGAGACAGAGGCAATGGGCAGCCCCTCACTGCTCCCCCAGACCAACATCAGCCCAGACCGCCCTGCCCCGGAGACACCCCCGGGAATCGCAATGGATGAGCACCGCTGGCCAGAAGGCTCCCAGGACAGGGCCCAAGGCCCGCTCACCCCCACATGACAGCTTCAGAGCAGTTTGTCACTGAGCCTGGGGTGGCGGAATTTCCAAATGTCACAAGAAAAAATATACATAAAAACTCAAAATACTTTAAGCTTCAGCTATTCAGAGATCGGCCTTCTGTTAGAATTTCAGAAAGAACGTGGATCCAGATGGAGGGTCGCACCTAACTCTTTCTCATCCATCTTGGGCCCGAGCACCCACCTTCTGTACAACACATTATCACCTCATGGCATGGCCCTCGTTTGTCATTAGACCCCTTCCCTCTGCTCCCACACCCTCCTTGCTTCTGTGCCCAATGTCCTCCGCAGCCTCCTCCAAATGGCTGGGCCTCCCATCTCCATTCGAGCCTGCCCTCGGGTCTGCACCCCAGCCTGACTGGCAGTGAGAGGAGCCCCCCCCCCCAAGCTGGTCCCCACACTCCTAGACCCCAGGTGTCCGGAGTGACTACTTGTCTGCTCCCCACCCAGACTGTCAGGCCCACCACGGGCCCTGGGTGAGTGAAGCAGCTCTCTAGAATCACGGGAAGGACCAACCAATGGGCAGGTTGGCCTCTCGACGTGCATGGGTCCATTAGAGGCTGGGCTGAGGGCTGCGGTCGTATGCGGCAGGCATGGCCCACACAAGCCACGCATGTGCTCCCCCCATCCCACACTTTGTTTAGCAAGAGCTCGCTCTTTCGCCAAATCTCAAGGATTCCTGTCATCTGCAGCAGCTTGTCAGTGAACTTGGGGCAGAATTCCAAATGTCCTGAGAGACCACACCAAGCACCAGCACTTATCGGACACCCTAGAAACCAGCCGACACTTCCTACACAGCCTACACTTCCAAAGCATGTCACCTCTCACTGCCAGGCTGTCAGATGTGGGACATCCTCCAGCCCCTCATCCGGCTCCAGGACTGGAAACCAGCCCCTGCCTCGGAGGGTCGCCATGCTTCGAAGACAGAGGCCAGGCTTTCCCCAAAGCAGGCTCAGGACCAGCTGACCCATCCTAAAAGCTACGACCACCTCCTGCGCTGACGTTCAGAGAATAAGAAACAGCACCCGCCGGGTCCCTGGCCTGGCTCGGCCCTTGGACACACAACATTTAAGAGGCCTTTGCTTGGGACTGGGTTAAAGACAGAGACCAAAAAGAAAACCTGCAGGTGGCCGATGAGCTCACGAGAAGCCGCAGGTTTCGCAGAAGATACCATGCACTTATCAGGATGGCTAAAACAGTAAGGACAAGACCCAACACACTGGTGGGAGCTCACACAGCAAAGCCATTGTGGAAAATGGTCTGGTGGTTTCTAAAAAAGGTTAAACACAGTTACCATATGACCCCGCATTTCCACTCAAAGGGACAGACCCAAGAGAAATTAAAATATAGATCTACACGAAAACGTATACACAGCTGTGCACAGGAGAATTACTCTTAGGATCCAAAAGGCAGCAACTACCCAAGCAAGCATCCACCAACCGGCGGACTAGGTAACAACAGAATACTACCCAGAAGAAAAAGGAACAAATTCCGTGTGGACATATGGACAAACCTCAAAGCCACTGCCTAGTAAGTAAGCACGCCTCCACACAGGACACCCTGCACCCTATGACTCTGCTCACATACGTGTCCAGGAAAGGCAAAACCAAAGAGACAGAAAGCAGATCAGTGAGTGCCTGGGCCACGGGCGGGAGCAGGGAATGGCTGCAGGCTGCGGGAGGCAAGGTCTAGGGCAGTGTGTTAACGCTCACAGACTCTACACCTAAAATGGGTAAGTTCCACTGGCCCTCAGCACCTCTGTGACAGCTGCAACCTGCCCTCAGGCTCACGGAGAGTCTTTCTCTGCAGACTCCTGGGCTTTGAGCAATCACCTGAACCCAGAGGATTCTTGAACACCCAGGGGAGATATTCCAGTCTGTTAACCATTTTCAGTGCAAGATATAGAGCAGATGGAAGGAAAGAGCAGAAGATACAAGAACACCACAGCTAAGGCAAAGTAGTCCTCAGGAACTCTCTACCTACCTTACCTGATCGTCAAGGACAGGAAGGCAGGCTGCTCCTGGCAGCAGGAACAGCAGGCACAAAGCCCGGAGCAGACACAAGGGATGCCACAGTGGCAGAGAGCTCTGGGGCTTGCTTCTCGGACCCCCAGGTCTGCAGGCCCAGACCCCCATGTGAGCCAGCCTGGGGCTAACTCAAGGGCCGTGTGTGTCTGCTATCAACACAGGGCAAGGCCTGTGGGCTCCAGGAGCTTGGGGGACAGGGGCCATGACAATGGTAATGATGCAAGTCTGGCTTTAGAGTAATAATGGGGAGGAACCTGAAAGGGCACATCTCCCCAGAAAGAAGCCCACCAGGGTTCTTTCTGGGGAGATTTCTTTCACCCAGCAGTGCCTGGGCTGGTCTGGTGGGCCACCCTCCCCCAGGACCGCATGTTCCCCGTGGGCCATCTGGTGAAGCATTTAACTGGTTTAGAAGCTGTCAAGCAAGTTATCTAGAAGACTCCTTTCCTGCAGTCACTCATTCCCCAATAGCCGTGACTTTACCCATTGGAGAAGCTGGCAGAGAGGCCCAAAAGCCCAGGCTTTCCCAACAGTGCCAAGTACATGTTCCCACGCGGCCTATCGTCACAGAACCAGGCCCCTGGTTCTCATGGTGACTCCTCCCTTCAGCAGGAGATCCAGGCCCTTCTTGTCAACAGCAGAGCCGTTCACTTATCCTATCACATACATACCTGGGTGACTCCCCACAGGCCCCGCTCATAGCCCCTAACAAAAACAGGCACCAGGACCGGACCCAGCTAAGTTCCACCAGCCCTGTGCAGGCAGAGGGATAGAGGCCCCACCTGCTAAGACATTAGAACAAAGGGAGAAGCAGCCCCCAGTGCCCTCACACTCACTGGATGACATGATGTGCTCTAACGGCTCTCGGGCCACACCACCCAGCAGTGGACCGCTGGTCACAGTCCTAGCCACATTTACAGGCCCAGCAGGACCCACCCTTGGTAATCAGGGTTAATGAGGTTGCCTGACTCAGCTCCTCCACCCCAGGGCAGACTACCTTGACCTTTCGTGCAGACTCTTCCACATGGGGCACCTGCTCGCCACTGCGTGCACCCCACCCCCGCTTAAGATTTCCAGGAGGGGGGCGCCTGGGTGGCTCAGTGGGTTAAGCCTCTGCCTTTGGCTCAGGTCATGATCCCAGGGTCCTGGGATCAAGCCCCGCATCAGGCTCTCTGCTCCGCAGGGAGCCTGCTTCCTCCTCTCCCCCTGCCTGCCTCTCTGCCTACTTGTGATTTCTCTCTGTCAAATAAATAAAATATTTAAAAAAAAAAAAGATTTCCAGGAGGAACCATAGGTCCCAGCTGGGGCTGCAGGAATCTGATCTGGAGTGTCCTACACACCTGCACGTGACCACCCCACCTGCCACAAACTCCCAGCTCAGAGGCCCAGCAACATTTCAATGAAGGGTAACGAAATTAAAACTGTTACAAAAAGGTTTAAGAAAAGAGAAATCTCTAAAGAGCTGTAAAACGTACTAAAACCACTTGTGTGTCTCTAACATCCACTCAAGTGGCCTTTGGCACACACTGTTTTGTTGTGGGGAGAGGTTTGCTACTTGCAATGCAAATCTGTTTCTAGATCAAAGTAAGGTTTTTATTTTTCTAAACAAAGGTTCTCGGCTATTTACTATAAAGCAAATATATTTAATTTGAATGACTCAAACACATCAAGCCTGTCACCTCCAAGAACCTACTGGAATAAAGCTGGCTGTATAATTCATCAATTCTTTTTTTTTTTAAGATTTTATTTATTTATTTGACAGAGAGAGATCACAAGTAGATAGAGAGGCAGGCAGAGAGAGAGAGAGAGAATGAGAGAGGGAAGCAGGCTCCCTGCTGAGCAGAGAGCCCGACGCAGGACTCGATCCCAGGACCCCGAGATCATGACCTGAGCCGAAGGCTGCGGCTTAACCCACTGAGCCACCCAGGTGCCCCTAATTCATCAATTCTTAACCTTCCCTCTGAGTCAGGTTCAGGGTGGGGCAGGCAGCTCAGGGGAACCCCAAACGCTGTGGGCCCCTGTGGCAGTCTGCCTGCCCAGCTCACTGCCTTAAGAAACCTTCCAGATCACGGGCTGGGGAGGCTGAAGGCGTCGGATGTGCGGGCAGAGGCCCACGGAGGAGGGGGCAGTGCAGAAGCCTGTCCTGGAGCCTGCACTCGGGGCCCGGAGCTGCTCCCCTTGAAGGCTCGGGGGCAATCCCCCTAAGCAGGGCCCAAGACCAGAGGATGTAGCCTAGCAGATGTGCCATGTGCATTGCTAGTCCAGGGGAGCCCTCGCTGTACCCCACTCAGCAGGGGAGCTAAACGGGCCCTCAAGTAAAGGCGTCCATCTGTTCCCTTTACTAAAAAAATCTCAGAAACAAGCTTCCGCAGGATCTGCTGATCCACCGCTAACCCAGCAGCCAGCAGCAGAACCAACGCACTTCAAGACAATGAAATCCCCACATAACCCCATGGAATTCACAACACTCAGTATCCGAAACCAAAACCTCCAGATGTGTGAAGCCATAGGAAAATGTGACCCCCCCACCTCTAACCCAGGAGAAAATTCAGTGAATGAAAACAGACTCACAAAGGACAGAGACTACGGAACTGAAAGACAAGGGTTTCACTTCAGAGCATCTACTACCTTTGGAAAACGTTCAAGGGCTTTAAAGAAACTTGAACTGGTGAGAAGAGAAATATGAAGTATGAGGAAAGAGCCACATGGAACTTCTGGAGCCAAGAAATGAAATATCTGGAAAGAAAAACTCACGAGGTGGGATTGATATTAGACAATGTGGAAGAAAAGGTTATGAACCTGATGACAAACTACCAGAAACTATCCAAGATGAATCATACACAGAAAGAAGTCTACAGGAAAATGAACACAGCCTCAGTGAACTGTGGGATGATGCTACCAAGAGTTCCAACATATGGGTAACTGGAATCCCGAGAGCGCAGTAGCCGAGGAAGAATGGCCCAGATGTGAGGAACACAATAATTCCATAGATCCAAGGAGCACCAGCAGGAAAACAAAGAGCCATGTCACAGCACACCATAAGCAAAACCGTCTGACCACTGACTGCCATGCTACGAACCAAGGAGCAAAGGTAAGACTCACAAGGCCAAGTGTCAGAAACAAGCCTGGAGGCCAGGGAAGGACGTGTGTGAAACACCGAGGGAAGAACAGCGGATGCCGATGCCAGCAGAGTTCTTCATCCAGTGAAGGAGAAGGGGACACAAAAGCTTGTTCAGGCACACACAGTCTGAGATCATCTCTGCAATAGAGCTGCACTGCAAAGGAAGGTTCCAGAAGTCCTTCAGGAGGGACAGTGACACCAGATGGACGTGTGGATCTGCACACTGTTTTAAGAGCACCAGGGCAGAGGGAGTGTGTGTACTAACATGGAAGACTGTCTCGTGGTTACGTTTCTACAGATGATCACGGACTATCGAGGGCGTGAACAGTGACGAAGTACAGAATTTGGAAGTGCAGTCCTGAAAGGGTGGCAATGGGGCACAAGGACCGGGGTAGGCGGGGTGGGGAGATGGATGCAAACTATGCCAGGGTCCTGCCACCATATGACCTGTGGCACGAGGTTAACTGGAGGGCTGCGTTCCCTCAGTGCCAAGCTAACCCTGACCTCCCTGAACCAAGGCCCTGGGCGAGTAGAGCAGCCAGGCTCTGCACATTTGCCTGCTGGACACGCTGTCCATGCACCTCTAGCATGGTGGGACCACTCGGCCCTTTACACACTTGAGGGGCACTTCCCGAGTTCCTCGGGTCCCAGGCCAGGCCCACAGAGCATGGCAGGCAGGGCGGGACAACTGGACACAGACCACCCCACCACATGGCCATGACTGCACACGAAGGATCAAATGAGGGGTACGGTGCACACGGCCAGAGAGCAGACCTGACCGAGGGCGGGCAGAGGCTGGTGTGGAGCGGCAGGGCTGCCGAGGGAAGGCGGGGCAGCAGCCCCAGATTAAAAAAACACGGTGCAAATGGAAGTCAGTGGCAATGTGGCAGCTGTATAGGCCTTCCCCCGGGCTCATGGACTTGCCCCAAGGAGTGGCACCAACAGTGTCTGTGAAGCAAACAGCCAGAGCCCTTGTCAGAGATGCCTTCTCAGTGGGACCCATGCTCACCCTCTGGACCCGCTGGGCCTGGCCCGGCCCCCAGCAGCTGGGACACCCTGGCAATGCATGGGTGCACCATGGTAACATGGCCGACCACGGCCTTCTAGCTGGCTATTCCCTGCAGGGGATGACAGCTCATGGGACCAGGGCCATACCCTGTCACCCTATTACCTTGCCTCCTTAGCAGGACAAAAGGCAAAAGGCAGTGGACATGGCAAGGCCAGGAGGGTCCAACAGACTAGCCAGGGCGTTGCCCATTTCTCTGTTGCCTTGGCAGCTTTTGCATTATTGCCCATGACGAGCAAGTCACCAGGTAATGTAACTTTCTAGAACAGTGTCTGGCACATGGTACTACCTGTCGGCATGCATCAGCTCAGGGCCTGTGTGAGCTGTGCTTCAGGCTGGCAAAGTTACACACGATGCCTCTAGTCTCTGCAGACCTTTTTGAGGGGGTCATGTCACTCCAACCCCAGGCTCAGAGGTCATATCCGCCCCAGGGACTGAGCACCCCAGTGACCGCAGTAGGCATGGAGGGCCACCCCCGACCCCTGCTGGCCCCATCAGGACCCTGTGTAGCAGAACCCCATCTCTGACTGGGCATGTGTGGGTTTGAAACCAGGAGCTCAGTGGGACAAGTGTCACTGCTGGTGCTGTGCTTCAGCCAAGAGCCCGGCATGAGTCAGGAGGCCTGGTGGGGGCGGCCAGTGAGGCATCACCCAGGACAGCCTGCGGTCTTTGGCCCAAGCAGCTCCCACAGGCATCCCAAAGGTGCTGATACGGGCAGGAAGACAAAGGGAGCAGGCAGAGCAAGGGAACAGACAGCCCCGTGGGAGAGGGCACGGAGTGCTGCCCAAGACCCCACCACACTAGCACCAGGAGAGGGCGATTGAGAACTTCACCATGGCCAGAATCCCCCTATAGTCCCCCACGGAGAAGAACCCTTCCCAGGTGGAGCCACAGGACAGAGCTTTCAAAATCCGCCTCTGAGTCCAGGAAGCACCCTGGGTAAGGCACAGAGTTGCGCTCAGGGTTCTCAGGTGGGTGATTGTGCCCCGGGGACACAGGTGACATCCAGAGACATCCTTGGTTGGGGAGCAGGGCACTTCTGGAATCAGGTGCAACAGGGCCCAGGATGCTGTGCCCCCAGCAGCCCCACTCCAGAGAGGCCCAGCCCCCAGCATCAGCAGTGCCAAGCCCAGAGCCCTGAGCTAAGGCTGCCAGGAGGAAAACAAAGGGGAAAGCAATCGTCAGAGCAGAACATGGGCCATAACGTGGGACAGTCCACGGGACAAATGACCTGGTTTCAACAGATGGATGGCACAAAAGGAAGAAGGATGGAGTGCTATAAATTACCAGACTTGACATGCATACCACATGTGGCTCCGCATGGGTCCCGCCACGTGAAGCCCCAGCAGACACAGCCTGTAAGGGTGCCAGGGGCGGCGCTCAGGTGCTCGCAGAGAAGCGGGAAGACGGAGTCTGAAAACAGTCCATGTCTGTTAACATTTAACTTGGTCTTGGAAAAAACCAGTGTGAAACAAAGACGCCTGGGATTGTTTTACAAATGCACCAGCAAAACTAAACAAACAGAAGGGGGGGGCGGGGAGGAGTTGTGACAGAAGGGCCAGGCTCTCCCAGAGGGCAAGGATGGGTGATGGCAGAGGGCCGAATGTTCTTCTCATCTCTGTCATCTCCACACGTTAGCATTCCCATGTGAAAGGTTTAAAATAAAAAGTGCACTTGTACGAGACCTCCCATGCCACACAGAATGGACATGGGGCAAAGCCAGTGAGAGAGACAAGCACAGAGGCTGCACATCATCTGGGGAAGGGGGACAGAGCCTGCAGAGGTAGGACAAGTGAGAACTGGCCTGACCTGGACAGAGACCCACGACGCCGGCCACCGGCCCTGCCTGGGAGCAGCACTGAACCCCGCCCCTCCCAGCTGCCAAGTGCATGTTGGGCTGGGTGTCAGCTCTGCCTGGAGAGACATGCTCCTGGCAATCTGCAGGGCCTGACCCCCATGGCACAGAGGTGCCTATGGAAAATGGACCAAAAAGAAGGCGTGTCTGCTCCTCCTTAAAGACTGTCGTCTTGACAAAGCACAAGCGGAGTGCGCCAGGACTTCTCAGGGGCTGCTATCAATCCATCACCCTCTCCTGAGCAGAATGTGGCCAGGAAAGGGGGCAGTTAAGTCCCGAGAAAAGGCCTGGCTGCTGAGCTCCTGGCAACTGTTCCCCCCCTTTCCAGTAAAGCACAAACAATTGGGAAACTCCTTTCAAGGAATCCTCCCTGCAACTTCCTGGCAGACTCAGAGCAGGATGCCGAGGCTGTGGAGAGTTTAGACAGTGTCTGGGACGGTGAAGGGCCATTTCCGTGAAGTACAGACAGGGAGAACCGCAACACACTGATCACTACATGGAGGGGCACATAAAAGCAAGAAAAGAGGGGTGCCTGGGTGGGCTCAGTCGTTAAGCATCTGCCTTCCGCTCAGGTCAAGATCCCGGAGTCCTCGGATCGAGCTCCCTGCTTGGCGGGAAGCCTGCTTCTCCCTCTCCCACTTCCTCTGCTTGTGTTCCATCTGTCTGTGTCAATAAATAAATAAAATCTTAAAAAATGGGGGGGGGGGCAAGAAAAGAGATTCCAAGTGGCCAAGAGCCAGGTGTAAATCAGGACCTACACAATGGCCAGCACAGCACATATTTCTATCTAAATTCATGGAGGTACAGAGTTATTTGAGGTTTAGAAAAGATTGAGGACTAGGGAAAAAAAAGATGCAAATCACCTGAAATTGTGACCCGGACACCCCCCACCCCTGCGTGTTCTGTTTGCTCCTCTTGGGTCCTCAAAGAAAGGCAAACTAGAAAGACCACCTTCTTTCCACTGATTTCCCGTGCCCACCTATACTCCAACCCTCCGCCACCCCCAGTCCCTGGCGATCACAGATCTGTTTTCTGTCCCTACAGTTGAGCCTCTTCCCAGTTACATAAATGGAATTACACGGTCTTAGTTTCCTGTGGCCAGTGTAACAAATCACCACAAACCTGGTGGCTAGAAACAAGAGAAGTGTATTCTCTCCCAGTCCTGGAGGCCAGAAGTCTGAAATCAGCATTCTCTGGCTGAAATCCAGGTGTGGGCAGGGCCGCACTCTGCCCAGAGGCTCTCGAGGGTGAACCTTCCTCACTTCTTCCAGCCTCTTGGGACCCCTAGGGATCTCTCAGCTTGTGGCCACATCACCCCAACCTCTGCCTATGTGGTCATAACACCTTCTCTTCTTTGTCATATTTCTTTTTTTTTTTTTTAAGATTTTATTTATTTATTTGAAAGAGAGAGCAAGCGAGCACAAGCAGGGGAGCAGCAGGCTCTCCGCTGAGCAGGGAGCCCGATATGGGGCTCGATCCCAGAACCCTGGGATCATGAGCCGAAAGTAGAGGCTTAACCGACTGAGCCACCCAGGTGCCCCTTCCTGCCTCTTTCTTGCAGCGTCACTTGTAATTACATTTGGGTTCAACCAGATAATCCAGGATGATCTCCCCATCTAAGGATTCTTTTTTTTTTTTTTAAGATTTTATTTATTTATCTGAGAGAGAGATATCACAATTAAGCAGAGAGGCAGGCGGGGTGGGGGGGGGGGGGAAGCAGGCTCCCTGCTGAGCAGAGAGCCTGATGTGGGGCTTGATCCCAGGACCCTGGGATCATGACCTGAGCAAAAGGCAGAGGCTTTAACCCAGTGAGCCACCCAGGCACCCCCCATCTAAGGATTCTTAAGTCCCATCTACAAAGCCCTTTTTTCCATGTCAGGTCCCATTCACAAGTTCTAGGTGTTAAGTCCCGGACATTTATCAGACCCTTGTCCAGCTGACCACACAAACTGAGCAGAACGCCTTTGAGATTCATCTGTGCTGCTGTCTCCAAAGTCCCTTCCTTCTGCACTGTTGTTAAGCTCCTGTGGTATACCAGTTTGTTCATCCATTTGCTGCCTGAAGAACACAAGCCTTGTCTCCTACTCTGGGGACGAATGAATGAAGCTGCCATAAACATTCACATACGGATTTTGTATGGACATGAGTTTTCTTTTTACCCAAGAGCAAAACTGGAAGGTCCTCTTGTAAGTGTCTGTTTAATTTTACAAGAAGCTGCCAAACCACCTCCCAGCATTGCCTCATCACTGCGTCCCACCAGCAGTGAGGGGGTCCAGCCGCGCTCTGTCCACACCAGCACTGGGCAGTGTCGGCTGTTTTATTTTAGCCATTCTCAGAGGTGGGAAGTGGGAGCTCACTGGGACTTCAGTTTGCAATTCCTTACTGACCACTAATGAGGAGCATCTTTCTTGGACTAATCTGCCATTCTTGTACCTTCATGGTAAAGCTACACAAAGCTGTAGCACATTTTTACAAACCGGTCGGGGCACCTGGGGGCTCAATGGGTTGAGTGTCTGCCTTCAGCTCAAGTCATGCTCCCAAGGCTCCCAGGCTCCCATCCACATTAGGCTCTCTGCTCGGTGGGGAGTCTGCTTCTCCCTCTGACCTGCCCCCATCTTGTGCTCTCTCTCACTCCCTCTCTCAAATAAATGAAATCTTTAAAATAAATAATCAAAATAAAAACAAAAAATGGGTTATTTTCTTAGCATTGCATTTTGAGAATTCTTTATATGTTCTGGATACAAGAGCTTCATCACGTTAAGTTTTGGCAAGTCTCTCCCAGTCCACAGCTTGTCTTTTCCTTCTTGTAACTGAAAACAGTGTCCTTCAAAGAGACGTTCTTAATTCTAATGAAGTGGCACTTACCATTTTTTCTTTTATGGGCCTTGCTCTTTGGTGTTATAACTACCCCCTTTCCTTTCTTCAAATAGTTCTATTTTAAGAAAATCTTCTAAATTGCCTCTTTCCCAGAAAAGAAGCTCCTGGGAACTTCCGGGTCCAGCCCCCCTCCCTGCAAGTCCCCACAGAAGCATTTCTTTCAGATTCCCATGTCTGGCGCACTCGAATCAGGACCACTATGCTCCCTGTATGCTGACCGCTCAGACACAGTCTGGACTTAGCCTCCTGACCCTAGTGGGTGGGCCAGGTGCTGTCTTCCCACCACACCTGCCCCTCACCGTGAACTACAGCCCTCACTGCTTCAAGGTTTACACACTGGTACAGCCAACAAGTTGGGTCGGGGCCACATGGGGCCAAGACCCAAGACCATTCCCCCCACTGGGTTCCATGTCTCCTTGTGTGTCAGCCAACATGATTACCCCTCGGTCTCCAAAGCAGTGACCCTACAGTGGGGACACCAAGTGAATCAGAACACAGGGTACACGGGGACACAGGAAGTGCAGAAGGACCCTTAAGGCAGGGTCTGGCGCATGTTCCCCTCAGATGAGGGTGGGCCGCATCTGAGCCCTGACCAGAGCAGGTGCTCCATGGACTTGCTAGTCACAGGCTCCGTGCAGAATCTGCAGCCAAACTGAACCTAACAACTTGTGATAACAACTAGCCTCCATCGTAAAAACCCCTCTTTAACTACTCAGGTAGCCATAACCATTGCTGCTAGTGAGGAAAATGAGGCACAAGGAGACGACAAGCCTGCTGGAGGTCACAAGGCAGAGGGGAGGGACTGGGGTCCTCACTCCGCGCAGAGCTTATCTCAGCCTCACAGAAGACCAGCCCTGGGGCCACGGCCTGCCTCGCCGTCACCAGCCCACCTGATCTTAATCCAATTTCACAATTTATCCAAATTCCTTATGTAAGCTGTTCCACGCCAGAGTGATGGGATGAGACAAACATTCGCTAAACAAAACATCACACTGAAGTGCTTCTATGCCACCGAAGTGCTTCTATGCCACCAGGCCCTGCTCCATCCGCAGAAAACACTGCCCACCGCAAGGTGCTCCCACAGTCGCAGGCCCGCTCCAGGGGGGAGTGTGGCTATCATGAGCTGCCAGCCAGGGCCACCTCTCTTGAGTTGTGTGACCCGTGCCTGGGCCAGGCCCTCTTTTCAACACTTATGTCTCATTACTATTTCATCTTTCCCCTCTGTCTTTCCTCAAAGAGAGGAATCAAGCCGATCCCTCCCTCGATCCTTGCTGCACGCCCTCCCCTCCGTGCACACAGCCTACAGAGCTGAGTACAGCCCACGCAGGGGCCGGGTCCGCACGTCAGACTGGGCCCCTCTGTCCCCACAGTGGCGAATGGCCAAACCGCCAAACCTCAAATCTTGTCTTGTCTGTTACCATTCACCTTCCGGGACAGAGCAAGCTCAGGTACAGAAGGCCTAGTCCCCGGCCCGTCGCTCTGCTCCTGGGATCTGAGGCTCCTCTGTCTAGGCAGGAGCCAACCTCAGGAAGATGTGTCCTTGGCCACTAGTTTCTCTCACAGAGTCCTTGAGCAGCCCAACGAAAACCCATGGGAAACCCAGACCAACGAGCCAGCAAGCACACGGAGCACTTGGCACCACGGCTCTTCTGACACAGCCCCATGAGGAGCCTGAGTGCTGGGTGGGCTGCTTCGGCTTTCCTAACTTGACTGAAACTCATCACACCAGGCACTGAACTCAGCGTCAACCTTCATTCTGCCCAGAGCCTGGTGGGCAGGGGTCGGGGGCATGACAGCCCCGCTCCCCAAACAACTGAGAGAGGATCTAGTGACAGTGGAGCAAGCTGGGGGCCTGACTAGGTCACCGGGTCCCCAGGGGTACCGTCCGGGATTTGGGCTACCGGATGCACACGGCCTACATGTGTCCTGTCTCACAGCCCACCCCCTGCCAAGCGCCACGAACTTGTCCCTGGAGACGTGGGCCCAAATCACAAGGAAAAGCCCTGGCTGCAAACTGAGACTTCTCTTCCCTTCGGGGCACAGCAGTACCCCACGGCCTCTGGTCAGTGCCTAGTGAAAGGTCATTCTCCGACATCCTTGTCACAGACAGAGCAGAACCTGCAAGTAGGGAGCTCAGCCTCAGCACTCATGTTGGTCCAGCCCTGTCTCCTGGGCACGCGCTGGGATTCCACAGCCTCTCCAACCCTCCAGCCCTAGCAAAGCCTCCCAGTAACACCAGCCTCCAAGCCTGGGTGTCAGCTCCAGGCCGTGCTCAACAGCCGGCGCCAGCTTTCTCAGCGCACTG
Organism: Meles meles; assembly: GCF_922984935.1. Taxonomy (NCBI): domain Eukaryota; kingdom Metazoa; phylum Chordata; class Mammalia; order Carnivora; family Mustelidae; genus Meles; species Meles meles. The sequence goes on from NC_060085.1 coordinate 14,504,707, forward strand.
CAGTAAATCCCAACTGCTCAGGAACACAGAGCAGGCAGACCCTGCCACTCGCTGGCCAGGGCCCTGGGAATGGGACTGCCTGTGCACCAAGGAGGCTGCTTCTGCTGGAAGTCCTATTCAGAGACTCGACCTTGGAACACAGGGCGAGGTTCACCTGGGAAATCCCTTCTAAGACCTCCAAAGACATCCCTGAGGCTTTAGGGGACCGTCTGGAGAAGCCAACCTCCCCAGAGAGCTGGGTCACCCTCTCTTTTTCTAGAAGCTCTATTATTTTAAGCCAGAACACTTCAAACATCTCAAAGAGGTGTCAAAATTGTCTGGGGCTCTGGGCCCACCACATGGTAGCTCTGAGTCCCTCAGTCACTGGCAACACACTCTTGTTCACACCAGAGGGAGGGCACTGGGCCCGGGGTTCAACTGGACCTACTCTCTAATGAGAGGGAGCAGATGTGACCAACACGCGTGAGGTGGGTGCAGTGACGCCTCAGAAAGCAGACCTGGCTGCCGTCAGCCTGTGCTGTTCCTTCTCCTGGAGGAGCACACAGGCACTGTGCAGGGAGCCAGACTTGGGGCTCAGGGGTTAGGCTCAGAGCAGCCAGCTGGCTTAGATACGGGCCCCTAGTTACCAGCAGCACGTCTCAGGAGAGCTCTCACCCTCACCGGGTCTGACATAGTGCAGGCTGCATGAAATCCATGCATTTTTAAAAGATTTTATTTATTCACTTGACAGACAGAGACCACAAGTAGGCAGAGAGGTAGGCAGAGAGAGGGGTGCTTCAGAAGCAGGCTCCCTGCTGAGCAGAGAGCCTGATGCGGGACTCGATCCTAGGACCCTGAGACCATGACCTGAGCCGAAGGCAGAGGCTTAACCTACTGAGCCACCCAGGCGCCCCGTGCATTTTTACTTTTAAGAACCAGAACCTTACTTGGCCCAGGCCAGGCTGGGTTAGGTCCCACAGAGAGGCTCCAGAACCAAACAACACCCTGCATCCTACACCCACAGAGCGCCACCATGTCTCAACGAGGTCCCCTGCGGCTGCCAGGTGCTCAGCTTTCATCACCACTAGAGCCAAGAACAGATCGATCCCTTCAGATCCTGGCTTGGCTTCCAGGGGGCCTAACTATTATCTTTGGGACAATAAGATTTGCTGTCACCTGGACAAACAGAACGGACCATCCTGGAATAACCTGGACTTTCAGCCTCTGGAGGCTCAGGAGCTGTGGAGCCCAGGGGGACAGAGCCTATCCACCCATCCAGCTGTCATCTCAGGCACGGGTTCCAGACCTATCCCGAGAAAGGCGTTCTGCCTGCTATACCCACCTGGAGCGGAGTGTGGCCCCCTAAGCGCAGACAGACAGGCTGAAGGGCATCTGAGGGGTGAGCATCCTCAACCACATTTCCCCTTAGGGCGCCTGGCAGGTGAGCAGCTAAGGGAAGTTCGTCCCACACTGCTGCTTTATGCACGGCGGCCACTGCCCCGGTCCCACCACCCGGCTCCCACGACACAAAAAGATCAGTCCCGTTCTCAGGGTAAGTCACACGTAAGCATCCACCAAGGTCCACCAACAGGCTACTCTGCAGAAGGATGGCCATCCCTGCGAGCACACTGCCCAGTGAAAAGTGCCACCAAACTGGGCTCATCCTGCAAAGCACATGCGGCAGTGGTACCCGCCTCTTGTGTGGTGAGGCCAGAGAGCAGCACGGGCTCTGTCAAGTGCCCAGGGCCCCCTGGCCCTCAAGAGCCTGGCCATGGGGACCTCCTGTATACAAGGCCATGCATTTCCAGGGTCAGTTTCAGGCAGATAAGGAAACAGGCTCAGGGAAGCCAGGCAACTGATTCAAGGTCACCTGCTAAGCAGCCAAGCACGCACTTGGACCCAGGACCTTCCTCAAGGAAGGAGGGAGCAGGGCCACCTGGGTGGCTCAGCTGGTTAAGCATCTGACTTTGGCTCAGGTCGTGACCTCAAGGTCCTGGGACTGAATCCCCCATTGGGCTCCCCGTTCTGCAGGGAGTCTGCTTGTCCCTCTCCTTCTGCCCCTCCCCCTGCTCATGCTCACTTTGTCTCTTTCTCAGATAAAGAAACAGAAAATTCTTTTTTTTTTTTAAAGATTTTATTTATTTGACAGAGATCACAAGTAGGCAGAGAGGCAGAAGGTGGGGAGGGGGAAGCAGGCTCCCTGCTGAGCAGAGAGCCCCATGCAGGTCTGGATCCCAGGGCCCTGAGACCACGACCTGAGCCGAAGACAGATGCTCAACCAACGGAGCCACCCGGGCACCCCAAGAAACAGAAAATTCTTAAAAATAATAATAAGGAAGGAGCAAGCCCGCTGCTACTTTGGATATGTCTTTTCTCCTGACTGCCCTTCCTTCCACATCAATGGGGTCACACTGCTTCGGACATGCCTGCCACCCTCCCACACCAGCTAACCAGTCTCATCTGCTGGAGTTATGAGGGGCGCTCCCCATTTCTGCAGCTCTGCTTTCCTTAACCCATCTGCTGGGGAAGAGCCTTGCCCTGACAAGACGAATGAGACAGAAGTCTGAAACTGTCAACGGGCTTTTTACAGAACGTTTTGTCACCTGCCTAAAAAGAAAAGTGCCTGATCTCAGATCAGAGTGACAAGATGAGCATCACGTAGTTGCCAAAAGCTGATGTGGCCCAGAAACCAGGAGGCAGTTCAAGTTCTGCTGAGCAAACTGCAGATCCAGGTAAGAACCACACAGATGTGAATGCAGAGCCCCTCCAGCAGCTGCAGCACAGCCCTTGGAGCTTCAGGAGAATAGTTCTTAAGGTATGTAAAATCAGACAATGTCACTGTCATGGAGAGGTCGGGGGACAGCAGTCCAAGCCCAGATGGACTTCAGGCTGGCCACCTCCCTCTCACATGGTTCACTCCCGCCATGCTCCCTCCTGAGTGGACCTCCTCACCTGCTGACCCCGAGGCACTATACCTCTCTCCCAGCCAGCTCCCCCAGCACCTCCCAGACCCGCAAGATGGGGGCTCCAATCTTGTACAAGCATCTGTCAAATCTTGCCCTGCAGCCCTGAGCACCTACACTGGCCCCCTTTATGGTTCCCAAACCCAGCACTCACGGGAACCCCCATCTATGGCACTGGTCCTGGGATCCACCCCCCAGACTTCTCAACAGAGGGCTCCTCAGACAGACTTCCCGCCAGGCACACTCACTCAGACCCTAGCTGAGGGCTTCTCCCTGACTGACGTGCTTGAGTGGTCTCTCCCTACCCAAAGGTGAAGCCTAGGAGGAGAGTATGTCCCATCAGAGCCCCAGGGCCAGAGCCTGGCACCAGGGTGACAGAGGCCCAAGGCAGCCCCAGCTACACCATGTGTCCGGTGAGACACGCCGCTTCCAAAGGCAGGGAGTAAGTTCCACTGCCCAGTTCTCTCTCCTAGACATGATCTAGAAACAATACCAAACTCACAGAAAAGCTGCAAGGGTGCAATGAACACCCAAACGCATTTAAACCTCACGCTGGCCTGCTGTTAAGTTTCCCTCCCTGTGCTCACAAGCATGTGGGTTTTCTCCCTGCACCCTCCCAACATGCCTACCAACCCAGGGACACACGCTTGCTTCCCTGGATCACCTGAGAGCAAGCTTCACACACCACCACACGTCACCCCTGAACACGCGGCGTGCTTCCGAAAGTGACGACACTCTTCCACAACCACAGCAGCTGCCAGCCGCACTACGTTCGCTGTTAACAGGGCATTTCGCACCACAGTCCAGCTCCCATGTTGCCACCTGGCGCAGTGGTGTCCTCGCATCACTCTAGGGAGAGTACCACACTGAGCCACCCCACCCTGAAAGCCAGCTTTAATCTGGAAGTTTCTTAGCAGTTCTTTGACATTTAGGCACTGCCGTTTGGGGATAATTTGGGATAGCACCCCCTTTCTTGACTAGAGTGTGGTACATTTCAGGTTTCTGCCTCATGCAACCCATGGTGGAACTCACTGTGCATTCCAGCCACAGGCCTCGAGGTGACAGTGGCCCTCCATTGCACCCCACCTTCAGCACACAGAGTCCGTCAGCTCTCACGGGGCCATGAACACTGATCACCCAGGCAGGGCCGCCCTGCTCGGTCCACCTTCTCCCTGTGCAACTCAGAAAGGATGCCTCCTCCCAACTCACAGTCTGGGTTCGACCCTGCCATCCACTGCTTCAGGGCTGCAGCCAGAAAACCGAGTTCCCGTCTCTAGCAGCCTCGGCATCCCACAGTAAGCAGGAGCCTTCCCTTCTTGATCATTTATTTCCATGCTTGCCATCGGCAGTGTGATGCTTCATTTTATGTGTCAGCCTGGCTAGGTCACAGAATCCAGCTGTTTGGTCAAACACCAATCTAGATGCTACAGCAAAGACATTTTTTCGATGGGAAAAACATTCAAATCAATAGACTTTGAATAAATTATCCTTCACAAGGTGGGTAGACCTCTTCTAATAAGTTGAAGGCCTTATGACCCAAAAGACCACGATCTCCCGGAGAAAGAAAGAATTCTGCCACCAGACTGCCTTTAGACTCGAGATACACCATTAGCTCTTCCCTGGGTCTCCAGCCTGCCAGTCTGCCCTGCAAATCTGGACTTACCAGCTCCCACGACTGCATGAGCTGATTCCTTAAAAATAAGTCTCTCTCCCTCTTGCTCTCTACTGGTTCTGTTTCTCTGGAGAACCCTCATAGAGACAGATTCGAGGAGTGCCTTTTGCAAAGGCCTCCAGCGCATTACAGTCCTTAATTATCTTGATGCTCAGACTGTTCCAGGCTGCCTCTGGAGCACTTGGTGTTGGCTCTGGCCATACCTCTGCCCTCCTCTGAGTCCTCCCTGAAGTCCTGGCACCACAAGAAGCTCCGGGCCCCGCCTGGCCCACGGCAGCACAGCAGTAGCATCTCCCACCTCTTTAAGGAGTCCTGGTTCCAAGACTGAAACCTAGAAGCTTCATCTGTCAGAGCAGCTTACAGAAGTCCCCACCAGGATAGCTCCTAAGGGCACTCCATCAGAGGAAGTCCACAGGACATGGCTTGAACTTGGGGTGTTCTTGAATTTGAGTGGGAAGAAAAAAAACATATTTCTACTAATTGAAATTTAGCATTTTTTTTTTTTTAGTTACAAACACAGCTGACCTTGAACAATGCTGGCTTAAACTACAAGAGTCCACTTACACACAGGTTTTTGTTTGTTTGTTTGTTGAGAAATACAGTAACAGTACTTAAATATATTTTCTCCTCCTTATGGCTTTTTTTTTTTTTTTTTTAAGAGAGAAGGAGAGAGGAATGGGGGAGAGGGAGAATCTCAAGCAGGCTGCACACCCAGCCTGACACAGGGTTCGATCTCGCCCCCCTTGAGATCATGACCCGAGCCAAAATCAGAGTCTGACCCTTAACCGACTGAGCCAAGCAGGCACCCCTCATCCTTATGATTTTCTTGATACCATTTCCTTTTCTCTGGCTGACTTTGTAAGAATACATATGACATACAAAGCATATGCTAACTGACTGTGTTGTCAGTAAAGCTTCTGGTCAACAGTAGGCTATTAAGTTCTGGGGGAGTCAAGAGTCATACACAGATTGGCAACTGTGGCGGGGTCAGCACCCCTAGTCCCCACATGGGTCAGGGGTCAACTGTGCAGTAGGACGAGGAGCATCAACTCTGCTATGCTCTAGCACATCAGACGACAGTTGTGTCGATGCCTTCAAATGTCATTTCACTCACCACTATTTATAAATTACAATATGTGTGGCAGCAATTAAATCTCACCATTTAACACATTAACAGTGAATGAGTTACTAGGTCACACATTTCTACTTAACGCATTACTTGTTGTCTGCATAGCGCATTGCTCTGGTAATTCTACATATTTCGGGTCTCTGAGAGGGATCCATGTCCAGAAAAGCCCAAGGCCCCTACCCGTGACTCGCTGTCTTGACACAACCTGCCTTAACTGAGGTTCAGCCATGGACGGCTGCATTAAGAAGGTACTTATAAAGTCAACTGGAACTAAAAAATAAAAAATAGAAATAAAAAATCAGCCTCACCAATCTGCCTTTTCTGAACCAGTACTTACTCCTGGCCGCAGAAAGCCCGAGTGAGGCCTTACCAGATGAGCCACATAAAGTGCTAGCTCAGGCATGAAACATCAAGAGCCCAATCCACACTAGGGCTGCTGGGCACTGACATCCCGGTGCTGCCTGGGACCTACACAGGTGGGGTGAGCAGTTTCCGTGCAGCAGGAAACACACAGACAAATGCACAAGGATTTGGTTCTAGTTACTAGAAATGCCTTAACTACACCATGAACACAAGCAAGGCTTCACATGACTGAGAGGACACCTAGACATGAACGCCCACACCCTACCCCCCGACCCCAGGCCCTTGGGAGTCCCTGCCTACCCCCTGCCTGGTCTCTTTTGTGCCTTCCCTTCTTGGGAGCCTCCCACAGGTTTCCAGGTGGGCACAGATGGTGCTCCCTGGAGTGGCTACCCCTTCTGCTCCAACCCCCCACAGCCCCAGCAGAGAGCACCTGTGCACTGCCCGCAGCTCAACCTCCAGCATCACGCAGGCCTTGGGAGGCCCTGCTCGAACTCAAGCACTCTGCAGTGTGAAATCACATCATTCTCTTCACCTCTGGGCCCCACCTAAGCCTGACCAGAGTGAACCCAGGGATCTTGTAAACTCAGTGACCTACTTACAAATTTAGCAATCATGGGGCACCTGGGTGGCTCAGTAGGTTAAGCCTCTGCCTTTGGCTCAGGTCATGATCTCAGGGTCCTGGGATCGAGCCCTACATCAGGCTCTCTGCTCAGGAGGGAGCCTGCTTCCCCCTCTCTCTGCCTGCCTCTCCACCTACTTGTGATCTCTGTCTGTCAAGTAAATAAATAAAATCTTTAAAAAAAAAAAAATCAGCAATCTTTCAGCAGTGAGCATGGTGGCTTCTGACACCAACCTCCAGAATTCTGACCCAAATGAAGTGCAACTATGCATGGCCTCCAGGGCCTAAAGCGCATGGGTGCCCCTTTGTCCTCTCTGCCCAAAGTGTTCCCAGACCCTTCAATGACCAACGGACGGAGGTGACAACAGGCAGGCTGAAGCTGGGGAAGGCAGAGCAGGGCTCTGAGTCCAGGGGCCAGGCCACACACCCAGGCCTCTGCCTTCCTATCCTCATGGCCTTGGGCAAATGGGTAAGCTTCCTTAAGCCTTAGTTTCCTCTTCTGGAAAACAGGATCATGAAGACACACTGGCCAGGCTGAGATGACTCCAGGAAAGGCTGGGACAAGTATGCGCCCCAGCCCCACCCTCATGAGTCCTCCTGCTAAGACCCCTCCAACCCCCAAAATGAAAAGTACAACTCTGAGCACGTCTGTGAGCAGGCCAGGCCACACAGTGATCTCACCATGCTGCTGCTGCTTCTGATCCAGTACACTTTCTAAAGCCAAAAGGGACAAGCAGAGGCAAGCAAGCACCGGCTGCCTTCGTCTACTGCATTGAGACCAGACCACTAGGGCAACCAAGAAGGAAAATGAGGGCTTAAACCAATTAAGACAAACCTTTTCTACAAGCCCAGGGATTTGTCTGAAAAATTAAAAAGGAAAAAGACAGGGGTGCCTGGGTGGCTCAGTCGCTTAAGCATCTGCCTTGGGCTCAGGTCATGATCACCTCCCTGCTCCCTGCTCAGCAGGGAGTCCGCTTCTCCCTCTCCCATTCCCCTGCTTGTGTTCCCTCTCTTGCTGTGTCTCTGTCAAATAAATAAATACACAAATAAATCTTAAAAAAAAAAAAAAAAGAGGAAAGAGGCAGAAGACGGTGAGAGGAGGCTAAGAGACCAGTGTGAAAACAGGGGGCCACTGTCACCAGAACTGCCTACCAGGCCATGCTGGAAAGTTCTGCCTTGCGCCTTCCAGAAAAAACCCTCTCTAAACCACACCTCCACGAAGCTTGCCCTGGACTCCAGGCAGCATGACACTTTTGTCCACTCTGAGCTCTCCCAAACACAGAGCCTGCGGCCTTTCATTTTGGGTGGAAAACAGAGACAAATGGGAGCGCGACAGCTCACTCAGGAGGATAGAATGACATGAATGTGGCCTATTTTTCCATCTCTAACCTACCCAGGTGACCCAATGAGCAGGGCAGGCAAGATAGCCACAGAGGTGTCCCATAACAAGGGAAGGAGGACTCAACTCAGAAGGTCTGGGTTCCCGCACAGACACCTAAAGGCACCCCTATGCCAAACAACAGAATGTGACAGCAATGAGCTGAGACCACCATGCCTGAGCATATGATATGTGGCCTGAGGGAAGGAGAGCTACACACCAGCCCCTGTGGGCAGAGTGGGTCCTTGCTTCATCCAGAAACCTCAATATGAAGGAAGGGTTCAAGTGCTTACTGAGACAATGCTGGCCAAAACTCTGAATGAGGCAGGAGTTCCTGGAGCGTTTATGCAACCCAGGTGCACAATGGAGCACACGCCACCCTCCAGAACCAGCGACCCTCCCCAAGGGTGCCTTGGGAAGATGCCACTGCAACCACTCAGCTGTCACAGGACCACAGGAGACCAGACCTGACTACAAGCACACCAGAGTGTTTCCTGTGCTCAAAGATAAATAAAACCAAGTCAGATGCAAGGAACAACTTTTTAAAAACATTACTAGAGGACACCTGGGTGGCTCAGTTGGTTGAGTGACTGCCTTCAGCTCAGGTCACAATCCCATGATCCTGGGATCAAGCCCCGCACCCCACACCTGGCTTCCTGCTCAGCAGGGAGTCTGCTTCTCCCTCTGACTTTCCGCCTCTCATGCTCGCTCGCTCTCATTCTCTCTCTCAAGTAAATAAACAAAAAATACATAAAAACATTACTAGAAGTGTAGTTTGGGTAGGAGGAACAGTGAGGCAAGCCCCAGTGACTGGAGGAGCACAGTGGCTCACTGTGGCTATAGTATCAAGTCTTCCAAGGACACAAACATCACATCAGTAACAAAAAACATCTAGAAGGAAAGATCAAGTCTCCTGCCTCCCTTCCAGACAACCCAAGGTCATGATAATCATTTTACTTCAGGCCTGAAATTAAATTTTGGGAGCAGCTCATGATGTGCGCCATCATGAGAGCAAAACCTGGCAGGACTCCAGGCCAGCCGCGTCTGCCGGAGGAGGCCAGAAGGTCTATTTAGGAAGGGAAAACGGAACGGTCTCGCTGGTGCTGGCAGCTGCGTGTATCAGCAGTGAGATGCAGAGTACGATCCAACCCCTTTCTGGACTTCTAGGCTAAGAACCTGTAACTGACCAAGACCAGAGGTCCTGGATAACTCCAGAGGCCTTTTAAGGCCCTCCCTCATGGCCTGAGGCTGGTCTGGCTTCACACCATCACCATGCTGCCCACCACACGGGCCAGTAAGCGAACGTCATACAGCCAGGGGCCTGGGTTACAAAGAACTCAACATGAAACTCACAGACACAGACAGGAATGACAAAGTTAAAGGCACTAAAACCACCCTGGCCCTGAGCTCCCCCTCTACATCATCCCTGGACACTCAAACCCAACCCAGGGCTGGGGGGAAAGGGCCCGACCTCCCTTGAAAGCTGAGGCAGTGCCTGAAGGTGTCGTATCCCTTCCTTACAGTAGATCTAGACCCCTGCCCAGCTTCCACATCAATCAACCAGTCCTAGTAGGGACAGAGAACCAAGGGCTCAAGAACAGGAATGACACACTAGGCCACTGACAGCTACTGGGAATTGAAAGCGAAACTTCTGTCTCAGTGTCCAGAAGCTGAGATCAGAAGATTCACTTCCACTTCAGGATGGGCCATTTAAAAGCTGTGTGACAGGGGCGCCTGGGTGGCTCAGTCTGTTAAGCGTCTGCCTTTGGCTCAAGCTGTGATTCCAGGTCCTGGGATCAAGGCCCACAATGGGTTCTCTGCTGAGCGGAGAGTCTGCTTCTCCCTCTCCCTCTGCCTCTCCCACAGCGCGCTCTCATTCTCTCTCTCAAAAGTAAATAAAATCTTACACAATAAAATCTTAAACAACAAAATAAAGTAAAATTTTAAAAAGCTGTGTGAGCTAAGTAAGGTAACTGAATCCCTCTGGCTTGGTCTCACAGGGCTGGTGATGGAACTCACCAGGCTGCTGAAACAAGGATGAAAAACACACAACAGCTCCGCCACACACATGACCTCCAGCTCCCACTTCCAAGTTTCTGTGTGCGGCAAAGTAAAGCACTGCAACGTTCTTCGGGGAAGAGAAAACAAACAAAGAGGAAACGCAAGCAAGGGGGCAAGGCCACCAGAGTCAGGGAGACCACCCCTTAACTGGCCATGTGACCTTGGGGGATGATGGATGTCATGCCTGCACTAACCAGTTTCCTTATCTGTGAAACGGGAATGATCCCATTCTTGACTTTTAATGGCTGCAGTCAGGACTTAGCAAGTTTACACCCTCAACCCCGAGAGGCAATAAAAAGGTAACAGGCACGTGACCTCACTGCATCATTTCTCTCGGGTGTCCCAGGAGGCCCCATCAGGGATAGCTGATGGGACAAGCCCTGACAAAGGGAGTGCTCCTGCCCCCAAACCAAGAGAACCATCAGAAGAACCAGATAACCTTTCCCAAAACTGCATCAACGACTTCAAACAATATTCAGCAAAGTAATAACAAGCAATTAATAATAATAGGTGCTCATTTAAGGAAAACATGGCTAGCGGCCATGCTCATATCCCCATGTCTACCACGTATGTGGCAGGATATCATCACAAGGAGTCTGGCATGCACTTGACATCTGAGCAAACCCCCTTTAGGTGATGCCCAGAACTCACCATGTGGAGGCGCCATGGATTTAGCACCAGCCCTGCCAACCCTCCAATCATGACATCTGAAATCCTGCACACCAACTGTGGTCTTCTCAGGAGGGACTGCTGGCACCTTCCTCCTCCAACGACCTCCCCTCTGACAAAGGTGGAAATGGGAAATGTCCTTGCAGGAGGAAGGGATGAAGGGACAGAGGAGGAACCATGAACTTCAGGGAAGTGGCTGTGTGGTCAGAGCTGACAGTGCACCCTTGTCCTTGCAGAGGTCAGCATGGCACAGGTGCCCAGAGCTCCAGAGCCTTTGTTTTGCCCCAGGGACAGGAAGCACTTCACATAGCCCAGCACGGTGGCCCTGACTGTCCCTGCTTCCAAGATTCAGCATTTGTGAGTTTGAATGTGACTTGTGTATGAACAGACTTTGGGAACCATCAGGAGTCAAACAGAATTTAGTATTTTCCAATTCACAAATGCCACTTTAGTTTTTTCACTAATATGTCACTGAGATAAGGTGAAGCAAACCTGAGACCCTGGAAAAGAGCCTGACAACATGGCCCGAGTGCTTCAAAGTCACCAGCCAGCTGGGTCCACTGTCAAGATCAAGGAAATGATAAAAGGCCGCTGGGTGCCAACTGCGCATTTAATTCACCAGAGCAGAGCCTTGAAGTAACTGCCATTTCCAGCCACCACCTGAGGCCAAAGCTCACAGCGAGAGGGGATCTCGCTCCATGAGGAGCGTGGTGGGTCACACCAGGGAGAAGGACTATGCCACGCTGCCAACCTCACCCTCTCAGCCAGCAGACAGCACTCAGAGAGAACCAGGGTCAACCCGTGCTGGAGAAAGCCCCATTAAAAGACAGACCAACCAATGGAAATGGCAATGAACACAGCACGGACTGAAAAGATAGCTGCAAGTTGTCGAAAACACATGAGAAGTCATCTGCAAAACACAAGAAGGAGATATCATTTTTGCCCAGCACTACCACAAAATTAGGAAGAATCAGATAATCTGGTGTGCAAGAGGAAGTGGGAAAGGCCCGGTGGAGCTAGGGGGTGGAGAGAACAAGGCACAACCCACGGGTCAAAAACTCAGAGCCGGGCCCTCCCTTGGGTCTGTGTGAGCAGGCTGGCCTAGCGTCTCAGGCCAGGGGCCACTTGCTCAGACGAGGACAGACAGGAGTCATGGGGTGGAACCCCTGGGCCTCGGCAGGATGTGTGTGAGGAACGTAATCCCAAGCACTTCCCACAGGTACGGCTGGCACACCTGGCTGGTGCTCAAGAGCAGGTTAGGACATGTAAAAGCAATATGAAGTCAGAAGCCACTGATCCAGAAAAGAAAGGTCCAATCCAATCCATGGGCTCACGCACGGCAAAGGCCTGGTGTGTGCTGCCCTCCCACGCACACTCTGTCCTGAGGAGAGTCCTGGGCTCTGGGAATGTGCCTCTCAATGGGTAGGAGGGTGGGGAGGCAGAGAGGGCACAGGCACTGGAGAGGAGACTGCCAAAGAGAGGCCCTCGGCAGCCAAGGAGAGCAGCAGCAGAGCCCTCAGGCACCCTGGGAGGGTGCTCTGGGCATGGGAGACACGTGATCAGCATTCACTCACTCACTCACTGCCACTGTAAGCATCCCCCAGTGGCACTGAGTGGCACCGCTACCCAGCTGGCTGAGACAACGGGTTTGTAACTGGCGGAAGAAGCCCTGTGTTGGGCCACCAAATGTTCCAGAGCTGTGGGATAGGAAAGCCCCAGAAATGGCCCCTGTCACTGCGGCTCAATATCCTCCATTAAGAACCCACACTCTCGGGACAGCTGGGTGGCTCACTGGGTTAAAGCCTCTGCCTTCAGCTCAGGTCATGATCTCAGGGTCCTGGGATTGAGCCCTGTATCTCTGCTCAGCGGGGAGCCTGCTTCTCCCTCTCCCTCTGCCCACTTGTGATCTCTGCCTGTCAAATAAACAAATAAAATCTTAAAAAAAGAAGAAGTGTGAGACTCTTGATTTTGGCTCAGGTCTTCATCTCAGGGTTGTAGGTTCGGGCCCTGCTATAAGTAAAACAAAAAGAACCCACACTCTCAGTCCAGCCAGAGATGAACAAGGGCTCCAGGACAGCAGGGGACTGAGGAAACATGCACAGCCACCCTGGGGTAATGAGCCACAAGAACACAGGACAGGCCCTGTGGCTGTGGGTAGAGAGAAGCTTCCGGGAGCCGTGACCACAGAGCTATCTTTGCTGACAGGGCACTTTCTATGGGGCATGAGCATGACAGGAGTGAGTCAGGAGAGGATGGAATGCATCTCAGGTGAGAGGATCGAGGAGCACAGGCTCCTGAGGAGAGAGAGGCGCAGGTCTACACTAACTGCCGCCTCTCCTCCAGGCGGAAGCTCTGGTGAGCAGCAGGCACTCACCCCGAGGCGTACCGCGATGGCAGGGCCCCAGGCAGGGCCGCCAGAATGCAGAGAGAGATGGCTTCAGTCAATCCTGCAAACAAGGACCACCAACCCCACCACCACAGAAAATCCTGCAACCAGCTAAATTAGGAGCAAATGATTAGAGTTGAAAAGGTAAATGTCCCCCACCAAGGACGTTCTAGTACCCTAAACACGGGAGGTCCCCAAACCAGATCTCTGAAGGAAGACAAACGTCAGTGATGACATCTGCCACTTGTTACATCGCAAAGTGCCAGCATATGGGGAATACAGCATGGTCGGTGTTCTGTGAGGAAAACCAATGACCTCTGTCTTTCTGCTTCTGAACCAAGTTAGGGAAGAAGTTTGGAGACCATAAATGCAAATCCAAAGCCCCTGCCTGGGGAAACCACTCAGCAGCCTCACCAGGTTTGCCAATGCCGGGCACAAGCCTGGCTGCTGGGAACATACAGGCCGGGGCCCCAAGCAAACAGCCCTGATGCTGCGGGCCAGGGCACCCCCACGGGAGGGAAGAGGGAGCACTCCCTACTGAGAGCACTCCACAGGGGAAGGCACTGCCCGCAACCACACAAGGCCAAGAACTCGCCACAGGCCACCAGCTCCTGGACAGAGCCAGGCCACACTGTGGGACTCCCTGCCCCAACTCCTGTCTCCTTCTTCGTAAAGCAGCACTTTACACCTGGGTTTACTTGGTAAAAAGGAAACTCAGCTCCAAAAGAAACGTGTAAAAATACGTGTAGCACCCCAGGCGCAGGCCTACGACCAGAAAGATGCCGCGAACAGCCGTGTCAGGGCATGTCCGACTACCCTGTCCGCCTTGTGGGCCCAAGCTGCCGCAGGCCGTTTCGGAGGCGCCCGCATGGTGCTCTGTAAGAGACCACCACCAGTCTGGGCTGAGAACCGGGATAATGCAAGTGAAAAGGAGGTGGCAGGCTTTCTTTTTGGAAAAGGAATCTGGCAGAGCTGGAGAACAGCAACAAAATCAAACATGAACGTGGCGAGGCCTCTACCGAGCATTTACCAGGAGCCACCAGGCCAGGCGTCCACCATGGGAGCTGAGCTGCTCTTATCCAGATCCCAACTAAGACGTTCACCTTTGGAACAGAACAGACCGTGCAAGGGGAGCTGGGCCAGGAGATCACACAGGACCTGTGTCCCTCCCTGACGTGGCCCTCCCACAACTTCATGCGGTAACAACAAATGATTCACTGCACCCCTGCGTGCTATGATAGAAGCTGACCTCTGGGGACACACTGAGTGCTGGAAGGCACATGGAGGAGAGGCCCTCTGACCAGAGATAAAATAGAAAGGCTGGGGGGCAGGGCCAGGGAGACCTGGAGGAAGAGCATTCCAGGTGTGGACATGGTGCACTATGTCTTGAAGCCCAGAAGCAATGTGGTGCCGCATGTCCCGGCCACCCTCCCACCCTGACCTGTCACCCTGACCTTGCTACCCAAGGGAGAGGGCCAGGCGCTCCCTCAGCACATCCTTCCAGGTCTCCTCAGGGTATAGGGTCTTCCCCACCACCTGCTCAGGGCCCGGAACGCCACTTTTCCTGCAGGTCCTGACAAATATCTTCTTTCCGGGGAGCTCTCCTGGCCCACAGGCAGGATTAGAGCACATGAGACTGTCACTCTTCACTTGGGACCCTCACTGCCCAGCACAAGGCCAGGTGCTAGAGGGCTGTTTGCTTGCTTCGTGGTTGTACCTGGGGTCTGGCTGCAGTCTCGCCAAGGTTAAGGACATACATTGGAGGCCAGATGCCCAGGCCTGACTGGGACCCCACATGTACACATCCCACTCACTCATCACCCACGGCCTCACCTGGGCTGGAGAGTCTGGGATGACTCACCAGGTGGCCACAGTGTGTGAAGACGGGCACACACGGCTTCATTTCAGGCCCTGGAAAGGGGGATGCTCATCCACCATGCAGGTGGGCCAGGGTGGCACAGAAGTTAAGGAAGGCCGGCCCCATTAGTGGCCACAGGACAGGGAGGCCGGCTACTCTGTTAAGCGATCTGCCTGTGTGGGCGGTCTGATGCCACTCCTGTTCTGTTTCTTAAGCGCAATCTTGTGACTCTCTGGGTTACCCAAATCTCAACACACATCCTGAGTAAAAACGATGACATGGGGCTTGCTTTTCTGAATTTCCCCTAAATTTTCCGCAGACTTCAGGATTCCTCCCGGACTCCTACAGAAAACTGCTGTGCACATCTGATTTCTGTCATGTTCATCTATGACTGGGGCAGAGACAAGGGGAAGCAGCTAGAGGCTTCAGAACCCTCAAGCCTGGGACGCCTGGGTGGCTCAGCTGGTTAAGTGTCTGCCTTCACCTCAGGTCATGGTCCTGGGGTCGTAGGATCGAGTCCTACATCCGGCTCCTGGCTCAGCAGGAAGCCTGCTTCCTCCTCTGCCTGCAGTTCCCCCTGCTTGTGCTCACTTGCCCCACCTCCCCCACCGACAAACAGATAAATGAAATCTTTTTAAAAAAGAAAGAAAAGCCAACCCTCAAGCCTGGAACCTGGTTTTCAGAACAGTGATGCTCCTCTCCCCAGAACTGGCCAGCTTGCAGAGCTCAGCTTCTGGGCCTCCCAACCCCAGCTGTCAAGCCTAAGGCAGCTCAGCACCACCCACAGCTTTAATCAATAGGGTAAATCAATAGGGTAAAAAGTAACAAGAAACATTAGGCCCAACTTGACACAACGTGTAGCTACCCAGGCTACATCCCGGGTAAAGCCCAACAGTGTCTGCCCAGGAGCGGTATCCCCACCCCTCCTCTAACATGCCCTGCAGGCTATCCTGAGACAGCGCCCGAAGTGGGAAGCCCTCCATAGCCACCGCTGAGGCCTGCCACCAACCTGTCCAATCAACAGGTTCTGGGGACTCACACAGACCCTGAAGCCTTGAGCACCCACGGAGCCGGCTGGCCTGGGGTCTATGGCATCTGTGCCCAGGAGACCCTTCATCCAGTGTTTCAACCAAGAGCAAAGTCCTGATTTTCTGAGACACCGCAGGCCTTAATTATTCTCCTAGACAGCCGGGGCTACGGCGTGTTAGGAAGAGACAGACACACGATATAATGATGACCCCCACCCCACAGGGTGGTAATCTGAGCCCCAAAGGGTGGTGTTG
The DNA here is from genome assembly GCF_922984935.1 of Meles meles. Taxonomy (NCBI): domain Eukaryota; kingdom Metazoa; phylum Chordata; class Mammalia; order Carnivora; family Mustelidae; genus Meles; species Meles meles. The sequence goes on from NC_060085.1 coordinate 14,521,067, forward strand.
CTGTATAACCAGCCCCTTCTCCCCTCCTCCTCCCTGTCCTGTGTCCTGCTCTGAACTTGGCCACCACCTAGCCATGTCAATACCTGTGAAGGTTTGGAAGCAATATAGTCTGTCCCCTACCCTGGTCCTCAGCTGTCCAAGGGACAGTAGCTCAGACAGCTGGAACCTGGGCCTAGGCACACTGGACACCCACTGAACTCCAGGCAATGGCAACTCCTGGGTCTTCAGGCTGCTTCAGAACCGGCCCCAGCTCAGCCAAATCCCACCACCCCCAGCCTGAGCCCTGCATCCTGCACCCCCCAGTGACCTGTCTGCAACGTCCCCCCACAAGCCTGTCCGCCCCCCTGAGCTTCACAGCAGCAGAGGGACGCCCACACGTGCAACACGCAGGGTGCTTGCTCTTGACTGGCTGAACCCCAGGAACAGCACCAGGAGCCCCAAGGAGGGAGCACAGAGGTAATAACACATGCACTCAGACCAGCCACTCCCCAAAGCTGAGCTGTGCCTAGCAGATCACACGCTCACCAATTCTCATCCGAGAGCATCGGGCCTCAGTGAATTTACACATGAGAGACCAAGACAAGATGAGGAGAGGCAGGTGGCAGAAGCCATGTGAAGATCCGAGAATGAATGTTAATTAGAGCCACTGCTCTGGGGTACAGACCCCTGGGAGTTGGCATCCACCCCTGCGGAGAAAGGGGTCCAAAGCCTCAAGTCTTTTCGGAAGAGCATCAGCCCAGCCCAGCTTCTGCTGACAGCCTGCGAGCCTCGCCCTGCATACCTGGGCACCAGCGAACCTGATCCACTGGCCACATCCTCCCAGCCCGGGTTCACCCGGGGGATGCGGTGGCGGCATTAACCTCATCTGTTCAGAGACAAGACAGGACCCTCCTCACAGAGACACTAGCTGTTAGAGCTAAAGGAAGGGAGGGCCGGTATCGTCAATCCTACACCCTAGGCCAAAGCCTGTCTCAGAATCCTTGACACAGCTCCACTTCCTGTCAGGAGGAACTGGCACAGATCACTGGGTCATGAGGCTCTGTGCACAAGGCCCCCAACCAGCAGGATCCTGTGCACAGGTAAGGGAGCCAGCAAGGCCTCACCCCAGTGCCAAAGCGAGCTAGAGACAAGCTGAACACAGTGCTGGTTGTCTTCATCCCACTTGCCAGATCCACTGCGAGCTGAGCACATTTTGCTGGAACAAGCAGACATCTGTGAGCGTCCAACACCAAAAATAGTGCGACCAGGGGAGGAAGGAACACACTCTTCTAGCTGTGACCTGTCTCTGCCTCAGACATCTCCCTGCACACAGGGACATCCCCGCCAGATCCTCCCCACCATACTGTAACCCCCCACCCACCCAGCCCACACCAGCTCAACACCCACCTGATCCTGAAAAGGGAGAAACAAAGTCAAAAGATAGGAACAGCAGGGGCACCTGGGGGGTTGTAGGTTACAAGTAGTGCCCGACTCTCAAACTTGGCTCAGATCACGATCTCAGGGACCAGGGATCAAGCTGCCCATGGGCTCTGCATTCAGTGAGGAGTCTGCTTCAGGATTCTCTCTCCCTGTGCCCCCACCATGCGTGCCCGCTCTCTCTCTCAAATAAATAAATAAATCTTTAAAAAGAAAGAAAAAAAGAAAAGAACACCAAAATCATGCCATTTCTGCTGACAGAACCCAGAAACCTCAGCCCCTTGGCAGAGAGGCCTGTCTGAGAAGGCCTTCTCCAGGCTTTTCAGGCTGCTGGTATCTAATTCAGAAGCCATTTATAGATGATACTCATCCTGAGCTGAGAAAGCTCTGGAAGATTCACCAAGGCCCCCCAGCCCATGGAAACCTCACTCCTAGGGAACAGGAGACACCTGCTGCCCAGTCTCCACACAAGGGACCCATCCGAAGCCACGGTCATCTGGTTTTTCTCCTGCCATGGAGCACACATCTGACAGACATCCATACAAACACCGAACCCCTAACTGAGCACAATTCTCCCTTGGAAGATGACACTGGTCTCACTCTAACCCCAGGGAACTGAGGCTGAGAAGTGGGGGGGGGGGGGGGGGGCGGGGGGGGTATGCTGCCGCCAGAGCCTGACTCCAATGGGAGGCAGATCCACCGGGGACGCCCATGCTTGGCTCTTCCTGCCAGGCTATGTGTGAATGTTTCCAGAGCTCACCAGCAGGTCACGAATAAAAAGTCAGGCCCACCAAAGGCTCTGTAGGTCTTGAAGCTGTGCCTGAGAAAGCTCCTGGGAACCCCAGGGACTTGCACATGGGGTGGGAAGCATTGCAAGTTTGCATGGAACCAGGGGTGGGGGATTGGGGGGAGGCAGTCCCAGAGCAGACACCCTTGGATTTGAGGCAATTTAATCTACACTGACCACATGCCCTCAACTCAGCCAGCATTCTCTAGGCATCCAAACAGCGAAATGAAGGGGCCAGACCAAAAGGATGCTCCAAGATCTCAGTCCAGCCAAGATGTGACAAGAAGCTAAGACCCACAGGGTGACAGGTCACAGCACAGGAGCCCAGGGTGTGAGGCCTGGACAGCACATTCCACTAACACAAATAGTCCTCATGTCACACACCCATCCCAACACTCCAAACCAGCAGCTCCTGAACTTTGCCTGTAAAGGGCTAGAGAATCAACCACAGGTTTTGAGAATTAGACAATCTCTGTCACAAAGAATCAGATGCTGTCATACAGCAAAAGCAGCCATAAATGATGCTTTTGTCCCAATAAAATATAAACACACTTGGCAGGCTGGATTTGCCTCCTTGGGTCATAGTTTACCAACTTGTTTTAGATTCTAAGGTTGGCACTGAAAGAAGAGAATGCTGTAACAGTCTACTTCATTGGCATCCTTATCCAATTCTGCTCCCCTAACATGGCAGCAAACATGCCGGAGGCCCTTGTTTTAGGGGCTTGCAGCTTCGGCAGCAACACCAGGCACAGCAGACCTCAGCCTCCTTGAGGACAGAAGGAGACACACTACCACTTCGGGAAAAGCTCTACCACTAATGGTACAGAAAACAGAGCAGCCAGAAAACTGAGCACCTGGGTGGCTCAGTTGGATGACTCTTGATTTTGGCCTAGGTCATGATCTCAGGGTCCACGGATAGAGCCCTGCATCAGGCTCTGCGCTCAGCCAGGAGTCAGCTTGGAGATTCTTCCCCTCTGCCACCCATCCCCTCAACTCCATTCACGTGCATGTACACTCTCTAAAATAAATAAATGAATGTTGAAAAATAAAAGAAAGAGAGAGAGAACAAGAGAGGGAGGGAGGGAGGGAAAGAGAAGAGAGAAGAGAAAAATAAAAAGAAAGAGAAGTGCCTGGGTGGCTCAGTCAGTTAAACCTCTGCCTTTGGCTCAGGTCAAGATCCCAGGGTCCTGCTCAGCAGGGAATCTGCTTCTCCTCCCTCTCCCTCTGCCCCTCCCCCTGTTCATGCATGTGTTCATTCTCTCTCTCAAATAAATAAAATCTAGGAAGGAAGGAAGGAAGGAAGGAAGGGAGGGAGGAAACAGAGCAGCCAGGATGGGGACAAGGTGCATGATCCCTGTCAGGACCTTGAGAACAACATGGTAGGGAGGTCACAGGCAGGAGGCACTCATTGTCAAAGGGAAAGCTATGCTAAGCTCACTACCCCAGCTACTACAAACCTAGCCGTCCTGATTTCATTCAGTGGGCATTCCCCTTATTGTAAGTGTTGCTATAGGACCCTTAAATCATCCCCTCCAGATGTGGGGAGAACCACAAGGGCCATATCAGGAAGCTGAATTTCCTCCAAAAAGTCATTGTGCAGAAAAAGAGGAAAATAAAAAAGGGAACCTCTGAGCCCACTTATCCTCCAGCCAATGGCAGGAGACAATGCTGCTCTAAAAGGCCCCTGGGTCCCAGCAGTACCGCCACCGCCAGAAAGAGTAGCATGAAGGGACGGCTGCCTCAGCTCAGTCCCTCAGCTGGGCTCTGATAGCCTATGCTTACCTGTGGGGCCTGAAAGCAAGTGTGCAGCCCCAGGCACACAGGCACATCCTGCAGGAGAAGGGGAGACAGGAACAGGACAGAGGCAAGGAGCACGGCCTCCAGAGTCAAAAGCCCTGAGACAAGTGGACTGCATCTGCCCACAGGGTCAGAAAAAAACCACTCCTCCTTCCCATCCATCTTGGGCACCGGCACAGACCCCAGGCCCAAGGCCAAGCCAAAGGTATATAGCTCCCTACCTGTCTAATACCCCCCCCCCAAAAGGGCAGCACCCAACCTGAGGGGCCTCCAGGCCACTTCCTATCTGGAAGAAAGCCCATTTTCCACCAGTCACCTTGTGATTCAACATGGGACACAAAGAGAGGTAAATTCACCAAAGCACAAATTCTGCCCCATCTGAACTTATGGTCAGGGAAGGGCTCAGCAGCCTCAAGTGCTAAAGGGCGGAACCAAGCCTTGCCCATCACCCTCAGGGCCCCTGTTTGAGGACAGGTAGGGACACAGAAGTCCTGCCCCTGGGAGAGCTGGGGCATGGTAACAGCTCTCCTTGCCCTTCCTGCCATCTGCACCCAGGTGACCCTGATCAAGATCCTCCCTCAGGCAGGACCTAAAACTAGCCCAGGCCCATCTCAAGTGTGAGAGCCAACACGGCCTGATTTCCACTGGGACTGTCCCCTAAGACAAGACTCCTGAGCCCATCAATGATCCAGTAGGTTGTCAGCACCCTAACAGACCATAACTCTTACTGAAGAGTCACGTACTTTTAAAGGTTCGGAGACCACTTCACACCCATCAGTACCGCTATTACAAAAACAAAAAACAAAAACAAAAAAGCAGAAAAGAACAAGTGTTGGTGAGGATGGCTGCCTGGAGAAGCTGAAGCCCTCATGCACTGCTGGTGGGAATGTAGAATGGGAAATGGGACATCCACTGTGCAAAACAGCTTAGCAGTTTTTCAAAGGTATACAGAATTACGATATGATCTAGCAACTCAACATCTGGATATATACTCAAAAGAACTGAAAATAAGGACTCAAAGACTCAAGTTTCTTTCTCTCAGACCGAGGAAGACAAACACTGTAAGATCTCACTTATATGCAGAATCCTTAAAAAGAAAAGAAAAAGGTAAACCACAGAAAAAGAGATCAGACTTGTGGTCACCAAAGACAGGGGTGCAGAGAGGGAAATTGGAGGAAGGAGATCAAAAGCTACAAACTTCCAGTTATAAGATAAATAAGCAGCAGAGATGTAATACATAACATGATGACTACAGTTAACACGGCTATGTGATATACAGGAAAGTTGTGAAGAGTAGATCTTTTTTTTTTTTTTTAAGATTTTATTTATTTAGGGGCGCCTGGGTGGCTCAGTGGTTTAATCCTCTGCCTTCGGCTCAGGTCATGATCTCAGGGTCCTGGGATCGAGTCCCGCATCGGGCTCTCTGCTTGGCAGGGAGACTGCTTCCTCCTCTCTCTTTCTCTGCCTGCCTCTCTGCCTACTTGTGATCTCTCTCTATCAAATAAATAAATAAAATCTTAAAAAAAAAAAAGATTTTATTTATTTATTTGACAGAGAGAGATCACAAGTAGGCAGAGAGGCAGGCAGCGGGTAGGGGGCAGGGGAGCAGACTCCCCACTGAGCAGAGAGCCAGATATGGGACTATCCCAGGACCCTGAGATCATGACAGAGGCGCCCTGTGAAGAGTAGATCTTGAGAAAGTAGATCTTAGGGACACCTGGGTAGCTCAGTCAGTTAAGTGTCTGCCTTCAGCTCAGGTCAAGACCACCGGTCCTGGGATCAAGCCCTGTGTAGGGCTCCCTGCTCAGCAGGGAATCTTCTTCTCTCTCCCTCTGCCCCTACCCATCCCCCCCACCACTCCCTCTTTCAAATAAATAGATAAAATGTTAGAAAGAAAGAAAGAGAGAGAGAGAAGAAAGAAAGGAAGGAAGGAGGGAAGGGAAAGGGAAAGAAAGAAAGAAAAAAAGAAAGAAAACAGATCTTAAGAGTTCTAAAAAAAAACAAACTTTTTTTTTCTGTTTTTGTATCAACATGAGATTCTAAATGTTAACTAAACTTGTTATGGTCATGATCTCATGATATATGTCAGTCATATTATTATGCTATACACCCTAACCTTATACAGTGCTAGATCTCAAATATATCTTAATAAAACTAGGAGGGGAAAAAAAGGCAGTGACTTGACCAGATGTTTCTATGCCCAGGTTCACAGCAGCATTATTCACAGCAGCCAAGAGGTAAAAACAATCCAGCGCCTATCAACAGACAAACAGATAAACAAAATGTGGTATACCCCACATGATGGAACACTAGTCAGCCTTACAACAGAAGGAAACTGACATATGCTACAACACAGATGAACCTTGGACGCATTACGATCAGTGAAAGAAACCAGTCATAAAAAGATAAATACCAGGGCGCCTGTCTGGCTCAGAGCATGCAACTCTTGATCTTGGGGTCATGGGTTTAAGCCCCATGTTGGGTGTAAAGATTACTTAAATAAACAAACAAACAATTTTTTAAATAAACAAACAATTAAAAAATTTAAAAGGACGAATACCACATGATCTCACCTATATGAGATCCCAAAAGTTATCAAAATTGTAGAGACAGAAACCAGAGCGGCAGACACCAGGGGCTAAGGAAGGGAGGGGGGAGTTATGGCTCAATGTGGACCGAGTTTCAGTTTGGGAAGACAGAAAAGCTCTGGGGAGGGATGGCGGTGACGGCTGTGCACACACTTCATACCACTAAGCGGTACACTCAAAAACAGGTAAGAGGGGTGGCCTGGGTGGCTCAGTGGGTTAAAGCCTCTGCCTTCAGCTCAGGTCATGATCTCAGGGTCCTGGGATCAAGCCCTGCATTGGGCTCTCTGCTCGGCAGGGAGCCTGCTTCCTCCTCTCTCTCTCTGCCTGCCTCTCTGCCTACTTGTGATCTCTGTCTGTCAAATAAATAAATTAAAATCTTAAAAAAAAATGGTTAAGAATGGGGAAAAAAACGGTTAAGATGGTAATATTAAGTTATGTGTATCTCACTGGTTTTTTTAAGATTTTATTTATTGGGGTGCCTGGGTGGCTCAGTGGGTTAAGCCTCTGCCTTTGGCTCAGGTCATGATCCCAGGGTCCTGGGATGGAGCCCCCCATCCGGCTCTCTGCTCAGCAAGGAGCCTGCTTCTCCCTCTCTCTGCCTGCCTCTCTGCCTGTTTGTGATCTTTGTCTGTTAAATAAATAAATAAATATTAAAAAAAGAAAAAGATTTTATTTATTTATTTGGAGAGAAAGAGAAAGATTAAAAGTAGGCAGAGAGGATGCCTGAGTGGCTCAGTGGGTTAAGCCGCTGCCTTCAGCTCAGGTCATGATCTCAGAGTCCAGGGATTGAGTCCTGCATGGGGCTCCCTGCTCAGCGGGGAGCCTGCTTCCCTCTCTCTCTCTCTCTGCCTGCCTTTCTGCCTACTTGTGATCTCTCTCTGTCAAATAAATAAATAAAATCTTAAAAAAAAAAAAAAAAGTAGGCAGAGAGATCCCAAGCAGAGAGCCCGATGTGGGGCTCGATCCCAAGACCCTGGGATCATAACCTGAGCAGAAGGCAGAGGCTTAACCACTGAACCACCCAAGCACCGCTCACCACCGTTTTTTTTAAAAGGCTCCAAGAAACTTGAATCCCCCTTTACAAGGGGACAAAAATGAAAGAAAGGAGCGTGAATGAATGAATAAATAAATAAATAAATAATTTAAGAAAGACTCTAAGAGGTTCCAATAAAGACTTACTGATTGGTCTTAGCATTCCCAAGGCCTTCCTGACCATGGCCAGTCACAGGATGGAACCCCCCTGAAAAAATGTTTGTCCATGCAGTGGAATGAAATCAGCACTGCGTCAGTCCCCCCACAGTGAGCCTAGACAGGGGATGAAGCTTGTCTATACCCACTTAGGTCATTGCAGTCACAACTCCTTAGTCAGCTAGATGATGAAATTAACCCCAACTTCCTGCCTGGGCACCTCTTACCCCCACGCCCTCCAGCTGCCCTACTACCCCAACCTCCCTCCTGTGGCCACCCTCTCAGATCTCACGCAGACTTCGGCAATCTCAGCCTCTTCCCAGAGGGTTCTGCCTGCCCCACTTCCCACAGCACCTCCTGCCCACAGCCGGCTGTGTTTCTCCCTCCCAGAAGTCACCACCCATGGTCACCACCACCACCATGCTCTTAATGGGCCTCCCCCAGAGATGTGAGAACCTTGGGATGGAGCCTGGCTAGCCTGCCCATCATGAAGCCCCCAGGCCCAGAACAGCACCCGGCCTGCCTGAACCTACCACCAAATCCAAAGTCACTGTGATAAACAGGACAACGAGGCCACATGCCACATGCACACGTCCACATAAGGGCTGTGGTGGACCTGTCCCTGTATCAGAAAGAGGCCAAGGAGCATGGGGAATGTAAGAGGTGCCCCCTGTTACTCAGCCATTACACACTGGGGCTCCACTTGCCCAGGGTAGACGATGGAGGAAACAGACCCCCACCACCCATCCCTAAGGAATAGCATTCTCCAGTGGAGAGGGGGCCTGGCCCCTTGAGACTGCCCTTATGTGACTCCCCAACAGCCCTGAGTTCACATGCAACATGAAGGCAAAGACGGAGTCATAGCATCCACCGCTCTGGGCCTGACTCATACTCCATCAGCAGTGGCCCCCAGGCCAGGTCAGAAGTCTCATCAGAAACTCAGCCAGCACTTCCTTGCTCCTCCTCTCCTCTGTATGGCCCCTGCCCACTGCCCACTTCATCACCACCACCTGGTGAGGCTGCTCAAGGGATAGAGAAGGGGGACATGCACAGGGGGGTGGGCTTCCTGGCAGAAAAGCTGCTAAAGAATCTGGGGAAAGCCAGGGCACTTAGGTGGCTCAGTCAGTTAAGTGGCTGCCTCCGGCTCAGGTCACTATCCCGGGGTCCTGGGATCAAGCCCCACTTCGGGCTCCCTGCTCGGTGGGGAGCCGCCTTCTCTCCCTCCCTCTGCCTGCTGCTCTGCCTACTTATGCTCTTTCTCTCTCTCTCCATCAAATAAATAAATAAAATCTTAAAAAAAAGAATCTGGGGAAAGCCATTTCTTTTATTTAAAAAAGAAACCCAGGGCACCTGGGTGGCTCAGTGGGTTAAAGCCTCTGCCTTCGGCTCAGGTCATGATCCCAGGGTCCTGGGATCGAGCCCCGCATTGGGCTCTCTGCTCAGCGAGGAACCTGCTTCCTCCCTCTCTCTCTGCCTGCCTCTCTGCCTACTTGTAATCTCTGTCAAATAAATAAATCTTTTTTAAAATAAATAAATAAGAAGCCCTTAACAACAGAGACAAATGAGTGGATATTTTAAACTTATGGTACAGTAACACATGCATACAAGGCGGGGAGGTGGGGGGAAGGGATCGACCAAACAGGATGGGATGGCAGGACCCTCTGACCTGGGGTGCCTACTACCATCTTAGGTGTTGCTTCAACCCAGGGAAACTGAAGCTCAGGAGAAAGCCTGGGTCTCCAGGCTGTCAGCTGGAGCTAGCTAGAGCCAGTCTACCTGACCCCAACTCATGGTCCTCAGCATCCTTTGAGGGAGGCACCTCCTTATTAGGACACCTTCCCTAAGATGTCTAAGACGGACACGGGGACAGCAAGGCAAACACTGAGGAGCTGACACCCACAGCCCAAGGTAGGAATGGGGGGTCACTGGAAGGGCACACATTCAGGAAAAGGTGTCCCAAGTCAAGCATCAGTCTCCCCATCTGAAGAACAGTGAGAACACCCAAAGGGCACGACGGCGTGGAGGACTAACCCAGTCCTCAATCCAAGGCAGCTCATGAGCTTCTCAAGGATGGGGTGATCCAAGGCCACCTGTGGCACAGCACATCTGAGAAAGCTGGGAAGTGATGAGTGGTCACAAGGCCCTCAACCCAACCTTCTCAATGCTTTGGACCACATCACCTGCCCTCCGTCGAGCCTTGGCTCCCCCAGTATCCTGAGCACCCACTATCCAGAAACTGGTCACACCAGCACAATAAGGGAAAGCTGGCATCCAACTACCCCCGAGCAAAGAACACAATCTAAGAACTGAGAAAAAAAAGGCTGCTGGCTTCCAGAGCTGCCACATCAGTTCAAAACACCTTCCAATTACACTCAGGACACTTGAAAGAACCACATGATGTCCACGTCTGGGCACAAAAGCAGCAACCCAGAAAGGTGTGGGCTACAGAGCCGGCATCAATGAGGCATCGTACACACATCCACCACTCGGCTCCTCGACATCAATGGGGACAATGACAGGCAACTGCCACAGACCTGCAGCAGCTCTCCCATCAGCTGCCCTCATCTTTCCTCCAGCCCAGAGTCACTCCAGGGGCAACTGTCAACATCTTCTCAAGCCACGCATAACGCGACTCTCACAAACCCAGCTCAGGCGCGACAATAAAGTTGAGTATGAAGATGTTTCTGCCACATGGCCAGAATCAGGAAAGGTTAGAAATATCCACCTCGCCAACTAGCCACAGGTGGCTGCCCAAACACTTCTCACACCTGTCCCCTGGCCCATTCCCCAGTGCCACCCCAGCTCGGGCCCTCAGAGCCTCCTTCCCTGGCCACCCACCTCTAGCCTTGCCCCTCCTGGACCACATGCCTCCCAAGCCTCAAATTCATCATACAGTAGTACCCACTCAGCCACATGCACCCTCATGGTCCACTCTGATGCACAGGCACAGCAGGGATGCCCCTCACTGCCCTTCGGCGCCTCCACACAGCCCTCAGCACGGGACAGCAGACAAGGCTCCCAGCACACGGGAATCCCCAGCAGCCGTGTGGTGCCCGGAACATAGACTTGAGGAATACTGACCCGTTAGGGTGCACACTGCAAGGGAGATGCAGTCACTAAAATGTAAAGCTTACGATTATATGGAATAACAGTTAAAATGGTGTCAGGGAAGAAGTAAGATCTAACACAATACAACACAATCTAACACAATACGAGGATACCACTGTAACGATGAGGTGCCCGGACACAAGACAGAGGAAGGCCCCCAGGTGTCAACAACAGCCCCACGGCCATGCCCATAGGAACAGGAAGTGGCTCCTTGCAGGTATTTTGCAAGTTTTCTACGCTGAGCTATACTCCCTTTATAGTAAACTTCTCAACATGTGTTACTTTTAAATAACAGCTAGGTGACCCCAAGAACTTCACAAACATGTGAGGTCCACTCCCCCCCAGAATGGCTGCGGGGAGTCACCAATGTGCCCCGCTGACCTGGTGACTCAGCTGAGATCCGCATCACAACGTGGCCAGGGAGGGACCGACCCAGAGAGGGACCGACCCAGAGAATATAATTAGCATCAGACTCCGGCGCGGCCACTTGGTGTGGGCACAGGAGGTCTCTCTCTAGATGGTTCATTTGGACACCAGCTTTTTTACTGAAGAGTAAAGTGACAAAACTACACATTGTAGTTGTCTATCACTCACTGCTCCTACAGGTCAGAGGTCACTTGGTCTCAAAGGCATCCCTTTAGGCACTTGGTGACTATTCAGCGGCCACACTTCGCCGGAGTCAGATCCCAGACAACTCCAGGCCATGGTCACCACAGACCAAAGGGAAAATCACCAGGCCAGGGAGCAGGGGAGCAAGGCCCTAAAGATGAAGGACCCAGAGGAAGCCAAACCCCCAAGGCACAGCAGGGAGGGCCGGCGCGGGCCTGGCCAGGCTGCATCAAGCAGGTCTGCCATCCCAGAAGCAGATCTCCCGCGTCTGCTCTGCAACCAGCTACTCGGAACAGGAGAAGCAGTGTTATTTTCAAAGACTCCCCAGAGATGTCACAATCTGGGTATGATGTCAAAACTGCTTCAAGGGTGATGAACTCTGGCCTTGCCGATGAGTCAACAGAGGGTGGGTTTCCGCCAAGCAGCCTGCTGTTTACACACAATCACCACAGTCACCGTGGCGCAAGCCGGAAGCCTAGTCAAGGGTCACAGCGGTTGAGGCGGAGCGTGGCCCGTCACACACAGCGTCACTGGCTGCCTTGCAGAAACGTCCATCACTTACCCCACATGCTGGGTCACTCATACATCTTCCCACAGCACCTATGAGACAGGCACCTTGGAGGAAGGACTCACCCCACCCAGAACTACCAAAAGCCCACTCTGAAACACACACGTAAACTGAACCCCTACAGCCAGAGCGCAGGAGACAGGAAGCCATGCCCCTAACACAAGTGGGCCAGGCTGCTGCAGCTGGCCCACCTCGCCAGACCACCTCCCTTCAGAGGGGCAGCGCTTACAGCCACACGTGGCATTCAAGCCTGATGCCTGGTTCTCAGTCACATCCCAGCTGGGAATTTCCTTCCAATGATGTGGACTCCTAGAGTCTCTTCCCGTTTCCTCACCTGAGAGATGGGAACCATTCCCCACCACAGGGCTGACAGACAGGGGTGAGATAAGTGAGTGTGTGCAGCAGCTCGGGCCCATGCTGGCATGTGGGGTGTGATCCACAGGTGCTGGTTATCACCATCTTTAGGCTTTCTCGGGGGCAGGGGGCACAGTACAGGCACTACAGCAACCTCAGGAATTTGCAGGGCCACTCAAGTCACTGGTGCTTGCAGGAGTCCAGAACGCTGCTGTTTAACAAGAACCTGAGACCATGAGAGGACCCCCTTTCCTAGCTGCACCCCAGTGGCCCAAGATCTCCCCCAACTCAAGAAGCAGCCCGGGCCACTGAAGGCAGTCTGAGTGATCTTGGGCAGGTAGACGAGGACCCTTTGAGCTCCAACTGCCCCCAATGCATAGGGGAAACAATGAGCTAGCCTTCTTGCCAAGGTCACTAACAAGATGACAGAGGCCTGGACAAAGGGCTTAGAGGGGCCTGGCCCACAGCCGAGAGGAGCAGCCCCAGCTATTCCTGAAGATGGCCAGTCTGAAAAGCAGGCAGCACTGATGAGAAGCTGCCCTGCTTAGGACCCAGTGCGCACCCCCCACCCCAGAAAGGGGAGACAAGCCTACCTCCTGGAACCTCGCTGTGGGAGGGGAACAGAGGCTAAATTAAGGCTCCTCCTGCCACCAGTGCCCGAGATGACATCCACACAGCCGCCCCCTTAGCAGCAGGTGAACAGCCCCTAGCACAACTCTGCAAGTGTCATGGGCTAGTTGCTCCAGGCCTCTTCCATCCCCTCTCCCCACACACCGTTCCCCAGGACAGAGCCCCAGCAACTGGCCTCTATGCCCAAACCCTCCCCAGCTTCTTGTGTCTTAAGGCTTGAAGGCAGCATGCCTGGAACCCCCAACCCTCCCTGCAAAGGACCCCTCGCCAGGGAGACCTCAGTTCTGGCCATATCCTAGAGGCAGCTCTCTCAGTCAGTATCCTTTCGCACTGCCCCGCACCGCCACATCACCCCATTTTATTTCCTTCCTGATGCTAACTGCTGACAAGTTCTTTGTACCAATTTCTGTGCTGCCCTGTTCATGATACGTCTCCTGCCTCCAGAATACCAGCTCATGATGCTAGGGGCCCATCCTGGTCACTCCTGAATGTCCCACACTTGAGCAGGAGCCCTATACAAACCAGGTGCTCAATGAGACCGAGGCAGATGCAGGAGCCCAGGCTCCCTGTCTCTCTCAGTCTCTATTCAAACCTCCAGGTGGGAACCAGCTCTGGGTACAGGCACCAAATGCTGAGAACACAGCGGGAGGGGAAGGTGTCAGGGCTGCACTGATGGCCACACATGTGTCAAAAGAATCCCCACAGCCCTGAGAGAAGAAGGAGCCAGAGCTTAGACAGGGCAGGGTGCTGGGACCCTCAATAGTCCTGAGAAGGATTCAGAGATCAGAAAGAAGCCAGGCACTGGGACCCTCACAGCCCTGAGAGAAGGATCTGGAGCTGGGAGGGGTTGGGTACTGGGACCCTCATAGGCTTGAGGACAAAGATCTAGAGCTCAGAAATGGCCAAGCAGTAGGACCCTCCCAGACCTGAGAAGAATCCAGAGCTCAAAGAGGATAGGGCACTGGGATGTTGTAGCTCTGAGAGAAGGGCTCTCAGGGTTGGGAGGGGTCAGCTACTGTGATATACACAATCCTGAGGACAGGAAGGATCCAGAGCTGGGAGAGGGTTGGACACTGGGATCCTTCCCTCCAAAGGGGAAGATAGGGACTGGCCCGAGGCCTCAAGCAGATAGAACCAAGATTTAAACCCTGCTAGGCTACAATCCTCAGGCTTCTTAAGCCCCTCCCCTGGGTCCTCAGTTTTTACTGAACAACAGTATGCTCCTCTCCACCAAGGAGCTTATAAACCAGGAGAGGAGAAGGTCACTAAGCAACAGAGCCCACCAAATCCAAAAATGAAATAGCCAGGTGGTTGAGGCAGGCACCCCAAGAAGCGGCATTTCCTCAGAGTGGCCAGGGAACACTTCTCTGAGCAGGCACATGATGCTATCTTGAAAGGATGGGTCTACACTTCCTCTCTCTTCTCTCCCAAAAGTAGCCCATCACAGTGAAAAGGGAGATCTATAGGAGGAGCCACATCAGGACTCACTCGAGTTTTTTAAATTCAAAGGGAAACTGCATGAAGTCCAAGTCTACGGTGGCAGCATATGTTACTTTCTGCAACATTCCAGGCTGGCCACCAGGTCTGCACGAAGGCAGCTCAGACGCCACACCACTCTGGAGAGAGAAACCATGGAGGACTTTTACTCAGGCTCCTCCAAGAGCTAGGATTACAGGCTCTCTTGGGCCACAGAGAAAGTTTCACAGGAACTTCCTCTCCAGTCCCCTGCCACATCTGAATCTGCAAAAGCCTCTTTGCAATTAAAAGTAAAAATAAAAACCCTCTCCACAAGTTGCCATTGGCAAACCATATAACCACAGTGCTACAGGATAGAAAACTCCAGACACTATTGACGGCTGTGCAGAAGAGGTTTTGTTACTAACCCATACACTTCTCTGGTCACAGAAACCAGTTCTTCAAGTCACTTTTCCCATCCCCACCACCCAAAAGCACCCAAGCTGCCCTGACTTTAGCTCAGTCCACTACAATGCCCAAACAAGTAATGTTAAATATGAAACTGCCGAGTAACTTCAATGATCTATCAGCTTCGGAGAAAAATGCAAATTGGGTCACCCTCAAAGTTTAGCCCAGCTGGCCAAGATGCCCCAACTGGCCTGGAGAAGTTCTTCAAGGGAGCCCCTCCTGGCTGACATCCACAGCTGGGCTCCCAGTGGGATGAGTTAGAGTCTGCAGTTACCTTCACCCTCACATGAGGAAGACCCAGCTTAGGGGATGTAACCAACACCCTAAATTAAAAATAGCCGTGTGACAGCATGAGGTGGACACATAGGCGGGCCTTCCTGACGACTAGATCAAGCGAGGGCCGCACGATAGGGAGGGCGGGGCTCAGAAGTGACCAGGTACCAAGTTCACCTTATTTACATGACTCATGAGCTCTCCCCCAGCTGTTTCTAGGAAAGCCTGCCTTCTTGCAGGACAAGTCAGAATTGCCTAGGGAAAAGACTCCACACTGGAATTCCACAAGGAAGGGCGACTTAAGCTGGACACAGTGTGTGTTGTTCCCCCACCCCAACTTCTCACCTGCAAGGGTACCTTAGCCTCATCCTGAGGAATCCTTGTGACAAGGGGAGAACTCGCTCTTCTAAAAAAAAGAAGAAGAAGAAGAAGACCTCTGCTACCAATGGGAAACTATGATACAAAATACTAGGACAGGAAGGAAACTGCCCCAAAAAAGTGGGAAGAAGCACGGGAAGGGTGGGCACCAGGAAAGTGGTGTGAACGTAACAGGGGAAGAAATTCCCGACTTAGCTAATGGTGCTGAACAAGTCTGGGGCAGGAAGAAAGCCACATTCCTTCCTAGTTAGTCTCTCTCCTCACCCGCCCTCAACCCCCCCAATTCCCAGTATACACAAACACACACACACACACACACACACACACACAGGGAGCAGGGCCTCCCTGAGCCGGACACCAGACCCTTCCCCAGCCTTTTCATGACTATAAAGCTCCCACTTTCCAGACAACAAGGAAAAGGGCTCCCAAACCACTTCCCCTCAAGCCCTGACCACTCTGGGCACCTGCAACTTCTGTCCCGACAAAGAGGGCACCATGACAAACAGAAACGGGAAGAAGCAGGTTTCTGACCAGGGCCCCAGATGTGTCCGCAAATCAAGCCTGAAAGAAGGTGCACAGCAGACTCCCCCCAACCCACGCACCCTGGGCCAGGTGGCAGAAGTGAAACGCCTCTAACTTCCCCCAGATGGACCCAAATCGGTCCCTGAGAAGTTTGAGAGTCAGCGGCCAGGTGCGGTGGCCAGAGCTCCCTCCCAGGTGCCCACTAAGAGCTCCCAGCCTGGGAAAGGCACCATGCCAGAGAACCCCCCGACAAATGCCCAGCTTCTCCCCCAAACCAAAACACTCCCATTCTCCAAAAATGTCCAGTGAGACAGAGTCACCTGCGAGGAGCAGGGGAGTTGCAAACAAGCTGTCAGTTTCTGCCCAAACTCCCCTTCCCACGAACCAAGAGGGAGCCCAATTTCAAGGGTTTCATTGGTGTTAAAGCCCCCTCAAGCGCAAACTCAGCCTCCCCACACAGACGGAACAGGTTCTCCACAGGTGTCCCAACAGCGGGGCCCCACTGACCCACCCTGCCCTGGGACCCGGACGGAAAAACCTCAACCCTTCCCAACCCTCTCCCCCGCCCCCCAGCCAGGTGAACAGCTCAGTTCCTGCTCAGAGGCTGGGTGAGCCGGGAAGGCTCCGGACGCCTCCAGGTGCCGACTCAATCGCAAACACCGCCCCCCTCCCCGCGGACCAGATGCGCTAGCTCGGGGCCCCTTGGCCGCCCCTCGGGCCGCCTGCCGGTGTCACCTCCCAGAGCCGTGAGGGAACGCGGTTCCCCGCGCTCCAAGCCGGACAGGTGCTCACCCCGCGACCTGTCGGTCCAGGGACCCGCGAGCAGCACCCCGGACGCCGGACCCCGCGCCCCCAGGACAGGACGCCTCCGCGAGGGGCGCATGAGGCCGGCCTGCGCCTCGACGTCTCCGACGGTCGCTCCGGGCCCCGCTCCGCTCACCTGGCTGGCGCGGTAGCTCTCGAAGGCCCTCAGGGCACTGTCGGTGAGCTTCACGTGGAACACGGACACCTTGCTGCCGTCGCTGACCCGCCCGCACGACAGCCCGTAGCTCCGAGCCTCCTTTAGCGCCGCCATCTTGCGACCATCGCTCCCCCGCCCCCCCTTCCCGGTTCCAGCGCCGGCGCGCCAGCCCCGCCCCGCCCCGCCGCCCGCTGACGTGCTGCATTATTCATGAGACGCCGCTGACCACGCCCCCTATGACTCTAGTGAAGCCCACGGTCACCTCTGCACGGGCCCGCCGATTGTTGCATTATTCATGATTGCAGCTGGTCGCGCCCCCTATGGGCCTGGCGAAGTTTACAGTCACCGCCCCGAGGTGCTGTATATTCATGAGGCGTGGATGGCCCCACCTTTCAACGCCCCAGAGGGGGCCACTTCCGTGCCCGGACTCCTCCCCGACACGCGCACACCTTCAGGCCCCGCCTCAAGATGCATAATTCAGGACCTGGCTCCGCCAGGCAATGATCAAAGCCGTGCCCCACTGCCTGCTGACGTGATGCATTATTTATGAGATCGCTCCAAGCCTTCCGTCCTCGGTTTCTGTTGAGAGCCAGTGCGCGAAGGGGGCGGGGCCAGTGCAAAACACGTGGGGGGGGCGGGGCCGGGTACTGGCTGGGTGAATGGGCGTGACTATGCAAACCGAGTGCGCGTTGGACGCTGGGTGGGGCTGGCGGAGCTTCCCTTAAGGTAAGCAGATGGGATTCCCTGCCCGGGGCTGTTGGGGCATTAAGGATGTTGGGGAGGACGTAAATTTTGCTAGTGAGAAAAGTACAGTTTTAATAGAATAAAATTCTATATCCTCAAGGTTCTTGAGACATGGTGTTTGTCCAGCTTTCCCGTTTTAAGAAAACATTTAGGTATCATAAGATACCAAAAATCCATCTAAAATATACTATTCAGAGGACCCCTGGGTGGCTTAGTGGGTTAAGCTTCTGCCTTCAGCTCAGGTCATGATCTCGGGGTCCTGGGATGGAGCCCCGCATCAGGCTCTCTGCTCAGCAGGGAGCCTGCTTCCCCTTCTCTCTCTGCGTGCCTCTCTGCCTACTTGTGATCTGTCAAATAAATAAAAATTTTTTTTAGATTTTATTTATTTATTTGATAGACAGAGATCACAAGTAGGCAGAGAGGCACGCAGAGAGAGAGAGGAAGGGAAGCAGGCTCCCTGCTGAGCAGAGAGCGGGACGCCAGGACCCCGGGATCACGACCTAAGCCGAAGACAGAGACTTTAACCCACTGAGCCACCCAGGTACCCCATAAATAAAAATCTTTTTGAAAAATAAATAAAACATATTATTCGGGGAGCCTGGGTAGCTCAGTTGTTGAGCATCTGCCTTCTGCTGGGGTCATAGTCCGGCATGCGGAGAGTGTGCTTCCCCCTCTCCCACTCCCCCTGCTTATGTTCCCTCTCTCACTGTACCTCTGTCAGATAAATAAATAAAATCTTAAATAAATAATAAATACAGGGGCGCCTGGGTGGCTCAGTGGGTTAAGCCGCTGCCTTCGGCTCAGGTCATGATCTCGGGGTCCTGGGATCGAGTCCCGCATCGGGCTCTCTGCTCAGCGGGGAGCCTGCTTCCCTCTCTCTCTCTGCCTGCCTCTCTGCCTAGTTGTGATTTCTCTCTGTCAAATAAATAAATTTTTAAAATCTTTAAAAAATAATAATAATAAATACAGTGTACTATTCAGTGGCATTTAGTACATTTAGAACACTGTGCAGCCACTACAACTATCTCATTTGGGGAAATTTTTATCACGGCTAAGGAAAACCCCTACCCACCAAAATGGTCACTCTGCATTCCTCCTTTCCCAGCCCCTGCAACTATTAACCAACTTTCTGTGTCTATGCTTATACTTATTTTGGATATTTCGTATCACTGGGATCATACCATATGTGACCTTCTATGACTGGCACTCAGTGAAAAACTCAGCATGATGTTTTTTCTTTTAAAGATTTTATTTATTCATTTGACAGACAGAGGTCACAAGTAGGCAGAAAGGCAGGCAGAGAGAGAGGAAGGGAAGCAGGCTCCCCGCTGAGCAGAGAGCCACCTCGAGGCTCAATTCCAGGACCCTGAGATCATGACCCAAGCAGAAGGCAGAGGCTTTAACCCACTGAGCCACCCAGGCACCCCAGCATGATGTTTTTTTGAAACTGAATGAAGGCAACCTCATTTAAAATCGAGTCAGGGACATCTGGGTGGCTCAGTGGGTTAAGCGTCCAACTCCTGATTTTGGCGCAGGTCATGATCGCAGGGTTGTGAGATCAAACCCCAAGTTGGGCTCTTCGCTGGACATGGAGCCTGCTTAAGATTCTCTTCCTCACTCTCTGCCCACCCCCCCAGTAAATAAATAAAGTCAGGAGGTCAGAAGACAGAGCTCTGTGCCCTACTGACTCATTTTCAAATGCAAACCCCAACAGGAAGGAGTCTACTTTCCTACCCTAGCAAGATGACGGATGATTTTCCCCTGGCCCAGCAGCAATAGCCCAGCCAACGAACCTAACGCAACTCAGCCAATGAGAAACTGTCACTACCTTGGACTCTTACTTTCCTCTAAAGCAGCCCCTCCAACTTCCTCCTTCTCCATGAGGTAATGCTTCAACTCCTTTGTTCCGTTTTGCCAAGAGTTTTGTCATAGCTTGAGGGTCCTGAGTTGCCATTCCTCTGCTATTCCTGAATAAACCTATTTTGCCGGTAAAATAACTTGCTGTTTTATTTTCAAGATTGGTATTTTCTAGGGAGAGGGTGGTTGAGTTATGGACATAGGGGAGGGTATGTGCTATGGTGAGTGCTGTGAAGTGTGTAAGCCTGATGATTCACAGACCTGAACCCCTGGGGCTAATAATATGTTATATGTTAATGAAGAAAATGTAAAAAAATAAAATAAAATAAAATAAAAATAATTGGAGGGAAACATTTTTAAAAGAACTTAAAAAAAAAGATTGATATTTTCAAGGCTGGTCCCATTATAGGATGTATCAATGTTTCATTCTTTTTTTTTTAAATTTTATTTATTTATTTGACAGAGAGAGAGATCACAAGTAGGCACAGAGCCAGGCAGAGAGAGAGGGGGAAGCAGGCTCCCTGCTGAGCAGAGAGCCCAATGAGGGGCTTGATCCCAGGACCCTGAGATCATGACATGGGGCTGAAGGCAGAGGCTTAACCCACTGAGCCACCCAGGTGCCCCTGTTTCATTCCTTTTTATGACTATGTAATACCCCATTTTGTGGACAGACCACATTTTGTTTATTCATTCATCCATCGATGGCCATTTGGGTTGTTTCCACCATTTCCCTATTATGAATAGTGCTGCTGTGAACACTCATGTACAAGTTTTTGTGTGGATGAATGTCTTCCCTTTTCCTGGGTCTATACTTACAAGTGACATTACTAAGTCCTATTGTAATTCCATGTTTAACTTTTCAAGGACCTGCCAGACTTTTTTCCACAGGAACTGTGCAGTTTTATCAATCTCTCATTTTACAGGTGGGGAAACTGAGGCTGGAAAACAGCACTGACTTGCCCAGGCAAGCTTGTCCTGGGCTCCTGGGTCTCCTAACCTGTGGGAAGTTCTTGTTTTCTTTTCCCCTTCAATCTAATTACAGACAGTGGTCATAAGATAAAGATTTTGAGGTAAGAGAGGAAGGTGAAGTTCAGGGACCTATGTATCTCTACCAAGGTGACCTCCTTACTTCTGCCCACCACTGCCAAGTTGGCACTATCATCCATTTACCCCCTAACCATAAACTGCTGAGCCCAAGGCAATGCCAGATTCCTTGAAACATTCTCCCATACCTGCCATTAATATCTCCATTTACAAATGAAGAAACTGAGGCCCAGAGGGGTGAAGCAGGACTCAAGGAGATTGGCACTGCCCGTGAGCGGGCTGGCTGGAACTTGAACTTAAGAGCTTTCTGACCCAGAGTCTCCCTGATTACCCTTCACTCTGCCTCTGGTAACCAGGTCCTTTTCTATATATTTCCTCATTGAGCACCCTCAGCACAGGGCCTAGCATGAACTAGGTGTTCAGGAAATATGTGCTGAATAAATAAATGATATCATTTAATTCTCCCAACACAGGTATCAGCCCATTTTGTAGATGAGGAGAATGAGGCTCAGAATGGTTTCACATGCTGCTGCAGAGATTCCAACTCCAGACTGCCTAAGCCCAGGGTCAAAACTCTGGAACCCCCTACCCTTCACCTGGGATCAGTCCCTCCTAAATGGAAGATGCCAGCACTTGCTCAGTCACACTGAGCCCTCTGCCCGCTGTCTGGGCCCAGCTGTTTATCCAGGGGCTAGGCCAGATAAATATTGTAGGAGGCAGGGCTGCCCTGCCCAGAGGGATCGCAGAAGGTCAGGAATAGGGTGGCTGAGGTGTGGGCAGTCTGGAGAGAAGGATGGAGAGGATAGAGACAGCTGGACTGCTGAATGGAGAACATGGGAGGAGCCAGCTTTGAGGGCTGACCAGCTCACTGTGTAGTAACACTTGGAAAGGCAGGATCCCTTTCTGAGCCTCTATGAATTTAGCTCATAAACAGTAGTAACACTGAGTGTTTAAAATGCACCAGGCTCTGTGTTCAGTGCTTGCCATCCAAGACCACCTTTTGGAGTAAATAGAGTGGTTTGGACTCATCCACCAGATGAGGAAACCAAGGCTTGGAGAAGTTAAGGGAATTAAGAACAGGGGTGCCTGCCTGGCTTAGTTGCAGGAGTGTGTGATTTTATTATCTCAGGGTTGTGAGTTCAAGCCCCAGGTTAGGTGCAGAGACACTTAAATAAATATTTTTAAAAAGAGAAGGGGGGCACCTGGGTGGCTCAGTTGGTCAGGTGTCTGACTCTTGATTTTGGCTCAGGTCATGATTTCAGGGTTGTGAGATCAAGCCGGGTCTTGGGTTCCATGCTGGGTGCAGCCTGCTTAAGATTCTCTCTCTCTCCCTCTGCCCCTGCCGACCCCTCTCCCTTCTTTCCTTACCCCCCCTAAAAGAGAGAAGGAATTAAGAACACCACAGCCGGGGTGCCTGGGTTGCTCAGTGGGTTAAGCCTCTGCCTTCGGCTCAGGTCATGATCTCAGGGTCTTGGGATTGAGCCCTGCATCGGGCTCTCTGCACAGCAGGGAGCCTGCTTCCTCCTCTCTCTCTCTCTGCCTACCTCTCTGCCTACTTGTGATCTCTGTCTGTCAAATAAATAAAATCTTAAAAAAAAAAAAAAGACCACCACAGCCATGGGCTGTGCTGCTTCACAACAAACATTTCTCCACTTTATGCTTGATGCCCTAGTGGCTCCCAGTGGACCCCAGGAAGCTGGTTGATCACCATGGGATGCCCCTGGACAAGCACTCCACCTGCCAAGCTCATTGCAGAAGTTCTAGCTCTATGACCCTCATCGGCTCCTCATTCCCTATATGGTTTGGGACGTGTCTTGCCCTCCTTGGTGTGCCCACATCATAAAATATGGATAAGCACAGCAAACAGCAAATGGCATCATCATGGAAATCATTATTTGTTTAAGATTTTATATATTTATTTGACAGAGAGAGAGACACCAAGAGCAGGAACACAAACAGGGGGAGTGGAAGAGGGAGAAGCAGGCCTCCCAACAAGCAGGGAGCCCGATGCAGGGCTCGATCCCAGGACCCTGGGATCATGACCTGAGCTGAAAGCAGACACTTAACAACTGAGGCACCCAGACGCCCCGGAAATCATTATTATTAATAAGTTTTTGATAATTTATCTATTTAATCCCATTCTATCATCTATTTATGTCGCTTGCAGTTTATTTATGTGTTTTTCAACCACGCTGAGATGAACACCCGCTCTTTGTTAGTCAGCAGTTGCTAACAGAGCTATCGTCAATACCCGCGTTAGCTAGCTATTGCTGCATAACGAAGCACTTCACACTTGGGCCTAAAACAATAAATGTTTATTAACTCGCAGTTTCCGTGAGTCAGAAGTCTGGTATGTCTTAACTGGTCCTCTGCTCGAGGTCTCATGAAGCTGCAAGCAAGGGGTTGGCTGGCTACATCCTCATCCCAAGGCTCAATAGAAGGGTCCATGTCCAAGCTTCTTCAGGTTGTGGGCAGAACTCATTTCCTGGTGGTTGTAGGACTCTGGTCCCCATTTCCTTGCTTTCGGCTGAGGGCCACTCTCAGGTGCTAGCCACGTGGCCCCCTCCACCTCAGTAACAGAGAGCCTGCCCCTCTTGAGAGGGAGAATTTTGAATGTTGAATCCTTCTCATAGTTCAAGTCTCTCTGGCTTCATCATCTGCAACCCATGAGGTCAGGCCCACCCAGATTATCTCTGTATCTTAAAGTCAACTGTGCCCAATAACAACGTAATCACAGGAGTGAAATCTTGCCCACTTCCAGTCCTGGGATGATACACAGAAGAAATCTCAGGAGCCCCTTAAAATTTCTGCAGCCCACAGCCCTCGGAGCCAGCCTCCTACCCGCTCAGGTGCTCAGCCAGCCAATGAGCCTTAGGGATGTTGAACCGTATTGTTTTGTAGCAGAGGGAATGCAAGCATCCATGAGAGCACTCACTTTGGTTTGTTATTGTTGTTTTAATACTTTATTTATTTGACAAAGATCACAAGTAGGCAGAGAGGTAGGCAGAAAGAGAGATGGGGATGCAGGCTCCCCGCTGAGCAGAGGGCCCAATGCAGGACTTGATCCCAGAAGCCTAAGATTATGATCTGAGCTGCAGGCAGAAGGTTATCCCACTGAGCCACCCAGGTGTCCCAAGAGCACTCACTTTGAAGCTAGTCCCTCTGCATGGCAGGCAGCCAGCACGCAGCCCCAGGGTCCCATGCCCGTTCCACTGCTCGCTCAGCTGGGCATCTCAGAACCAGCAAGTGTAGCTGTGATATCCGTGGCCATGGTTGATCACAGTGAAAGGATAAAAGTGCATGAGGTAGAGACCAGGAGAAACCAGGCAGCATCCAGGTGTGGACCCCTTAATTCTCCCAGGAATCTTTGTGACAACGTGCACAGAGTACTGCCAACCAAGGAAGCTCACCTGAGCCTTGTCCAGGGTTTGTACTGGGAAGGAGTGCTGACAACCCATGTGCTTGAACTCAGTCTCCAGCCACTCCACGGGTCAGGTTGAAACCATGGGACCAAAGGCCCCACCCTAAATTATATTGTTAGCATAGACTCTCAGCCAGAACATCCCAGGAACTTAGAATGTGACCTGCCAGGAGCTGACCGAGGGCCAGTCCTTTCTTGAGAACGTGCAGGTTTGAATAACCTAAGCCTGCTTAGTTATTTTTTTTACTGACCTACATCAGTAGGGCCTTCAAGTGCCCCCAAACCTCCATTTTGCTTCATGAATCAGCTAAATTTTCCTCCCTGTGACCCACGAAGAAGGTAAGGCCTAGCATTCCGTGGGAACAGTTTGTAGGGACAGCCGTGCGGACTCTTCCTCAAAGATGGCCCGTGTGCTTGCTAGACCTCCTGGGAACATTTCAGCGTCGTTAAAACATCTCCATCAGCCCCAGTGACTGATGATTCTATGGTAATTTACTTCCACCCACCCATCTGCCCACAAGCATTCATGATCACTCCTTTCTGTCCTCTGCCCAATGAGGGAGGCTCCCCAAGAAGGACACAACAGGGGGCGCCTGGGTGGCTCAGTGGGTTAAAGCCTCTGCCTTCGGCTCGGGTCATGATCCCAGGGTCCTGGGATCGAGCCCCACATCGGGCTTTCTGCTCCGCAGGGAGCCTGCTTCCTCCTCTCTCTCTGCCTGCCTCTCTGCCTAGTTGTGATTTCTCTCTGTTAAATAAATAAAATATTTAAAAAAAAAAAAAAAGGACACAACAGGCCACAGAACAAAACAGATCTAACCCGGCAGATGCCCCCTCCTCTAAAAGTCCACATGCAACAGATAATCTAGGCTGACTCAGGCAAAAACAACGATTGGCTCTAACAACTGAAGAAATGAGACTCCAGGCCCAGCTAGCTCCAGGAGCTGAATGGGGTCACCAGGATGTGTCCAGGTCTCTCTCTCAGCTCTGCTCTCTGGGTGGCATTCACTCTCAGGTCCCTCTTTATAGAGACAAAGATAACCATAGCAGTACCAGGCCATCATCCCGCCAGCTCAGGAGTCCCTGAAGAAGAGCATCTACTTCCCCGTGGCTCCAGAAGTATCAGGGCAGACTTTGATTGGCTCATTGGGGGTCACATGACCATCTAGGAGCCAACCACTGTGGCTGGGGGGCTGGAGTGCTCTGGGTTGGTCAGGCCTGGGTTGCAGACCCACCCCTGAGGGCTGATGGGGAACCAGTCCCATCTGCATAGAAAGGCTTGAAGGGGAGTTCCACCAGGAGGAGAAATAGAGGACAGGCATTCAGGGACCTTATGGTCCCACACTGGGTGACCCAAGAGGTTGTCCTTTAACAATGACTTGACATGGAGGCATGCAAAGGATGTCCAGTGCTCAGATGTGAATGCCCTCCCTCCCTTGCTCACACACACACACACACACACACACACATACCTCATTCTGTCTTGCTCACTTCCAATTCATAGCCCACTGTGAGCTGCACCCCTCAAGGGCAAGGCCAGGTTGAGTCATTGCCTAAGACCAAGTATACAGGAGGCATTGGTACATGTTTTCATATGAAATAAAAATCCATCCTAGGGGCGCCTGGGTGGCTCAGTGGGTTAAAGCCTCTGCTTTCGGCTCAGGTCATGGTCCCGGGGTCCTGAGATCGAGGCTGGTGTCCCGCTCTCTGCTCAGCAGGGAGCCTGCTTCCTCCTCTCTCTCTGCCTGCCTCTCTGCCTACTTGTGATCTCTGTCTGTCAAATAAATAAATAAAATCTTAAAAAAAAAAAAAATCCATCCTAGCTGTCCTCTGAATGTCACGTACTGCCCGGCCAGCACACCTCTT
Source organism: Meles meles (assembly GCF_922984935.1). Taxonomy (NCBI): domain Eukaryota; kingdom Metazoa; phylum Chordata; class Mammalia; order Carnivora; family Mustelidae; genus Meles; species Meles meles. Next base: position 14,547,098 of record NC_060085.1, read on the forward strand.
GCACAAGCCATGCCAGTCCTGGGAGCACGCTTCACACCTGGCAAAGGACTCCTATGCCTTCAAGGAAACATCAGTGCCCCTTGTCCTGGACACCCTGTCCCCCCTCCCATTCAGACCAGAGGATGGAAAGACCAAGGGAATGGAACATACTGAAGTTCACACTCCTGGCCATGGCCTTCAAAGCCTCTCCTGTTTCTTGGCTCTAACTTGCAGGGAGGTGTAAACCTGGCTGGTGGGCACAGCATGGGCTCTGAAGGGAGGCTGACCTGGGGCTAATCTTGCCCATTGTGTCCAGGTGATGGGACCTTGGTTGGGAGCTGACTCCTTTCTGGGCCTCAGTATGCTTAACTAATAATGGGAACAACCAAAAGAACCTTGGAGCAAAGCCTGACTCCAGCATTACTAGAAAGCTACAGCCTTCAGAACAGCATGGAACCCAGCGTGGGACCCACAAAGAGGACACAGAAAACCTGAGGACAGAGAGGTCCTGAGCATGGAGCAGAGGCCAGAAGACTCACACATGCATGATCAGCTGATTTTTAACAAGGCTGCCACAATAATTTGCTAGGAAAAAGAAAGTCTTCCCCACAGTTGTTTCTAGAACTGGATAGGCTACCTGGAAAATGAACTTCAACTCCAACCTCACACTGCATACAAACGTTCACTGAAAGTGAATCGTGGACCTCCATAGAAAAGCTGAAGCCATAAACCATTGAAAAGAAAACCTAGGGGCGCCTGGGTGGCTCAGTCGTTAAGCATCTGCCTTTGGCTCAGGTCATGATCCCAGGGTTCTGGGATCGAGCCCTGCATTGGGCTCCCTGCTTGTTGGGAAGCCTGCTTCTCCCTCTCCCACTCCTCCTGCTTGTGCTCTCACTCTCCCTCTGTCAAATAAATAAATAAAATCCTTATATAATAAAAACAAAAAATAAGGTAGAAGAACACCTTGAAAATCCCTACAAACCTGGTTAGCAAATATTGACAAAAACATAAACTGAACTTCTTCAAAATTGAAATGTCTGCTCTAAGAAAATGAAAAGCGAGCCCCAGAATGGGAAAAATATTCATAATATACGTACCCGAGAAAGGACTTGTCTCCAAAATATGCAAAGAATGAGCACAGAATGAAGCCACTGTGTGTCCCTGGTGGACTAATGCCACGCTAATGATCAGTGCTTGGGAACGACGGCAGCTGTGACCCTCACAACCCAGGCCAGGAAGTCACCCTCCCAGCCCACCATCCCGCTGGTCACCACTCAGGCCAGCTCCCCAGCCTGAGGTCAGCAAGACTGAGGAAAGAGGGGGTGTCCTACCTAGGACTCTAGCCCCGCCAAGCATGGCCAACCCACAGCCCATACCGCAGTGCCACCCACAGAGCCCCCCTGCTGTGTCTAAGCCTAAAGCAGCTGAATGCTGGAAAGGGTAGCAGGTTCAAGCCACCCACAGATCTGTGCCCAGAAAGTCATCCAGGAGGCTCACAGACCAGGACCCCAGAGCAGGCAAGCTCAAGGCCTAACTGCTACCTTCTGCTGGGTGGCTATGGCCGGTGGCTTTCCCTCCTGCAACTGTTAGGGGACAGGTGCAGCACAGATTCTTGTGGTGGTGGTCTATTCCTGGAGATCTCCTCTCCCGGAGGCAGGATGAAGCCGTGAGAAGGGTCACAGGTGCTGTCTTGACAGAGGCCTGACCACCCGCTCTGGCTGTGATGGTGGGCAGCATTTAAGGGAGAAGCTCCTATAGTCTCAGGTTGGGGGGGAAACTAAACGAGATCAAGAGGAACTGCTGACCACACACTCTCCTTAACCTTGAATGCGCTGGGCTCAATCCTGCTCCAGGGCCTTTGCACTGGCTATGCTGTTACCCAGGCATGGGGCTGTCTGCTTGCCGCACAACCAGCCCCCTATGGTTGCTCAGGTTTCAGCACTGTCCCCAGTTAGATCCTGTCAGGATCCCCATTTTCAGATGAGGCAACAGAGAACAAGAGAAGTGGAGTTTAACTGGGTGTAAACTCCTGCAGAGCCCGGCTGTGTACCCTGAATGCATCGCCCCACTTCTCCAGGTCTCTGCTGCCCCCTTTGTAAAGCAGATCTGCCATAGCCTAAGAGGAGATGCCCCCACCCCCGCTTTAGTCCCGCATGACCCTGGATGTGGCACAGGTTATCTCTGGCCCAGCCCCAAGCGACAGCGGAAGAAGGGACTGGAGGCAGCAGAGTGCGGGGTAGGAGGCTTTATTTCACTGAAGGAGTGGGAGGAAGAACCTGGACAGAGGGCAGCAGGCGGTGTGGGTGGGGACTGACGCTTGGACAGGGACTGGGTTGGGGAAGGGCTGCCCCCAGGCCTGTTGGGAAGGAGAAACTGAGGCTGGCCTCTATTGAGACCTAACCCAAGGGGGTGGGGGTGGGGATGGGAATTGGGTTTGGAGGAATGAGGGCCCCCTCCCTCTGGGCTGGACATGGAGCCCAGGCCCTGCCTCACTTTCCTCCTATAGGGCCATAGTCCCTCCTGTCTCACCATGTGGCCCCCACACCTCACTGCTCCCGCCCCAGAGGAGGGGGCTGGATCAGACAGGGCAGTGGACAGGGAGCCTGGGGAAGTTAGGGAGCGTGGGGTGGGGTCCATGGTGTGCAAGGGGGTGGTGGCCACCTGGGTGGTCAGTTCCTGGCAGCGATGACCACGGAGAGAGCCACACCCCCCAGGGCAACAGCAGTCGCCCCAAACAGCCACTTCCAGGGGATGGACTGTGGATAAAGGGGAGGGAAGAGAAGGCTGGAGAGTGGTCAAGATTGAGTCCCCAGGCTTCAGCTACCAACATGGCCCAGAGAGGCCTCCCAGCAAACCACTGCCTGACAACGCCTTTCCCACCTTCTGGCAAACTCCTACTCATACATCCAAACTCAAGCCAAGTGTCCCCTGTTCTAGAACACCTCCCCTTCCCCTCTAGAAGAGCTATCACTCCCCACCCCGAGCCCTCCAAGTCTTCTTCCATCTTCTGCTCTAACCCTGACTGCACAGGGCTGAGGCTTCTCTGTGTTCCCAACATGGTCCAACATAACCCAGTTGACATCAATGTTCGCAAAATGAACAAACTCCTTCTGGGTGGCATGCCCCACCTTTAGCCCCTGCCCCTCCTCTGGGAACATCCCTGTGCCTGCCAGCCCCCGCTCACCCAGGCACCCTTGCCAGGACACTTGGCAGGCAGCCGGCTGGGGTTCCCCAGCATTTTCCGGTACAGGGCGGTCTCGGTGCTCCTCTGGGCCGCGTGCTTCTTCACCAGTTTTGAAAGCTCTGCATGGATCGTCTGAAAGAGGCGGGTGTCAGTGGGCTAAGAACGTGCAGTGGTAGCAGCCAACCGGACCATCATCTCCGATGTTCCGCCTTTCTGGGGAACCCTGGGGCGAGGACCACTGGGACACGAACGTTCCATCTGCTCCTCTCGGGGCATCAGCAAATTAGGGGCTGCCATCTCTATCCCCCTAGGCAACCAGTGGATGGGGCAGAGCACAAGGTGGCCAGGAGAAAGGAAGATTTTGGTAGAAAACCTGAGGACGGGGCGCCTGGGTGGCTCAGTGGATTAAAGCCTCTGCTTTCGGCTCAGGCCATGATCCCAGGGTCCTGGGATCGAGCCCCGCATCTGGCTCTCTGCTCAGCGGGGAGCCTGCTTCCCTTCCTCTCTCTCTGGCTGCCTCTCTGCCTACCTATGATCTCTCTGTCAAATAAACAAATAAAATCTTTAAAAAAAAAAAAAAGAACACCTGAGGACACTGACACTGGCCATGTTGGTAGCACCCTTGGCCTCTGGGATTCTGGCTGGGGAGGGGTGAGCCCAGACCATCTATGTAGGGGTCTGAGGGTCTCAGCAAGCTGGCTGGGGCTCTTCAGTCACCCAGCCCGTCACTGCCGAGGCTAGAACCCCATATAGAGAGCCACAGCAAGCAGGACAAGGCAAAGACCACAGGATGACTTCCCAGAAAAGCTAGCAGGGTAGGTCCCAAGGCTGCCTCCTTTCTGCTCACCTTGTTGGAAGGTTCCAGCTTCAGGGCTGCCCTCAGAATGGGGATGGCCTCACTGTACTCCCCTTGCTGGGCCAGCACCTGTGGGAGGAAATGGATGGCGTCATTCTGGAACTACAGTGCACCATGATCTTCTTCAAAAGGCCCAGTCCTTGGGGTGCCTGGGTGGCTCAGTGGGTTAAGCCTCTGCCTTCGGCTCAGGTCATGATCCTAGGGTCCAGGGATCGAGCCCCACATTAGGCTCTCTGCTCAGCAGGTAGCCTGCTTCCCCCTCTCTCTCTGCCTGCCTCTCTGCCTACTTGTGATCACTCTCTCTTGTCAAATAAATAAATAAAATCTTAAAATTTAAAAAAAAAAAAAAAGCCTCTGCTTTCAGCTCAGGTCATGATCCCAGGGTCCAGGGATCGAGCCCTGCATCGGGCTCTCTGCTCAGCAGGGAGCCTGCTTCCTCCCCTCTTTCTCTCTTCCTGCTTCTCTGCCTACTTGTGATCTCTGTCAAATAAATAAATAAAAATCTTAAAAAAAAAAAAAAAGGCCCAGCCCTGCTAGGCTCCTGGCCACCCTGACTAGTCCCAAATCTATCACCCACAATCACCCCAGGGACCCAGCCACCCTTATGCCGTCCCTGAGCCCTCAGACGACATAAGCGCCCCACTAGCCTCAGTGTCGTCCCAATCTGCTCCCTCCTCTGCATGTCTGTCTCAGCCTTTGCAGGAAACCTGGGTGCTGGCCTCACCTCCTCCCTCGCCACCCTAGCTGGCTCAAGAAGCCAAATGAGCATTTCCAGAGCTTTGACTACAGGGAATGATTCAGAGCCAGTCAATGAGGCCCACCTGAACCATGCAGGTGTCACTGACAGACATGGAAGCTTTGAACTTTCCGAGTGAGCAGGCAGAAGTACCTTGGTCACCCTGAGGGGAAAACCCACAGCAGACAGGCACAGCATCCCAACAACATTGCTAATCCCTGGATCCAACCATGCCTGAAGCCAACACCCTATACTTGGCAATTCCATAAGTTATTAATTCCTCCTCTTGTCTGAATCTGTTAGGATGGGTTTGTGTCACCTACAACCAGCAGATATAAATGTGAGGCTATAGAAGCAGACAATTCCACTGCCCCCAAGAGCATTAGACCCCTGAAAAAATAGAGATAGCATCTTCTTCCCACGTTTCTACACAGAACCCTACACACGAGTGGCTAAAAAATGCCGGTTGGAGGGAAGCCCTGCTCATGCCTCTCATCAACAGGCTAGGTGACCCACCATTTGCTTGTGTCTCAATTTCCTCAGTACTGCTAAAGGCGCTGAACTCCCCACCCCACCTGCACCCCCCACACACACACACGCGCGCGTGTGCGCACGCGGGTGGAGATGAATAGCAGATGGGGGCAAAAGCAATTATGGTCAAGTCTACACAGGCCAAATTCATCCCTACATTCCACAGCATTTACTGGGCACCCACTGTGTACCTGGCCCTGTTTGCATGGCTAGAGATTTACCAGTGAGTGAAATGGACAAAATCTCCAGCTTCTAATAAGGGACCTAACAGCCATGATGACACCTGCCTCTGCTAACGGCCCCATGGTAAACATGAAGACAGGGCAGGGGGTCAGGTGGGTGCAGCGGGGAGAGCTTCCTAAGGAGCTGCCATCGGAGCAAAGACCTGAAGGAGGTGAAAGAGGGACCCATGGGGCGATGTGGGGTGTGAACATCTCAGGCAGAGGGCAGAGCCTGTGCAAAGTCACTAGGGTGGGAATAACCCCAGCCTGGGCAGCAAGCAGTGAGGAAGCTGAGCAGGAGGAGGAGAGATGGAAGGGGATGGTGGGAGAACCCGATGACCCAGAGCCCCAAGGGCTGCAACGAGGACTTGGCTTTTTACTCTGAGACATGTGAACCATGGAGGATTATATACAAGGAGCAGTCATCGAAGGGCCACAGGGCAGTGTCAGAAGTTAGGAGGGAACCTAAGACCTATGGTTCAAGTCTGGCTTGTCAACGAATTGCTATGATCCAGACCACACCCCAGCACCTGTCTGGGACTCAGTTTCCCCACCTGTATCCCAGAGAGCTTGGCTGGCTGATGCCCGTGCTCGTCTCAAATCCAGCGTTTGGAACCAGCCCCACTGCTCTGGGTGTGGGGCAATCAGCGGGCCCACCGGCCTGCAGCTCACCTTGCCCTTGCGGAAGAGAGCCTTGATGTTGTCGGGCTGGTGCTCTAGCACAAGGCTGCAGGAGCGCAGTGCGGCTCGGTAGTGGTCCAGCTTCAGCTGTGATGCTGCCAGGTTGTTCAGACATTTCACCTTCAGCTGCAGGAGCTGCTCCTCCTCCTCAAATGTCATGTCCACTGTGGTGGGGGGCGGGGGGAGGTTGGCGTTCAACCGTGGCCATGGTTACCGCACTGCCAGCCCCCCACAGCCACCCATCTGTGGAGGGCTGGCCACCTTTGACCCCAGGGAAAGGCGCGGCCCACACATTGTGACTCAGGCCGAGGCCCACTCCCTCTGGACCTGGTGGCAGAGGGGACTGGGTGGCAAGGGCCTCGGAGTACCCCAGTCCCAAGAGACTGGAGAGAGGGGCTCTGAATTCCCAGGGCCGGGGCCTCCACCATCTATTCCTTGGAGGACCTCAAGCCTCTCTGGTCTGTTTCCCTATTTCTAACACGGGCCAAGACCAGCCCATCCTCAGGGCGCTCCTAAGGAGTAAGACCGAGCCTAAGCAATGCGAAGACCTAACCACAGGGCACGTGGATTAACATGGTCCATGGTCACTCACATTCCAACATCTACCTGCGTTCTGTACTATTCTGTTGACCGGGGACATACCATAAGTCTACAGTGGACTCTAGTCTAAAGGTCAGGAATAATTGAACATCTGTCCACATTCTGGAATATTCTAGATCATTCTGAGTCTGAGTCCTTCTGTGGCTGAATGTTTCTGGCACGAGTGGATGGCTTCACGGGCGGGGGGGTGGGCGGCAGGATTTGACTTGACACTCACCTTTGGCGCTAGAGGTGATGGCCTTGATGGCGAGGTCGTAGGAATTGGCCGCCAACACGAAGTCGGCCCGCTGGTAGTGGGCATTGCCACACTCCCGCTTCCGGTTGGCCAGAGCCACACGCTCCTGCCCTGTGAGCATTTCCAGGTCAGGCCCATCCACGGCAGTCTTCAGGGTCACCTCCAGGCACAGGGCCGCGTGTGGGGGGATGTACGGGCTCCTGCTGGGGGATGGGGCAAGAGCAGCACTCAGACCCAGCGGCCACCATGAGCGAACCCAGACACACTGGGTTGGCTAGGGAGCAGGGAGGAAGGGCGAGGGCTCAAGACTTGGGAGCTGGCCCCACCATCACCCCCTCCTCAGTGAAACAAAAGGGAAGTAACTTGCCACTCATGGGCTTCCTGACTTGGTGAGTGACTTCCCCTCCCTAAGTCTGTTTCTTCTGCTATCAATTTGGTGGGCAAAGGGGTCCCCCATGGGGACCCTGCTGGTAACAGGTTCTCACCTGCCCTGGGGGCCATAGCAGTACTTGGAATCAGCAGTGACCATAGCTGTCTCCCCCACATCCATGAGTGGAACGCTGAGATCCAGGGCCTGGGTGTACGGGGGTTAAGAGGGTCAGGCAGGCTCAGGTACAGAGTAGCAATGCCATGCCCACTCCGACCCCACCACCGCCCTGCCCCCATAGCGGCCACCACCTCCCCTCAGTCCCCACAGGCCTCCTTCACTCAGCTCCAGATCAGCTGCCAGGGCCCTCGCGCCCTCCCACCTGGATGACGTCACAGTCGCCCAGGGTGAACACCAGCTCTGGCTCTTCCTGCACCCGAGTGCCATTCTCCAGCGAGGTCTGCAGCTGCACAGTGACTACCTGGCCTTTAGCTGGGCGGCTCGAGCCGGGTGGGCCTGGGACCAGCGTCTTCTTCCGTAACAGCCCGTTCCCTGCCAGGGACCGGGGACAAGCAGCCTATCACCGCGCAGGTCAGATGGGTGCTTGCTCCCAGCACCCAGCTGAGCCTCAAAGAGCTGCTCTGCCACTTACTGGGTAGGTGATCCCATGCCCCTGGGACTGTCTCTGGCTGGACACTAGGCATGAAAGGATCAATTTGAGGGGTGACAATTATGGTCCGTCTGGCCATTATCTTAAGAAAATTTAGATCTGGGATGCCTAGGTGGCTCAGTTGGTTAAGCGTCTTTCTTCAGCTCAGGTCATGATCCTGGGGTCCTGGGATCGAGTACCGCATCAGGCTCCTTGCTCAGTGGGGAGCCTGCTTCTCCCTCTGCCTATCACTCCCCTGCTTGTGTGCACATACACCCCTTCTCTGACAAATAAACTAATAAATCTTTAAAAAAAGAAAAGAAAATTAAGTCTTGGCCAGGACAAAGAGCTGAGAAAAGTCATCCTGCCAAGCAGAATCAGGCTGGCAGGGATGTCCAGGATAGACTCTGGAGCCATCCTCCACTCCCTCTCCTGGTTCCTATCCAGCCCTTCAACACTGGGCCTCCATTTACCTAGCCATGAAATGGGGTCATCAGGGCGACCCCCCTGGTGACACCCAGTGAGCAGTCTGCTTGGTTATCAGAGTCTCTGTGACACCAGGATTGTGTCTCTACCAAAGCAGCACATCACTACACTTCAAAGTTAAGCAGCCAGAGGGCCTATAAGCAACAGTGTCCCTGATGGGCCCACAGCCCATGTTTTCCTCCAAGCCCCGAGCAATCATAGGAATGGCCAAGTGGCCATGGCGAACAGCTACTGAGCAGTCATGAGGCCCAGCACCCTCACGAATCCACTCAAGGAACCCGCACAACAAAGACAGCCACTGTCATCCCACGACCACCACTGAGGCAACTGAGGGCTTACACCTGTGAGGCCCATCAGACTAATATCTCCAGTCATCCATATTCCTAGCATTTACCTGGATTCCATAATAGTCCACCAGTTTGGGATATACTGTAACTCTGAATGGACCTTTGACTAAAGGTGAGGGACAGGGAAATAGCTGTTAATATTCTGGAATATTCTAGAATGTTCCAAATTTCTGTACTGTTCCCCAACTTGTCCATGCTCCACATCTAGTTTCAGAACAACTCATCTAGTAGCTCCCTAGGAATCCCTGTGTCTCTTAAGTTTCTGGGCACGAATGGTGGATGTGCTGGTCAGGTTATAAGCAGGCACTGCCTCTTCTCTTATCTCAGTAGACTCTGGGCAAACCATGTACCCTCTCAAGGCCTCAGTTTCCTTGGACAGAAGCCCAAATTCTCACCTCAGAAAGCAGCTGGCTCAAACATAAATGGAAAGTCAGGTTCGTGCTCAGAGAGAAAGCAGAGCCGCTCTTAATATCAGTAAAGAAGAGCTTCCCAAATTCTAATACAGCCAAGGAGGCTGTCTGCTGGGCAAGCACCTCCATTCATTGAGCCTCAGTTCCCTCATCTATAAGATGGGGAGATGGTGGGACGCCTGGGTGGTTGATTTGGTTAAGCGTCTGCCTTGGGTTTGGGTCATGATCCCGGAGTCCCAGAATCGAGTCCCGCATCTACTTCTCCCTCTGACCCTTTCCCTTCTCGGGCATGCATGTGTGCTCTCTCTCAAGTAAATAAATAAAATCTTAAAAAAAAATGGGGATTTGGTAAGAATTACATTATAGGGTCGTTGTAAGGCTAAAATATGATGTGTGGGCCTAGCACGGACCCAGTGCTCAGCAAATTTTACGTGGTGTTTTTATTTTTTGTAATGTTATTATTTATTTATTTGAGACCAAGCAAGAACAAGAAACAGTATGAGCTGGGGTAAGGGCAGGCAGAGAGGGAGTAGCATACTCTCTTCCAAGCAGAGAGCATGATGTGGGGATGTGGGAACTCAATCCCTGGACCCTGAGATCATGACCTGAGCCGAAAACAGATGCTTAACTGACTGAGCCACCCAGGCGCCCCAACCTGGTGTTATTTTTAGAAGTGGCATTTCTATCAGCAGTAGAGATGATAAAGTAACAATTCTGCATTATCAAATTAGGATTATTTGACACTATTGCTTTAATATCAGTATTTGTGATCCTATTAATGATGTTTTACTACCGTCCTTATTAATGGACACTAACATTCTTTAATACACAAAGTATCAGTACTGCTACTAGTTTCCAGGGTCACTATCATGGGGTTCATGATGGGGCATGTGTGTGGGATCCCCCAGTTTCTTTCTTGTAGGCCTTCTCTGAGCAGTTGCAATGCTAATGCATGCTATGAGTCAGACAGAGGACTGAACAAAATGAGATGTTTTCCAGATCTATTTGACCCCTGAACACATTTTCAGGGAAGAGGCACTTGTTAGACAAACATCAAAAAAGGAAGCAGTGGGGGTTGGGAGCTGCCAGCACCTGGAGTACTGGCTGTGTGGCCCTGGGCAGGTGACTCAGCCTCTCTGAGCTGCTCTTAGCAGCTGTGAGAAACAGGGCTAGAACGCGACGTGCATGTGTGCATGTGACAATGAAAGGGGTTCTTAGATATGAAGTGTCTCAACCAGTTGCCTGTGGCAAGCGATCACCGTGGTTACATGTTTGACTTCCAAACTACTGCATAGCAGAGAGGGGGAAATGAGGCTCAGGGGAGAAGAGGACCTAGGCCAAGGTCATTCCTGAACCTGAGCTGTCCAGGCTGTGTGGGTCAACCCAAGCCACCCCTGCTCCTTACCCAGGATGTCCAGCCACTCATCCGGGGCTGGGGCGGGCTCGGGCTCAGGCTCCATGGCGGCCAGGAACTCTCGGGCCAGGGCCCCAGGCTGCTCGGCCTCCTCCAGTGGAGGCCGCCCCACGTCTTCAAGTGGTGGCAGCTCACTCAGGTCTTCCTCCTCCTCCTCCTCCTCCTCCTCGCCCTCTGCGTCTTCCACCCCATCCAGCACCTCGAAGTCCTCGAGTGGCGGGACCCCAGCAGGTGGTGGGGCAGTAGGTTCAGGCCCCGAGGCAGAGGGCTCAGCACAGGAAGCCATGCTGCTGGGGGGACGGGAATTGGCCCTGGTGGGGGGAAGGGATGGGGTAAGAATCCCACCCTCACATTCTCCTCTGCATCCATTCACCCTACTGCCAATCACCTGCTCTGTGACTTAGGGGCACCGGGCCTTAATTTCCTCATCTGTACAGTGGGTAAAGAACAACCCAGGCTCGTCCCACACATCGAACCCTAGCCATCAATCAGTCTCAATGTTAGCTGTTTTACAGCTGATTATTTTTTAGTTTTTACAAATACCCAGAGTAGGAAATATCCTCTGCCCCCATATTTTACAGAAAAGTAAATTGAGGCCCAGAGGGGCAAAGCTATTTGCCCAAGGTCACAGAGCAAGGTAACTGCAGGGACAGAATTTGAACCTGGAGTTTTAAACGCCCAGAGGGGGTTGCTAGGATTTTTTTTTAGGGTGACTGAAGTCTCAGGAACTCTGTTTTTAGAGCCCAAAGGGAATTGAATCTTTACCAGGATTCCCACCTCCACCTACCCCTTCTACTAAGGGTTGCCACTAGAAATCCCAAGCCTTTTCTTTCCATACCCTGAATCTAATACCACTCCCCCAATGCCAAGGATCCTGGCCCATACCCTTCCCTGGGAGCCCTTCCTCCTCTCCTCAAGACTCCTGACCACTCTCTCAAAGTAGCCTCCTTTACAGGGGTGGTCAAGACCCCCAAGGGATTCTACAGCCTCCTCTTCTGGCTATGAACAACTGCCCCTCTTCCCCAGGCCCCAAGCTCAGAGGTGTTAAAGCCTAGCTTTCATTCTAATTCTAACCCACAGCATCTCCTCCCTAACCCTCACCTGCCTGCTCCTTCCGGGCTGGGGCCCCATTTTCTGAGACCCTCCCAGCCCCCACCCCCACAATCCCCTGCGCCCGCATAACTCACCCTCCCCCCTCCCCCAACCACAGCCCCCAGCCAGGGCCAGCTCTCCCCACAGCCGCTTAGTCGACCCGTAAACACCCTGATGTCCCCAAACGCCCCTCAACGGATCGCATCATACCCTACACCCTCCAGACGACCCCCCCCCACCCGGGCCTGGCTCTCCGTCAACCTCCCACCCAGGCCCCCAACGCCTCATGCCTGTTTGACGCCACCAGTCTGGGGCCCCCGACCCCCCGCACCTCTCGGGGCCCCCGGCCCTGCACTTCTCTGCCAGCACCGCCCCCACCTACTCCCCTCAGTCCCCTTCGGTTCCCACCCCCAGCCACCCGCGCTCAGCCGCGCCCCCTCTAGCACTCCGACCCTCCGCGCCCCCCGGTTCGCCTCCCCCCGCGGCCCTTGGCCCCGCCCATCGGCCCCAGCCCCCGTCGCCCCAGCACCCAGACCAGCCCAGGCCTGGGCAGCGCCCCCAGCCGGCGCAACCCTGCCGGCGCCCCGGGACACGTGCCTCCGGCTCCGGGACCCCCGCCTGGGGTCCTGCGCCCCCCTCCCCGCCCCCAGCCGCGGCCGCCGCGCCTCGGGAACCAGGCTCGGGCGCCCGGCCCCGCCCCCACCACGCCCATTGGCCGCCGCTGCTGCGGCTGTAGCATCCATTGGTCTGTGCGCACATCCGTCTCGGAAGCAAGCACCACCCCCTTCCTGCTTGTTTCCGCGGGGCGTTCTTAAAGGGGCAGAGGCTGCAGCACCGCCCGGAGCGGGGGCGGGAGCGGGGGGGGGGGGGGCAGCGGGGGCGGGAGCAGGGGTCTCCAGGGTCTCTTCGCCAATCAGCGCCGCGCTGCCTACTACGACTCACCGTTCCCGTCTGAGCTTCATCTTGCTCATCTGCGAAATGGGGATAAACACTCCCATGCACGCACTCTCACCTTGTGGGGGCTGTTGGGAGGACAGCCCTAAAAGGTGTTGCCTTAAGGAGCTCAGACGTGACCGTCAGTGCAGCTCTGGGACTGCTGGACGACCTACCCTTAAGCCCTAATTACAGATGTGGACCCAAGGTCTCGAGCGGAGCTGTCACCCAAGGGAACGCAGAACCTCCGCCCTCCTCGCCTGGTCTAATCCCGGAGAAAGGTTTTCTTTTGCACAGAGAAGGAACGCAATTAATGATTAGGTGAGGGAGTGAGCAAGCAGGGCTGCTGGAAGGAGTTTCTTCTCCCTGCACCCTCTGCCAGAGGGTGATAAGATACCCATGGCCTCGGGAGAAGGTGGTAGCTTCGATTAGATGGGTTTTTATGGATCTTGTTTTGAAAAGGAGGGGGGACACTTACTCTTCCCTCTTCTATTTTGTTTCCTTCCCAGGAGTTACCATTTGCAGATCTCCTTCGTTCTTAATCCTACTCTGCTCCACCCTGGGAAGAATTTTGCCTGTTTTGTCCCCACTGCATCCTTGATTGATGCCTAGCACCTATGGTATGGGAGTTGGATAAATGAATGAATGAATGAATGAATGAATGAGTCACTGGCTATTGGAGGTAACTAACACCAGAGGAGGTAACTGACTTTGGAGGTAACTAACTTGTCAGATTGGTGCTCCTTCCAAGGTCACCTCCTACAGGAAGCTCTCCCAGACCTCTCCAAGGCAAAGCCTGATTGGCTGCCCTCTTAGCATGATGAAGCTTCACTTCATAACTGATTTTATGTCTGTACTATTATTTGACTTAACTCGGCGTTGCCCAATAGGTTAGAAAGCCCCCATAGTCTAAGAAGGGTCTGTTGTTTGTCATTGTTTTAGCACTGGGGCCTACACAGTGACTGGCACAAAAGGAGAGGAGGTGGGGGGAATTCAGGGAAATCATTGCGGTTGGAAGGCAGGCAAGCTAACCAGCGAAAGAGGTGCTAGGGTGGTGAAGATATGTGAGAAATTTCCTGGGAAAGAATATCAAATAAACCCTGGACCAGTGCTGGTTCTGAGGGACTTGGACTACTCCCTATCCATCTCTGAACCTTGGTGGTTTTGTTTGTTTTTAAAGATTATTTATTTATTTATTTGACAGACAGAGATCACAAGCGGAGAGGCAGGCAGAAAGAGAGTAGGAAGCAGGCTCCCCACAGAGCAGAGAGCCCCATGCAGGGCTTGATCCCAGGACCCGGGATTATGACCCGAGCCAAAGGCAGAGGCTTTAACCCACTGAGCCACCCAGGCACCCTAGTCAGTGTTTTTATCTGCATAGTGGAATCTCTTACCCATCCAGCCCCATCTCTATTATAAGGGCTGGAAGAATTGTAATAAACTCTGATACTAATAAGTAAACAACCAAATTAAATATAAACTAATAACAGCAACTATTGCAACACTAACAGTAATGGCTGACACTCAGACTTCACAGGTGAAGGCAAACATTCATATGTATTTAATCATAGTTGTATGAGCCTTAGGAGACAAATGCTTTGATATCTGGAGATCACGTCACTGACTGCATGGTACTGCAATTGTCAGTTTTCCGGTGAACTCGACTTTTTATTGTTATGATGTGCTCCTCTTTCAGTGTTTCTTGCCTCGGAGTGGAGTTTGTCTCATATTAAGATGACACACAGCTCTCTTTTGGCTCATTGTTTTTTCTTTGGCTCGTTTTTTAAAAGACTATATTTATTTATTTGTCAGAGAGAGAGCGCACAGCAGGGGGAGCAGCAGGCAGAGAGAGAAGCGGGTTCCCTGCTGAGCAAGGAGATCAATGTGGGACTCAATCCCAGGACCCCCCTCCCCCAGGATCACGACCCGAGCTGAAGATGCCCAACTGACTTGAGCCACCCAGATGACCCTTGGCTTGTTATTTATTTTTCTTTTTTCCCCAAGATTTTATTTATTTATTTGACAGAAATATAGAGAGACAGGGAACACAAGCAGGGGGAGAGGGAGAAGCAGGCTTTCCACTGAGCAGGGAGCCTAGTGCAGAACTTGATCCCAGGACACCAGGATCATGACCTAAGCAGAAGGCAGATGCTTAACTGAGCCACCCAGGTGCTCCAGCCTCATTTTTAAAGTGCGCCATCCTTTTGCAACCTTTACCTTCTACCTTTCTCTATCTTTACGTTGTATGTGTCTCTTCTAAGTAGCACAGAATTGGGTTTTACTTTTTGATTTAGTCTGCCCATCTTTTGTCTTTTAACTGGGGCATTTGGCTCATTTACATTTAATATAATTATGGACCTATTTGACTTCCTGTGTGTTTTTTCTCTGACTCACCTGCTCTGTGCTCCTTTTCTCTCTCTTTTCTTGCCTTTTTTTGGGATTGGATACATGTTTTTTGGTAAGACTATCCTCATCTTACAGATGGAGAAACTGAGGCACAAAGAAAGTTAATTGCCTTGTTCAAGGTCACAGTGATGAAAAACAATATAGGTCAGGTGTCTTCCCCTATTGAGCTTTTATTTCACCTAGGGAGCTAGATATTGCACAAACAATGATTCAGGTAAGTATCTAATAGCAGCTGTGATAAGCACTAAGTGGGAAATAAAACTAAAAAAGGGGCAAAGAGCAGCTTCCAGTCCCCAGACTCAGGCCTCCCCTCAACAATTTCCCATCACTGGTCTAAATGTCCCCATCACTTTTCACCCTCTCCCTTGAACACAAAAAAGAGAAAAATATTTTCTTGTCTCTACTCTGCACAAACATTTGGGGCCAACCAAGACCCTTTTAGCCTTGACCTGTACCCCCCAGCCCTTCCAGGACCCTTATGAAAGTTTCTTGGCTTCCCACAGAGCCTGAGGGACCCATTGAAAAGCTTGGTTTTTCCAGCATGGGCCACTTCTGGTGCAGTCTGCAGACAAAAGCCATGGTTCCCAGCATCCCGTACCCAGGCTCTTCTCTTAGCACTGGCTGCTGCCTGACTCACAGAGCTCCACAATTCTTTCTTTTTTCTTTACTATTATTATTATTATTTTTAAGATTTTAATTCATTTATTTGAGAGAGAGAGAGAGAGCATGAGAGGGGAGAAGTTCAGAGGGAGGAGACTCCCCACTGAGCAGGGAGCCCAATGTGGAACTCCAGGATCGTGACCTGAGCGGAGGGCAGTCGCCCAACCAACTGAGTCACCCAGGCACCCTCTTTCTTTTTTTTTTTAAGATTTTATTTATTTATTTGTCATAGAGAGACACAGCGAGAGAGGGAAAACAAACAAGGGAAGAGGGAGAGGGAGAAGCAGGCTTCCCATCAAGCAGGGAGCCCAATGCGGGGCTCCATCCCAGGACCCTGGTATCATGACCTGAGTTGAAGGCAGATGATTAACGACCAAGCCACCCAGGCGGCCCATATATTTGTATTTTCTAACTCTTACTGCTGAGAGGCTCTCTGAGCAATGAATGATACCCCAGTAGCAGTGAGCACACCAACCACCCTGATCTTAGTTCCTCAATACCATTCTCCAAGAAGAGAAACCAGGCTCCTTGGAGAAATGGCTGATTCCAGGGATATTCCAAACCAAACATGGAACAGCTTATAGTGCTAAAACTAAGGACGTTCTCAGAGAAATATGGAGACATATTTTTAAAAATATTTATTTGCGTGGGGACAGGCAGAGGGAAAGGAAGAGACTCTCAAGCAGACTTCCTCACTGAGCACAGAGCCTGATCCCACGACCCTGAAATCACGACCTGAGCTGAAATCAAAAGTCGGACACTTAACCAACTGAGCTACCCAGGAGCCCCAAAGATGAAGACATATTAAAAGAGCATAGAAGCTGGGGCACCTGAGTGGCTCAGTGGGTTAAAGCCTCTGCTTTCGGCTCAGGTCATGATCCCGGGGTCCTGGGATGGAGCCCCGCATTGGGCTCTCTGCTCAGCGGGGAGCCAGCTTCCTCCTCTCTGCCTGTCTCTCTGCCTACTTGTGATCTCTGTCTGTCAAATAAATAAATAAAATCTTAAAAAAAAAAAAGAGCATAGAAGCTAACCTAAAGGGGCAGCAAAGTAAGTAATGAATTAATTGTAGGGGTGCTGGCTGGCTCAGTCTGCAGAGCACGTGACTCTTGATCTCAGGTCATGAGATCAAGTCCCATGTTGGGCATGAAGCCTACAAAAAAAAGAAAGAAAGAAATTATTTTAACCCACAAAATAAATACTCATGAGTTCATAGTGATATAAATACTTGAATAAATGCATAACTAGAGAAGAATGGACAGCTCTTGTTTACAATAGAATTCCAATTAATAACTAATTAATAAACAGAAATCACCATAGCAATTTTTGCTGGCAAGAGCCATGGATGGATGCTAAAACTAGTGGATGAAAACACTTTAAAAAAGAAAAAAAAAAAAAAGTAGGGCACCTGGGTGGCTCATTCAGTTAAGGGTTGGCCTTTGGCTCTGGTCATGATCTGGGGGTCCTGGGATGGAGCCCCACATGAGGCTCCCTGCTCAGCAGGGAGCCTGCTTCTCCCTTCTCCCTCTGCCATCTCCCCTCCATCTCCACCCCCACCCCCAACTGCGCTCGCTGGCTCTCTCTCTCTGTGTCAAAGACATAAAAATTTTTTAAAAATAATTAAAAAAAAAAAAAAGCTAGGGCATTTGCATGGTCTCTTAAGGTATCTACCTCCCCATAAGATAATTACTGTAAAGGAGAAAATGGTAACTTAACAGTTAGGAAACTGGCAGGCAATGCCTTAAGCAAGTAACCAACGTCAGCATCACCAATAATGAGACACATCAATAACGTGTGACTCCAGATATGACATACCGAGAAGGACACATCCCTTCTGTGGGATTCCTGCCAAAAGTGAGAAACTTCCGTCTAATGAGGAAACACTGGACAAACCCATATTGATGAAGAGTCTACAAAACCAGCACTCTTCCCAAGTATTAAGTTCATAAAAGATTAGGAAAGACTGAGGAAATGTCACCGAGTGGAGACTAAGGAGACATGACTAAACGTAGCATGGGATCCTTCCTGGTTGGGATCCTGGACCAGAGAAATGTCACCAAAAGCGGAGCAGGGATTTTTGAACTGGATGAATCTGATTCCCAACCTAGAAAACAGGCTGTTTGGCTCTGGGTCAACCACGGGCCACTTTAGCACGGCATGACCTTGAAGGAGTACCTGCCGCTGCTGGACCTCGGTCTTACTATCTACTAAGTAGGCTGTCTCTTAGAGTCTCTCACCCTCTTCCGGGCTGTCTGGCATCTCAGGCCTTGGAAACCCGCAGGCGCGAGAGGGACTGCTTGATTGGCTATTCGTTGTGACGCTCTCACGAGCAATAACAGCACCTAAGCCCCACCCCTTCCTGCCGCGCCTCCTAGGACGCCTATCGGACCAGTGCACGACGCCTACACGCGCGGTCGCACGCTTGGTGCGTGGTGACGTTGAGGCGGCGGGGGCGCCATCCCGGAAGCGCGAGCAAGGCCGCCAGATGTGCAGGTGCTGCTGCCACCGACGCCGGGGCCGAGTTCGGGGTGGGGCTGGGGCGCCGGGGCCGCTGGGTAGCCGGGCCGGGTTGGGCGCGGCCCCCGGGCTGTCGCGGGGTGGGACGCGCCGCTGGCCACATCTGGGCTCCCCTCTTGCGTACAGGCCTCAGTTTCCCCGGCCGCGCAGTGTATTCTCCGGTGGCGCCAAGGGCCGGTTCCGGATCCGGGGCGCGGGAGCTGGGGCCGCCTGTGTTCAGGCTGTGCAGTGTCACCCGGAACCGGGCATTGCCCTCTTTGGGCCTCAGTTTCCCCGCTTTGCAGGGGCGGGGCGTGAGGGGGTATGCGAGTCCCACTTCGCTCGCGGGTTTTGCTGAGCTTGGGCCGCCAAATTAAATTCTGTGTAAATAACTGGGTGGAATCATGGCGCCTCCGACTTGCGGTGTGACCTTGGATAACTGAGCCCACCCCTCTGAACCGTCGTTGGCCTTGGTAGATGGTTGCCATCTCGTTGGAGATGGTAGTGTTTACTTCATAGGGATGATTGGGGATTAAATGAAGTGCTACAAGTGTTTGCTCCTGTTCTTATAAGTACCAGGGAGCCCCTTGCTAAAATGTTGGTTCCCGGGCCCCGCCCTAGGACTTGGTACTCTCTTTGGAGAAACAGCCTGCTCCGAGCCCAGCTCCTTATCACTCTTGGTTTCAGCCCCCACAGATAGCGCTGTGAGATTCTGATTATTTGTTATTCTCATTTTCTGGATGAGAAAACTGATCAGGGAGGTGAGGGGACTCTCCCAAGGTCACACAGCGTCCTTCTCTGCATGTTTCCCTCATAAATATATTTGGAGCAGGGACCAGAGCCCTTGCTGTTGCTTCCACTTTGTATGTGGGCCAGACTATTAGGGAAGTTTTCCTGAGAAAGGCTTTTGGTGGAGAGTGTGCCTTGAATCCCTCAGCCCTCACATCTGGGAGCCAGAAGCAGGAAAGAGCCCTACTTTGAAGCAGAGCCCTTTTCTACAGGTCCAAATCTTGCCCCTGCCAAGCACTAGCTGTGGGGCTTCCTGCCACCGGGCTCTCCCCTTGAGCCCAGGTGTCTTCGTGATACATAATCACGCTTCTTTGGAAATCTAGATACTGTGGGTGTTGGTACCTGGCACATAGTAGGAATTCAATAAACATAGTGGTTATTGGATGAGGGGGAACATCACCAAGTGTGTTAGTTTATTTCCAGAAGGCCCCTAGGGGCTGCAAATAAATAACTTCTGGCCTCCATGCTTTGCAGGGAGAAAAGTACTAGCTGCTAACATTTGTAAATGAGGCAGTGTTACACACACACACACACACACACACACACATATCCATTTACGTTTCTGGGGTTTTTTTTCCCTGGAAAAATTCAGAAGTCTGGCAGAAGTCAGTTGCCGTAAGCAGTCAGTGTCCTGTCATAGGTGGGCACTAAACATCTGTTCGGATTCACACCTTTGTGGATCCTGTAGACTATGGGCATTTTGAGTTGTGACTCAGGTTTGCTGGGTTTGTGACAATGGTCCCTTTCCTTGGTTTCTGAGTCTCAGTTTCCTAATACATAATTAAGGATAAAAGTTCTCAGTGTCTGAAGCTTAGTGGTTTGATAGCATACAGTAAGTTCTCAGTAAAGTGGAGGGTGGATCGAGTGGGCTCTGAAAGCCCTTCCTGGTCCTGCATGTGAATCTCAACCAATTGCAACTGGGCCTTTCTATCGGCAGTTAAATATGTGGATCCCAGAGCCAAGCTATGTCAAGATTCCGGGTTTTGCCTGATATCGCCCCCTGGAGGGTGAGTGCTGAACCTGTGGCCCCTTTCTGCCCTGGCATGGTCCAGGAGCCCCCCACCCTCCATGATGGTTATTTGCCTAGCCACAGAGCCATCTAGGTTGCTGCGGCCCACAGCCTGACTGAAATTCTTGGCTTTAATTTGCTAATAAAGGTCCACCGTCAGAGCTGAGTTTGAAAGCCGCCAAGCTAAGTTCTGGTGATCCCTTGCTGTGAGCTGGGTTCTGGGCTGGGCTCTGGAGGCAGAGACATGCTTCTGTTCTCTTAGAGCTGACATTGTTTCGGGAGCCACAGGAGAAAGGGTCAAGTGAGGGGGCGCTTGGATGGCTCA